>NC_090932.1:1708429929-1709060763 GCF_040938575.1 Ambystoma mexicanum | reverse complement strand
CCCTCACTCGCCCCCATGCACTCCATTCACAATGCATTTGCACTCACACCCTCACTCGCCCCATGCACTCCATTCACAATGCATTCGCACTCACGCCCTCACTCGCCCCATGCACTCCATTCACAATGCATTCGCACTCACACCCTCACTCGCCCCATGCACTCCATTCACAATGCATTCGCATTCACGCCCTCACTTGTCCCATGCACTCCATTCACAATGCATTCGCACTCACGCCCTCACTAGCCCCCATGCACTCCATTCACAATGCATTCGCACTCACACCCTCACTCGCCCCATGCACTCCATTCGCACTCACACCCTCACTCGCCCATGCACTCCATTCTCACTGCATTCGCACTCACAGCCTCACTCGCCCCCATGCACTCCATTCACAATGCATTCGCACTCACACCCTCACTCGCCCCCATGCACTCCATTCACAATGCATTTGCACTCATACCCTCACTCGCCCCATGCACTCCATTCTCACTGCATTCGCACTCACACCCTCACTCGCCCCCATGCACTCCATTCAAAATGCATTCGCACTCACACCCTCACTCGCCCCCGTGCACTCCATTCAAAATGCATTTGCATTCAAATGCTCACTCGCCCCATGCGCTCCATTCACAATGCATTCGCACGCACACCCTCATTCGCCGCATGTGCTCCATTCACAATGCATTCGCACTCACACCCTCACTCGTCCCCATTCACTCCATTCACAATGCATTCACACTCACACCCTCACTCGCCCCCATGCGCTCCATTCACAATGCATTCGCACTCACACCCTCACTCGCCCCCATGCACTCCATTCACACTGCATTCGCCCTCACACCCTCACTTCCCCCCATGCACTCCATTCACAATGCATTCACACTCAGACCCTCACTCGCCCCCATGCGCTCCATTCACAATGCATTTGCACTCACACCCTCACTCGCCCCCATGCACTCCATTCACAATGCATTCGCACTCACACCCTCACTTGCCCCACGCGCTCCATTCACAATGCATTTGCACTCACACCCTCACTCACGCCCATGCACTCCATTCACAATGCATTCACACTTACACCCTCACTCGCCCCCATGCACTCCATTCATACTGCATTCGCACTCACACCCTCATTCGCCCCATGCACTCCATTCAAAATGCATTCACACTCACACCCTCTCTCGCCCCCGTGCACTCCATTCACACTGCATTCGCACTCACACCCTCACTCGCCCCATGCACTCCATTCACGATGCATTCGCACTCACAACCTCACTCGCCCCCATGCGCTCCATTCACAATGCATTCACACTCACACCCTCACTCACCCCCATGCACTCCATTCACAATGCATTCACACTAACACCCTCACTCGCCCCCATGCACTCCATTCATACTGCATTCACACTCACAGCCTCATTCGCCCCCATGCACTCCATTCACAATCCATTCGCACTCACACCCTCACTCGCCCCCATGCACTCCATTCACACTGCATTCGCACTCACACCCTCACTCGCCCCATGCACTCCATTCACGATGCATTCACACTCACACCCTCACTCACCCCCATGCACTACATTCACAATGCATTCGCACTCAAAGCCTCACTCGCCCCCATGCACTCCATTCACAATGCATTCGCACTCACACCCTCACTCGCCCCATGCACTCCATTCACAATGCATTCGCATTCACACCCTCACTTGCCCCCATGCACTCCATTCACAATGCATTCGCACTCACACCCTCACTCGCCCCATGCACTCCATTCACAATGCATTTGACTCACACCCTCACTCGCCCCATGCACTCCATTCACAATGCATTCGCACTCACACCCTCATTCGCCCCCATGCACTCCATTCACAATGCATTTGCACTCACACCCTCACTCGCCCCCATGCACTCCATTCATACTGCATTCGCACTCACACCCTCATTCGCCCCCATGCACTCCATTCACAATGCATTCGCACTCACACCCTCACTCGCCCCCATGCACTCCATTCACAATGCATTCACACTCACACCCTAACTCACCCCCATGCACTCCATTCACAATGCATTCACACTCACACCCTCACTCGCCCCCATGCACTCCATTCATACTGCATTCGCACTCACACCCTCATTCGCCCCCATGCACTCCATTCACAATGCATTCGCACTCACACCCTCACTCGCCCCCATGCACTCCATTCACACTGCATTCGCACTCACACCCTCACTCGCCCCATGCACTCCATTCACGATGCATTCGCACTCACACCCTCACTCGCCCCATGCACTCCATTCACAATGCATTCGCACTCAAACCCTCAGTCGCCCCCATGCACTCCATTCACAATGCATTCGCACTCACACCCTCACTCGCCCCATGCACTCCATTCACAATGCATTTGCATTCACACCATCACTTGCCCCCATGCACTCCATTCACAATGCATTCGCACTCACACCCTCACTCGCCCCCCCGCACTCCATTCACAATGCATTCGACTCACACCCTCACTCGCCCCCATGCACTCCATTCACAATGCATTCGCACTCACACCCTCACTCGTCCCATGCATTCCATTCACAATGCATTCGCACTCACACCCTCACTCGCCCCATGCACTCCATTCACAATGCATTCGCACTCACACCCTCACTCGCCCCCATGCACTCCATTCACAATGCATTCGCACTCACGCCCTCACTCGTCCCATGCACTCCATTCACAATGCATTCGCACTCACGCCCTCACTAGCCCCCATGCACTCCATTCACAATGCATTCGCACTCACACCCTCACTCGCCCCCATGCACTCCATTCACAATTCATTCGCACTCACACCCTCAATCGCCCCATGCACTCCATTCTCACTGCATTCGCACTCACACACTCACTTGCCCCCATGCACTCCATTCACAATGCATTCGCACTCACACCCTCACTCGCCCCCATGCACACCATTCACAATGCATTCGCACAGACACCCTCACTCGCCCCGATGCACTCCATTCACAATGCATTCGCACTCACAACATCACTCGCCCCAATTCACTCCAGTCACAATGCAATAGCACTCACACCCTCACTCGCCCCCATGCACTCCATTCAGAATGCATTCGCACTCAAACGTTCACTCGCCCCCATGCACTCCATTCACAATGCATTTGCACTCACACCCTCATTCGCCCCCATGCACTCCATTCACAATGCATTCGCACTTACACCCTCACTCGCCCCCATGCACTCCATTCACAATGCATTCACACTCACACCCTCACTCACCCCCATGCACTCCATTCACAATGCATTCACACTCACACCCTCACTCGCCCCCATGCACTCCATTCATACTGCATTCGCACTCACACCCTCATTCGCCCCCATGCACTCCATTCACAATGCATTCGCACTCACACCCACACCCTCACTCGCCCCCATGCACTCCATTCACAATGCATTCGCACTCACACCCTCACTCACCCCCATGCACACCATTCACAATGCATTCGCACTCACACCCTCACTCGCCCCGATGCACTCCATTCACAATGCATTCGCACTCACACCCTCACTCGCCCCCATTCACTCCATTCACAAAGCATTCACACTCACACCCTCACTAGCCCCCATGCACTCCATTCACAATGCATTCGAACTCACAGCCTCTCTCGCCCCATGCACTCCATTCACAATGCATTCGCACTCACACCCTCACTCGCCCCCATGCACTCCATTCATAATGCATTCGCACTCACACCCTCACTCGCCCCATGCACTCCATTCAGAATGCATTCGCACTCAAACGTTCACTCGCCCCCATGCACTCCATTCACAATGCATTCGCACTCACACCCTCACTTGCCCCCATGCACTCCATTCACAGTGCATTCACACTCACTCCCTCACTCGCCCCCATGCACTCCATTCATACTGCATTCGCACTCACACCCTCATTCGCCCCCAGGCACTCTATTCACAATGCATTCGCACTCACACCCTCACTCGCCCCCATGCACTCCATTCACACTGCATTCGCACTCACACCCTCACTCGCCCCATGCACTCCATTCACGATGCATTCACACTCACACCCTCACTCGCCCCCATGCACTCCATTCACAATGCATTCGCACTCAAACCCTCACTCGCCCCCATGCACTCCATTCACAATGCATTCACACTCACACCCTCACTCGCCCCATGCACTCCATTTACAATGCATTTCCATTCACACCATCACTTGCCCCCATGCACTCCATTCACAATGCATTCGCACTCACACCCTCACTCGCCCCCATGCACTCCATTCACAATGCATTCGACTCACACCCTCACTCGCCCCCATGCACTCCATTCACAATGCATTCGCACTCACACCCTCACTCGCCCCATGCACTCCATTCACAATGCATTCGCACTCACACCCTCACTCGCCCCATGCACTCCATTCACAATGCATTCGCACTCACACCCACACTCGCTCCCATGCACTCCATTCACAATGCATTCGCACTCACGCCCTCACTAGCCCCCATGCACTCCATTCACAATGCATTCACACTCACACCCTCACTCGCCCCCATGCACTCCATTCACAATGCATTCGCACTCACACCCTCACTCGCCCCATGCACTCCATTCTCACTGCATTCGCACTCACACCCTCACTCGCCCCCATGCACTCCATTCACAATGCATTCGCACTCACACCCTCACTCGCCCCCATGCACACCATTCACAATGCATTCGCACTCACACCCTCACTCGCCCCGATGCACTCCATTCACAATGCATTCGCACTCACACCCTCACTCGCCCCAATTCACTCCATTCACAATGTAATCGCACTCACACCCTCACTCGCCCCCATGCACTCCATTCACAATGCATTCGCACTCACACCCTCACTCGCCCCATGAACTCCATTCAGCATGCATTCGCACTCAAACGTTCACTCGCCCCCATGCACTCCATTCACAATGCATTCGCACTCACACCCTCACTCGCCCCATGCACTCCATTCTCACTGCATTTCGCACTCACACCCTCACTCGCCCCCATGCACTCCATTCACAATGCATTCGCACTCACACCCTCACTTGCCCCCATGCACACCATTCACAATGCATTCGCACTCACACCCTCACTCGCCCCCATGCACTCCATTCACAATGCTTTCGCACTCTCACACTCGCTCGCCCCAATGCACTCCATTCACAATGCATTCGAACTCACACCCTCTCTCGCCCCCATGCACTCCATTCACAATGCATTCGAACTCACACCCTCTCTCGCCCCCATGCACTCCATTCACAATGCATTCGCACTCACACCCTCACTCGCCCCCATGCACTCCATTCACAATGCATTCGCACTCACACCCTCACTCACCCCATGCACTCCGTTCAGAATGCATTCGCACTCAAACGTTCACTCGCCCCATGCACTCCATTCACAATGCATTCGCACTCACACCCTCACTCGCCCCCATGCACTCCATTCACAATGCTTTCGCACTCTCACACTCGCTCGCCCCAATGCACTCCATTCACAATGCATTCGCACTCACAACCTCACTCACCCCCATTCACTTGATTCACAATGCATTTGCACTCACACCCTCAATCACCCCCATGCACTCCATTCGCACTGCATTCGCACTCACACCCTCACTCGCCCCATGCACTCCATTCTCACTGCATTCGCACTCACACCCTCACTCGCCCCATGCACTCCATTCACAATGCATTCGCACTCACACCCTCACTCGCCCCATGCACTCCATTCACAATGCATTCGCACTCACACCCTCACTCGCCCCCATGCATTCCATTCACAGTTCATTCGCACTCACACCCTCACTCGCCCCATGCACGCCATTCACAATGCATTCGCACTCACACCCTCACTCGCCCCATGCACTCCATTCACAATGCATTCGCACTCACACCCTCACTCGCCCTCATGCACTCCATTCACAATGCATTCGCACTCACACCCTCACTCGTCCCATGCACTCCATTCACAATGCATTCGCACTCACACCCTCACTCGTCCCATGCACTCCATTCACAATGCATTCACACTCACACCCTCACTCGCCCCCATGCACTCCATTCACAATGCATTCGCACTCACACCCTCACTCGCCCCATGCACTCCATTCTCACTGCATTCGCACTCACACCCTCAATCGCCCCCATGCACTCCATTCACAATGCATTCGCACTCAAACCCTCACTCGCCCCCATGCACTCCATTCACAATGCATTCGCACTCACACCCTCACTCGCCCCCATGCACTCCATTCACAATGCATTCGCACTCACACCCTCACTTCCCCATGCACTCCATTCACAATGCATTCGCACTCACACCCTCACTCGCCCCCATGCACTCCATTCACAATGCATTCGCACTCACACCCTCACTCGCCCCCATGCACTCCATTCCCCCAGGCACCCCTTTCACAATGCATTCGCACTCACACCCTCACTCGCCCCCATGCCCTCCATTCACACTGCATTCGCACTCACACCCTCACTCTCCCCCGTGCCCTCCATTCACAATGCATTCACACTCACACCCTCACTCGCCCTCATGCCCTCCATTCGCAATGCATTCGCACTCACACCCTCACTCACCCCCATGCACTCCATTCGCAATGCATTCGCACTCACACCCTCACTTGCCCCATGCACTCCATTCACACTGCATTCGCACTCACACCCTCACTCGCCCCATGCACTCCATTCACAATGCATTCGCACTCACACCCTCACTCGCCCCATGCACTCCATTCACAATGCATTCGCACTCACACCCTCACTCGCCCCCATGCAATCCATTCAGAATGCATTCGCACTCACTCCCTCACTCGACCCCAAGCACTCCATTCAGAATGCATTCGCACTCAAACGTTCACTCGCCCCCATGCACTCCATTCACAATGCATTCGCACTCACACCCTCACTCGCCCCCATGCACTCCATTCACAATGCATTCGCACTCACACCCTCACTCGCCCCCATGCACACCATTCACAATGCATTCGCACTCACACCCTCACTCGCCCCAATGCACTCCATTCACAATGCATTCGCACTCACAACCTCACTCACCCCCATTCACTCGATTCACAATGCATTCGCACTCACACCCTCAATTACCCCCATGCACTCCATTCGCACTGCATTCGCACTCACACCCTCACTCGCCCCATGCACTCCATTCTCACTGCATTCGCACTCACACCCTCACTCGCCCCATGCACTCCATTCACAATGCATTCGCACTCACACCCTCACTCGCCCCCATGCACTCCATTCACAATGCATTCGCACTCACACCCTCACTCTCCCCCATGCACTCCATTCACAATGCATTCGCACTCACACCCTCACTCGCCCCCATGCATTCCATTCACAGTTCATTCGCACTCACACCCTCACTCGCCCCATGCACTCCATTCACAATGCATTCGCACTCACACCCTCACTCGCCCCCATGCACTCCATTCACAATGCATTCGCACTCACACCCTCACCGCCCTCATGCACTCCATTCACAATGCATTCGCACTCACACCCTCACTCGTCCCATGCACTCCATTCACAATGCATTCGCACTCACACCCTCACTCGTCCCATGCACTCCATTCACAATGCATTCGCACTCACACCCTCACTCGCCCCCATGCACTCCATTCACAATGCATTCGCACTCACACCCTCACTCGCCCCATGCACTCCATTCTCACTGCATTCGCACTCACACCCTCAATCGCCCCCATGCACTCCATTCACAATGCATTCGCACTCAAACCCTCACTCGCCCCCATGCACTCCATTCACAATGCATTCGCACTCACACCCTCATTCGCCCCCATGCACTCAATTCACAATGCATTTGCACTCACACCCTCACTCGCCCCCATGCACTCCATTCACAATGCATTTGCACTCACACCCTCATTCGCCCCATGCACTCCATTCACAATGCATTCACACTCACACCCTCACTCGCCCCCATGCACTCCATTCCCCCATGCACCCCTATCACAATGCATTCGCACTCACACCCTCACTCGCCCCCATGCCCTCCATTCACACTGCATTCGCACTCACACCCTCACTCTCCCCCATGCCCTCCATTCACAATGCATTCACACTCACACCCTCACTCGCCCCCATGCACTCCATTCGCAATGCATTCGCACTCACACCCTCACTTGCCCCATGCACTCCATTCACACTGCATTCGCACTCACACCCTCACTCGCCCCATGCACTCCATTCACAATGCATTCGCACTCACACCCTCACTCGCCCCATGCACTCCATTCACAATGCATTCGCACTCACACCCTCACTCGCCCCCATGCAATCCATTCAGAATGCATTCGCACTCACACCCTCACTCGCCCCGATGCACTCCATTCACAATGCATTCGCACTCACACCGTCACTCGCCCCGATGCACTCCATTCACAATGCATTCGCACTCACACCCTCACTCGCCCCATGCACTCCATTCACAATGCATTCGCACTCACACCCTCACTCGCCCCCATGCACTCCATTCACAATGCATTCGCACTCACACCCTCACTCGCCCCGATGCACTCCATTCACAATGCATTCGCACTCACACCCTCACTCGCCCCATGCACTCCATTCACAATGCATTCGCACTCACACCCTCACTCGCCCCCATGCACTACATTCAGAATGCATTCGCACTCACACCCTCACTCGCCCCCATGCACTCCATTCACAATGCATTCGCACTCACACCCTCACTCGCCCCGATGCACTCCATTCACAATGCATTCGCACTAACACCCTCACTCGCCCCATGCACTCCATTCACAATGCATTCACACTCACACCCTCACTCGCCCCCATGCACTCCATTCACAATGCATTCGCACTCACACCCTCACTCGCCCCCATGCACTCCATTCACAATGCATTCGCACTCACACCCTCACTCGCCCCATGCATTTCATTCACAATGCATTCGCACTCACACCCTCACTCGACCCCATGCACTCCATTCACAATACATTCGCACTCACACCCTCACTCGCCCCCATGCACTCCATTCCCCCATGCACCCCTTTCACAATGCATTTTCACTCAAACCCTCACTCGCCCCCATGCCCTCCATTCAGAATGCATTCGCACTCACTCCCTCACTCGCCCCCATGCACTCCATTCAGAATGCATTCGCACTCACACCCTCACTCGCCCCCATGCACTCCATTCACAATGCATTCGCACTCACACCCTCACTCGCCCCGATGCACTCCATTCACAATGCATTCGCACTCACACCCTCACTCGCCCCATGCACTCCATTCACAATGCATTCGCACTCACACCCTCACTCGCCCCCATGCACTCCATTCACAATGCATTCGCACTCAGACCCTCACTCGCCCCCATGCACTCCATTCACAATGCATTCGCACTCACACCCTCACTCGCCCCCATGCACTTCATTCACAATGCATTCGCACTCACACCCTCACTCGCCCCCATGCACTCCATTCACAATGCATTCGCACTCACACCCTCACTCGCCCCATGCACTCCATTCTCACTGCATTTCGCACTCACACCCTCACTCGCCCCCATGCACTCCATTCACAATGCATTCGCACTCACACCCTCACTCGCCCCCATGCACACCATTCACAATGCATTCGCACTCACACCCTCACTCGCCCCGATGCACTCCATTCACAAAGCATTCAGACTCACACCCTCACTCGCCCCCATGCACTCCATTGACAATGCATTCGAACTCACACCCTCTCTCGCCCCCATGCACTCCATTCACAATGCATTCACACTCACACCCTCACTCGCCCCCATGCACTCCATTCACAATGCATTCGCACTCACACCCTCACTCGCCCCATGCACTCCATTCAGAATGCATTCGCACTCAAACGTTCACTCGCCCCCATGCACTCCATTCACAATGCATTCGCACTCACACCCTCACTCTCCCCCATGCATTTCATTCACAATTCATTCGAACTCACACCCTCACTCGCCCCATGCACTCCATTCACAATGCATTCACACTCACACCCTCACTCGCCCCCATGCACTCCATTCACAATGCATTCGCACTCACACCCTCACTCGCCCTCATGCACTCCATTCACAATGCATTCGCACTCACACCCTCACTCGTCCCATGCACTCCATTCACAATGCATTCGCACTCACACCCTCACTCGTCCCATGCACTCCATTCACAATGCATTCGCACTCACACCCTCAATCGCCCCCATGCACTCCATTCACAATGCATTCGCACTCACACCCTCACTCGCCCCATGCACTCCATTCTCACTGCATTCGCACTCACACCCTCAATCGCCCCCATGCACTCCATTCACAATGCATTCGCACTCAAACCCTCACTCGCCCCCATGCACTCCATTCACAATGCATTCGCACTCACACCCTCACTCGCCCCCATGCACTCCATTCCCCCATGCACCCCTTTCACAATGCATTCGCACTCACACCCTCACTCGCCCCCATGCCCTCCATTCACACTGCATTCGCACTCACACCCTCACTCTCCCCCATGCCCTCCATTCACAATGCATTCACACTCACACCCTCACTCGCCCTCATGCCCTCCATTCGCAATGCATTCGCACACACACCCTCACTCGCCCCCATGCACTCCATTCGCAATGCATTCGCACTCACACCCTCACTTGCCCCATGCACTCCATTCACACTGCATTCGCACTCACACCCTCACTCGCCCCATGCACTCCATTCACAATGCATTCGCACTCACACCCTCACTCGCCTCATGCACTCCATTCACAATGCATTCGCACTCACACCCTCACTCGCCCCCATGCAATCCATTCAGAATGCATTCGCACTCACTCCCTCACTCGCCCCCATGCACTCCATTCAGAATGCATTCGCACTCACACCCTCACTCGCCCCCATGCACTCCATTCACAATGCATTCACACTCACACCCTCACTCGCCCCGATGCACTCCATTCACAATGCATTCGCACTCACACCCTCACTCGCCCCATGCACTCCATTCACAATGCATTCGCACTCACACCCTCACTCGCCCCCATGCACTCCATTCACAATGCATTCGCACTCACACCCTCACTCGCCCCCATGCACTCCATTCACAATGCATTCGCACTCACACCCTCACTCGCCCCCATGTACTTCATTCACAATGCATTCGCACTCACACCCTCACTCGACCCCATGCACTCCATTCACAATACATTCGCACTCACACCCTCACACGCCCCCATGCACTCCATTCACAATTCATTCGCACTCACACCCTCACTCGCCCCCATGCACTCCATGCACAATGCATTCGCACTCACACCCTCACTCGCCCCCATGTACTCCAAGCACAATGCATTCGCACTCACACCCTCACTCGCCCCCATGCACTCCATGCACAATGCATTCGCACTCACACCCTCACTCGTCCCCAAGCACTCCATTCACAATGCATTCGCACTCACACCACACTCGCCCCATGCACTCCATTCACAATGCATTCGCACTCACACCCTCACTCGCCCCCATGCACTCCATTCACAATGCATTCACACTCACACCCTCACTCGCCCCCATGCACTCCATTCGCAATGCATTCGCACTCACACCCTCACTTGCCCCATGCACTCCATTCACACTGCATTCGCACTCACACCCTCACTCGCCCCATGCACTCCATTCACAATGCATTCGCACTCACACCCTCACTCGCCCCATGCACTCCATTCACAATGCATTCGCACTCACACCCTCACTCGCCCCCATGCAATTCATTCAGAATGCATTCGCACTCACACCCTCACTCGCCCCGATGCACTCCATTCACAATGCATTCGCACTCACACCGTCACTCGCCCCGATGCACTCCATTCACAATGCATTCGCACTCACACCCTCACTCGCCCCATGCACTCCATTCACAATGCATTCGCACTCACACCCTCACTCGCCCCCATGCACTCCATTCACAATGCATTCGCACTCACACCCTCACTCGCCCCGATGCACTCCATTCACAATGCATTCGCACTCACACCCTCACTCGCCCCATGCACTCCATTCACAATGCATTCGCACTCACACCCTCACTCGCCCCCATGCACTACATTCAGAATGCATTCGCACTCACACCCTCACTCGCCCCCATGCACTCCATTCACAATGCATTCGCACTCACACCCTCACTCGCCCCGATGCACTCCATTCACAATGCATTCGCACTAACACCTTCACTCGCCCCATGCACTCCATTCACAATGCATTCGCACTCACACCCTCACTCGCCCCCATGCACTCCATTCACAATGCATTCGCACTCACACCCTCACTCGCCCCCATGCACTCCATTCACAATGCATTCGCACTCACACCCTCACTCGCCCCATGCATTTCATTCACAATGCATTCGCACTCACACCCTCACTCGACCCCATGCACTCCATTCACAATACATTCGCACTCACACCCTCACTCGCCCCATGCACTCCATTCCCCCATGCACCCCTTTCACAATGCATTTTCACTCAAACCCTCACTCGCCCCCATGCCCTCCATTCAGAATGCATTCGCACTCACTCCCTCACTCGCCCCCATGCACTCCATTCAGAATGCATTCGCACTCACACCCTCACTCGCCCCCATGCACTCCATTCACAATGCATTCACACTCACACCCTCACTCGCCCCGATGCACTCCATTCACAATGCATTCGCACTCACACCCTCACTCGCCCCATGCACTCCATTCACAATGCATTCGCACTCACACCCTCACTCGCCCCCATGCACTCCATTCACAATGCATTCGCACTCAGACCCTCACTCGCCCCCATGCACTCCATTCACAATGCATTCGCACTCACACCCTCACTCGCCCCCATGCACTTCATTCACAATGCATTTGCACTCACACCCTCACTCGCCCCCATGCACTCCATTCACAATGCATTCGCACTCACACCCTCACTCGCCCCATGCACTCCATTCTCACTGCATTTCGCACTCACACCCTCACTCGCCCCCATGCACTCCATTCACAATGCATTCGCACTAACACCCTCACTCGCCCCCATGCACACCATTCACAATGCATTCGCACTCACACCCTCACTCGCCCCGATGCACTCCATTCACAAAGCATTCAGACTCACACCCTCACTCGCCCCCATGCACTCCATTGACAATGCATTCAAACTCACACCCTCTCTCGCCCCCATGCACTCCATTCACAATGCATTCACACTCACACCCTCACTCGCCCCCATGCACTCCATTCACAATGCATTCGCACTCACACCCTCACTCGCCCCATGCACTCCATTCAGAATGCATTCGCACTCAAACGTTCACTCGCCCCCATGCACTCCATTCACAATGCATTCGCACTCACACCCTCACTCTCCCCCATGCATTCCATTCACAATTCATTCGAACTCACACCCTCACTCGCCCATGCACTCCATTCACAATGCATTCACACTCACACCCTCACTCGCCCCCATGCACTCCATTCACAATGCATTCGCACTCACACCCTCACTCGCCCTCATGCACTCCATTCACAATGCATTCGCACTCACACCCTCACTCGTCCCATGCACTCCATTCACAATGCATTCGCACTCACACCCTCACTCGTCCCATGCACTCCATTCACAATTCATTCGCACTCACACCCTCAATCGCCCCCATGCACTCCATTCACAATGCATTCGCACTCACACCCTCACTCGCCCCATGCACTCCATTCTCACTGCATTCGCACTCACACCCTCAATCGCCCCCATGCACTCCATTCACAATGCATTCGCACTCAAACCCTCACTCGCCCCCATGCACTCCATTCACAATGCATTCGCACTCACACCCTCACTCGCCCCCATGCACTCCATTCCCCCATGCACCCCTTTCACAATGCATTCGCACTCACACCCTCACTCGCCCCCATGCCCTCCATTCACACTGCATTCGCACTCACACCCTCACTCTCCCCCATGCCCTCCATTCACAATGCATTCACACTCACACCCTCACTCGCCCTCATGCCCTCCATTCGCAATGCATTCGCACACACACCCTCACTCGCCCCCATGCACTCCATTCGCAATGCATTCGCACTCACACCCTCACTTGCCCCATGCACTCCATTCACACTGCATTCGCACTCACACCCTCACTCGCCCCATGCACTCCATTCACAATGCATTCGCACTCACACCCTCACTCGCCTCATGCACTCCATTCACAATGCATTCGCACTCACACCCTCACTCGCCCCCATGCAATCCATTCAGAATGCATTCGCACTCACTCCCTCACTCGCCCCCATGCACTCCATTCAGAATGCATTCGCACTCACACCCTCACTCGCCCCCATGCACTCCATTCACAATGCATTCGCACTCACACCCTCACTCGCCCCATGCATTTCATTCACAATGCATTCGCACTCACACCCTCACTCGACCCCATGCACTCCATTCACAATACATTCGCACTCACACCCTCACTCGCCCCATGCACTCCATTCCCCCATGCACCCCTTTCACAATGCATTTTCACTCAAACCCTCACTCGCCCCCATGCCCTCCATTCAGAATGCATTCGCACTCACTCCCTCACTCGCCCCCATGCACTCCATTCAGAATGCATTCGCACTCACACCCTCACTCGCCCCCATGCACTCCATTCACAATGCATTCACACTCACACCCTCACTCGCCCCGATGCACTCCATTCACAATGCATTCGCACTCACACCCTCACTCGCCCCATGCACTCCATTCACAATGCATTCGCACTCACACCCTCACTCGCCCCCATGCACTCCATTCACAATGCATTCGCACTCAGACCCTCACTCGCCCCCATGCACTCCATTCACAATGCATTCGCACTCACACCCTCACTCGCCCCCATGCACTTCATTCACAATGCATTTGCACTCACACCCTCACTCGCCCCCATGCACTCCATTCACAATGCATTCGCACTCACACCCTCACTCGCCCCATGCACTCCATTCTCACTGCATTTCGCACTCACACCCTCACTCGCCCCCATGCACTCCATTCACAATGCATTCGCACTAACACCCTCACTCGCCCCCATGCACACCATTCACAATGCATTCGCACTCACACCCTCACTCGCCCCGATGCACTCCATTCACAAAGCATTCAGACTCACACCCTCACTCGCCCCCATGCACTCCATTGACAATGCATTCAAACTCACACCCTCTCTCGCCCCCATGCACTCCATTCACAATGCATTCACACTCACACCCTCACTCGCCCCCATGCACTCCATTCACAATGCATTCGCACTCACACCCTCACTCGCCCCATGCACTCCATTCAGAATGCATTCGCACTCAAACGTTCACTCGCCCCCATGCACTCCATTCACAATGCATTCGCACTCACACCCTCACTCTCCCCCATGCATTCCATTCACAATTCATTCGAACTCACACCCTCACTCGCCCATGCACTCCATTCACAATGCATTCACACTCACACCCTCACTCGCCCCCATGCACTCCATTCACAATGCATTCGCACTCACACCCTCACTCGCCCTCATGCACTCCATTCACAATGCATTCGCACTCACACCCTCACTCGTCCCATGCACTCCATTCACAATGCATTCGCACTCACACCCTCACTCGTCCCATGCACTCCATTCACAATTCATTCGCACTCACACCCTCAATCGCCCCCATGCACTCCATTCACAATGCATTCGCACTCACACCCTCACTCGCCCCATGCACTCCATTCTCACTGCATTCGCACTCACACCCTCAATCGCCCCCATGCACTCCATTCACAATGCATTCGCACTCAAACCCTCACTCGCCCCCATGCACTCCATTCACAATGCATTCGCACTCACACCCTCACTCGCCCCCATGCACTCCATTCCCCCATGCACCCCTTTCACAATGCATTCGCACTCACACCCTCACTCGCCCCCATGCCCTCCATTCACACTGCATTCGCACTCACACCCTCACTCTCCCCCATGCCCTCCATTCACAATGCATTCACACTCACACCCTCACTCGCCCTCATGCCCTCCATTCGCAATGCATTCGCACACACACCCTCACTCGCCCCCATGCACTCCATTCGCAATGCATTCGCACTCACACCCTCACTTGCCCCATGCACTCCATTCACACTGCATTCGCACTCACACCCTCACTCGCCCCATGCACTCCATTCACAATGCATTCGCACTCACACCCTCACTCGCCTCATGCACTCCATTCACAATGCATTCGCACTCACACCCTCACTCGCCCCCATGCAATCCATTCAGAATGCATTCGCACTCACTCCCTCACTCGCCCCCATGCACTCCATTCAGAATGCATTCGCACTCACACCCTCACTCGCCCCCATGCACTCCATTCACAATGCATTCACACTCACACCCTCACTCGCCCCGATGCACTCCATTCACAATGCATTCGCACTCACACCCTCACTCGCCCCATGCACTCCATTCACAATGCATTCGCACTCACACCCTCACTCGCCCCCATGCACTCCATTCACAATGCATTCGCACTCACACCCTCACTCGCCCCCATGCACTCCATTCACAATGCATTCGCACTCACACCCTCACTCGCCCCCATGTACTTCATTCACAATGCATTCGCACTCACACCCTCACTCGACCCCATGCACTCCATTCACAATACATTCGCACTCACACCCTCACACGCCCCCATGCACTCCATTCACAATTCATTCGCACTCACACCCTCACTCGCCCCCATGCACTCCATGCACAATGCATTCGCACTCACACCCTCACTCGCCCCCATGTACTCCATGCACAATGCATTCACACTCACACCCTCACTCGCCCCCATGCACTCCATGCACAATGCATTCGCACTCACACCCTCACTCGTCCCCAAGCACTCCATTCACAATGCATTCGCACTCACACCACACTCGCCCCATGCACTCCATTCACAATGCATTCGCACTCACACCCTCACTCGCCCCCATGCACTCCATTCACAATGCATTCGCACTCACACCCTCACTCGCCCCATGCACTCCATTCAAAATGCATTCGCACTCACACCGTCACTCGCCCCCGTGCCCTCCATTCACACTGCATTCGCACTCACACCCTCACTCTCCCCCATGCCCTCCACTCACAATGCATTTGCACTCACACCCTCACTCGCCCCATGCCCTCCATTCGCAATGCATTCGCACTCACACCCTCACTCGCCCCCATGCACTCCATTCGCAATGCATTCGCACTCACACCCTCACTCGCCCCATGCACTCCATTCACACTGCATTCGCACTCACACCCTCACTCGCCCCCATGCACTCCATTCACTATGCATTCGCACTCACACCCTCACTCGCTCCATGCACTCCATTCACAATGGATTCGCACTCACACCCTCACTCGCCCCCATGCAATCCATTCAGAATGCATTCGCACTCACTCCCTCACTCGCCCCCATGCACTCCATTCAGAATGCATTCGCACTCACACCCTCACTCGCCCCCATGCACTCCATTCACAATGCATTCGCACTCACACCCTCACTCGCCCCCATGCACTCCATTCACAATGCATTCGCACTCACAACCTCACTGGCCCCATTCACTCCATTCACAATGCATTCGCATTCACACCCTCAATCACCCCCATGCACTCCATTCGCACTGCATTCGCACTCACACCCTCACTCGCCCCATGCACTCCATTCTCACTGCATTCGCACTCACATCCTCACTCGCCCCCATGCACTCCATTCACAATGCATTCGCATTCACACCCTCACTCGCCCCCATGCACTCCATTCACAATGCATTCGCACTCACACCCTCACTCTCCCCCATGCACTCCATTCACAATGCATTCGCACTCACACCCTCACTCGCCCCCATGCATTCCATTCACAATGCATTCGCACTCACACCCTCACTCGCCCCATGCACTCCATTCACAATGCATTTGCACTCACACCCTCACTCGCCCCCATGCACTCCATTCACAATGCATTCGCACTCACACCCTCACTTGCCCCCATGCACTCCATTCACAATGCATTCGCACTCACACCCTCACTTGCCCCCATGCACTCCATTCACAATGCATTCGCATTCACACCCTCACTCGTCCCATGCACTCGATTCACAATGCATTCGCACTCACACCCTCACTCGTCCCATGCACTCCATTCACAATGCATTTGCACTCACACCCTCAATCGCCCCCATGCACTCCATTCACAATGCATTCGCACTCAAACCCTCACTCGCCCCATGCACTCCATTCACAATGCATTCGCACTCACACCCTCACTCGCCCCCATGCACTCCATTCACAATGCATTCGCACTCACACCCTCACTCGCCCCCATGCCCTCCATTCACACTGCATTCGCAATCACACCCTCACTCTCCCCCATGCCCTACATTCGCAATGCATTCGCACTCACACCCTCACTCGCCCTCATGCCCTCCATTCGCAATGCATTCGCACTCACACCCTCACTCGCCCCCATGCACTCCATTCGCAATGCATTCGCACTCACACCCTCACTCGCCCCCATGCACTCCATTCGCAATGCATTCGCACTCACACCCTCACTTGCCCCATGTACTCCATTCACACTGCATTCGCACTCACACCCTCACTCGCCCCATGCACTCCATTCACAATGCATTCGCACTCACACCCTCACTCGCCCCATGCACGCCATTCACAATGCATTCGCACTCACACCCCCACTCGCCCCCATGCAATCCATTCAGAATGCATTCGCACTCACTCCCTCACTCGCCCCCATGCACTCCATTCAGAATGCATTCGCACTCACACCCTCTCGCCCCCATGCACTCAATTCACAATGCATTCGCACTCACACCCTCACTCGCCCCGATGCACTCCATTCACAATGCATTCGCACTCACACCCTCACTCGCCCCATGCACTCCATTCACAATGCATTTGCACTCACACCCTCACTCTCCCCCATGCTCTCCATTCACAATGCATTCGCACCCACACCCTCACTCGCCCCCATGCATTCCATTCACAATGCATTCGCACTCACACCCTCACTCGCCCCATGCACTCCATTCACAATGCATTCGCACTCACACCCTCACTCGCCCCCATGCACTCCATTAACAATGCATTCGCACTCACACCCTCACTCGCCCCCATGCACTCCATTCACAATGCATTCGCACTCACCCTCACTCGTCCCATGCACTCCATTCACAATGCATTCGCACTCACACCCTCACTCGCCCCTATGCACTCCATTCGCTATGCATTCGCACTCACACCCTCACTCGCCCCATGCACTCCATTCACTATGCATTCGCACTCACACCCTCACCCGCCCCATGAACTCCATTCACAATGCATTCACACTCACACCCTCACTCGCCCCCATGCAATCCATTCAGAATGCATTCACACTCACTCCCTCACTCGCCCCCATGCACTCCATTCAGAATGCATTCGCACTCACACCCTCACTCGCCCCCATGCACTCCATTCACAATGCATTCGCACTCACACCCTCACTCGCCCCATGCACTCCATTCACAATGCATTCGCACTCACACCCTCACTCGCCCCCATGCACTCCATTCACAATGCATTCGCACTCACACCCTCACTCGCCCCATGCACTCCATTCTCACTGCATTTTGCACTCACACCCTCACTCGCCCCCATGCACTCCATTCACAATGCATTCGCACTCACACCCTCACTCGCCCCCATGCACTCCATTCACAATGCATTCGAACTCACACCCTCTCTCGCCCCCATGCACTCCATTCACAATGCATTCACACTCACACCCTCACTCGCCCCCATGCACTCCATTCACAATGCATTCGCACTCGCACCCTCACTCGCCCCATGCACTCCATTCAGAATGCATTCGCACTCAAACGTTCACTCGCCCCCATGCACTCCATTCACAATGCATTCGCACTCACACCCTCACTCTCCCCCATGCATTCCATTCACAATTCATTCGAACTCACACCCTCACTCGCCCCATGCACTCCATTCACAATGCATTCACACTCACACCCTCACTCGCCCCCATGCACTCCATTCACAATGCATTCGCACTCACACCCTCACTCGCCCTCATGCACTCCATTCACAATGCATTCGCACTCACACCCTCACTCGCCCCATGCACTCCATTCACAATGCATTCACACTCACACCCTCACTCGCCCCCATGCACTCCATTCACAATGCATTTGCACTCACACCCTCACTCGCCCTCATGCACTCCATTCACAATGCATTCGCACTCACACCCTCAATCGCCCCCATGCACTCCATTCACAATGCATTCGCACTCACACCCTCACTCGCCCCATGCACTCCATTCTCACTGCATTCGCACTCACACCCTCAATCGCCCCCATGCACTCCATTCACAATGCATTCGCACTCAAACCCTCACTCGCCCCCATGCACTCCATTCACAATGCATTCGCACTCACACCCTCACTCGCCCCCATGCACTCCATTCCCCCATGCACCCCTTTCACAATGCATTCGCACTCACACCCTCACTCGCCCCCATGCCCTCCATTCACACTGCATTCGCACTCACACCCTCACTCTCCCCCATGCCCTCCATTCGCAATGCATTCACACTCACACCCTCACTCGCCCTCATGCCCTCCATTCGCAATGCATTCGCACACACACCCTCACTCGCCCCCATGCACTCCATTCGCAATGCATTCGCACTCACATCCTCACTTGCCCCATGCACTCCATTCACACTGCATTCGCACTCACACCCTCACTCGCCCCATGCACTCCATTCACAATGCATTCGCACTCACACCCTCACTCGCCTCATGCACTCCATTCACAATGCATTCGCACTCACACCCTCACTCGCCCCCATGCAATCCATTCAGAATGCATTCGCACTCACTCCCTCACTCGCCCCCATGCACTCCATTCAGAATGCATTCGCACTCACACCCTCACTCGCCCCCATGCACTCCATTCACAATGCATTCACACTCACACCCTCACTCGCCCCGATGCACTCCATTCACAATGCATTCGCACTCACACCCTCACTCGCCCCATGCACTCCATTCACAATGCATTCGCACTCACACCCTCACTCGCCCCCATGCACTCCATTCACAATGCATTCGCACTCACACCCTCACTCGCCCCCATGCACTCCATTCACAATGCATTCGCACTCACACCCTCACTCGCCCCCATGTACTTCATTCACAATGCATTCGCACTCACACCCTCACTCGACCCCATGCACTCCATTCACAATACATTCGCACTCACACCCTCACACGCCCCCATGCACTCCATTCACAATTCATTCGCACTCACACCCTCACTCGCCCCCATGCACTCCATGCACAATGCATTCGCACTCACACCCTCACTCGCCCCCATGTACTCCATGCACAATGCATTCACACTCACACCCTCACTCGCCCCCATGCACTCCATGCACAATGCATTCGCACTCACACCCTCACTCGTCCCCAAGCACTCCATTCACAATGCATTCGCACTCACACCACACTCGCCCCCATGCACTCCATTCACAATGCATTCGCACTCACACCCTCACTCGCCCCCATGCACTCCATTCACAATGCATTCGCACTCACACCCTCACTCGCCCCATGCACTCCATTCAAAATGCATTCGCACTCACACCGTCACTCGCCCCCGTGCCCTCCATTCACACTGCATTCGCACTCACACCCTCACTCTCCCCCATGCCCTCCACTCGCAATGCATTTGCACTCACACCCTCACTCGCCCCATGCCCTCCATTCGCAATGCATTCGCACTCACACCCTCACTCGCCCCCATGCACTCCATTCGCAATGCATTCGCACTCACACCCTCACTCGCCCCATGCACTCCATTCACACTGCATTCGCACTCACACCCTCACTCGCCCCCATGCACTCCATTCACTATGCATTCGCACTCACACCCTCACTCGCTCCATGCACTCCATTCACAATGGATTCGCACTCACACCCTCACTCGCCCCCATGCAATCCATTCAGAATGCATTCGCACTCACTCCCTCACTCGCCCCCATGCACTCCATTCAGAATGCATTCGCACTCACACCCTCACTCGCCCCCATGCACTCCATTCACAATGCATTCGCACTCACACCCTCACTCGCCCCCATGCACTCCATTCACAATGCATTCGCACTCACAACCTCACTGGCCCCATTCACTCCATTCACAATGCATTCGAACTCACACCCTCAATCACCCCCATGCACTCCATTCGCACTGCATTCGCACTCACACCCTCACTCGCCCCATGCACTCCATTCTCACTGCATTCGCACTCACATCCTCACTCGCCCCCATGCACTCCATTCACAATGCATTCGCATTCACACCCTCACTCGCCCCCATGCACTCCATTCACAATGCATTCACACTCACACCCTCACTCTCCCCCATGCACTCCATTCACAATGCATTCGCACTCACACCCTCACTCGCCCCCATGCATTCCATTCACAATGCATTCGCACTCACACCCTCACTCGCCCCCATGCACTCCATTCACAATGCATTCGCACTCACACCCTCACTCGTCCCATGCACTCGATTCACAATGCATTCGCACTCACACCCTCACTCGTCCCATGCACTCCATTCACAATGCATTTGCACTCACACCCTCAATCGCCCCCATGCACTCCATTCACAATGCATTCGCACTCAAACCCTCACTCGCCCCCATGCACTCCATTCACAATGCATTCGCACTCACACCCTCACTCGCCCCCATGCACTCCATTCACAATGCATTCGCACTCACACCCTCACTCGCCCCCATGCCCTCCATTCACACTGCATTCGCAATCACACCCTCACTCTCCCCCATGCCCTCCATTCGCAATGCATTCGCACTCACACCCTCACTCGCCCTCATGCCCTCCATTCGCAATGCATTCGCACTCACACCCTCACTCGCCCCCATGCACTCCATTCGCAATGCATTCGCACTCACACCCTCACTCGCCCCCATGCACTCCATTCGCAATGCATTCGCACTCACACCCTCACTTGCCCCATGCACTCCATTCACACTGCATTCGCACTCACACCCTCAATCGCCCCATGCACTCCATTCACAATGCATTCGCACTCACACCCTCACTCGCCCCATGCACGCCATTCACAATGCATTCGCACTCACACCCCCACTCGCCCCCATGCAATCCATTCAGAATGCATTCGCACTCACTCCCTCACTCGCCCCCATGCACTCCATTCAGAATGCATTCGCACTCACACCCTCTCGCCCCCATGCACTCAATTCACAATGCATTCGCACTCACACCCTCACTCGCCCCGATGCACTCCATTCACAATGCATTCGCACTCACACCCTCACTCGCCCCATTCACTCCATTCACAATGCATTCGCACTCACACCCTCACTCTCCCCCATGCTCTCCATTCACAATGCATTCGCACCCACACCCTCACTCGCCCCCATGCATTCCATTCACAATGCATTCGCACTCACACCCTCACTCGCCCCATGCACTCCATTCACAATGCATTCGCACTCACACCCTCACTCGCCCCCATGCACTCCATTAACAATGCATTCGCACTCACACCCTCACTCGCCCCCATGCACTCCATTCACAATGCATTCGCACTCACACCCTCACTCGTCCCATGCACTCCATTCACAATGCATTCGCACTCACACCCTCACTCGCCCCTATGCACTCCATTCGCTATGCATTCGCACTCACACCCTCACTCGCCCCATGCACTCCATTCACTATGCATTCGCACTCACACCCTCACCCGCCCCATGAACTCCATTCACAATGCATTCACACTCACACCCTCACTCGCCCCCATGCAATCCATTCAGAATGCATTCACACTCACTCCCTCACTCGCCCCCATGCACTCCATTCAGAATGCATTCGCACTCACACCCTCACTCGCCCCCATGCACTCCATTCACAATGCTTTCGCACTCACACCCTCACTCGCCCCCATGCACTCCATTCACAATGCATTCGCACTCACAACCTCACTCGCCCCATTCACTCCATTCACAATGCATTCGCACTCACACCCTCAATCACCCCCATGCACTCCATTCGCACTGCATTCGCACTCACACCCTCACTCGCCCCATGCACTCCATTCTCACTGCATTCGCACTCACATCCTCACTCGCCCCCATGCACTCCATTCACAATGCATTCGCATTCACACCCTCACTCGCCCCCATGCACTCCATTCACTATGCATTCGCACTCACACCCTCACTCGCCCCCATGCACTCCATTCACAATGCATTCGCACTCACACCCTCACTCGCCCCGATGCACTCCATTCACAATGCATTCGCACTCACACCCTCACTCGCCCCATGCACTCCATTCACAATGCATTCGCACTCACACCCTCACTCGCCCCCATGCACACCATTCACAATGCATTCGCACTCACACCCTCACTCGCCCCGATGCACTCCATTCACAATGCATTCGCACTCACACACTCACTCGCCCCCATTCACTCCATTCACAATGCAATCGCACTCACACCCTCACTCGCCCCCATGCACTCCATTCACAATGCATTCAAACTCACAACCTCTCTCGCCCCCATGCACTCCATTCACAATGCATTCGCACTCACACCCTCACTCGCCCCCATGCACTCCATTCACAATGCATTCGCACTCACACCCTCACTCGCCCCCATGCACTCCATTCACAATGCATTCGCACTCACAACCTCACTGGCCCCATTCACTCCATTCACAATGCATTCGCACTCACACCCTCAATCACCCCCATGCACTCCATTCGCACTGCATTCGCACTCACACCCTCACTCGCCCCATGCACTCCATTCTCACTGCATTCGCACTCACATCCTCACTCGCCCCCATGCACTCCATTCACAATGCATTCGCATTCACACCCTCACTCGCCCCCATGCACTCCATTCACAATGCATTCGCACTCACACCCTCACTCTCCCCCATGCACTCCATTCACAATGCATTCGCACTCACACCCTCACTCGCCCCCATGCATTCCATTCACAATGCATTCGCACTCACACCCTCACTCGCCCCATGCACTCCATTCACAATGCATTGGCACTCACACCCTCACTCGCCCCCATGCACTCCATTCACAATGCATTCGCACTCACACCCTCACTCGCCCCCATGCACTCCATTCACAATGCATTCGCACTCACACCCTCACTCGTCCCATGCACTCGATTCACAATGCATTCGCACTCACACCCTCACTCGTCCCATGCACTCCATTCACAATGCATTTGCACTCACACCCTCAATCGCCCCCATGCACTCCATTCACAATGCATTCGCACTCAAACCCTCACTCGCCCCCATGCACTCCATTCACAATGCATTCGCACTCACACCCTCACTCGCCCCCATGCACTCCATTCACAATGCATTCGCACTCACACCCTCACTCGCCCCCATGCCCTCCATTCACACTGCATTCGCAATCACACCCTCACTCTCCCCCATGCCCTCCATTCGCAATGCATTCGCACTCACACCCTCACTCGCCCTCATGCCCTCCATTCGCAATGCATTCGCACTCACACCCTCACTCGCCCCCATGCACTCCATTCGCAATGCATTCGCACTCACACCCTCACTCGCCCCCATGCACTCCATTCGCAATGCATTTGCACTCACACCCTCACTTGCCCCATGCACTCCATTCACACTGCATTCGCACTCACACCCTCAATCGCCCCATGCACTCCATTCACAATGCATTCGCACTCACACCCTCACTCGCCCCATGCACGCCATTCACAATGCATTCGCACTCACACCCCCACTCGCCCCCATGCAATCCATTCAGAATGCATTCGCACTCACTCCCTCACTCGCCCCCATGCACTCCATTCAGAATGCATTCGCACTCACACCCTCTCGCCCCCATGCACTCAATTCACAATGCATTCGCACTCACACCCTCACTCGCCCCGATGCACTCCATTCACAATGCATTCGCACTCACACCCTCACTCGCCCCATGCACTCCATTCACAATGCATTCGCACTCACACCCTCACTCTCCCCCATGCTCTCCATTCACAATGCATTCGCACCCACACCCTCACTCGCCCCCATGCATTCCATTCACAATGCATTCGCACTCACACCCTCACTCGCCCCATGCACTCCATTCACAATGCATTCGCACTCACACCCTCACTCGCCCCCATGCACTCCATTAACAATGCATTCGCACTCACACCCTCACTCGCCCCCATGCACTCCATTCACAATGCATTCGCACTCACACCCTCACTCGTCCCATGCACTCCATTCACAATGCATTCGCACTCACACCCTCACTCGCCCCTATGCACTCCATTCGCTATGCATTCGCACTCACACCCTCACTCGCCCCATGCACTCCATTCACTATGCATTCGCACTCACACCCTCACCCGCCCCATGAACTCCATTCACAATGCATTCACACTCACACCCTCACTCGCCCCCATGCAATCCATTCAGAATGCATTCACACTCACTCCCTCACTCGCCCCCATGCACTCCATTCAGAATGCATTCGCACTCACACCCTCACTCGCCCCCATGCACTCCATTCACAATGCTTTCGCACTCACACCCTCACTCGCCCCCATGCACTCCATTCACAATGCATTCGCACTCACAACCTCACTCGCCCCATTCACTCCATTCACAATGCATTCGCACTCACACCCTCAATCACCCCCATGCACTCCATTCGCACTGCATTCGCACTCACACCCTCACTCGCCCCATGCACTCCATTCTCACTGCATTCGCACTCACATCCTCACTCGCCCCCATGCACTCCATTCACAATGCATTCGCATTCACACCCTCACTCGCCCCCATGCACTCCATTCACTATGCATTCGCACTCACACCCTCACTCGCCCCCATGCACTCCATTCACAATGCATTCGCACTCACACCCTCACTCGCCCCGATGCACTCCATTCACAATGCATTCGCACTCACACCCTCACTCGCCCCATGCACTCCATTCACAATGCATTCGCACTCACACCCTCACTCGCCCCCATGCACACCATTCACAATGCATTCGCACTCACACCCTCACTCGCCCCGATGCACTCCATTCACAATGCATTCGCACTCACACACTCACTCGCCCCCATTCACTCCATTCACAATGCAATCGCACTCACACCCTCACTCGCCCCCATGCACTCCATTCACAATGCATTCAAACTCACAACCTCTCTCGCCCCCATGCACTCCATTCACAATGCATTCGTAACTCACACCCTCACTCGCCTCCATGCACTCCATTCACAATGCATTCGCACTCACACCCTTACTCGCCCCATGCACTCCATTCAGAATGCATTCGCACTCAAACGTTCACTCGCCCCCATGCACTCCATTCACAATGCATTTGCACTCACACCCTCACTCGCCCCCATGCACTCCATTCACAATGCATTCGCACTCACACCCTCACTCGCCCCCATGCACTCCATTCACAATGCATTCGCACTCACACCCTCACTCGCCCCGATGCACTCCATTCACAATGCATTCGCACTCACACCCTCACTCGCCCCGATGCACTCCATTCACAATGCATTCGCACTCACACCCTCACTCGCCCCATGCACTCCATTCACAATGCATTCGCACTCACACCCTCACTCGCCCCCATGCACACCATTCACAATGCATTCGCACTCACACCCTCACTCGCCCCGATGCACTCCATTCACAATGCATTCGCACTCACACACTCACTCGCCCCCATTCACAATGCAATCGCACTCACACCCTCACTCGCCCCATGCACTCCATTCACAATGCATTCAAACTCACAACCTCTCTCGCCCCCATGCACTCCATTCACAATGCATTCGCACTCACACCCTCACTCGCCTCCATGCACTCCATTCACAATGCATTCGCACTCACACCCTTACTCGCCCCATGCACTCCATTCAGAATGCATTCGCACTCAAACGTTCACTCGCCCCCATGCACTCCATTCACAATGCATTTGCACTCACACCCTCACTCGCCCCCATGCACTCCATTCACAATGCATTCGCACTCACACCCTCACTCGCCCCCATGCACTCCATTCACAATGCATTCGCACTCACACCCTCACTCGCCCCGATGCACAACATTCACAATGCATTCGCACTCACACCTCAATCACCCCCATGCACTCCATTCGCACTGCATTCGCACTCACACCCTCACTCGCCCCATGCACTCCATTCTCACTGCATTCGCACTCACATCCTCACTCGCCCCATGCACTCCATTCACAATGCATTCGCACTCACACCCTCACTCGCCCCCATGCACTCCATTCACAATGCATTCGCACTCACACCCTCACTCTCCCCCATGCACTCCATTCACAATGCATTCGCAGTCACACCCTCACACGCCCCCATGCATTCCATTCACAATGCATTCGCACTCACACCCTCACTCGCCCCATGCACCTCATTCACAATGCATTCGCACTCACACCCTCACTCGCCCCCATGCACTCCATTCACAATGCATTCGCACTCACACCCTCACTCGCCCCCATGCACTCCATTCACAATGCATTCGCACTCACACCCTCACTCGTCCCATGCACTCCATTCACAATGCATTCGCACTCACATCCTCACTCGTCCCATGCACTCCATTCACAATGCATTCGCACTCACACCCTCACTCGCCCCCATGCACTCCATTCACAATGCATTCGCACTCACACCCTCACTCGGCCCATGCACTCCATTCTCACTGCATTCGCACTCATACCCTCAATCGCCCCCATGCACTCCATTCACAATGCATTCGAACTCACAACCTCTCTCGCCCCCATGCACTCCATTCACAATGCATTCGCACTCACACCCTCACTCGCCCCCATGCACTCCATTCACAATGCATTCGCACTCACACCCTCACTTGCCCCCATGCACACCATTCACAATGCATTCGCACTCACACCCTCACTCGCACCGATGCACTCCATTCACAATGCATTCGCACTCACACCCTCACTCGCCCCCATTCACTCCATTCACAAATCATTCACACTCACACCCTCACTCGCCCCCATGCACTCCATTCACAATGCATTCGCACTCACACCCTCACTCGCCTCCATGCACTCCATTCACAATGCATTCGCACTCACACCCTTACTCGCCCCCATGCACTCCATTCACAATGCATTCGCACTCACACCCTCACTCTCCCCAATGCACTCCATTCACAATGCATTCGCACTCACACCCTCACTCGCCCCCATGCATTCCATTCACAATGCATTCGCACTCACACCCTCACTCGCCCCATGCACTCCATTCACAATGCATTTGCACTCACACCCTCACTCGCCCCCATGCACTCCATTCACAATGCACTCGCACTCACACCCTCACTCGCCCCATGCACTCCATTCACGATGCATTCGCATTCACACCCTCACTCGCCCCATGCACTCCATTCACAATGCATTCGCACTCACACCCTCACTCTCCCCCATGCACTCCATTCACAATGCATTCGCACTCACACCCTCACTCGCCCCCATGCATTCCATTCACAATGCATTCGCACTCACACCCTCACTCGCCCCATGCACTCCATTCACAATGCATTTGCACTCACACCCTCACTCGCCCCCATGCACTCCATTCACAATGCATTCGCACTCACACCCTCACTCGCCTCCATGCACTCCATTCACAATGCATTCGAATTCACACCCTCACTCGCCCCCATGCACTCCATTCACAATGCATTCGCACTCACACCCTCACTCACCCCCATGCACTCCATTCACAATGCATTCGCACTCACACCCTCACTCGCCCCATGCATTCCATTCACAATGCATTCGCACTCACACCCTCACTCGCCCCCATGCACTCCATTCACAATGCATTCGCACTCACACCCTCACTCGTCCCATGCACTCCATTCACAATGCATTCGCACTCACATCCTCACTCGTCCCATGCACTCCATTCACAATGCATTCGCACTCACACCCTCACTCGCCCCCATGCACTCCATTCACAATGCATTCGCACTCACACCCTCACTCGGCCCATGCACTCCATTCTCACTGCATTCGCACTCATACCCTCAATCGCCCCCATGCACTCCATTCACAATGCATTCGAACTCACAACCTCTCTCGCCCCCATGCACTCCATTCACAATGCATTCGCACTCACACCCTCACTCGCCCCCATGCACTCCATTCACAATGCATTCGCACTCACACCCTCACTTGCCCCCATGCACACCATTCACAATGCATTCGCACTCACACCCTCACTCGCACCGATGCACTCCATTCACAATGCATTCGCACTCACACCCTCACTCGCCCCCATTCACTCCATTCACAAATCATTCACACTCACACCCTCACTCGCCCCCATGCACCCCATTCACAATGCGTTCGCACTCACACCCTCACTCGCCTCCATGCACTCCATTCACAATGCATTCGCACTCACACCCTTACTCGCCCCCATGCACTCCATTCACAATGCATTCGCACTCACACCCTCACTCTCCCCAATGCACTCCATTCACAATGCATTCGCACTCACACCCTCACTCGCCCCCATGCATTCCATTCACAATGCATTCGCACTCACACCCTCACTCGCCCCATGCACTCCATTCACAATGCATTTGCACTCACACCCTCACTCGCCCCCATGCACTCCATTCACAATGCACTCGCACTCACACCCTCACTCGCCCCATGCACTCCATTCACGATGCATTCGCATTCACACCCTCACTCGCCCCATGCACTCCATTCACAATGCATTCGCACTCACACCCTCACTCTCCCCCATGCACTCCATTTACAATGCATTCGCACTCACACCCTCACTCGCCCCCATGCATTCCATTCACAATGCATTCGCACTCACACCCTCACTCGCCCCATGCACTCCATTCACAATGCATTTGCACTCACACCCTCACTCGCCCCCATGCACTCCATTCACAATGCATTCGCACTCACACCCTCACTCGCCTCCATGCACTCCATTCACAATGCATTCGAATTCACACCCTCACTCGCCCCCATGCACTCCATTCACAATGCATTCGCACTCACACCCTCACTCACCCCCATGCACTCCATTCACAATGCATTCGCACTCACACCCTCACTCGCCCCATGCATTCCATTCACAATGCATTCGCACTCACACCCTCACTCGCCCCATGCACTCCATTCACAATGCATTTGCACTCACACCCTCACTCGCCCCCATGCACTCCATTCACAATGCATTCGCACTCACACCCTCACTCGCCCCCATGCACTCCATTCACAATGCATTCGCACTCACACCCTCACTCGTCCCATGCACTCGATTCACAATGCATTCGCACTCACACCCTCACTCGTCCCATGCACTCCATTCACAATGCATTTGCACTCACACCCTCAATCGCCCCCATGCACTCCATTCACAATGCATTCGCACTCAAACCCTCACTCGCCCCCATGCACTCCATTCACAATGCATTCGCACTCACACCCTCACTCGCCCCCATGCACTCCATTCACAATGCATTCGCACTCACACCCTCACTCGCCCCCATGCCCTCCATTCACACTGCATACGCAATCACACCCTCACTCTCCCCCATGCCCTCCATTCGCAATGCATTCGCACTCACACCCTCACTCGCCCTCATGCCCTCCATTCGCAATGCATTCGCACTCACACCCTCACTCGCCCCCATGCACTCCATTCGCAATGCATTCGCACTCACACCCTCACTCGCCCCCATGCACTCCATTCGCAATGCATTCGCATTCACACCCTCACTTGCCCCATGCACTCCATTCACACTGCATTCGCACTCACACCCTCACTCGCCCCATGCACTCCATTCACAATGCATTCGCACTCACACCCTCACTCGCCCCATGCACGCCATTCACAATGCATTCGCACTCACACCCCCACTCGCCCCCATGCAATACATTCACAATGCATTCGCACTCACTCCCTCACTCGCCCCCATGCACTCCATTCAGAATGCATTCGCACTCACACCCTCTCGCCCCCATGCACTCAATTCACAATGCATTCGCACTCACACCCTCACTCGCCCCGATGCACTCCATTCACAATGCATTCGCACTCACACCCTCACTCTCCCCCATGCTCTCCATTCACAATGCATTCGCACTCACACCCTCACTCGCCCCCATGCATTCCATTCACAATGCATTCGCACTCACACCCTCACTCGCCCCATGCACTCCATTCACAATGCATTCGCACTCACACCCTCACTCGCCCCCATGCACTCCATTAACAATGCATTCGCACTCACACCCTCACTCGCCCCCATGCACTCCATTCACAATGCATTCGCACTCACACCCTCACTCGTCCCATGCACTCCATTCACAATGCATTCGCACTCACACCCTCACTCGCCCCTATGCACTCCATTCGCTATGCATTCGCACTCACACCCTCACTCGCCCCATGCACTCCATTCACTATGCATTCACACTCACACCCTCACCCGCCCCATGAACTCCATTCACAATGCATTCACACTCACACCCTCACTCGCCCCCATGCAATCCATTCAGAATGCATTCACACTCACTCCCTCACTCGCCCCCATGCACTCCATTCAGAATGCATTCGCACTCACACCCTCACTCGCCCCCATGCACTCCATTCACAATGCATTCGCACTCACACCCTCACTCGCCCCCATGCACTCCATTCACAATGCATTCGCACTCACAACCTCACTCGCCCCATTCACTCCATTCACAATGCATTCGCACTCACACCCTCAATCACCCCCATGCACTCCATTCACACTGCATTCGCACTCACACCCTCACTCGCCCCATGCACTCCATTCTCACTGCATTCGCACTCACATCCTCACTCGCCCCCATGCACTCCATTCACAATGCATTCGCATTCACACCCTCACTCGCCCCCATGCACTCCATTCACAATGCATTCGCACTCACACTCAAACGTTCACTCGCCCCCATGCACTCCATTCACAATGCATTCGCACTCACACCCTCACTCGCCCCATGCACTCCATTCACAATGCATTCGCACTCACACCCTCACTCGCCCCCATGCACACCATTCACAATGCATTCGCACTCACACCCTCACTCGCCCCGATGCACTCCATTCACAATGCATTCGCACTCACACACTCACTCGCCCCCATTCACTCCATTCACAATGCAATCGCACTCACACCCTCACTCGCCCCCATGCACTCCATTCACAATGCATTCGAACTCACAACCTCTCTCGCCCCCATGCACTCCATTCACAATGCATTCGCACTCACACCCTCACTCGCCCCCATGCACTCCATTCACAATGCATTCGCACTCACACCCTCACGCGCCCCATGCACTCCATTCAGAATGCATTCACACTCAAACGTTCACTCGCCCCCATGCACTCCATTCACAATGCATTCGCACTCACACCCTCACTCGCCCCATGCACTCCATTCTCACTGCATTTCGCACTCACACCCTCACTCGCCCCCATGCACACCATTCACAATGCATTCGCACTCACACCCTCACTCGCCCCGATGCACTCCATTCACAATGCATTCGCACTCACACCCTCACTCGCCCCCATTCACTCCATTCACAAAGCATTCACACTCACACCCTCACTCGCCCCCATGCACTCCATTCACAATGCATTCGCACTCACACCCTCATTCGCCTCCATGCACTCCATTCACAATGCATTCGCACTCACACCCTTACTCGCCCCATGCAATCCATTCAGAATGCATTCGCACTCAAACGTTCACTCGCCCCCATGCACTCCATTCACAATGCATTCGCAATCACACCCTCACTCGCCCCCATGCACTCCATTCACAATGCATTCGCACTCACACCCTCACTCGCCCCCATGCACACCATTCACAATGCATTCGCACTCACACCCTCACTCGCCCCATGCACTCCATTCACAATGCATTCGCACTCACACCCTCAATCACCCCCATGCACTCCATTCGCACTGCATTCGCACTCACACCCTCACTCGCCCCATGCACTCCATTCTCACTGCATTCGCACTCACATCCTCACTCGCCCCATGCACTCCATTCACAATGCATTCGCACTCACACCCTCACTCGCCCCCATGCACTCCATTCACAATGCATTCGCACTCACACCCTCACTCTCCCCCATGCACTCCATTCACAATGCATTCGCACTCACACCCTCACTCGCCCCCATGCATTCCATTCACAATGCATTCGCACTCACACCCTCACTCCCCCCATGCACCTCATTCACAATGCATTCGCACTCACACCCTCACTCGCCCCCATGCACTCCATTCACAATGCATTCGCACTCACACCCTCACTCGCCCCCATGCACTCCATTCACAATGCATTCGCACTCACACCCTCACTCGTCCCATGCACTCCATTCACAATGCATTCGCACTCACATCCTCACTCGTCCCATGCACTCCATTCACAATGCATTCGCACTCACACCCTCACTCGCCCCCATGCACTCCATTCACAATGCATTCGCACTCACACCCTCACTCGGCCCATGCACTCCATTCTCACTGCATTCGCACTCACACCCTCAATCGCCCCCATGCACTCCATTCACAATGCATTCGAACTCACAACCTCTCTCGCCCCCATGCACTCCATTCACAATGCATTCGCACTCACACCCTCACTCGCCCCCATGCACTCCATTCACAATGCATTCGCACTCACACCCTCACTTGCCCCCATGCACACCATTCACAATGCATTCGCACTCACACCCTCACTCGCCCCGATGCACTCCATTCACAATGCATTCGCACTCACACCCTCACTCGCCCCCATTCACTCCATTCACAAAGCATTCACACTCACACCCTCACTCGCCCCCATGCACTCCATTCACAATGCATTCGCACTTACACCCTCACTCGCCTCCATGCACTCCATTCACAATGCATTCGCACTCACACCCTTACTCGCCCCATGCACTCCATTCACAATGCATTCGCACTCACACCCTCACTCTCCCCAATGCACTCCATTCACAATGCATTCGCACTCACACCCTCACTCGCCCGCATGCATTCCATTCACAATGCATTCGCACTCACACCCTCACTCGCCCCATGCACTCCATTCACAATGCATTTGCACTTACACCCTCACTCGCCCCCATGCACTCCATTCACAATGCACTCGCACTCACACCCTCACTCGCCCCCATGCACTCCATTCACAATGCATTCGCACTCACACCCTCTCTCGTCCCATGCACTCCATTCACAATGCATTCGCACTCACACCCTCACTCGCCCCCATGCACTCCATTCACAATGCATTCGCACTCACACCCTCACTCGCCCCATGCACTCCATTCTCACTGCATTCACACTCACACCCTCAATCGCCCCCATGCACTCCATTCACAATGCATTCGCACTCAAACCCTCACTCGCCCCAATGCACTCCATTCACAATGCATTCACACTCACACCCTCACTCGCCCCCATGCACTCCATTCACAATGCATTCGCACTCACACCCTCACTCGCCCCCATGCACTCCGTTCACAATGCATTCGCACTCACACCCTCACTCGCCCCCATGCACTCCATTCACAATGCATTCGCACTCACACCCTCACTCGCCCCCATGCACTCCATTCCCCCATGCACCCCTTTCACAATGCATTCGCACTCACACCCTCACTCGCCCCCATGCCCTCCATTCACACTGCATTCGCACTCACACCCTCACTCTCTCCCATGCCCTCCATTCGCAATGCATTCGCACTCACACCCTCACTCGCCCTCATGCCCTCCATTCGCAATGCATTCGCACTCACACCCTCACTCGCCCCCATGCACTCCATTCGCAATGCATTCTCACTCACACCCTCACTTGCCCCATGCACTCCATTCACACTGCATTCGCACTCACACCCTCACTCGCCCCATGCACTCCATTCACAATGCATTCGCACTCACACCCTCACTCGCCCCCATGCAATCCATTCAGAATGCATTCACACTCACTCCCTCACTCGCCCCATGCACTCCATTCAGAATGCATTAGCACTCACACCATCACTCACCCCCATGCACTCCATTCACAATGCATTCGCACTCACACCCTCACTCGCCCCGATGCACTCCATTCACAATGCATTCGCACTCACACCCTCACTCGCCCCCATGCACTCCATTCACAATGCATTCGCACTCACACCCTCACTCGCCCCCATGCACTTCATTCACAATGCATTCGCACTCACACCCTCACTCGACCCCATGCACTACATTCACAATACATTCGCACTCACACCCTCACTCGCCCCCGTGCACTCCATTCACAATGCATTCGCACTCACACCCTCACTCGCCCCCGTGCACTCCATTCACAATGCATTTGCACTCACACCCTCACTCGCCCCCGTGCACTCCATTCACAATGCATTCGCACTCACACCCTCACTCGCCCCCGTGCCCTCCATTCACACTGCATTCGCACTCACACCCTCACTCTCCCCCATGCCCTCCATTCGCAATGCATTTGCACTCACACCCTCACTCGCCCCCATGCCCTCCATTCGCAATGCATTCGCACTCACACCCTCACTCGTCCCATGCACTCCATTCACAATGCATTCGCACTCATACCCTCACTCGCCCCCATGCACTCCATTCACAATGCATTCGCACTCACACCCTCACTCGCCCCATGCACTCCATTCTCACTGCAATCGCACTCACACCCTCAATCGCCCCCATGCACTCCATTCACAATGCATTCGCACTCAAACCCTCACTCGCCCCATGCACTCCATTCACAATGCATTCGCACTCACACCCTCACTCGCACCCATGCACTCCATTCACAATGCATTCGCACTCACACCCTCACTCGCCCCATGCACTCCATTCACAATGCATTCACACTCACACCCTCACTCGCCCCCATGCACTCCATTCACAATGCATTCGCACTCACACCCTCACTCGCCCCCATGCACTCCATTCCCCCATGCACCCCTTTCACAATGCATTCGCACTCACACCCTCACTCACCCCCATGCCCTCCATTCACACTGCATTCGCACTCACACCCTCACTTGCCCCCATGCACTCCATGCACAATGCATTCGCACTCACACGCTCACTCGTCCCCAAGCACTCCATTCACAATGCATTCGCACTCACACCCTCACTCGCCCCCATGCACTCCATTCACAATGCATTCGCACTCACACCCTCACTCGCCCCATGCACTCCATTCACAATGCATTCGCACTCACACCCTCACTTGCCCCGATGCACTCCATTCACAATGCATTCGCACTCACACCCTCACTCGCCCCATGCACTCCATTCACAATGCATTGGCACTCACACCCTCACTCGCCCCCATGCACTCCATTCACAATGCATTCGCACTCACACCCTCACTCGCCCCATGCACTCCATTCACAATGCATTCGCACTCACACCCTCACTCGCCCCCATGCACTCCATTCAGAATGCATTCGCACTCACACCCTCACTCGCCCCCATGCACTCCATTCACAATGCATTCGCACTCACACCCTCACTCGACCCGATGCACTCCATTCACAATGCATTCGCACTCACACCCTCACTCGCCCCATGCACTCCATTAACAATGCATTGGCACTCACACCCTCACTCGCCCCCATGCACTCCATTCACAATGCATTCGCACTCACACCCTCACTCGCCCCATGCACTCCATTCACAATGCATTCGCACTCACACCCTCACTCGCCCCCATGCACTCCATTCAGAATGCATTCGCACTCACACCCTCACTCGCCCCCATGCACTCCATTCACAATGCATTCGCACTCACACCCTCACTCGCCCCGATGCACTCCATTCACAATGCATTCGCACTCACACCCTCACTCGCCCCATGCACTCCATTCACAATGCATTCGCACTCACACCCTCACTCGCCCCCATGCACTCCATTCACAATGCATTCGCACTCACACCCTCACTCGCCCCCATGCACTCCATTCACAATGCATTCGCACTCACACCCTCACTCGCCCCATGCATTTCATTCACAATGCATTCGCACTCACACCCTCACTCGACCCCATGCACTCCATTCACAATACATTCGCACTCACACCCTCACTCGCCCCCATGCACTCCATTCCCCCATGCACCCCTTTCACAATGCATTTGCACTCACACCTTCACTCGCCCCCATGCCCTCCATTCAGAATGCATTCGCACTCACTCCCTCACTCGCCCCCATGCACTCCATTCAGAATGCATTCGCACTCACACCCTCACTCGCCCCCATGCACTCCATTCACAATGCATTCGCACTCACACCCTCACTCGCCCCGATGCACTCCATTCACAATGCATTCGCACTCAAACCCTCACTCGCCCCATGCACTCCATTCACAATGCATTCGCACTCACACCCTCACTCGCCCCCATGCACTCCATTCACAATGCATTCGCACTCAGACCCTCACTCGCCCCCATGCACTCCATTCACAATGCATTCGCACTCACACCCTCACTCGCCCCCATGCACTTCATTCACAATGCATTCGCACTCACACCCTCACTCGCCCCCATGCACTCCATTCACAATGCATTCGCACTCACACCCTCACTCGCCCCATGCACTCCATTCTCACTGCATTTCGCACTCACACCCTCACTCGCCCCCATGCACTCCATTCACAATGCATTCGCACTCACACCCTCACTCCCCCCCATGCATACCATTCACAATGCATTCGGACTCACATCCTCACTCGCCCCGATGCACTCCATTCACAAAGCATTCAGACTCACACCCTCACTCGCCCCCATGCACTCCATTCACAATGCATTCGAACTCACACCCTCTCTCGCCCCCATGCACTCCATTCACAATGCATTCACACTCACACCCTCAAACGCCCCCATGCACTCCATTCACAATGCATTCGCACTCACACCCTCACTCGCCCCATGCACTCCATTCAGAATGCATTCGCACTCAAACGTTCACTCGCCCCCATGCACTCCATTCACAATGCATTCGCACTCACACCCTCACTCTCCCCAATGCATTCCATTCACAATTCATTCGAACTCACACCCTCACTCGCCCCATGCACTCCATTCACAATGCATTCACACTCACACCCTCACTCGCCCCCATGCACTCCATTCACAATGCATTCGCACTCACACCCTCACTCGCCCTCATGCACTCCATTCACAATGCATTCGCACTCACACCCTCACTCGTCCCATGCACTCCATTCACAATGCATTCGCACTCACACCCTCACTCGTCCCATGCACTCCATTCACAATGCATTCGCACTCACACCCTCAATCGCCCCCATGCCCTCCATTCAGAATGCATTCGCACTCACTCCCTCACTCGCCCCCATGCACTCCATTCAGAATGCATTCGCACTCACACCCTCACTCGCCCCCATGCACTCCATTCACAATGCATTCGCACTCACACCCTCACTCGCCCCGATGCACTCCATTCACAATGCATTCGCACTCACACCCTCACTCGCCCCATGCACTCCATTCACAATGCATTCGCACTCACACCCTCACTCGCCCCCATGCACTCCATTCACAATGCATTCGCACTCAGACCCTCACTCGCCCCCATGCACTCCATTCACAATGCATTCGCACTCACACCCTCACTCGCCCCCATGCACTTCATTCACAATGCATTCGCACTCACACCCTCAATCGCCCCCATGCACTCCATTCACAATGCATTCGCACTCACACCCTCACTCGCCCCATGCACTCCATTCTCACTGCATTTCGCACTCACACCCTCACTCGCCCCCATGCACTCCATTCACAATGCATTCGCACTCACACCCTCACTCCCCCCCATGCACACCATTCACAATGCATTCGGACTCACATCCTCACTCGCCCCGATGCACTCCATTCACAAAGCATTCAGACTCACACCCTCACTCGCCCCCATGCACTCCATTCACAATGCATTCGAACTCACACCCTCTCTCGCCCCCATGCACTCCATTCACAATGCATTCACACTCACACCCTCACTCGCCTCCATGCACTCCATTCACAATGCATTCGCACTCACACCCTCACTCGCCCCATGCACTCCATTCAGAATGCATTCGCACTCACACGTTCACTCGCCCCCATGCACTCCATTCACAATGCATTCGCACTCACACCCTCACTCTCCCCCATGCATTCCATTCACAATTCATTCGAACTCACACCCTCACTCGCCCCATGCACTCCATTCACAATGCATTCACACTCACACCCTCACTCGCCCCCATGCACTCCATTCACAATGCATTCGCACTCACACCCTCACTCGCCCTCATGCACTCCATTCACAATGCATTCGCACTCACACCCTCACTCGTCCCATGCACTCCATTCACAATGCATTCGCACTCACACCCTCACTCGTCCCATGCACTCCATTCACAATGCATTCGCACTCACACCCTCAATCGCCCCCATGCACTCCATTCACAATGCATTCGCACTCACACCCTCACTCGCCCCATGCACTCCATTCTCACTGCATTCGCACTCACACCCTCAATCGCCCCCATGCACTCCATTCACAATGCATTCGCACTCAAACCCTCACTCGCCCCCATGCACTCCATTCACAATGCATTCGCACTCACACCCTCACTCGCCCCCATGCACTGCATTCCCCCATGCACCCCTTTCACAATGCCTTCGCACTCACACCCTCACTCGCCCCCATGCCCTCCATTCACACTGCATTCGCACTCACACCCTCACTCTCCCCCATGCCCTCCATTCACAATGCATTCACACTCACACCCTCACTCGCCCTCATGCCCTCCATTCGCAATGCATTCGCACACGCACCCTCACTCGCCCCCATGCACTCCATTCGCAATGCATTCGCACTCACACCCTCACTTGCCCCATGCACTCCATTCACACTGCATTCGCACTCACACCCTCACTCGCCCCATGCACTCCATTCACAATGCATTCGCACTCACACCCTCAAACGCCTCATGCACTCCATTCACAATGCATTCGCACTCACACCCTCACTCGCCCCCATGCAATCCATTCAGAATGCATTCGCACTCACTCCCTCACTCGCCCCCATGCACTCCATTCAGAATGCATTCGCACTCACACCCTCACTCGCCCCCATGCACTCCATTCACAATGCATTCACACTCACACCCTCACTCGCCCCGATGCACTCCATTCACAATGCATTCGCACTCACACCCTCACTCGCCCCATGCACTCCATTCACAATGCATTCGCACTCACACCCTCACTCGCCCCCATGCACTCCATTCACAATGCATTCGCACTCACACCCTCACTCGCCCCCATGCACTCCATTCACAATGCATTCGCACTCACACCCTCACTCGCCCCCATGTACTTCATTCACAATGCATTCGCACTCACACCCTCACTCGACCCCATGCACTCCATTCACAATACATTCGCACTCACACCCTCACACGCCCCCATGCACTCCATTCACAATTCATTCGCACTCACACCCTCACTCGCCCCCATGCACTCCATGCACAATGCATTCGCACTCACACCCTCACTCGCCCCCATGTACTCCATGCACAATGCATTCACACTCACACCCTCACTCGCCCCCATGCACTCCATGCACAATGCATTCGCACTCACACCCTCACTCGTCCCCAAGCACTCCATTCACAATGCATTCGCACTCACACCACACTCGCCCCATGCACTCCATTCACAATGCATTCGCACTCACACCCTCACTCGCCCCCATGCACTCCATTCACAATGCATTCGCACTCACACCCTCACTCGCCCCATGCACTCCATTCAAAATGCATTCGCACTGACACCGTCACTCGCCCCCGTGCCCTCCATTCACACTGCATTCGCACTCACACCCTCACTCTCCCCCATGCCCTCCACTCGCAATGCATTTGCACTCACACCCTCACTCGCCCCATGCCCTCCATTCGCAATGCATTCGCACTCACACCCTCACTCGCCCCCATGCACTCCATTCGCAATGCATTCGCACTCACACCCTCACTCGCCCCATGCACTCCATTCACACTGCATTCGCACTCACACCCTCACTCGCCCCCATGCACACCATTCACAATGCATTCGCACTCACACCCTCACTCTCCCCAATGCACTCCATTCACAATGCATTCGCACTCACACCCTCACTCGCCCCCATGCATTCCATTCACAATGCATTCGCACTCACACCCTCACTCGCCCCATGCACTCCATTCACAATGCATTTGCACTCACACCCTCACTCGCCCCCATGCACTCCATTCACAATGCACTCGCACTCACACCCTCACTCGCCCCCATGCACTCCATTCACAATGCATTCGCACTCACACCCTCTCTCGTCCCATGCACTCCATTCACAATGCATTCGCACTCACACCCTCACTCGCCCCCATGCACTCCATTCACAATGCATTCGCACTCACACCCTCACTCGCCCCATGCACTCCATTCTCACTGCATTCACACTCACACCCTCAATCGCCCCCATGCACTCCATTCACAATGCATTCACACTCAAACCCTCACTCGCCCCAATGCACTCCATTCACAATGCATTCACACTCACACCCTCACTCGCCCCCATGCACTCCATTCACAATGCATTCGCACTCACACCCTCACTCGCCCCCATGCACTCCGTTCACAATGCATTCGCACTCACACCCTCACTCGCCCCCATGCACTCCATTCACAATGCATTCGCACTCACACCCTCACTCGCCCCCATGCACTCCATTCCCCCATGCACCCCTTTCACAATGCATTCGCACTCACACCCTCACTCGCCCCCATGCCCTCCATTCACACTGCATTCGCACTCACACCCTCACTCTCCCCCATGCCCTCCATTCGCAATGCATTCGCACTCACACCCTCACTCGCCCTCATGCCCTCCATTCGCAATGCATTCGCACTCACACCCTCACTCGCCCCCATGCACTCCATTCGCAATGCATTCTCACTCACACCCTCACTTGCCCCATGCACTCCATTCACACTGCATTCGCACTCACACCCTCACTCGCCCCATGCACTCCATTCACAATGCATTCGCACTCACACCCTCACTCGCCCCCATGCAATCCATTCAGAATGCATTCACACTCACTCCCTCACTCGCCCCATGCACTCCATTCAGAATGCATTAGCACTCACACCATCACTCACCCCCATGCACTCCATTCACAATGCATTCGCACTCACACCCTCACTCGCCCCGATGCACTACATTCACAATGCATTCGCACTCACACCCTCACTCGCCCCCATGCACTCCATTCACAATGCATTCGCACTCACACCCTCACTCGCCCCCATGCACTTCATTCACAATGCATTCGCACTCACACCCTCACTCGACCCCATGCACTACATTCACAATACATTCGCACTCACACCCTCACTCGCCCCCGTGCACTCCATTCACAATGCATTCGCACTCACACCCTCACTCGCCCCCGTGCACTCCATTCACAATGCATTCGCACTCACACCCTCACTCGCCCCCGTGCACTCCATTCACAATGCATTCGCACTCACACCCTCACTCGCCCCCGTGCCCTCCATTCACACTGCATTCACACTCACACCCTCACTCTCCCCCATGCCCTCCATTCGCAATGCATTTGCACTCACACCCTCACTCGCCCCCATGCCCTCCATTCGCAATGCATTCGCACTCACACCCTCACTTGTCCCATGCACTCCATTCACAATGCATTCGCACTCATACCCTCACTCGCCCCCATGCACTCCATTCACAATGCATTCGCACTCACACCCTCACTCGCCCCATGCACTCCATTCTCACTGCAATCGCACTCACACCCTCAATCGCCCCCATGCACTCCATTCACAATGCATTCGCACTCAAACCCTCACTCGCCCCATGCACTCCATTCACAATGCATTCGCACTCACACCCTCACTCGCACCCATGCACTCAATTCACAATGCATTCGCACTCACACCCTCACTCGCTCCATGCACTCCATTCACAATGCATTCACACTCACACCCTCACTCGCCCCCATGCACTCCATTCACAATGCATTCGCACTCACACCCTCACTCGCCCCCATGCACTCCATTCCCCCATGCACCCCTTTCACAATGCATTCGCACTCACACCCTCACTCACCCCCATGCCCTCCATTCACACTGCATTCGCACTCACACCCTCACTTGCCCCCATGCACTCCATGCACAATGCATTCGCACTCACACCCTCACTCGTCCCCAAGCACTCCATTCACAATGCATTCGCACTCACACCCTCACTCGCCCCATGCACTCCATTCACAATGCATTCGCACTCACACCCTCACTCGCCCCATGCACTCCATTCACAATGCATTCGCACTCACACCCTCACTCGCCCCGATGCACTCCATTCACAATGCATTCGCACTCACACCCTCACTCGCCCCATGCACTCCATTCACAATGCATTCGCACTCACACCCTCACTCGCCCCCATGCACTCCATTCACAATGCATTCGCACTCACACCCTCACTCGCCCCATGCACTCCATTCACAATGCATTCGCACTCACACCCTCACTCGCCCCCATGCACTCCATTCAGAATGCATTCGCACTCACACCCTCACTCGCCCCCATGCACTCCATTCACAATGCATTCGCACTCACACCCTCACTCGACCCGATGCACTCCATTCACAATGCATTCGCACTCACACCCTCACTCGCCCCATGCACTCCATTCACAATGCATTGGCACTCACACCCTCACTCGCCCCCATGCACTCCATTCACAATGCATTCGCACTCACACCCTCACTCGCCCCATGCACTCCATTCACAATGCATTCGCACTCACACCCTCACTCGCCCCCATGCACTCCATTCAGACTGCATTCGCACTCACACCCTCACTCGCCCCCATGCACTCCATTCACAATGCATTCGCACTCACACCCTCACTCGCCCCGATGCACTCCATTCACAATGCATTCGCACTCACACCCTCACTCGCCCCATGCACTCCATTCACAATGCATTCGCACTCACACCCTCACTCGCCCCCATGCACTCCATTCACAATGCATTCGCACTCACACCCTCACTCGCCCCCATGCACTCCATTCACAATGCATTTGCACTCACACCCTCACTCGCCCCATGCATTTCATTCACAATGCATTCGCACTCACACCCTCACTCGACCCCATGCACTCCATTCACAATACATTCGCACTAACACCCTCACTCGCCCCCATGCACTCCATTCCCCCATGCACCCCTTTCACAATGCATTTGCACTCACACCCTCACTCGCCCCCATGCCCTCCATTCAGAATGCATTCGCACTCACTCTTTCACTCGCCCCCATGCACTCCATTCAGAATGCATTCGCACTCACACCCTCACTCGCCCCCATGCACTCCATTCACAATGCATTCGCACTCACACCCTCACTCGCCCCGATGCACTCCATTCACAATGCATTCGCACTCACACCCTCACTCGCCCCATGCACTCCATTCACAATGCATTCGCACTCACACCCTCACTCGCCCCCATGCACTCCATTCACAATGCATTCGCACTCAGACCCTCACTCGCCCCCATGCACTCCATTCACAATGCATTCGCACTCACACCCTCACTCGCCCCCATGCACTTCATTCACAATGCATTCGCACTCACACCCTCACTCGCCCCCATGCACTCCATTCACAATGCATTCGCACTCACACCCTCACTCGCCCCATGCACTCCATTCTCACTGCATTTCGCACTCACACCCTCACTCGCCCCCATGCACTCCATTCACAATGCATTCGCACTCACACCCTCACTCCCCCCCATGCACACCATTCACAATGCATTCGGACTCACATCCTCACTCGCCCCGATGCACTCCATTCACAAAGCATTCAGACTCACACCCTCACTCGCCCCCATGCACTCCATTCACAATGCATTCGAACTCACACCCTCTCTCGCCCCCATGCACTCCATTCACAATGCATTCACACTCACACCCTCACTCGCCCCCATGCACTCCATTCACAATGCATTCGCACTCACACCCTCACTCGCCCCCATGCACTCCATTCACAATGCATTCGCACTCACACCCTCACTCTCCCCCATGCATTCCATTCACAATTCATTCGAACTCACACCCTCACTCGCCCCATGCACTCCATTTACAATGCATTCACACTCACACCCTCACTGGCCCCCATGCACTCCATTCACAATGCATTCGCACTCACACCCTCACTCGCCCTCATGCACTCCATTCACAATGCATTCGCACTCACACCCTCACTCGTCCCATGCACTCCATTCACAATGCATTCGCACTCACACCCTCACTCGTCCCATGCACTCCATTCACAATGCATTCGCACTCACACCCTCAATCGCCCCCATGCACTCCATTCACAATGCATTCGCACTCACACCCTCACTCGCCCCATGCACTCCATTCTCACTGCATTCGCACTCACACCCTCAATCGCCCCCATGCACTCCATTCACAATGCATTCGCACTCAAACCCTCACTCGCCCCCATGCACTCCATTCACAATGCATTCGCACTCACACCCTCACTCGCCCCCATGCACTCCATTCCCCCATGCACCCCTTTCACAATGCATTCGCACTCACACCCTCACTCGCCCCCATGCCCTCCATTCACACTGCATTCGCACTCACACCCTCACTCTCCCCCATGCCCTCCATTCACAATGCATTCACACTCACACCCTCACTCGCCCTCATGCCCTCCATTCGCAATGCATTCGCACACGCACCCTCACTCGCCCCCATGCACTCCATTCGCAATGCATTCGCACTCACACCCTCACTTGCCCCATGCACTCCATTCACACTGCATTCGCACTCACACCCTCACTCGCCCCATGCACTCCATTCACAATGCATTCGCACTCACACCCTCAAACGCCTCATGCACTCCATTCACAATGCATTCGCACTCACACCCTCACTCGCCCCCATGCAATCCATTCAGAATGCATTCGCACTCACTCCCTCACTCGCCCCCATGCACTCCATTCAGAATGCATTCGCACTCACACCCTCACTCGCCCCCATGCACTCCATTCACAATGCATTCACACTCACACCCTCACTCGCCCCGATGCACTCCATTCACAATGCATTCGCACTCACACCCTCACTCGCCCCATGCACTCCATTCACAATGCATTCGCACTCACACCCTCACTCGCCCCCATGCACTCCATTCACAATGCATTCGCACTCACACCCTCACTCGCCCCCATGCACTCCATTCACAATGCATTCGCACTCACACCCTCACTCGCCCCCATGTACTTCATTCACAATGCATTCGCACTCACACCCTCACTCGCCCCCATGCACTCCATGCACAATGCATTCGCACTCACACCCTCACTCGCCCCCATGTACTCCATGCACAATGCATTCACACTCACACCCTCACTCGCCCCCATGCACTCCATGCACAATGCATTCGCACTCACACCCTCACTCGTCCCCAAGCACTACATTCACAATGCATTCGCACTCACACCACACTCGCCCCATGCACTCCATTCACAATGCATTCGCACTCACACCCTCACTCGCCCCCATGCACTCCATTCACAATGCATTCGCACTCACACCCTCACTCGCCCCATGCACTCCATTCAAAATGCATTCGCACTGACACCGTCACTCGCCCCCGTGCCCTCCATTCACACTGCATTCGCACTCACACCCTCACTCTCCCCCATGCCCTCCACTCGCAATGCATTTGCACTCACACCCTCACTCGCCCCATGCCCTCCATTCGCAATGCATTCGCACTCACACCCTCACTCGCCCCCATGCACTCCATTCGCAATGCATTCGCACTCACACCCTCACTCGCCCCATGCACTCCATTCACACTGCATTCGCACTCACACCCTCACTCGCCCCCATGCACTCCATTCACTATGCATTCGCACTCACACCCTCACTCGCTCCATGCACTCCATTCACAATGGATTCGCACTCACACCCTCACTCGCCCCCATGCAATCCATTCAGAATGCATTCGCACTCACTCCCTCACTCGCCCCCATGCACTCCATTCAGAATGCATTCGCACTCACACCCTCACTCGCCCCCATGCACTCCATTCACAATGCATTCGCACTCACACCCTCACTCGCCCCCATGCACTCCATTCACAATGCATTCGCACTCACAACCTCACTGGCCCCATTCACTCCATTCACAATGCATTCGCACTCACACCCTCAATCACCCCCATGCACTCCATTCGCACTGCATTCGCACTCACACCCTCACTCGCCCCATGCACTCCATTCTCACTGCATTCGCACTCACATCCTCACTCGCCCCCATGCACTCCATTCACAATGCATTCGCATTCACACCCTCACTCGCCCCCATGCACTCCATTCACAATGCATTCGCACTCACACCCTCACTCTCCCCCATGCACTCCATTCACAATGCATTCGCACTCACACCCTCACTCGCCCCCATGCATTCCATTCACAATGCATTCGCACTCACACCCTCACTCGCCCCATGCACTCCATTCACAATGCATTTGCACTCACACCCTCACTCGCCCCCATGCACTCCATTCACAATGCATTCGCACTCACACCCTCACTCGCCCCCATGCACTCCATTCACAATGCATTCGCACTCACACCCTCACTCGTCCCATGCACTCGATTCACAATGCATTCACACTCACACCCTCACTCGTCCCAGGCACTCCATTCACAATGCATTTGCACTCACACCCTCAATCGCCCCCATGCACTCCATTCACAATGCATTCGCACTCAAACCCTCACTCGCCCCATGCACTCCATTCACAATGCATTCGCACTCACACCCTCACTCGCCCCCATGCACTCCATTCACAATGCATTCGCACTAACACCCTCACTCGCCCCCATGCCCTCCATTCACACTGCATTCGCAATCACACCCTCACTCTCCCCCATGCCCTCCATTCGCAATGCATTCGCACTCACACCCTCACTCGCCCTCATGCCCTCCATTCGCAATGCATTCGCACTCACACCCTCACTCGCCCCCATGCACTCCATTCGCAATGCATTCGCACTCACACCCTCACTCGCCCCCATGCACTCCATTCGCAATGCATTCGCACTCACACCCTCACTTGCCCCATGCACTCCATTCACACTGCATTCGCACTCACACCCTCACTCGCCCCATGCACTCCATTCACAATGCATTCGCACTCACACCCTCACTCGCCCCATGCACGCCATTCACAATGCATTCGCACTCACACCGCCACTCGCCCCCATGCAATCCATTCAGAATGCATTCGCACTCACTCCCTCACTCGCCCCCATGCACTCCATTCAGAATGCATTCGCACTCACACCCTCTCGCCCCCATGCACTCAATTCACAATGCATTCGCACTCACACCCTCACTCGCCCCGATGCACTCCATTCACAATGCATTCGCACTCACACCCTCACTCGCCCCATGCACTCCATTCACAATGCATTCGCACTCACACCCTCACTCTCCCCCATGCTCTCCATTCACAATGCATTCGCACCCACACCCTCACTCGCCCCCATGCATTGCATTCACAATGCATTCGCACTCACACCCTCACTCGCCCCATGCACTCCATTCACAATGCATTCGCACTCACACCCTCACTCGCCCCCATGCACTCCATTAACAATGCATTCGCACTCACACCCTCACTCGCCCCCATGCACTCCATTCACAATGCATTCGCACTCACACCCTCACTCGTCCCATGCACTCCATTCACAATGCATTCGCACTCACACCCTCACTCGCCCCTATGCACTCCATTCGCTATGCATTCGCACTCACACCCTCACTCGCCCCATGCACTCCATTCACTATGCATTCGCACTCACACCCTCACCCGCCCCATGAACTCCATTAACAATGCATTCACACTCACACCCTCACTCGCCCCCATGCAATCCATTCAGAATGCATTCACACTCACTCCCTCACTCGCCCCCATGCACTCCATTCAGAATGCATTCGCACTCACACCCTCACTCGCCCCCATGCACTCCATTCACAATGCATTCGCACTCACACCCTCACTCGCCCCATGCACTCCATTCACAATGCATTCGCACTCACACCTTCACTCGCCCCCATGCACTCCATTCACAATGCATTCGCACTCAGACCCTCACTCGCCCCCATGCACTCCATTCACAATGCATTCGCACTCACACCCTCACTCGCCCCCATGCATTTCATTCACAATGCATTCGCACTCACACCCTCACTCGCCCCCATGCACTCCATTCACAATGCATTCGCACTCACACCCTCACTCGCCCCCATGCACTCCATTCACAATGCATTCGCACTCACACCCTCACTCGCCCCCATGCACACCATTCACAATGCATTCACACTCACACCCTCACTCGCCCCGATGCACTCCATTCACAAAGCATTCAGACTCACACCCTCACTCGCCCCCATGCACTCCATTCACAATGCATTCGAACTCACACCCTCTCTCGCCCCCATGCACTCCATTCACAATGCATTCACACTCACACCCTCACTCGCCCCCATGCACTCCATTCACAATGCATTCGCACTCACACCCTCACTCGCCACATGCACTCCATTCAGAATGCATTCGCACTCAAACGTTCACTCGCCCCCATGCACTCCATTCACAATGCATTCGCACTCACACCCTCACTCTCCCCCATGCATTCCATTCACAATTCATTCGAACTCACACCCTCACTCGCCCCATGCACTCCATTCACAATGCATTCACACTCACACCCTCACTCGCCCCCATGCACTCCATTCACAATGCATTCGCACTCACACCCTCACTCGCCCTCATGCACTCCATTCACAATGCATTCGCACTCACACCCTCACTCGTCCCATGCACTCCATTCACAATGCATTCGCACTCACACCCTCACTCGTCCCATGCACTCCATTCACAATGCATTCGCACTCACACCCTCAATCGCCCCCATGCACTCCATTCACAATGCATTCGCACTCACACCCTCACTCGCCCCATGCACTCCATTCTCACTGCATTCGCACTCACATCCTCACTCGCCCCCATGCACTCCATTCACAATGCATTCGCATTCACACCCTCACTCGCCCCCATGCACTCCATTCACAATGCATTCGCACTCACACCCTCACTCGTCCCCATGCACTCCATTCACAATGCATTCGCACTCACACCCCCACTCGCCCCGATGCACTCCATTCACAATGCATTCGCACTCACACGCTCACTCGCCCCATGCACTCCATTCACAATGCATTCGCACTCACACCCTCACTCGCCCCCATGCACACCATTCACAATGCATTCGCACTCACACCCTCACTCGCCCCGATGCACTCCATTCACAATGCATTCGCACTCACACACTCACTCGCCCCCATTCACTCCATTCACAATGCAATCGCACTCACACCCTCACTCGCCCCCATGCACTCCATTCACAATGCATTCGAACTCACAACCTCTCTTGCCCCCATGCACTCCATTCACAATGCATTCGCACTCACACCCTCACTCGCCCCCATGCACTCCATTCACAATGCATTCGCACTCACACCCTCACGCGCCCCATGCACTCCATTCACAATGCATTCGCACTCACACCCTCACTCGCCCCCATGCACTCCATTCACAATGCATTCGCACTCACACCCCCACTCGCCCCGATGCACTCCATTCACAATGCATTCGCACTCACACCCTCACTCGCCCCATGCACTCCATTCACAATGCATTCGCACTCACACCCTCACTCGCCCCCATGCACACCATTCACAATGCATTCGCACTCACACCCTCACTCGCCCCGATGCACTCCATTCACAATGCATTCGCACTCACACACTCACTCGCCCCCATTCACTCCATTCACAATGCAATCGCACTCACACCCTCACTCGCCCCCATGCACTCCATTCACAATGCATTCGAACTCACAACCTCTCTTGCCCCCATGCACTCCATTCACAATGCATTCGCACTCACACCCTCACTCGCCCCCATGCACTCCATTCACAATGCATTCGCACTCACACCCTCACGCGCCCCATGCACTCCATTCAGAATGCATTCACACTCAAACGTTCACTCGCCCCCATGCACTCCATTCACAATGCATTCGCACTCACACCCTCACTCGCCCCATGCACTCCATTCTCACTGCATTTCGCACTCACACCCTCACTCGCCCCCATGCACACCATTCACAATGCATTCGCACTCACACCCTCACTCGCCCCGATGCACTCCATTCACAATGCATTCGCACTCACACCCTCACTCGCCCCCATTCACTCCATTCACAAAGCATTCACACTCACACCCTCACTCGCCCCCATGCACTCCATTCACAATGCATTCGCACTCACACCCTCACTCGCCTCCATGCACTCCATTCACAATGCATTCGCACTCACACCCTTACTCGCCCCATGTACTCCATTCAGAATGCATTCGCACTCAAACGTTCACTCGCCCCCATGCACTCCATTCACAATGCATTCGCACTCACACCCTCACTCGCCCCCATGCACTCCATTCACAATGCATTCGCACTCACACCCTCACTCGCCCCCATGCACACCATTCACAATGCATTCGCACTCACACCCTCACTCGCCCCGATGCACTCCATTCACAATGCATTCGCACTCACACCCTCAATCACCCCCATGCACTCCATTCGCACTGCATTCGCACTCACACCCTCACTCGCCCCATGCACTCCATTCTCACTGCATTCGCACTCACATCCTCACTCGCCCCATGCACTCCATTCACAATGCATTCGCACTCACACCCTCACTCGCCCCCATGCACTCCATTCACAATGCATTCGCACTCACACCCTCACTCTCCCCCATGCACTCCATTCACAATGCATTCGCACTCACACCCTCACTCGCCCCCATGCATTCCATTCACAATGCATTCGCACTCACACCCTCACTCGCCCCATGCACCTCATTCACAATGCATTCGCACTCACACCCTCACTCGCCCCCATGCACTCCATTCACAATGCATTCGCACTCACACCCTCACTCGCCCCCATGCACTCCATTCACAATGCATTCGCACTCACACCCTCACTCGTCCCATGCACTCCATTCACAATGCATTCGCACTCACATCCTCACTCGTCCCATGCACTCCATTCACAATGCATTCGCACTCACACCCTCACTCGCCCCCATGCACTCCATTCACAATGCATTCGCACTCACACCCTCACTCGGCCCATGCACTCCATTCTCACTGCATTCGCACTCACACCCTCAATCGCCCCCATGCACTCCATTCACAATGCATTCGAACTCACAACCTCTCTCGCCCCCATGCACTCCATTCACAATGCATTCGCACTCACACCCTCACTCGCCCCCATGCACTCCATTCACAATGCATTCGCACTCACACCCTCACTTGCCCCCATGCACACCATTCACAATGCATTCGCACTCACACCCTCACTCGCCCCCATGCACTCCATTCACAATGCATTCGCACTCACACCCTCACTCGCCCCCATTCACTCCATTCACAAAGCATTCACACTCACACCCTCACTCGCCCCCATGCACTCCATTCACAATGCATTCGCACTCACACCCTCACTCGCCTCCATGCACTCCATTCACAATGCATTCGCACTCACACCCTTACTCGCCCCCATGCACTCCATTCACAATGCATTCGCACTCACACCCTCACTCTCCCCAATGCACTCCATTCACAATGCATTCGCACTCACACCCTCACTCGCCCCCATGCATTCCATTCACAATGCATTCGCACTCACACCCTCACTCGCCCCATGCACTCCATTCACAATGCATTTGCACTCACACCCTCACTCGCCCCCATGCACTCCATTCACAATGCACTCGCACTCACACCCTCACTCGCCCCCATGCACTCCATTCACAATGCATTCACACTCACACCCTCACTCGTCCCATGCACTCCATTCACAATGCATTCGCACTCACACCCTCACTCGCCCCCATGCACTCCATTCACAATGCATTCGCACTCACACCCTCACTCGCCCCATGCACTCCATTCTCACTGCATTCACACTCACACCCTCAATCGCCCCCATGCACTCCATTCACAATGCATTCGCACTCAAACCCTCACTCGCCCCAATGCACTCCATTCACAATGCATTCGCACTCACACCCTCACTCGCCCCCATGCACTCCATTCACAATGCATTCGCACTCACACCCTCACTCGCCCCCATGCACTCCATTCCCCCATGCACCCCTTTCACAATGCATTCGCACTCACACCCTCACTCGCCCCCATGCCCTCCATTCACACTGCATTCGCACTCACACCCTCACTCTCCCCCATGCCCTCCATTCGCAATGCATTCGCACTCACACCCTCACTCGCCCCCATGCACTCCATTCGCAATGCATTCTCACTCACACCCTCACTTGCCCCATGCACTCCATTCACAATGCATTCACACTCACTCCCTCACTCGCCCCATGCACTCCATTCAGAATGCATTAGCACTCACACCATCACTCACCCCCATGCACTCCATTCACAATGCATTCGCACTCACACCCTCACTCGCCCCGATGCACTCCATTCACAATGCATTCGCACTCACACCCTCACTCGTCCCCATGCACTCCATTCACAATGCATTCGCACTCACACCCTCACTCGCCCCCATGCACTCCATTCACAATGCATTCGCACTCACACCCTCACTCGTCCCCATGCACTTCATTCACAATGCATTCGCACTCACACCCTCACTCGACCCCATGCACTACATTCACAATACATTCGCACTCACACCCTCACTCGCCCCCGTGCACTCCATTCACAATGCATTCGCACTCACACCCTCACTCGCCCCCGTGCACTCCATTCACAATGCATTCGCACTCACACCCTCACTCGCCCCCGTGCACTCCATTCACAATGCATTCGCACTCACACCCTCACTCGCCCCCGTGCCCTCCATTCACACTGCATTCGCACTCACACCCTCACTCTCCCCCATGCCCTCCATTCGCAATGCATTTGCACTCACACCCTCACTCGCCCCCATGCCCTCCATTCGCAATGCATTCGCACTCACACCCTCACTCGTCCCATGCACTCCATTCACAATGCATTCGCACTCATACCCTCACTCGCCCCCATGCACTCCATTCACAATGCATTCGCACTCACACCCTCACTCGCCCCATGCACTCCATTCTCACTGCAATCGCACTCACACCCTCAATCGCCCCCATGCACTCCATTCACAATGCATTTGCACTCAAACCCTCACTCGCCCCATGCACTCCATTCACAATGCATTCGCACTCACACCCTCACTCGCACCCATGCACTCCATTCACAATGCATTCGCACTCACACCCTCACTCGCCCCATGCACTCCATTCACAATGCATTCACACTCACACCCTCACTCGCCCCCATGCACTCCATTCACAATGCATTCGCACTCACACCCTCACTCGCCCCCATGCACTCCATTCCCCCATGCACCCCTTTCACAATGCATTCGCACTCACACCCTCACTCGCCCCCATGCCCTCCATTCACACTGCATTCGCACTCACACCCTCACTCGCCCCCATGCACTCCATGCACAATGCATTCGCACTCACACCCTCACTCGTCCCCAAGCACTCCATTCACAATGCATTCGCACTCACACCCTCACTCGCCCCCATGCACTCCATTCACAATGCATTCGCACTCACACCCTCACTCGCCCCATGTACTCCATTCACAATGCATTCGCACTCACACCCTCACTCGCCCCGATGCACTCCATTCACAATGCATTCGCACTCACACCCTCACTCGCCCCATGCACTCCATTCACAATGCATTGGCACTCACACCCTCACTCGCCCCCATGCACTCCATTCACAATGCATTCGCACTCACACCCTCACTCGCCCCCATGCACTCCATTCACAATGCATTCGCACTCACAACCTCACTCGCCCCATGCACTTCATTCACAATGCATTCGCACTCACACCCTCACTCGCCCCCATGCACTCCATTCACAATGCATTCACACTCACACCCTCACTCGCCTCCATGCACTCCATTCACAATTCATTCGCACTCACACCCTCACTCGCCCCCATGCACTCCATGCACAATGCATTCGCACTCACACCCTCACTCGTCCCCATGCACTCCATGCACAATGCATTCACACTCACACCCTCACTCGCCCCATGCACTCCATGCACAATGCATTCGCACTCACACCCTCACTCGTCCCCAAGCACTCCATTCACAATGCATTCGCACTCACACTCTCACTCGCCCCCATGCACTCCATTCACAATGCATTCGCACTCACACCCTCACTCGCCCCCATGCACTCCATTCACAATGCATTCGCACTCACACCCTCACTCGCCCCATGCACTCCATTCACAAAGCATTCACAATCACACCCTCATTCGCCCCCGTGCCCTCCATTCACACTGCATTCGCACTCACACCCTCACTCTCCCCCATACCCTCCATTCGCAATGCATTCGCACTCACACCCTCACTCGCCCCCATGCCCTCCATTCGCAATGCATTCACACTCACACCCTCACTCGCCCCCATGCACTCCATTCGCAATGCATTCGCACTCACACCCTCACTCGCCCCATGCTCTCCATTCACACTGCATTCGCACTCACACCCTCACTCGCCCCCATGCACTCCATTCACTATGCATTCGCACTCACACCCTCACTCGCCCCATGCACTCCATTCACAATGCATTCGCACTCACACCCTCACTCGCCCCCATGCAATCCATTCAGAATGCATTCACACTCACTCCCTCACTCGCCCCCATGCACTCCATTCAGAATGCATTCGCACTCACACCCTCACTCGCCCCCATGCACTCCATTCACAATGCATTCGAACTCACACCCTCACTCGCCCCTAAGCACTGCATTCACAATGCATTCGCACTCACACCCTCACTCGCCCCCATGCACTCCATTCACAATGCATTCGCACTCACACCCTCACTCGCCCCCATGCACTCCATTCACAATGCATTCGCACTCACACCCTCACTCGCCCCGATGCACTCCATTCACAATGCATTCGCACTCACACCCTCACTCGCCCCATGCACTCCATTCACAATGCATTCGCACTCACACCCTCACTCGCCCCCATGCACTCCATTCACAATGCATGCGCACTCACACCCTCACTCGCCCCCATGCACTCCATTCACAATGCATTCGCACTCACACCCTCACTCGCCCCCATGCACTCCATTCACAATGCATTCGCACTCACAACCTCACTCGCCCCATGCACTTCATTCACAATGCATTCGCACTCACACCCTCACTCGCCCCCATGCACTCCATTCACAATGCATTCGCACTCACACCCTCACTCGCCTCCATGCACTCCATTCACAATTCATTCGCACTCACACCCTCACTCGCCCCCATGCACTCCATGCACAATGCATTCGCACTCACACCCTCACTCGTCCCCATGCACTCCATGCACAATGCATTCACACTCACACCCTCACTCGCCCCCATGCACTCCATGCACAATGCATTTGCACTCACACCCTCACTCGTCCTCAAGCACTCCATTCACAATGCATTCGCACTCACACCCTCACTCGCCCCCATGCACTCCATTCACAATGCATTCGCACTCACACCCTCACTCGCCCCCATGCACTCCATTCACAATGCATTCGCACTCACACCCTCACTCGCCCCATGCACTCCATTCACAAAGCATTCACACTCACACCCTCACTCGCCCCCATGCCCTCCATTCGCAATGCATTCACACTCACACCCTCACTCGCCCCCATGCACTCCATTCGCAATGCATTCGCACTCACACCCTCACTCGCCCCATGCTCTCCATTCACACTGCATTCGCACTCACACCCTCACTCGCCCCCATGCACTCCATTCACTATGCATTCGCACTCACACCCTCACTCGCCCCATGCACTCCATTCACAATGCATTCGCACTCACACCCTCACTCGCCCCCATGCAATCCATTCAGAATGCATTCACATTCACTCCCTCACTCGCCCCCATGCACTCCATTCAGAATGCATTCGCACTCACACCCTCACTCGCCTCCATGCACTCCATTCACAATGCATTCGCACTCACACCCTCACTCGCCCCCATGCACTCCATTCACAATGCAATCGCACTCACACCCTCACTCGCCCCATGCACTCCCTTCACAATGCATTTGCACTCACACCCTCACTCGCCCCATGGACTCCATTCACAATGCATTCGCACTCACACCCTCACTCGCCCCCATGCACTCCATTCACAATGCATTCGCACTCACACCCTCACTCGCCCCCATGCACTCCATTCACAATGCATTCGCACTCACACCCTCACTCGCCCCCATGCACTCCATTCACACTGCATTCGCACTCACACCCTCACTCACCCTCCTGCACTCCATTCACAATGCATTCGCACTCACACCCTCACTCGCCACATGCACTCCATTCACAATGCATTCGCACTCACACCCTCACTCGCCCCATGCACTCCATTCACAATACATTCGCACTCACACCCTCACTCGCCCCATGCACTCCATTCACAATGCATTCGCACTCACACCCTCACTCGCCCCCATGCACTCCATTCACAATGCATTCGCACTCACACCCTCACTCGCCCCATGCACTCCATTCACACTGAATTCGCATTAACTCTCTCACTCGCCACCATGCACTCCATTCACAATGCATTCGCACTCACACCCTCACTCGCCCCCATGCACTCCATTCACAATGGATTCGCACTCACACCCTCACTAGCCCCCATGCACTCCATTCACAATGCATTCGCATTCACACCCTCACTCGCCCCCATGCACTCCATTCACAATGCATTCGCACTCACACCCTCACTCGCCCCCATGCGCTTCATTCACAATGCTTTCGCACTCACACCCTCACTCGCCCCCATGCGCTCCATTCAAAATGCATTCGCACTCACACCCTCACTCGCCCCCAGGCACTCCATTCACAATGCATTCGCACTCACATGCTCACTCGCCCCCATGCACTCCATTCACAATGCATTCGCACTCACACCCTCACTCGCCCCCATGCACTCCATTCACAATGCATTCGCACTCACACCCTCACTCGCCCCATGCACTCCATTCACAATGCATTCGCACTCACACCCTCACTCGCCCCCATGCACTCCATTCACAATGCATTCGCACTCACACCCTCACTCGCCCCCATGCACTCCATTCACAATGCATTCGCACTCACACCCTCACTCTCCCCCATGCACTCCATTCACAATGCATTCGCACTCACACCCTCACTCGCCCATATGCACTCCATTCACAATGCATTCGCACTCACACCCTCACTCGCCCCCATGCACTCCATTCACAATGCATTCGCACTCACACCCTCACTCGCCCCATGCACTCCATTCTCACTGCATTCGCACTCACACCCTCACTCGCCCCCATGCACTCCATTCACAATGCATTCGCACTCACACCCTCACTCGCCCCATGCACCTCATTCACAATGCATTCGCACTCACACCCTCACTCGTCCCCATGCACTCCATTCACAATGCATTCGCACTCACACCCTCACTCGCCCCCATGCACTCCATTCACAATGCATTCGCACTCACACCCTCACTCGCCCCATGCACTCCATTCTCACTGCATTCGCACTCACACCCTCAGTCGCCCCCATGCACTCCATTCACAATGCATTCGCACTCACACCCTCACTCGCCCCCATCCACTCCATTCACAATGCATTCGCACTCACACCCTCACTCGCCCCCATGCACTCCATTCACAATGCATTCGCACTAACACACTCACTCGCCCCCATGCACTCCATTCACAATGCATTCGTACTCACACCCTCACTCGCCCCCAGGCACTCCATTCACAATGCATTCGCACTCACACCCTCACTCGTCCCCATGCACTCCATTCACAATGCATTTGCACTCACACCCTCATTCGCCCCCATGCACTCCATTCACAATGCATTTGCACTCACACCCTCACTCGCCCCCTGCACTCCATTCTCACTGCATTCACACTCACACCCTCACTCGCCCCCATGCACTCCATTCACAATGCTTTCGCACTCACACCCTCACTCGCCCCATGCACTCCATTCACAATGCATTCGCACTCACACCCTCACTCGCCCCCATGCACTCCATTCACAATGCATTCGCACTCACACCCTCACTCGCCCCCATGCACTCCATTCACAATGCATTCGGACTAGCACACTCACTTGCCCCCATGCACTCCATTCACAATGCATTTGCACCCACACCCTCACTCGCCCCCATGCACTCCATTCACAATGCATTCGCACTAACACACTCACTCGCCCCCATGCACTCCATTCACAATGCATTCGCACTCACACCCTCACTCGCCCCCATGCACTCCATTCACAATGCATTCGCACTCAGACCCTCACTCGTCCCATGCACTCCCTTCACAATGCATTCGCACTCACACCCTCACTCGCCCCATGCACTCCATTCACAATGCATTCGCACTCACACCCTCACTCGCCCCCATGCAATCCATTCAGAATGCATTCACACTCACTCCCTCACTCACCCCCATGCACTCCATTCAGAATGCATTCGCACTCACACCCTCACTCGCCCCCATGCACTCCATTCACAATGCATTCGCACTCACACCCTCACTCGCCCCTATGCACTGCATTCACAATGCATTCGCACTCACACCCTCACTCGCCCCCATGCACTCCATTCACAATGCATTCGCACTCACAACCTCACTCGCCCCCATGCACTCCATTCACAATGCATTCGCACTCACACCCTCACTCGCCCCGATGCACTCCATTCACAATGCATTCGCACTCACACCCTCACTCGCCCCATGCACTCCATTCACAATGCATTCGCACTCACACCCTCACTCGCCCCCATGCACTCCATTCACAATGCATTCGCACTCACACCCTCACTCGCCCCCACGCACTCCATTCACAATGCATTCGCACTCACAACCTCACTCGCCCCATGCACTTCATTCACAATGCATTCGCACTCACACCCTCACTCGCCCCCATGCACTCCATTCACAATGCATTCGCACTCACACCCTCACTCGCCTCCATGCACTCCATTCACAATTCATTCGCACTCACACCCTCACTCGCCCCCATGCACTCCATGCACAATGCATTCGCACTCACACCCTCACTCGTCCCCATGCACTCCATGCACAATGCATTCACACTCACACCCTCACTCGCCCCCATGCACTCCATGCACAATGCATTTGCACTCACACCCTCACTCGTCCCCAAGCACTCCATTCACAATGCATTCGCACTCACACCCTCACTCGCCCCCATGCACTCCATTCACAATGCATTCGCACTCACACCCTCACTCGCCCCCATGCACTCCATTCACAATGCAATCGCACTCACACCCTCACTCGCCCCATGCACTCCCTTCACAATGCATTCGCACTCACACCCTCACTCGCCCCATGGACTCCATTCACAATGCATTCGCACTCACACCCTCACTCGCCCCCATGCACTCCATTCACAATGCATTCGCACTCACACCCTCACTCGCCCCCATGCACTCCATTCACAATGCATTCGCACTCACACCCTCACTCGCCCCCATGCACTCCATTCACACTGCATTCGCACTCACACCCTCACTCACCCTCCTGCACTCCATTCACAATGCATTCGCACTCACACCCTCACTCGCCACATGCACTCCATTCACAATGCATTCGCACTCACACCCTCACTCGCCCCATGCACTCCATTCACAATACATTCGCACTCACACCCTCACTCGCCCCATGCACTCCATTCACAATGCATTCGCACTCACACCCTCACTCGCCCCCATGCACTCCATTCACAATGCATTCGCACTCACACCCTCACTCGCCCCATGCACTCCATTCACACTGAATTCGCATTAACTCTCTCACTCGCCACCATGCACTCCATTCACAATGCATTCGCACTCACACCCTCACTCGCCCCATGCACTCCATTCACAATGGATTCGCACTCACACCCTCACTAGCCCCCATGCACTCCATTCACAATGCATTCGCATTCACACCCTCACTCGCCCCCATGCACTCCATTCACAATGCATTCGCACTCACACCCTCACTCGCCCCCATGCGCTTCATTCACAATGCTTTCGCACTCACACCCTCACTCGCCCCCATGCGCTCCATTCAAAATGCATTCGCACTCACACCCTCACTCGCCCCCATGCATTCCATTCACAATGCATTCGCACTCACATGCTCACTCGCCCCCATGCACTCCATTCACAATGCATTCGCACTCACACCCTCACTCGCCCCCATGCACTCCATTCACAATGCATTCGCACTCACACCCTCACTCGCCCCATGCACTCCATTCACAATGCATTCGCACTCACACCCTCACTCGCCCCCATGCACTCCATTCACAATGCATTCGCACTCACACCCTCACTCTCCCCCATGCACTCCATTCACAATGCATTCGCACTCACACCCTCACTCGCCCATATGCACTCCATTCACAATGCATTCGCACTCACACCCTCACTCGCCCCCATGCACTCCATTCACAATGCATTCGCACTCACACCCTCACTCGCCCCATGCACTCCATTCTCACTGCATTCGCACTCACACCCTCACTCGCCCCCATGCACTCCATTCACAATGCATTCGCACTCACACCCTCACTCGCCCCATGCACCTCATTCACAATGCATTCGCACTCACACCCTCACTCGTCCCCATGCACTCCATTCACAATGCATTCGCACTCACACCCTCACTCGCCCCCATGCACTCCATTCACAATGCATTCGCACTCACACCCTCACTCGCCCCATGCACTCCATTCTCACTGCATTCGCACTCACACCCTCAGTCGCCCCCATGCACTCCATTCACAATGCATTCGCACTCACACCCTCACTCGCCCCCATGCACTCCATTCACAATGCATTCGCACTCACACCCTCACTCGCCCCCATGCACTCCATTCACAATGCATTCGCACTAACACACTCACTCGCCCCCATGCACTCCATTCACAATGCATTCGCACTCACACCCTCACTCGCCCCATGCACTCCATTCTCACTGCATTCGCACTCACACCCTCACTCGCCCCATGCCCTCCATTCACAATGCATTCGCACTCACACCCTCACTCGCCCCCATGCACTCCATTCATAATGCATTCGTACTCACACCCTCACTCGCCCCCATGCACTCCATTCACAATGCATTCGCACTCACACCCTCACTCGTCCCCATGCACTCCATTCACAATGCATTTGCACTCACACCCTCATTCGCCCCCATGCACTCCATTCACAATGCATTTGCACTCACACCCTCACTCGCCCCCTGCACTCCATTCTCACTGCATTCACACTCACACCCTCACTCGCCCCCATGCACTCCATTCACAATGCTTTCGCACTCACACCCTCACTCGCCCCATGCACTCCATTCACAATGCATTCGCACTCACACCCTCACTCGCCCCCATGCACTCCATTCACAATGCATTCGCACTCACACCCTCACTCGCCCCCATGCACTCCATTCACAATGCATTCGGACTAGCACACTCACTTGCCCCCATGCACTCCATTCACAATGCATTTGCACCCACACCCTCACTCGCCCCCATGCACTCCATTCACAATGCATTCGCACTAACACACTCACTCGCCCCCATGCACTCCATTCACAATGCATTCGCACTCACACCCTCACTCGCCCCCATGCACTCCATTCACAATGCATTCGCACTCAGACCCTCACTCGTCCCATGCACTCCCTTCACAATGCATTCGCACTCACACCCTCATTCGCCCCCATGCACTCCCTTCACAATGCATTCGCACTCACACCCTCACTCGCCCCCATGCACTCCATTCACAATGCATTCGCACTCACACCCTCACTCGCCCCCATGCACTCCATTCACAATGCATTCGCACTCACACCCTCACTCGCCCCTATGCACTCCATTCACAATGCATTCGCACTCACACCCTCACTCGCCCCCATGCACTCCATTCACACTGCATTCGCACTCACACCCTCACTCGCCCTCCTGCACTCCATTCACAATGCATTCGCACTCACACCCTCACTCGCCACATGCACTCCATTCACAATGCATTCGCACTCACACCCTCACTCGCCCCATGCACTCCATTCACAATGCATTCGCACTCACACCCTCACTCGCCCCCATGCACTCCAGTCACAATGCATTCGCACTCACACCCTCACTCGCCCCCATGCACTCCATTCACAATGCATTCGCACTCACACCCTCACTCGCCCCATGCACTCCATTCACACTGAATTCGCATTCAAACTCTCACTCGCCACCATGCACTCCATTCACCATGCATTCGCACTCACACCCTCACTCGCCCCCATGCACTCCATTCACCATGCATTCGCACTCACACCCTCACTAGCCCCCATGCACTCCATTCACAATGCATTTGCATTCACACCCTCACTCGCCCCCATGCACTCCATTCACAATGCATTCGTACTCACACCCTCACTCTCCCCCATTCACTCCATTCACAATGCATTCGCACTCACACCCTCACTAGCCCCCATGCTCTCCATTCACAATGCTTTCGCACTCACACCCTCACTCGCCCCATACGCTCCATTCACAATGCATTCAAACTCACACCCTCACTCGCCCCCATGCACTCCATTCACAATGCATTCGCACTCACACCCTCACTCGCCCCCATGCACTCCATTCACAATGCATTCGCACTCACACCCTCACTCGCCCCGATGCACTCCATTCACAATGCATTCGCACTCACACCCTCACTCGCCCCATGCACTCCATTCACAATGCATTCGCACTCACACCCTCACTCGCCCCCATGCACTCTATTCACAATGCATTCGCACTCACACCCTCACCCGCCCCCATGCACTCCATTCACAATGCATTCGCACTCACACCCTCACTCGCCCCCATGCACTCCATTCACAATGCATTCGCACTCACACCCTCACTCGCCCCATGCACTCTATTCATAATGCATTCGCACTCACACCCTCACTCGTCCCCATGCACTCCATTCACAATGCATTCGCACTCACACCCTCACTCGCCCCCATGCACTCCATTCACAATGCATTCGCACTCACACCCTCACTCACCCCATGCACTCCATTCTCACTGCATTCGCACTCACACCCTCACTCGCCCCCATGCACTCCATTCACAATGCATTCGCACTCACACCCTCACTCGTCCCATGCACTCCCTTCACAATGCATTCGGACTAGCACACTCACTTGCCCCCATGCACTCCATTCACAATGCATTTGCACCCACACCCTCACTCGCCCCCATGCACTCCATTCACAATGCATTCGCACTAACACACTCACTCGCCCCCATGCACTCCATTCACAATGCATTCGGACTAGCACACTCACTTGCCCCCATGCACTCCATTCACAATGCATTTGCACCCACACCCTCACTCGCCCCCATGCACTCCATTCACAATGCATTCGCACTAACACACTCACTCGCCCCCATGCACTCCATTCACAATGCATTCGCACTCACACCCTCACTCGCCCCCATGCACTCCATTCACCATGCATTCGCACTCACACCCTCACTAGCCCCCATGCACTCCATTCACAATGCATTTGCATTCACACCCTCACTCGCCCCCATGCACTCCATTCACAATGCATTCGTACTCACACCCTCACTCTCCCCCATTCACTCCATTCACAATGCATTCGCACTCACACCCTCACTAGCCCCCATGCACTCCATTCACAATGCTTTCGCACTCACACCCTCACTCGCCCCATACGCTCCATTCACAATGCATTCAAACTCACACCCTCACTCGCCCCCATGCACTCCATTCACAATGCATTCGCACTCACACCCTCACTCGCCCCCATGCACTCCATTCACAATGCATTCGCACTCACACCCTCACTCGCCCCGATGCACTCCATTCACAATGCATTCACACTCACACCCTCACTCGCCCCATGCACTCCATTCACAATGCATTCGCACTCACACCCTCACTCGCCCCCATGCACTCTATTCACAATGCATTCGCACTCACACCCTCACCCGCCCCCATGCACTCCATTCACAATGCATTCGCACTCACACCCTCACTCGCCCCCATGCACTCCATTCACAATGCATTAGCACTCACACCCTCACTCGCCCCATGCACTCTATTCATAATGCATTCGCACTCACACCCTCACTCGTCCCCATGCACTCCATTCACAATGCATTCGCACTCACACCCTCACTCGCCCCCATGCACTCCATTCACAATGCATTCGCACCCACACCCTCACTCGCCCCCATGCACTCCATTCACAATGCATTCGCACTAACACACTCACTCGCCCCCATGCACTCCATTCACAATGCATTCGGACTAGCACACTCACTTGCCCCCATGCACTCCATTCACAATGCATTTGCACCCACACCCTCACTCGCCCCCATGCACTCCATTCACAATGCATTCGCACTAACACACTCACTCGCCCCCATGCACTCCATTCACAATGCATTCGCACTCACACCCTCACTCGCCCCCATGCACTCCATTCACAATGCATTCGCACTCAGACCCTCACTCGTCCCATGCACTCCCTTCACAATGCATTCGCACTCACACCCTCACTCGCCCCCATGCACTCCCTTCACAATGCATTCGCACTCATACCCTCACTCTCCCCCATGCACTCCATTCACAATGCATTCGCACTCACACCCTCACTCGCCCCCATGCACTCCATTCACAATGCATTCGCACTCACACCCTCACTCGCCCCTATGCACTCCATTCACAATGCATTCGCACTCACACCCTCACTCGCCCCCATGCACTCCATTCACACTGCATTCGCACTCACACCCTCACTCGCCCTCCTGCACTCCATTCACAATGCATTCGCACTCACACCCTCACTCGCCACATGCACTCCATTCACAATGCATTCGCACTCACACCCTCACTCGCCCCATGCACTCCATTCACAATGCATTCGCACTCACACCCTCACTCGCCCCCATGCACTCCAGTCACAATGCATTCGCACTCACACCCTCACTCGCCCCCATGCACTCCATTCACAATGCATTCGCACTCACACCCTCACTCGCCCCATGCACTCCATTCACACTGAATTCGCATTCAAACTCTCACTCGCCACCATGCACTCCATTCACCATGCATTCGCACTCACACCCTCACTCGCCCCCATGCACTCCATTCACCATGCATTCGCACTCACACCCTCACTAGCCCCCATGCACTCCATTCACAATGCATTTGCATTCACACCCTCACTCGCCCCCATGCACTCCATTCACAATGCATTCGTACTCACACCCTCACTCTCCCCCATTCACTCCATTCACAATGCATTCGCACTCACACCCTCACTAGCCCCCATGCACTCCATTCACAATGCTTTCGCACTCACACCCTCACTCGCCCCATACGCTCCATTCACAATGCATTCAAACTCACACCCTCACTCGCCCCCATGCACTCCATTCACAATGCATTCGCACTCACACCCTCACTCGCCCCCATGCACTCCATTCACAATGCATTCGCACTCACACCCTCACTCGCCCCGATGCACTCCATTCACAATGCATTCGCACTCACACCCTCACTCGCCCCATGCACTCCATTCACAATGCATTCGCACTCACACCCTCACTCGCCCCCATGCACTCTATTCACAATGCATTCGCACTCACACCCTCACCCGCCCCCATGCACTCCATTCACAATGCATTCGCACTCACACCCTCACTCGCCCCCATGCACTCCATTCACAATGCATTCGCACTCACACCCTCACTCGCCCCATGCACTCTATTCATAATGCATTCGCACTCACACCCTCACTCGTCCCCATGCACTCCATTCACAATGCATTCGCACTCACACCCTCACTCGCCCGCATGCACTCCATTCACAATGCATTCGCACTCACACCCTCACTCACCCCATGCACTCCATTCTCACTGCATTCGCACTCACACCCTCACTCGCCCCCATGCACTCCATTCACAATGCATTCGCACTCACACCCTCACTCGTCCCATGCACTCCCTTCACAATGCATTCGCACTCACCCTCACTCGCCCCCATGCACTCCCTTCACAATGCATTCGCACTCACACCCTCACTCGCCCCCATGCACTCCATTCACAATGCATTCGCACTCACACCCTCACTCGCCCCCATGCACTCCATTCACAATGCATTCGCACTCACACCCTCACTCGCCCCTATGCACTCCATTCACAATGCATTCGCACTCACACCCTCACTCGCCCCCATGCACTCCATTCACACTGCATTCGCACTCACACCCTCACTCGCCCCCATGCTCTCCATTCACAATGCATTCGCACTCACACCCTCACTCGCCCCATGCACTCCATTCACAATGCATTCGCACTCACACCCTCACTCGCCCCCATGCACTCCATTCACAATGCATTCGCACTCACACCCTCACTCGCCCCCATGCTCTCCATTCACAATGCATTCGCACTCACACCCTCACTCGCCCCATGCATTCCATTCACACTGAATTCGCATTCAAACTCTCACTCGCCACCATGCACTCCATTCACAATGCATTCGCACTCACACCCTCACTCGCCCCCATGCACTCCATTCACAATGCATTCGCATTCACACCCTCACTCGCCCCCATGCACTCCATTCACAATGCATTCGTACTCACACCCTCACTCTCCCCCATTCACTCCATTCACAATGCATTCGCACTCACACCCTCACTAGCCCCCATGCACTCCATTCACAATGCTTTCGCACTCACACCCTCACTCGCCCCCATGCGCTCCATTCTCACTGCATTCGCACTCACACCCTCACTCGCCCCATGCCCTCCATTCACAATGCATTCGCACTCACACCCTCACTCGCCCCCAGGCACTCCATTCATAATGCATTCGTACTCACACCCTCACTCGCCCCCATGCACTCCATTCACAATGCATTCGCACTCACACCCTCACTCGTCCCCATGCACTCCATTCACAATGCATTCGCACTCACACCCTCATTCGCCCCCATGCACTCCATTCACAATGCATTCGCACTCAAACCCTCACTCGCCCCCATGCGTTCCATTCACAATGCATTTGCACTCACACCCTCACTCGCCCCCTGCACTCCATTCTCACTGCATTCACACTCACACCCTCACTCGCCCCCATGCACTCCATTCACAATGCTTTCGCACTCATACCCTCACTCGCCCCCATGCACTCCATTCACAATGCATTCGCACTCACACCCTCACTCGCCCCCATGCACTCCATTCACAATGCATTCGCACTCACACCCTCACTCGCCCCCATGCACTCCATTCACAATGCATTCGGACTAGCACACTCACTTGCCCCCATGCACTCCATTCACAATGCATTTGCACTCACACCCTCACTCGCCCCCATGCACTCCATTCACAATGCATTCGCACTAACACACTCACTCGCCCCCATGCACTCCATTCACAATGCATTCGCACTCACACCCTCACTCGCCCCCATGCACTCCATTCACAATGCATTCGCACTCAGACCCTCACTCGTCCCATGCACTCCCTTCACAATGAATTCGCACTCACACCCTCACTCGCCCCCATGCACTCCCTTCACAATGCATTCGCACTCACACCCTCACTCGCCCCCATGCACTCCATTCACAATGCATTCGCACTCACACCCTCACTCGCCCCCATGCACTCCATTCACAATGCATTCGCACTCACACCCTCACTCGTCCCTATGCACTCCATTCACAATGCATTCGCACTCACACCCTCACTCGCCCCCATGCACTCCATTCACACTGCATTCGCACTCACACCCTCACTCGCCCTCCTGCACTCCATTCACAATGCATTCGCACTCACACCCTCACTCGCCACATGCACTCCATTCACAATGCATTCGCACTCACACCCTCACTCGCCCCATGCACTCCATTCACAATGCATTCGCACTCACATCCTCACTCGCCCCCATGCACTCCATTCACAATGCATTCGCACTCACACCCTCACTTGCCCCCATGCACTCCATTCACAATGCATTCGCACTCACACCCTCACTCGCCCCATGCACTCCATTCACACTGAATTCGCATTCAAACTCTCACTCGCCACCATGCACTCCATTCACAATGCATTCGCACTCACACCCTCACTCGCCCCCATGCACTCCATTCACAATGCATTCGCACTCACACCCTCACTAGCCCCCATGCACTCCATTCACAATGCATTTGCATTCACACCCTCACTCGCCCCCATGCACTCCATTCACAATGCATTCGTACTCACACCCTCACTCTCCCCCATTCACTCCATTCACAATGCATTCGCACTCACACCCTCACTAGCCCCCATGCACTCCATTCACAATGCTTTCGCACTCACACCCTCACTCGCCCCCATACGCTCCATTCACAATGCATTCGCACTCACACCCTCACTCGCCCCCATGCACTCCATTCACAATGCATTCGCACTCACACCCTCACTCGCCTCCATGCACTCCATTCACAATGCATTTGCACTCACACCCTCACTCACCCCCATGCACTCCATTCACAATGCATTCGCACTCACACCCTCACTCGCCCCATGCACTCCATTCACAATGCATTCGCACTCACACCCTCACTCGCCCCCATGCACTCTATTCACAATGCATTCGCACTCACACCCTCACCCGCCCCCATGCACTCCATTCACAATGCATTCGCACTCACACCCTCACTCGCCCCCATGCACTCCATTCACAATGCATTCGCACTCACACCCTCACTCGCCCTCATGCACTCTATTCACAATGCATTCGCACTCACACCCTCACCCGCCCCCATGCACTCCATTCACAATGCATTCGCACTCACACCCTCACTCGCCCCCATGCACTCCATTCACAATGCATTCGCACTCACACCCTCACTCGCCCCATGCACTCTATTCATAATGCATTCGCACTCACACCCTCACTCGCCCCCATGCACTCCATTCACAATGCATTCGCACTCACACCCTCACTCGTCCCATGCACTCCCTTCACAATGCATTCGCACTCACCCTCACTCGCCCCCATGCACTCCCTTCACAATGCATTCGCACTCACACCCTCACTCGCCCCCATGCACTCCATTCACAATGCATTCGCACTCACACCCTCACTCGCCCCCTTGCACTCCATTCACAATGCATTCGCACTCACACCCTCACTCGCCCCTATGCACTCCATTCACAATGCATTCGCACTCACACCCTCACTCGCCCCCATGCACTCCATTCACACTGCATTCGCACTCACACCCTCACTCGCCCTCCTGCACTCCATTCACAATGCATTCGCATTCACACCCTCACTCGCCACATGCACTCCATTCACAATGCATTCGAACTCACACCCTCACTCACCCCATGCACTCCATTCACAATGCATTCGCACTCACACCCTCACTCGCCCCCATGCACTCCATTCACAATGCATTCGCACTCACACCCTCACTCGCCCCCATGCGCTCCATTCACAATGCATTCGCACTCACACCCTCACTCGCCCCATGCATTCCATTCACACTGAATTCGCATTCAAACTCTCACTCGCCACCATGCACTCCATTCACAATGCATTCGCACTCACACCCTCACTCGCCCCCATGCACTCCATTCACAATGCATTCGCACTCACACCCTCACTAGCCCCCATGCACTCCATTCACAATGCATTCGCATTCACACCCTCACTCGCCCCCATGCACTCCATTCACAATGCATTCGTACTCACACCCTCACTCTCCCCCATTCACTCCATTCACAATGCATTCGCACTCACACCCTCACTAGCCCCCATGCGCTCCATTCACAATGCATTCGCACTCACACCCTCACTCGCCCCCATGCACTCCATTCAAAATGCATTCGCACTCACACCCTCACTCGCCCCCATGCACTCCATTCACAATGCATTCGCACTCACACCCTCACTCGCCCCCATGCACTCCATTCACAATGAATTCGCACTCACACCCTCACTAGCCCCCATGCACTCCATTCACAATGCATTCGCATTCAAACTCTCACTCGCCACCATGCACTCCATTCACAATGCATTCGCACTCACACCCTCACTCGCCCCCATGCACTCCATTCACAATGCATTCGCACTCACACCCTCACTAGCCCCCATGCACTCCATTCACAATGCATTCGCATTCACACCCTCACTCGCCCCCATGCACTCCATTCACAATGCATTCGTACTCACACCCTCACTCTCCCCCATTCACTCCATTCACAATGCATTCGCACTCACACCCTCACTAGCCCCCATGCGCTCCATTCACAATGCATTCGCACTCACACCCTCACTCGCCCCCATGCACTCCATTCAAAATGCATTCGCACTCACACCCTCACTCGCCCCCATGCACTCCATTCACAATGCATTCGCACTCACACCCTCACTCGCCCCCATGCACTCCATTCACAATGCATTCGCACTCACACCCTCACTCGCCCCATGCACTCCATTCACAATGCATTCGCACTCACACCCTCACTCGCCCCCATGCACTCTATTCACAATGCATTCGCACTCACACCCTCACCCGCCCCCATGCACTCCATTCACAATGCATTCGCACTCACACCCTCACTCGCCCCCATGCACTCCATTCACAATGAATTCGCACTCACACCCTCACTAGCCCCCATGCACTCCATTCACAATGCATTCGCATTCAAACTCTCACTCGCCACCATGCACTCCATTCACAATGCATTCGCACTCACACCCTCACTCGCCCCCATGCACTCCATTCACAATGCATTCGCACTCACACCCTCACTAGCCCCCATGCACTCCATTCACAATGCATTCGCACTCACACCCTCACTCACCCCATGCACTCCATTCACAATGCATTCGCACTCACACCCTCACTCGCCCCCATGCACTCCATTCACAATGCATTCGCACTCACACCCTCACTCGCCCCCATGCGCTCCATTCACAATGCATTCGCACTCACACCCTCACTCGCCCCATGCATTCCATTCACACTGAATTCGCATTCAAACTCTCACTCGCCACCATGCACTCCATTCACAATGCATTCGCACTCACACCCTCACTCGCCCCCATGCACTCCATTCACAATGCATTCGCACTCACACCCTCACTAGCCCCCATGCACTCCATTCACAATGCATTCGCATTCACACCCTCACTCGCCCCCATGCACTCCATTCACAATGCATTCGTACTCACACCCTCACTCTCCCCCATTCACTCCATTCACAATGCATTCGCACTCACACCCTCACTAGCCCCCATGCGCTCCATTCACAATGCATTCGCACTCACACCCTCACTCGCCCCCATGCACTCCATTCAAAATGCATTCGCACTCACACCCTCACTCGCCCCCATGCACTCCATTCACAATGCATTCGCACTCACACCCTCACTCGCCCCCATGCACTCCATTCACAATGAATTCGCACTCACACCCTCACTAGCCCCCATGCACTCCATTCACAATGCATTCGCATTCAAACTCTCACTCGCCACCATGCACTCCATTCACAATGCATTCGCACTCACACCCTCACTCGCCCCCATGCACTCCATTCACAATGCATTCGCACTCACACCCTCACTAGCCCCCATGCACTCCATTCACAATGCATTCGCATTCACACCCTCACTCGCCCCCATGCACTCCATTCACAATGCATTCGTACTCACACCCTCACTCTCCCCCATTCACTCCATTCACAATGCATTCGCACTCACACCCTCACTAGCCCCCATGCGCTCCATTCACAATGCATTCGCACTCACACCCTCACTCGCCCCCATGCACTCCATTCAAAATGCATTCGCACTCACACCCTCACTCGCCCCCATGCACTCCATTCACAATGCATTCGCACTCACACCCTCACTCGCCCCCATGCACTCCATTCACAATGCATTCGCACTCACACCCTCACTCGCCCCATGCACTCCATTCACAATGCATTCGCACTCACACCCTCACTCGCCCCCATGCACTCTATTCACAATGCATTCGCACTCACACCCTCACCCGCCCCCATGCACTCCATTCACAATGCATTCGCACTCACACCCTCACTCGCCCCCATGCACTCCATTCACAATGCATTCGCACTCACACCCTCACTCGCCCCCATGCACTCCATTCACAATGCATTCGCACTCACACCCTCACTCGTCCCCATGCACTCCATTCACAATGCATTCGCACTCACACACTCACTCGCCCCCATGCATTCCATTCACAATGCATTCGCACTCACACCCTCACTCACCCCATGCACTCCATTCTCACTGCATTCGCACTCACACCCTCACTCGCCCCCATGCACTCCATTCACAATGCATTCGCACTCACACCCTCACTCGCCCCCATGCACTTCATTCACAATGCATTCGCACTCACACCCTCACTCGTCCCCATGCACTCCATTCACAATGCATTCGCACTCACACCCTCACTCGCCCCCATGCACTCCATTCACAATGCATTCGCACTCACACCCTCACTCGCCCCATGCACTCCATTCTCACTGCATTCGCACTCACACCCTCACTCGACCCCATGCACACCATTCACAATGCATTCGCACTCACACCCTCACTCGTCCCCATGCACTCCATTCACAATGCATTCGCACTCACACCCTCACTCGCCCCCATGCACTCCATTCACAATGCATTCGCACTCACACCCTCACTCGCCCCCATGCACTCCATTCACAATGCATTCGCACTAACACACTCACTCGCCCCCATGCACTCCATTCACAATGCTTTCGCACTCACACCCTCACTCGCCCCATGCACTCCATTCACAATGCATTCGCACTCACACCCTCACTCGTCCCATGCACTCCCTTCACAATGCATTCGCACTCACACCCTCACTCGCCCCCATGCACTCCCTTCACAATGCATTCGCACTCACACCCTCACTCGCCCCCATGCACTCGATTCACAATGCATTCGCACTCACACCCTCACTCGCCCCCATGCGCTCCATTCACAATGCATTCGCACTCACACCCTCACTCGCCCCCATGCACTCCATTCACAATGCATTCGCACTATCACCCTCACTCGCCCCCATGCACTCCATTCACAATGCATTCGCACTCACACCCTCACTCGCCCCCATGCACTCCATTCACAATGCATTCGCACTCACACCCTCACTCGCCCCATGCACTCCATTCACAATGCATTCGCACTCACACCCTCACTCGCCCCATGCACTCTATTCACAATGCATTCGCACTCACACCCTCACCCGCCCCCATGCACTCCATTCACAATGCATTCGCACTCACACCCTCACTCGCCCCCATGCACTCCATTCACAATGCATTCGCACTCACACCCTCACTCGCCCCCATGCACTCCATTCACAATGCATTCGCACTCACACCCTCACTCGTCCCCATGCACTCCATTCACAATGCATTCGCACTCACACCCTCACTCGCCCCCATGCACTCCATTCACAATGCATTCGCACTCAAACCCTCACTCACCCCATGCACTCCATTCTCACTGCATTCGCACTCACACCCTCACTCGCCCCCATGCACTCCATTCACAATGCATTCGCACTCACACCCTCATTCGCCCCCATGCACTTCATTCACAATGCATTCGCACTCACACCCTCACTCGTCCCCATGCACTCCATTCACAATGCATTCGCACTCACACCCTCACTCGTCCCCATGCACTCCATTCACAATGCATTCGCACTCACACCCTCACTCGCCCCCATGCACTCCATTCACAATGCATTCGCACTCACACCCTCACTCGCCCCATGCACTCCATTCTCACTGCATTCGCACTCACACCCTCACTCGCCCCCATGCACTCCATTCACAATGCATTCGTACTCACACCCTCACTCGCCCCCATGCACTCCATTCACAATGCATTCGCACTCACACCCTCACTCGCCCCCATGCACACCATTCACAATGCATTCGCACTAACACACTCACTCGCCCCCATGCACTCCCTTCACAATGCATTCGCACTCACACCCTCACTCGCCCCCATGCACTCCCTTCACAATGCATTCGCACTCACACCCTCACTCGCCCCCATGCACTCGATTCACAATGCATTCGCACTCACACCCTCACTCGCCCCCATGCGCTCCATTCACAATGCATTCGCACTCACACTCTCACTCGCCCCATGCACTCCATTCACAATGCATTCGCACTCACACCCTCACTCACCCCATGCACTCCATTCACAATGCATTCGCACTCACACCCTCACTCGCCCCCATGCACTCTATTCACAATGCATTCGCACTCACACCCTCACTCGCCCTCCTGCACTCCATTCACAATGCATTCGCACTCACACCCTCACTCGCCCCCATGCACTCCATTCACAATGCATTCGCACTCACACCCTCACTCGCCCCATGCACTCCATTCTCACTGCATTCGCACTCACACCCTCACTCGCTCCCATGCACTCCATTCACAATGCATTCGTACTCACACCCTCACTCGCCCCCATGCACTCCATTCACAATGCATTCGCACTCACACCCTCACCCGCCCCCATGCACTCCATTCACAATGCATTCGCACTAACACACTCACTCGCCCCCATGCACTCCATTCACAATGCATTTGCACTCACACCCTCACTCGACCCCATGCACACCATTCACAATGCATTCGCACTCACACCCTCACTCGTCCCCATGCACTCCATTCACAATGCATTCGCACTCACAACCTCACTCGCCCCCATGCACTCCATTCACAATGCATTCGCACTCACACCCTCACTCGCCCCATGCACTCCATTCACAATGCATTCGCACTCACACCCTCACTCGCCCCCATGCACTCTATTCACAATGCATTCGCACTCACACCCTCACCCGCCCCCATGCACTCCATTCACAATGCATTCGCACTCACACCCTCACTCGCCCCCATGCACTCCATTCACAATGCATTCGCACTCACACCCTCACTCGCCCCATGCACTCCATTCTCACTGCATTCGCACTCACACCCTCACTCGCCCCCATGCACTCCATTCACAATGCATTCGTACTCACACCCTCACTCGCCCCCATGCACTCCATTCACAATGCATTCGCACTCACACCCTCACTCGCCCCCATGCACTCCATTCACAATGCATTCGCACTAACACACTCACTCGCCCCCATGCACTCCATTCACAATGCATTTGCACTCACACCCTCACTCGACCCCATGCACACCATTCACAATGCATTCGCACTCACACCCTCACTCGTCCCCATGCACTCCATTCACAATGCATTCGCACTCACAACCTCACTCGCCCCCATGCACTCCATTCACAATGCATTCGCACTCACACCCTCACTCGCCCCCATGCACTCCATTCACAATGCATTCGCACTAACACACTCACTCGCCCCCATGCACTCCATTCACAATGCTTTCGCACTCACACCCTCACTCGCCCCATGCACTCCATTCACAATGCATTCGCACTCACACCCTCACTCGTCCCATGCACTCCCTTCACAATGCATTCGCACTCACACCCTCACTCGCCCCCATGCACTCCCTTCACAATGCATTCGCACTCACACCCTCACTCGCCCCCATGCACTCGATTCACAATGCATTCGCACTCACACCCTCACTCGCCCCCATGCGCTCCATTCACAATGCATTCGCACTCACACCCTCACTCGCCCCCATGCACTCCATTCACAATGCATTCGCACTATCACCCTCACTCGCCCCCATGCACTCCATTCACAATGCATTCGCACTCACACCCTCACTCGCCCCCATGCACTCCATTCACAATGCATTCGCACTCACACCCTCACTCGCCCCATGCACTCCATTCACAATGCATTCGCACTCACACCCTCACTCGCCCCCATGCACTCTATTCACAATGCATTCGCACTTACACCCTCACCCGCCCCCATGCACTCCATTCACAATGCATTCGCACTCACACCCTCACTCGCCCCCATGCACTCCATTCACAATGCATTCGCACTAACACCCTCACTCGCCCCCATGCACTCAATTCACAATGCATTCGCACTCACACCCTCACTCGTCCCCATGCACTCCATTCACAATGCATTCGCACTCACACCCTCACTCGCCCCCATGCACTCCATTCACAATGCATTCGCACTCAAACCCTCACTCACCCCATGCACTCCATTCTCACGGCATTCGCACTCACACCCTCACTCGCCCCCATGCACTCCATTCACAATGCATTTGCACTCACACCCTCATTCGCCCCCATGCACTTCATTCACAATGCATTCGCACTCACACCCTCACTCGTCCCCATGCACTCCATTCACAATGCATTCGCACTCACACCCTCACTCGCCCCCATGCACTCCATTCACAATGCATTCGCACTCACACCCTCACTCGCCCCATGCACTCCATTCTCACTGCATTCGCACTCACACCCTCACTCGCCCCCATGCACTCCATTCACAATGCATTCGTACTCACACCCTCACTCGCCCCCATGCACTCCATTCACAATGCATTCGCACTCACACCCTCACTCGCCCCCATGCACTCCATTCACAATGCATTCGCACTAACACACTCACTCGCCCCCATGCACTCCCTTCACAATGCATTCGCACTCACACCCTCACTCGCCCCCATGCACTCCCTTCACAATGCATTCGCACTCACACCCTCACTCGCCCCCATGCACTCGATTCACAATGCATTCGCACTCACACCCTCACTCGCCCCCATGCGCTCCATTCACAATGCATTCGCACTCACACCCTCACTCGCCCCATGCACTCCATTCACAATGCATTCGCACTCACACCCTCACTCACCCCATGCACTCCATTCACAATGCATTCGCACTCACACCCTCACTCGCCCCCATGCACTCTATTCACAATGCATTCGCACTCACACCCTCACTCGCCCCCATGCACTCCATTCACAATGCATTCGCACTCACACCCTCATTCGCCCCCATGCACTTCATTCACAATGCATTCGCACTCACACCCTCACTCGTCCCCATGCACTCCATTCACAATGCATTCGCACTCACACCCTCACTTGCCCCCATGCACTCCATTCACACTGAATTCTCATTCAAACTCTCACTCGCCACCATGCACTCCATTCACAATGCATTCGCACTCACACCCTCACTCGCCACATGCACTCCATTCACAATGCATTCGCACTCACACCCTCACTCGCCCCATGCACTCCATTCACAATGCATTCGCACTCACACCCTCACTCGCCCCCATGCACTCCATTCACAATGCATTCGCACTCACACCCTCACTCGCCCCCATGCACTCCATTCACAATGCATTCGCACTCACACCCTCACTCGCCCCATGCACTCCATTCACACTGAATTCTCATTCAAACTCTCACTCGCCACCATGCACTCCATTCACAATGCATTCGCACTCACACCCTCACTCGCCCCCATGCACTCCATTCACAATGCATTCGCACTCACACCCTCACTCGCCCCCATGCACTCCATTCACAATGCATTCGCATTCACACCCTCACTCGCCCCCATGCACTCCATTCACAATGCATTCGCACTCACACCCTCACTCTCCCCCATTCGCTCCATTCACAATGCATTCGCACTCACACCCTCACTAGCCCCCATGCACTCCATTCACAATGCTTTCACACTCAGACCCTCACTCGACCCATGCACTCCATTCACAATGCATTCGCACTCACACCCTCACTCGCCCCCATGCACTCCATTCACAATGCATTCGCACTCACACCCTCACTCACCCCCATGCACTCCATTCACAATGCATTCGCACTCACACCCTCACTCGCCCCCATGCACTCCATTCACAATGCATTCACACTCACACCCTCACTCGCCCCATGCACTCCATTCACAATGTATTCGCACTCACACCCTCACTCGCCCCCATGCACTCTATTCACAATGCATTCGCACTCACACCCTCACTCGCCCCCATGCATTCCATCCACAATGCATTCGCACTCACACCCTCACTCGCCCCCATGCACTCCATTCACAATGCATTCGCACTCACACCCTCACTCGCCCCCATGCACTCTATTCACAATGCATTCGCACTCACACCCTCACTCGTCCCCATGCACTCCATTCACAATGCATTCGCACTCACACCCTCACTCGCCCCCATGCACTCCATTCACAATGCATTCGCACTCACACCCTCACTCGCCCCAGGCACTCAATTCTCACTGCATTCGCACTCACACCCTCACTCGCCCCCATGCACTCCATTCACAATGCATTCGCACTCACACCCTCAAACGCCCCTATGCACTCCATTCACAATGCATTCGCACTCACACCCTCACTCGCCCCCATGCACTCCATTCACAAGGCATTCGCACTCACACCCTCACTCGCCCCCATGCACTCCATTCACAATGCATTCGCACTCACACCCTCACTCGCCCCATGCACTCCATTCACACTGAATTCGCATTCAAACTCTCACTCGCCACCATGCACTCCATTCACAATGCATTCGCACTCACACCCTCACTCGCCCCCATGCACTCCTTTCACAATGCATTCGCACTCACACCCTCACTAGCCCCCATGCACTCCATTCACAATGCATTCGAATTCACACCCTCACTCGCCCCCATGCACTCCATTCACAATGCATTCGCACTCACACCCTCACTCTCCCCCATTCACTCCATTCACAATGCATTCGCACTCACACCCTCACTAGCCCCCATGCACTCCATTCACAATGCTTTCGCACTCACACCCTAACTCGCCCCCATGCGCTCCATTCACAATGCATTCGCACTCACACCCTCACTCGCCCCCATGCACTCCATTCACAATGCATTCGCACTCACAAACTCACTCGCCCCCATGCACTCCATTCACAATGCATTCGCACTCACACCCTCACTCGCCCCCATGCACTCCATTCACAATGCATTCGCACTCACACCCTCACTCGCCCCATGCACTCCATTCACAATGCATTCGCACTCACACCCTCACTCGCCCCCATGCACTCTATTCACAATGCATTCGCACTCACACCCTCACCCGCCCCCATGCACTCCATTCACAATGCATTCGCACTCACACCCTCACTCGCCCCCATGCACTCCATTCACAATGCATTCGCACTCACACCCTCACTCGCCCCCATGCACTCTATTCACAATGCATTCGCACTCACACCCTCACTCGTCCCCATGCACTCCATTCACAATACATTCGCACTCAAACCCTCACTCGCCCCCATGCATTTCATTCACAATGCATTCGCACTCACACCCTCACTCGCCCCATGCACTCCATTCTCACTGCATTCGCACTCACACCCTCACTCGCCCCCATGCACTCCATTCACAATGCATTCGCACTCACACCCTCACTCGCCCCCCATGCACTCCATTCACAATGCATTCGCACTCACACCCTCACTCGCCCCCATGCACTCCATTCACAATGCATTCGCACTAACACACTCACTCGCCCCCATGCACTCCATTCACAATGCTTTCGCACTCACACCCTCACTCGCCCCATGCACTCCATTCTCAATGCATTCGCACTCACACCCTCACTCGTCCCATGCACTCCCTTCACAATGCATTCGCACTCACACCCTCACTCGCCCCCATGCACTCCCTTCACAATGCATTCGCACTCACACCCTCACTCGCCCCATGCACTCCTTTCACAATGCATTCGCACTCACACCCTCACTCGCCCCATGCACTCCATTCACAATGCATTCGCACTCACACCCTCACTCGCACCATGCACTCCATTCACAATGCATTCGCATTCACACCCTCACTTGCCCCCATGCACTCCATTCACAATGAATTCGCACTCACACCCTCACTCGCCCCCATGCACACCATTCACAATGCATTCGTACTCACACCCTCACTCAACCCCATGCACTCCATTCACAATGCATTCGTACTCACACCCTCACTCGCCCCCATTCACTCCATTCACAATGCATTAGCACTCACACCCTCACTCGCCCCATGCTCTCCATTCACAATGCATTCGCACTCACACCCTCACTCGCCCCCATGCACTCCATTCACAATGCATTCGCACTCACACCCTCACTCGCCCCCATGCGCTCCATTCACAATGCATTCGCACTCACACCCTCACTCGCCCCATGCACTCCATTCACAATGCGTTCGCACTCACACCCTCACTCGCCCCATGCACTCCATTCACAATGCATTCGCACTCACACCCTCACTCGCCCCCATGCACTCCATTCACAATGCATTCGCACTCACACCCTCACTCGCCCCATGCACTCCATTCACAATGCATTCGCACTCACACCCTCACTCGCCCCCATGCACTCCATTCACAATGCATTCGCACTCACACCCTCACTCGCCCCCATGCACTCCATTCACAATGCATTCACACTAACACACTCACTCGCCCCCATGCACTCCATTCACAATGCTTTCGCACTCACACCCTCACTCGCCCCATGCACTCCCTTCACAATGCATTCGCACTCACACCCTCATTCGTCCCATGCACTCCCTTCACAATGCATTCGCACTCACACCCTCACTCGCCCCCATGCACTCCCTTCACAATGCATTCGCACTCACACCCTCACTCGCCCCATGCACTCCTTTCACAATGCATTTGCACTCACACCCTCACTCGCCCCATGCACTCCATTCACAATGCATTCGCACTCACACCCTCACTCGCACCATGCACTCCGTTCACAATGCATTCGCATTCACACCCTCACTCGCCCTCATGCACACCATTCACAATGCATTCGTACTCACACCCTCACTCAACCCCATGCACTCCATTCACAATGCATTCGTACTCACACCCTCACTCGCCCCCATTCACTCCATTCACAATGCATTAGCACTCACACCCTCACTCGCCCCATGCTCTCCATTCACAATGCATTCGCACTCACACCCTCACTCGCCCCCATGCGCTCCATTCACAATGCATTCGCACTCACACCCTCACTCGCCCCCATGCGCTCCATTCACAATGCATTCGCACTCACACCCTCACTCGCCCCATGCACTCCATTCACAATGAATTCGCACTCACACCCTCACTCGCCCCCATGCACACCATTCACAATGCATTCGTACTCACACCCTCACTCAACCCCATGCACTCCATTCACAATGCATTCGTACTCACACCCTCACTCGCCCCCATTCACTCCATTCACAATGCATTAGCACTCACACCCTCACTCGCCCCATGCTCTCCATTCACAATGCATTCGCACTCACACCCTCACTCGCCCCCATGCGCTCCATTCACAATGCATTCGCACTCACACCCTCACTCGCCCCCATGCGCTCCATTCACAATGCATTCGCACTCACACCCTCACTCGCCCCATGCACTCCATTCACAATGCATTCGCACTCACACCCTCACTCGCCCCATGCACTCCATTCACAATGCATTCGCACTCACACCCTCACTCGCCCCCATGCACTCTATTCACAATGCATTCGCACTCACACCCTCACCCGCCCCCATGCACTCCATTCACAATACATTCGCACTCAAACCCTCACTCGCCCCCATGCATTCCATTCACAATGCATTCGCACTCACACCCTCACTCGCCCCATGCACTCCATTCTCACTGCATTCGCACTCACACCCTCACTCGCCCCCATGCACTCCATTCACAATGCATTCGCACTCACACCCTCACTCGCCCCCATGCACTCCATTCACAATGCATTCGCACTCACACCCTCACTCGCCCCCATGCACTCCATTCACAATGCATTCGCACTAACACACTCACTCGCCCCCATGCACTCCATTCACAATGCTTTCGCACTCACACCCTCACTCGCCCCATGCACTCCATTCTCAATGCATTCGCACTCACACCCTCACTCGTCCCATGCACTCCCTTCACAATGCATTCGCACTCACACCCTCACTCGCCCCCATGCACTCCCTTCACAATGCATTCGCACTCACACCCTCACTCGCCCCATGCACTCCTTTCACAATGCATTCGCACTCACACCCTCACTCGCCCCATGCACTCCATTCACAATGCATTCGCACTCACACCCTCACTCGCACCATGCACTCCATTCACAATGCATTCGCATTCACACCCTCACTTGCCCCCATGCACTCCATTCACAATGAATTCGCACTCACACCCTCACTCGCCCCCATGCACACCATTCACAATGCATTCGTACTCACACCCTCACTCAACCCCATGCACTCCATTCACAATGCATTCGTACTCACACCCTCACTCGCCCCCATTCACTCCATTCACAATGCATTAGCACTCACACCCTCACTCGCCCCATGCTCTCCATTCACAATGCATTCGCACTCACACCCTCACTCGCCCCCATGCACTCCATTCACAATGCATTCGCACTCACACCCTCACTCGCCCATCCATTCATATGCGTGCGTTTAAAGACACTCCCTTGCCAACATACACGCTCCACACAAACAGGAACCAGGAAACATGGTATTTAGCAGCGATCTCACCACATTACACGGTATTTAGCAGCGATCTCACCACATTACACGGTATTTAGCAGCGATCTCACCACATTACACGGTATTTAGCAGCGATCTCACCACATTACACGGTATTTAGCAGCGATCTCACCACATTACACGGTATTTAGCAGCGATGTCACCATATTGCACGGTATTTAACAGCGATCTCACGATATTGCACGGTATTTATCAGCAATGTCACTATATCTTCTATTTTTGGTTTCTTGTTCTACCAGGGCTCATGAGCCCCAAAAACAAACTTCATGCAGCGGCCTGGCGTTAAACCTGTACAGGTAAATTCACATTGTGGGCCTGATCATGAGTTGGGCAGTATCCCGGTGGTATTTCTTCTGGATCACGGGTTCGGCAGTAGCAGTAGCACAATTACCACATGCTAATACTGTCGGCAGTAATTGCGCTGAAAAAATGGTCATTTTTGCTGCATATTTACCCCCAGCTCAGTGCTCAGAGCGGGGGGGGGTAATGCTGCCAGTCTCATGAGCGAGCCCGCCCTTAAATGCAGTGGTAATGCTGTTTCCGCTGCATTAAAGGGCTACCGCCCAACTCTTGATGAGGCCTTTTGAATTGCATTTCAGGCTACGATTGAAATATACGCGGCTGATCGAGAGCTTGCTCAGATATTCCAAGTGCGTAAATGCACACAATGTATTCATCAATCAGTACAGACAAAATCCTGCCTTCACAGATTTGAAGATTATAAATGGCAAGTTCTGTGTGACCAGTGGCATTGACATCTGTAAATGGCCACTCACCTGCTGAGTGGCCATTTACAGGTGTTTGGTGGGCCTTTCCCGCTCAGGCCCTGCCCTGTCTACACCTCAGTGTCAGCCGGGGATGAGATGTTGTGTTTTGCAACCTGTTGCATCTCAGCTTCTTGAAATATGTGGGTGTCAGTGACAGTAGCTCTCTGATGCCTGCATGGCCTGTACCCAGGGTCTGTACCCAGGCTCCCAGCGTGGCAGGAGTGCCTTTTATTATAAAACGTTGAGCCGTCCCTATCGGTGAGTGCAAGCAGGCGCCTTCATGGGTGAGATGGAGACGCTCTCTCCTCCAGATTAGGACCTCCTTGAGCCTCTCTTTGTCCCAACACCTTCATGAAACTCCTTGTTTTCTGCAGGATAAGCAGGGGGGGGGTTGTTCTCATGCTGCTCACTCAGTTCTGCCCCTGTTGTAAGTGGCAGCACTCCCTCTAGGACATGCAGAGAGGCGGATCAGAGCAGAGGCTCTCCACAGGGTGAACATTGGAAAGAAGGAAGTAGAGGCGAATCATTTGGGGCAGCTGCTGCCTGTCCAATGATGGGGAGCACATGCAGTGCGGCACTCAACCTGTACTGACACTTTCAGCCATTAGACCCAACCCATGGACAGGAAGGGGTGCATCAGTTCCCCGGATGCTGCCCAACAGCTGCAAAAGGGAAGGCAGCACTCATTGTTAGGATCTCTGAGTCTGCCGGCCCTTGGCGGTCGGCGTCACACGTGGGCTGTGTCACAGGACACTCCAGGTCGCCGGCCCGTTCGGACACACTATCACTGGCTCCTGTGTGTGATTGTTGGAAACGGGCAGATCAGGGGGGCCGGCGTATTACCATGCAGCACGCCCCAGAGGCGCTTGAGGAGAGTGCTGGTGGTGTGCTAAACCCCGCCTGCCACGGCCCTCATTGCGAGGGTGCTCGTGCGGTCTGGCCCAGGCCCAGGTTGGGGGGGGGGGGGAGCGGGAGTTCCGCGTAAAGAGGGCAGAGCAGACCAACACCTAGAGGAAGGCGTCGATGGAACACATCAGCGGGTACGACTCCCAGGTATTTTTGCCAGCGAGGTGTGCTGTGTATCCCGCCTGCCGCAGTTCATCCCTGGGAGTGCTTGTGCAGTGTGGTGTGGGGTCCCCACGGCTACCAGATGAAAGAGGGAACGCACAGAGATGGAGATGGAGAGAGAGAGGATGGACAGAGACTCCAGGTTCAGTGGGAACATGGGAGCTGGCAGTAATGTTTTGTTTGTATGCCTGGGCCAAGTGGTAAGCAAGAGCCCTGTCAGAGGGCAAGCAACGCTCCAACCCCGAGGTCCCTTGTTCCATAGTCACCCAGTACCAGAGTTCGATATGAAAGGGAGCCCTACATCCCTGGGGCCAACTGGGTGCATTGGCTGGAAAGACAGGCCCTGATTTATGAGGCAGCTGAGATAGTGGCTGTCCATGAAAGGAAGACCCTACTGCTAATTCATGAGTGACGCTCACAAACTCTATCAGACACTTCCCTCAGGAGCTGGAACATATCAAGAGGCCAGGAAGACGCTAACAGAATACTTTGCGACAATGGTCAACGTTGACTTTCGGCTGGGGCAAGAGGCCCGAGGCCGAGAGGAGTCCCTTGACTCGTTTTACACGAGGCTCCCCCTGCTGGCTGCTACTTGTGCCTTCATGGATGAAGCAGTTTAGCTACGAGGCCAAATAATCCAGGTATGCCAACGAGCTGCATGCCCAGATCTGGACAGAGCCTGGGATGCCCCTATCGAGGATGTAAGAGCTGGGAAGAGCCTTGAGTTGACCAAGACACCGTCGGGTATGGCGGAGGATGCAATCAAGGGGATGAAAGTGGGCAAAGCTGAAGCGATCCAAGCGCAGAATAAGAGGAGCGGGAAGTGTTGCAACCCCGAAAATGGTAATGGAATAAGCTGCCCCTCAGGGATGTGATCCCCTCAGGGATGTGATTACTGTGACCGAGTGATGACGCATGTCGGAGGGTGACTGGCAACAGGGCAGCAGTGCGGACGATGCCACAAGTCAGGGCACTTTGCCACTCTCTGTAAGACACCAGGGCCGTCCAAATTGCTGGATCCATGGAAGAAATGGCACGCTGAGGAGCAGGACTGGCCCGGAGGTGGCGGTCTAGAGGGCGACTTCCTTACTGCTGGGGCACCGGCTTCCCCGGTCAGCAACACTGGCACTGCGGCCAAGAGAAGACATGCGAAACAAAGAGCGCCATAGGCCAAGGCTGACTGGGGGTGATGGCGTTGAAACAGCAGTTTATGTTGTTATTTATACAAGTTGTGCATGGTTTTGTTTGTTGTTATACTTGGCATTGGATGTTGTGATCTCTGTGGGCGCATGCCCGCCGGCGTGCCACGTGGGCTGTGTCACATGATTACTCCATGTGACTATGTCAATGAAAGTCGGCGGCCGGCTGCCATGCACCAGTTCGGACACACTCCCACTGCCTCCTGCATGTTATTATTAGAAGCAGGCAGGCGTGGGCCAGCGTCTTGGCTGCACAAACGTCACTATCAAGTGTCTTGAGTGTACAGGAGACACGCCCTCGCTTCACAGAGCCTTTGAAAGTGCAGCCGGGTAACCACACTGTACAGTGCATTGGAGTGTTAGGAAAACACCGCTCACTGTACAGTGCTTTGGGTGTGCAGGAGACCACAGTGCTTTGGGTTGTACAGGAGACCACCCCTCGGTGTAGAGTGCCTTGGATGTACATGAGATCACAGTTCTTTGGGTGTACAGGAAACCACTCCTATTTGTAAAGTGCCTGGGTGTACAGGAGTCCAGCCCTCACTGTGCAGTGCTTTGGGTGTACAGGAGCGCACACACAATGTACAGTGCTATGGGTCTACAGGAAACCAGTGCTCACTGTAAAGTGCTTTGGGTGTACAGTAGCCCACCCCTTGCTGTAAAGTGCCTCGGATGTACATGAGATCACAGTGCTTTGGTTGTACAGGAAACCTCTGCTATCTGTGATGTGCTTTGGGTGTACAGTAGCCCACCCCTTGCTGTAAAGTGCCTCGGATGTACATGAGATCACAGTGCTTTGGGTGTACAGGAAACCACTCGTATATGTGATGTGCTTTGGGTGTACAGGTGTCCAGCCCTCACTGTAAAGTGCCGTGGGTGTAGAGAGGACCACCCAGTCTGGATCCAAAAAACGTTGCCAACTACAGACCCATTACTAATGTTCCTTTCTTTTTGAACTTCGTGGATCGTGTCTGTGGATCGTGTCTGTGGATCGTGTAGCCACGATACAGTAACAACAACACTTGGAACAACCCAACATTTGACATCCTCCTCAGTCTGGTTTTAGAGAGCATCACGGCACTGAAAGTGCCTCTTAGATCTTCGGAGCCAGATGCTGGGCTGCAGGGACAGGAGCAAGGCAGGCCCAATCATTCTTCTTGACTTATCGGTGGCCTTTGATCTCCTGGACCATGTAAAAGTCTTTGCCACATCGTCTATGAGAGGCCGCTGCTCCCCATTAGTAGTGAAGTGGCTGGAGTCTTTTCTGTCAGGCAGAATGTCGAGAGTTTGCTGGGGCCAAGCATCCTCAGGGTCTATATCATCCAGCTGTGGAGTGCCACGGGGAGCTTGCCTGTCCCCTACACTTTTCAACATGTATCTACGCCCTTTGTGTGACATTCTTGGTAAAGCAGGAGTCAAGTTCACTAATTATGCTGACGATACTCAACTATTGGTGGAACTGAGCGATGATCACGAGGCTTCCAAAACGGTACAGAACATCTACCCGATCATAAAGGATTGGATGACCCAACACTGGCTCTGTCTTAACAGTGGAAAAACACAAATGTATATCTACTGAACCCCACAAGCAAGGCTGAAACTAGGGCCGGCATGCACAGACTTTACAATTGATTTTCATCTCATAAACATTTTAGAATTTTAGACCAGGTTAAAACCCTTGGGGTGATAATGGATACATCCACACATGTTGCCAACGTCATAAACAAATCACAATACCAGCTTAAACTCCTCAGATTGGGCAAACCATGGGTCACCAATAAGAACTGCGAGACCTTGGTCAGAGGCATAGTTATGCCTCAATTGACTACTGTAACGCCTTGCAAGGGGGAGCAAGTAAAAACTGTATACCAGAACTCCAGGTTTTTCAAAATGATGCAGTTCGCATCATCAAAGGCGTAGCTAGACGAGAACATGAAACTAAGGCTAGAGGAGGGAACTTCATTGGCTACAAGTTAATCGCAGGATCTCTTTTAAGATCCTGACCCTGGCACACACATGTTTATATGTACATGCTCCTAGTTACCTGAAAAACACTCTTACTCCCCAAGCCTTGGGCAGATCAACTAGATCCAACAACACCCTTCGCCTCATCTGCCCAAGTATCAAAAGAAGCCGGGGGTTGCGCTTTCCCGATTCTGTCTACTCTAGCCTGGAACGACCTGCCATTAGAAATGCGCTCAGAGAAGAACCCCCAAACTTTCTGGAAAAGGCTAAAGACACACTTATTTGAATACATAGACTTCCTTACCCCCGATGAATATTTCTGCACCTTTCATCCTCGCTAGTTTCTCCCCTGTACATGGTTTGTTAGCCTTGTCTGTCTATTGTCTTTTGTTATACGTGCACCCTGATGACTGCGTGCTACGCCGCGTTATAAGCACAACATAACATAACAGTCACTGTAAAGTGCCTGGGGTGTAGAGATGACCACCCTTCACTGTAAAGTACCTTAGCTGTACAGAGAACCACCCAGTCGCTGTAAAGTGCCTTGGGGGTACAGAGAACCACCCAGTCGCTGTAAAGTGCCTTGGGGGTACAGAAGGCCACCCAGTCGCTGTAAAGTGCCTTGGATGTAGAGAATACCACCCTTTGCTGTAAAGTGCATTGGGTGTACAGAAGACCACCCAGTCGCTGTAAAGTGTCTTGCGTGTACAGGAGTCCACCCTCAATGTACAGTGCTTTGGGTGTACAGAAAACCACTCCTATCTGTAAAGTGCTTTGGGTTTATAGAAGACCTCCTTCCTTCAGGAGTCCAGACCTCACTATAAGTGCACATGAGTCAAGCCCTCACTGTAAGTGCCTTGGGTGTACAAGTGTCCAGCCCTCACTGGAAGTGCTTTGGGTCTACATGAGTCCAGCCCTCACCGTACAGTGCTTTGAGTCTACATGAGTCCAGCCCTCACCGTACAGTGCTTTGGGTGAAGAGGAGTCCAGCCCTCACTGTACACCGACTTTAGGGGTACAGAGACGGTATGTGCCTTAGGTGTAGAGAAGACCACCCTTTGATGTAAAGTGCTTTGGGTGTACATGAGTCCAGCCCTCGCTGTAAGTGCCTTGGGTGTGCATGAGTCCAGCCCTCACTGTAAGTGCTTCGGGTGTAGAGGAGTCCAGCCCTCACTGTACAGTGCTACCGTACAGTGCTTTGGGTGTACAGGAGTCCAGCCTCACTGTACAGTGGTTTGGGTGTACAGGAGTCCAGCCCTCACTGTACGTGACTTGGGTGTATATGAGTCCAGCCCTCACCGTACAGTGCTTTGGGTGTAAATGAGTCCAGCCCTCACTGTACAGCGACTTTAGGTGTACAGAGACGTCTGCCCTTATTAACTCGTTGATAAATATGGCTCCCCCATTGTTGGGCGAGGGTTTGTGTGGGCGCACTGAGGCGCTTCGCTCAGAGCACATTGTACAGGTATCTGACATCATGGAACCCAACAGGCCGTAAAGTGACCTCATACTGTACAAAGCACATCTGTGTGTCCTGTGCCGACCGACACAAAGGCACTTAAACTGCCCATTGAGTCGCAGACCACTCCTTCGTGCCAGCTGGGCATTCATACAATGTGCTGCCTAAACAGCACGTAAAGGGGTGGCACTGGCTTCGCCCTACTCCCTAACGAGCGTGTATGCCTGCCAACGGGGGCAGGGGAGCAGAAGGAGGAAAGCTCGCTCTGTGTGTGTGTTTGGGTGGGGGGGGGGCTGGTGCTGTCACGTGGGGGCACTCGTGCAACACCTAGAGAATTCGCTGGGATGGTCAGGGTGCCTGTGGCACACCCACATAACAAAATACCTTATACGTTTGTAAGGACTTGTGACATTTTGGGAACAATGGTAAGAACTTTATAAGAACGTATTTGACAACCTGATGCGTATTGAGTTCATACAATCTAACGGGTTTTACATACGATTCTGATCAGCTTCACATGAAGTCATATGATATGTGTGTCTGGGCAGTGATAGATGCGAGGGTGGGAGGTCGGTGGTCTTTTAAAGTACTACTGATTTTAAGATGGTGGAGAGGGTTTCGACGGTTGTAAGGTCACCAAAGGGGGGGTTCAGTGGTGGTGTTCTATATACTGAATTCCTGAACCCCTAGTAATGGTACCCGTGACAGCCGGTGCTGGCGTTCTGGGGGTTCTGGGACCAGCTTTGTTGCTCTCCTCAGATTCGAGGTTTGAAATGGAAAAAGGAAACGGAAGTGCTGTCCAAGCAGGGCCCTTGCCGCGGAAGCTGCTGGCGCCACCTTTCCATGGCGCTGTGTTAGCGTTCCACAGGCCGCAGCGCCTCAGCCGGGGCCGAAAACACACCAAGCACAGGACAGCGATTATTGCAAGCTAAATGGGGTAAAAAGTAGGGAGTTCTGATATGTGGGGTCGCAGCAACACCCCCTGGGAGTCTCAAAGGTGAAACCAGGATTGTCTCACAAGTGGACCCTGAAGCTAATGTAGTCGGGCCCACTGCAGTGACATCACCATCTGTAAAGGCACGCACAGGCCACGTGTTAAAGAAATGGGGCGTCCCTGCATTGGCACTTCAGTGCACGTGCAGTGCCAGAACTGGAAACACCTGCCTATGTGTGGGGTGCTATCAAGCACCGGCACGCCCAGCAACGCATGCCATCTACAAGCAAACCCACACGCAGTGACACTGAAACTACCAACAAAACAGGTACACTCTCCTGCAGGGTATACATTATAAGTATGGTTGTGTTCGCTAATCCATGTTCTCTCGTGATCTTTTCTGTACCTTCAGTCCAGCCCAGTTTATTTATTTACTAGCCTTGAATTCTTCCTTTGCTACTTGTGGGTTTCTCTTGAGTGTGTCTGTTAATCTGCATATCTTCTAGATCCTGAAGGCACGCCCCCCTGAACGCGCACAACAGAGCGAATGCACCCCGCTAGGGAAGAAAGGCCCAAGTCGATCTTGTAAGGATAATACTTTTTAATCTCACACAGCGATGAGTGCAACAGCAAAGATCCTCTGCTGCTAAGAACGTTCTGCCAAAAAGACATACACGCAGAATCTTACAAAGGGGAACATCACTATGGAAGACTCAATCCATACAGTAAAAATCCTGGGCGGCTGGTTGGTGGGCGCCTATACATGATCCGCCTTCTCCATAAGAGATACCAGGCCATTGGTTCCAGCCCAGTCCGTCCGTCTTCCATCACGTGAGTGCTGCACTGATCATCTTCTTCTCACGTTGAAGGTCAAAGGACAAATTAACTACAGTCCTGACATAATGCTGTTTTATCACTATACTGTGCACCTGGCCGGCCGCAAAACGGGCACAAAGGAGGTTCTAGGACACTCTAACCTTCACATACACATTTCACTCACTCCCACCCACGCCATCCGGCTCCAAGGTCTCCACCCTCATTTTGAACTATAATGTATTCCTCCCAGCACCTCCCAATGGAAATCACATGATTGTCGCTTCAACAATATGCCCTGTCCATCCTTTTTGAAGATTTCAGGACTTGTTACTTTGAGGTGGGTGGTCAAAGGGCACCTGGTGGCATGAAATTCAGAGAGCTTATGTTTTTGTCAGTTATATGGGCTATAACTCGTAGTCACCCAGGGATGGGCCGGGTCATACTTTGGCCAGTGTGAGATAACATGTATACCAGGCGCCGGTCTATGATCACGGCCTTGTAGGGCACATTCCTTGCGGATAGAAAAACATCTTTGTAAAGTGTTAGAACAATAAATGAACTTTATGGCAGTTGGGGGTGTGGGTTGTCTTCATGGGACCTCGGCATTGCTGGAGGTTTCTACTGTCTCGCAATTAGGGCCTTTTGCCGTGCAGGCCTTGCATACAAACTATGGTTGCTGACATCTACATAGAAAGTGCTAACATCTAAACAGAAATGGCAGTCTTGCTCGTGCCTTTAGCTTCACTATGTGGGTTGATTATACCGATGTGGCGTCCTACCACTGCCCACCCTCCCCATCATAGTGCTTTGAATGCTGCTGGCCTTACTCTAAGGTGCTTGGGTGGGACAGGTCTACGCCTTCCCAACATTCCCCCCATTCATTACTTCTACAGTAACAAACTCCTTAACACTCCTGCTGTCCCCTCTCTGCTTCCACGTATGGCTGTATTCCCTTTATTGGTAACCACACCTTGCACACTGACAGCAAACTCTCCCCCCTATGTCCATATTCCTCGGGTGAGCAAGTCATATCGATGCATGCCCCATCCCCTGCCAGGTCCACCCAAACCTCTGTATAATTCTCTATATCCGGGGCTGGAGTAATGGTAGTGTGGTATAGATGGTCAACTTCATTTCCATACGAGATGGGGAGCATTTCATGCTTAGGGCCACCCTGTGGCACATCGGTCTCCACTCCAATCATTTTTGCCTAGCGAGGTGCTTTTAAAACCCCAATTGATGCCATCATTCTTGCGCTATTGGTTGCCACATTGGCCAACATCGAAAGCTCAGTTGACAGGTGCAGAAAATAACAAGGATGAACATGAGGATGGGCATCAACATCTTCATGATCCCTACGAGCCACGACGGGGCCCAGTCAAATGCCATGGAAAACCCATCCCTGTCCTGTACTCCTACCTCCTTCTTCATATGAACACCCAGGCCATGGACAGCTGTGGTGATGTGGGATAACAATGCATTCTCTGCATCCTCTGAACGTACACATGGGAAACAGGATTCAACAAACCTTTTGCAAACCCTACCTTCCATTGCTATTAGCATGTCCAGCACATAGCGGTTTTGCATCGTCATAAATCTTAATCCACGCAACTTAACCTTGATCACATTGAACTTGTTTTCTGTATTGTTTGCAAGCTGGACCAGATCTCAGAGCACGATCTGAAACCATTTGGTGTTTGCTGCGGCCTGCACTCCCGGCAACAGTAGAGATGTGAAAAAGAATTCTTCTGAGCTGAAGAGACTGTATTATTCTGGTATTTCAGCAAGCAATGCGGAAGAGTCTCAGAATATCTAAGTCGATCTTTTCGTCCTTCTTAGTTGCTGGAACTGTCCTTTTCCTGGCAGGATGTGGAGCTCTTGAGTGGACAACAGGTTTTTTCTTCTTCTTCGACTACGGGATGGCTAGTTGGCTCCTCGGCATGAAGTGTTCCCCCTTCAGGTGTTCTTCTGGGGTTATTAGTAGTGTTGAGTGCAATGTGCCAAGCAGCAACCGCCCCTCCATGATGGTGGGAGGTGCAAGTAAGCTTGTTGGCCGCAGACCCAGTAGTAATCCTTTACAGTTGCCATTCCCTTCTTCATGTCTGTGATCAGTTGAGTCTTATTGCAACTTTTGTTTTAGCCAACGAAGACTGTACCCTTGCTGTGGAAACATAGTCCATATACTTCTTCCATGTGCACTCGCACCGGCTTTTCCATCATTTCAATCCACGTCAGCTTTGTGATATGATCTGTCCTTATTTGTGCACATAAATTGTCCACTAGTGCTATCATGTCCTTGTTATATGTTACCAGTCCTTCTGCCAAGCAAGGTAGTGGGGTCCTGCCATTTGTTATCAACATGTTTGCATCCTTTCACCATTAAATAGGGCAACTTCACACACTTGATGTTGTTTGGATTGCTGTTGCACTTCACAAGATCTGGACCCACCAATTGCAGTTGCACACTGCGTGCCTGGAACGTCCTTTAATTCTGCATCGCACAAGATGAACTAGGCAGTGCGCCTCTATAATTGGAACTGCTTGCAGTACTAACACCTTGGGAGCCCCTGAAGCGCGTGGAATGAATGAACACACATAACAGCTTCCCTTCACAACATTTCTTCCCCAGCCACCCATGTCAGTATACCAGGATGATGGTATCCTGACCATGGTATCCAGTATATCAGGATGATGGATGTCCTCAGTCGCACCCAAACCGAGCCCTTCATAAGTATCATACTTTTTCGTACTACCCTTTTCATTATTCTATACATGCTCTCAGGGGTGCCAGCTTTAACAGCACTATCGAAAATATCACCATATTGTTTCAAATTATGAAATAATCCATGACTTGCTGGAACCAAACTCTTCACTATCACTCTCATTGCCAATTGTGCACACACCTGCTGTAATCATGACTCATATGAACACTATTGCTACTCCTCATTATTATTAGCATTCACACTGCTACCAACACATGTAAATCCACGAATATTGTTAACATTTAAATATATAGTTCCATTCGCCCCTTTATAGGACCTCCCACTATAACCTACTCTCCCCAATAAAGCCCCAACAGTGCCATCAATATAATACATACATACATCGCACTTTCCACCTCTCCCCCTTCCATGCACTTTTCCCCTCCCCCTCTCCCATGCACTTGCGTGTTCTCAATGTCAGTTGTTTGTCCGGTTTCTTTGCCGATTTCTGTTGACTTCTAATTGTGGAGAGAACTTGCTGGGGTTGAACCTGTTAAAAGAATTTCACCACAGCAATTTTCTGTCTCGCAATTCTTGACTGGACCTTTGCCGCCAGAATTCATTCATGTACCAGAGAGGTTATGGGCTGTTTACGAAAATGATGTTGGTGTTTTACAGATTGAGCCTGTTAAGATAGTTTTGAAACATGGGATTGCGCTCCCACGCATTCCCCAGAATAAGATTTCAGGTGATTGCGAGCGCGCTTTGAAATGCATTGTTTCCGATTTTGTGCATCGAGGGGTGATTGAGGAAATTTCAGGAAGTTTGTGTAGCAGTCCGATTTTACCCGTGTACAAGAAAGGCGATAATGCAATTCCATTCCGTTTCATAACTGATTTACGTGCCATTAATAAAGTTGTGGCTCCACAATTTCCAATTGTGCTTGATGTGACGACAATCTTAACCATGATTCCAGCTACAGCTACTTACTTTAGTGTGGTGGATTTAAAGAATGCTTTCTTTAGTATTCCTATACACAAGGATATGATATGATATGATATGATTGTTTATTTATATAGCGCCTATACACAATGTGTTTCAAAGCACTTCAAGGCAAGGGAGGGAACACGGGAAAATACAACCACATTCTTACAGGTCATGAACAGTAAGGATGTGAAATTAACTATCGTACTCGGCCTGACGACATTTCAGATAGTGCAAGAGCTAAGACATAGATAAGGAAGGGAGGGGGAGAGTGGGAAAGAAATGGAAACAGACAGGCGACTACTGTACAAGGCCTGACGACATTTCTGGTAGAGCCGGAGAAAAATAAAAGGTGAGGGAGAGGGGTGCAGAAAGGGAGGGGAGGAACAAAACAAGCGACTATCGTACTAGGCCTGACGACATTTCAGATAGTGCTGGAGGCGTGGTAGGGAGGAAAAAAACAGTAATGGGAGGGTGGAGGAAACAGACGAGGTTGCTATCATATTAGGTCCAGGGACAATTCTGATAGAGTAAGTGCATAGAAGAAAGTAAGGGGAGGACATAGGAAAAAGGAGAAGGGAAAGGAGGAGAGAAAAGAGAGTAAGCAGTCAAAAAGAGTGGAGAAGCAAGAGTGGAGAGCAAATACAATTGCAGAAGTCATTAGTAACACATAATGTTGCAAGCCAGGATACAAGATGAAGATGGGAACAGCTTGATTCAGGGCCACCATGAGTACAAGATGCAAAGGAAGTCCAGCATGAGAGTTGATAAAGAGTGACGCACCATGAATGAATGAAGTCCATAAAAGTCAAATCCAGCATTGGCCACAAGACAGTGATGGTGAAGGAAGGCACCATGTGGGCGGGGCTTGCTAAGTGGTGAAAAAGAGCAGCAGGCAGGAAGGTACCAGGTGGGCGGGGCTTAGGCCAGGTGACCTAGATCCATTTGCACCTGCTCCCCATCTGCAAAGGAAAAGAAGCTGGTGGACTCCTTATGTAGGGAAACAGAGCGGCAAGCAGGAAGGCACCAGGTGTAGATAGTAGATATTTGTTCGCGTTCACCTTAGGGGGACACTCGTTCACATTTACTCGTGCACCTCAAGGGTACACAGAGAGTCCTAGCATTTATAGTAGGGATTTGAAATAACAACTTGATACCCTTGAATTGCCCTCTACCTGTACTTTGCTTCAGTACGTTGATGATTTGCTTTTAGATGCTGACTCTGAGAGTGCCTGTAAGGAGGGCACTGTGTTATTGCTTATCAATCTAGCTAAGCATGGTCACAAAGCTTCGCTTAAAAAATGTCAATATTGTTGCCAGGACGTCGCCTACTTAGGCTATCTCCTGTCAAAGGAGGGAAGAAGATTGACACCTGAAAGAATAAAACACATTTCTGGCATGTCTGCCCCAAATACACAGAAGGAAGTTAGAGCCTTGATAGGTATGGCTTCTTACTGTAGGTTGTGGATCCCAATTTTTTCACTAGTGATCAAACCGATGTTGGCTTTGACGAAGAAGGGTATTTCTTCACCATTGCCATGAAACACAGAACACCAGCAATCGTTTGACTTGCTTAAGACTGCATTATGCTCTGCACCAGTTTTGGGCACACCAAACTATGAAAAGGCCTTTGTGTTGTTTGTGCATGAATGTGATGGATGTGCTTTGGCTGTATTAACGCAGGAACATGGAGGGAAGAATAGGCCGTGTGGTTACTTTTCTTCCGCCCTTGATCCTGTAGCATGCGCTTTGCCAAGATGTTTGCGAGCTGTCGCTGCTGCTGCTGCTGCGTCTGTAAAACAGAGTAAGGGAATGGTCCTAGGCCATGATCTAACCCTGATGGTACCTCACTCTGTAGATGTTCTACTGAACCAAACCCAAACGCAACACCTCACTTCTGCATGTTTGACAAGATATGAATTGATCTTGTTTGCTCCTCACATTCAAATTAAGAGGTGTTGTGTTCTTAATCCGGCTGAACTCCTACCTTTCCCACAAGATACTACTTGCGGCAGTGAAGTGCCACATGATTGTTTGTATACTACCGAACAAGAGACAAAGGGTAGAATTGATTTGAAAGATACTCCTTTGGATAATCCGCAAGGAGAGCTGTTTTGTGACGGCTCCTGCTTCAAATTTCCGGATGGTACATCCACAGCTGCTTATGCAATCACCACATTAAGCACGGTTGTGGAAACTAAGAGAATAACGCATAACTCTGCGCAGGCCGCAGAGATTATAGCATTAACCTGAGCTTGTGAACTTTCCGAAGGGCTTGCAGTAAATATATACACTGATAGTCAGTATGCCTTTGGGGTGGTTCACAACTTTGGGAGACTTTGGTCAGAGAGAGGGTTCCTAACTTCACATGGCACCAAAATCCAACATGGCTCCCTAATAGTACAACTCCTCTCAGCGCTTGCGCTCCCTACTTATTTAGCAGTTATGAAATGTGCAGCACATCGAAAGATTACAGATGATATAGGAAAAGGGAATGCTTTTGCTGATCAGATAGCTAGACAAACTGCTACCGATCTCCTTACCGAGATGTATGTTTCAAGGGAGATTGTAAACGCCTATGCAATGGATGAGGGTGTTGGGTCTGTACGGGATATCCAAGCTGATGCCACGTTAGAAGAATCCAAAAGGTGGGCTGAAGGCTTGGGGAAACTTGATTATGTTGGGTGTTGGGTGGATATGGCGGAAGGGAAATGGCTACTCCCTGACGCGTATATAATGATGATGGTCCTCATGGCCCATGGTCCTACGCATGTATATACCCAGAAGATGACAAAAATGTTAGAAAAGGTTTGGGTGAATGACAAAATTTCAAAAATTGCCCAGCGCTATGTCCAGGATTGCATGATTTGCCTACAACATAATGTGAGAAAGGGGACAGTAACTCCAAGTGGAAGTTTTGGGCCACCCTCTGCCCCCTTTAATCCACTTTGACTTTATTGAAATGGAACTATGTGATAATAAAAAATATGTGCTGGTGGTTATCTGCGCTTTTAGTAAATGGGGTGAGGCTTTCCCTGTTAAACATGCTACAACCATGACTACTGCAAAAATCATGTTAAGGGAATACTTCCCGCGGTTCGGGCTACCAAGATTTATCTGGTCGGACAATGGTCCACATTTTGTCACTGCTGTAATTCTGCAGATATGTACGCCATTACGAATTGACAAACGGTTCCACTCGGCCAGACATGCTCAGAGCGCCGGACTAGTGGAAAGACACAATGGTATCATTAAGAACAAGCTCACTAAAACGTGTGCCGGCACCAAACTAAAATGGCCGGACGCCTTACCGATTGTGTTGTTATCCATGGGTACAACCCCTCAAACTAAGACTGGGCTCTCTCCATTTGAGGTGGTAATGGGGAGACCTGCCAATATTTGGAACCTTCCTAAATGCAATTCATTGAGAAATTTTGAAAATGTATTACTTTCAGATTATTGTAGCCAATTGACTAAAAAGCTGAATTTGATTTATCACCAGGTATGAGAAGCTTTACCTGTGCGATTCGAGGGCCCAGCCCACAGCATACTGCCTGGAAGCTGGGTGCTTGTCAAAGCGTTTGAGCGCTCCTCTTGCCTTGCGCCTCACTGGCGTGGGCCGTTCCAAGTCCTGTTGGTCACCCAGACAGCGGTGCAGGTCGCGGGGAGAAAGAACTGGATCCACGCGTCCCACGTCAAGAAACTTCCTCACCTTTTGCCACATTTTATAGAAGAAACAGAACCCCTCGCTAATACTGCAACCAACGATCCCAAAGCAGTAAGTAGCACGAAGAGTGTGTCGGAGAATCTCTCTGAGCCCGTGAGGCCTGGGGAAGCTGCCATTTTGTCTCCACACTCTCCAAATGTTTTGCATCTGGAAACTGCTATTTCAAATTCGGCATCTTCACTTGTTTACGACACGTTGCTTCCAGCAGGAAGTAACGACATATTGTTTCCGGATCAATCAGAAAAGTAAGGTACAATCTGCGTCCAAGAAAATAGACTGATAGACTTACGGCACGGTTCGGCTGTGCATTTGAAGGAAAATAGGATCATCGAGGGCTTGTTTTTGCACAAATTTGAGAAAGGGGATTCTGTTGGCTAGGGTTGTGGAAGGACTAAGAAGTCGCTCGACCAGGAGGTCGCCAGCAACGAACATTGGGGTAGCCGTTTGAAGACTACAATGCCTGCTACTGCTACCGGTCGTAATGGGACTTGTAAATAAGGGGGTGACCAACCGGGACGATAGACAAAATGCCCGGGCCCCGAGAATGTATTGCTGTATTTTTATAATGATATTTGGGTTTTTAATAGTCGCTGCCTTAGGATTGCAGTACCTTGAGGAAACTCATTCTTTAGAACTTTTGTTACCTACTGAAAGTACACCTATTGTTCCTACTCCCTTTGCACATTTGGATACTCTGTCCCCTAGGGACTCTCAGCATAGACAAAGGTACCACAATAATACTCTACTGCTTATCATGAATGCTACGCATGCCATTTTTAATAAGTCTAACTGTTGGGTCTGCTCACATTTGCCGCAACACAGGGATAAGGGGCTAGGTTGGTATATTCATCCTTTACCTTTGACAACTGCTTGCTATGCTTCTCTTAGAGCACTGTTCTTTGGCCGGTGGAATGATAGCATCTCAGGGAACTTTGATGGCACCAATTTGAATAGTTTTGAGAAACGTGTTTTAACTCCCCTGGGATGCTCGCTTTTCGCAAACAGGAGTAAACCGAATGTTGCTTCTATTAGGCCTTCTGATAAACTGTCTCGTCCTTTCCAATCTTTGATTTCCTTTAAGATGGATCCAATAGGCAATAAGGATGCCATGCCTCCTTCTTACACTGTTAATCATAGCCCCGATTCAGTTTCCTTTTGCATACAGAGGAATGGAACTCAGTCAATGGAAAATTTTCTAGGTTGTGCCAACGTTGCAAATTTGACTGGGGAAAACAGAAGTTTGTATGTAGGCGAACCTGTCTACTTTGTCTGCGGTAATGTAGCATTCCGATGGTTGCCCAGGGATTGACAGGGAACCTGTTATTTAGGGATCCTGTTACCTGGGGTGTTTATAGCTAGTACAAGAGAAGTTTCAAAGGCTCGTCCACGCCAGGACGAGAATGGTGACACCCCAGCACAAATCTTGGGAGATATAGCAAAATCAGTTGTGCCATTTTGGTGGCAGATAATGAATTCGGAAGACATTGGAAAGCTAGCGAGAGTACTGGAGAGAACCATCAACTGGACCACGGACATACTCTCTAATATGGCGTTAGAACAAAAGGCGATAAGACTAGTAGCTCTTCAAAACCTAATGGCATTAGATGTCATTCTGGCTGAGCGTCGTGGAGTGTGTAAATTAGTGGGGTCCGCTTGCTGTGTTTTCATACCAGATTCCTCCCCAACTATCTTCAAGGCAATACAGAATCTGCACGTCCTTAGTTCCGAAGTGCATGTTCCTGAGGGAAACTGGGATCTTAGTGCTTGGTTCTGGTACTTCTTGCGATCTTGGGGTTGGAGATACTGTAACGCTCACCTGAATCCCTCGGAGGCGCAGGTCTGGGCTGGGGGTTCTCGGAGTCTTCTAGGGTCACGCGCAGGCCTCGAATGCCACCCTGGAAAGAAGGCCCTTTCCTCACTGAGATCTTGATCTGAAGGGTGAGGTCTCTGCAATTATGAGAGCAAGGGGTTAATATGGATATATAAGCCTGACTGGGTAAGCTGCCTCCCCTTCCTGGTACTCCCAAGTAGTTCGTAGGCTAAATGTGCTCACCTTATGTAGGTGAAAGCGGAGCTCTCCATCCTGCGTCTGTGCAGGGGCGCCGAAGCCAGTTACTTCACTGGTTAATTGTCCAGCCTCTTGGTTGCAGAGGATAAAGATTTGGAGCTAGGCCGTTGTTAGCAGCACGAACGGCGGTTGCTTGAATATGGAGATCCGGAGAGCGATGGAATGGCGAAGGTATTGCAGGCAAGTAAGTAGAAAATGTCAATTCGAAGTTAAAAGCACTTCTTAATGTCTCTTTTCCTTTTTCAGGTCGCAGAAGCAGCTGGGTAGAAAAATGGATGTCGAGGAATGCACCGAGGAGTGAGAAAGATGAGCGCTGCCCAAAACACGTGCGTATAGATGGAGTTTTGTATTTCTTAATGATGTCCTTTTGTTTTGCAGATGCGAGTAGCAGCGTCGGCGGAGGCGAGAAGAATGCAGCGCAGGTAAGGAAAGTTTCACAGAGGTTTACTAACCAATGTCTTTGCTTCCACAGGGTGCCGGAAAAAATGGAAAGCTGCAGCCCGTGGCGTGAGATGCACCGATGGACTGGGTAAGTGCTGCGCTGTTTTTTATCTCGTGCTAACCTGGTGTTCTTTCCCTTTTCAGATGCTGCTGGAGACGAAGATGGTATTTCGGAAGGTAAGATTGCGGATTTCTCTTCCCCAGATGCAGAAGTTGAAGATTCTCTGGAGCTAACACGGTGAGCGTCCTGCTGCTATTGCAGAATAACGCGAAGCACGTTGCTCTGATCGGGCGTGGTTTAAATAGCTTACTGGAGTGCTTAGGTGTCTCCTTCCACAGCAGCCTCGCCCAGGTAAGAAGTCCCAGCTTCCAGAATAGTTCCAGTATCCAGTCCCAGGGAGTGGTGCTGGCCACAGCCAGAAGGTAAAGTAGTTCCAGCCATGGATGGATGAGGATTTCATCCTGCAGGTGAGCGAGCAGCATGGTCTGCAGCAGGTAGGTCCACCCAAGCACCATTCCTTACATCATGAACCCGGCACGTCCTGTGCCGGGACTGGGTCCCCTTATGAGCCTGGCGCCACTGGCGCCAGGACAAGGTCCATAAGGCCCCTATGGGAGCCGATGGGTGCCTGGAAATGAAGTTGTGACCCAGCTTCCGAGGCAGTTGGGCTAAACCTGACTCCTTGGAGGCTGCGGTCATGAGAGCACCCCCCCTCAAGGCCCCTCCCAAGCTTGTCTTTTCCGGAGGTTTTGGCTTGTTGTGAAAAGCCCGATGAAATTTTCGGACTAGACGAGGTGCATGTACATATTCTGAGGGTTCCCAAGATCTCTCCTGGGGTCCATATCCCTTCCAATCAATCAAGTAGTATAGTTTTGATTTGGAAATTTTGGAGTCCAAGATGTCTCGAATTTCAAATTCGGATTCTCCGTCAACTTGGATTGGCTCAGGAGGTTTAGTCAAACGGGTTCCGGGTTGCACAGGTTTCAGGAGAGAAACATGGAAGACAGGATGTATCTTCATTCGAGTAGGTAATTCTAGTTTGACAGCCACTGGGTTAATCACGGCCGTGATCGAGTAGGGTCCTAAATATCTTGGGTTGAAGGTGCGTGGCCCTTTTAAAGATAAATGTTTAGTGGATAGCCAGACTTGATCTCCTTTTTGATATTGAGGAGCCTCTTTTCGATGTTGGTCTGCTCCTTTTTTGTATGATTCTTTAGCTCGTTGAAGATGAGCTGTGGCTTCTTTAAATGCTTGAGTTATCGTCGAATGCAGATGGTCAACAGCAGGTGTTCCGAGAGCTTGAGGTGGGTCCAGATTTGAGGTTCGAGGATGACTTCCATACAGCAGGAAAAAAGGGGTTTTTCCCGTCCCAGAATGGATTGAATTATTGTAAGCGTATTCAGCAATCCAAAGGACATCCTTCCAAGTACCCTCGGATTGATGCAACATGCAGCGCAGATATTGTTCTAAAGTTTGGTTAGTTCTCTCAGTCTGCCCGTCGGTTTGAGGGTGATGGCTGGTGGAAAGTCGTACATCAATTTGTGCTAAACGACAACAACTCCGCCAAAAATGGGAAATAAATTGGCTCCCTCGGTCAGAGATTAGTACTGAAGGGAAACCGTGCAACCGGACAATGTTTTCAAGAAATTCTCGGGCTAGAATGGAAGCTGTAGGTAAACCCTTCAGTGGGATAAAATGAGCCATTTTTGAAAAAAGGTCCACGATCACTAGAATTGTGTTGTATCCGGAGCAAGGGGGTAAATCCGTGATAAAATCCATCGAGAGCGTGTGCCAAGGGCCTGGTGGAATGTCTATTGGACGTAGTAATCCTGCTGGTTTTTCCTTCTGACTCTTGTTTTGTGCACAGATACCACAAGAAGCCACAATCTTTTTAACATCTTTCCTCCAAGATGGCCACCAAAAATGCCTTTTAATTTTCTCTGAGGTTTTGGCAACTCCAGGATGTCCTTCCATTAGAGAATCATGGTAGCAGGTGATGACCTGTTTTTGTAAGTCAACGCAGGGTAAGAATAGTCTTCCTTGGAAATACAATAGGTTCTGATCTATTGTAAAATCCTTTCCTTTCAATTGCCAATTCGATGAATCTTCGGGAGTTATGAGTTGATTGACCCTTGCTTTAATCTCTTCGAGGGATAGTGTGTTGATTGCTCCTAGTATCTTTTGTTCAGGAATTATTGGCACCGGCTCCGGATTAGCTGTAAGTTCGTCTACCCCTATCCGGGAAAGGGCGTCTGCTTTTCCGTTCCTAACGCCTGGTCGATATGTGATTACAAAATCGAATTCTGCGAAGAATAAAGCCCAGCGTAGTTGCCTCGAAGATTGAGCTTTAGCTGACTTCAGGTACTGGAGGTTACGGTGATCCGTGATTACAGTTACTGTGTGCCGGGCTCCCAAAAGATAATGCTGCCAGGCTTTAAAGGCGGACTTAATTGCCAAGAGTTCTTTGTCCGTAATTATGTAGTTGATCTCAGAAGCCGAACATTTGCGAGACCAAAAGGCTACAGGGTGTAACTGGTGCGTTTCGGGGTCTCTTTGTGACAGCACCGCCCCCATTGCAAGACTGGAAGCGTCTGTCTCGACGATGTAGGGAAGTTCTGGACGGGGATGCCTTAAGACTGGAGCAGAGATAAATTTGGCTTTTAATTCTTGGAAGGCTTGTTCGGCTTCTGGAGTCCACTCGAATTTTTTATTCTTTTTCAGAAGAGCCGTGATAGGTTGGACTACCCGAGAGAATTCAGGAATGAACCTTCGGTAAAAATTAGCAAAGCCCAGCATGCTCTGTACACCTTTCACGGAAGTTGGGGAAGGCCATTTGGTGATAGCATCCACTTTTCTTGAGTCCATGTGAACTCCGTTGGGTGACAAGATGAACCCTAAAAATTCCACTTCCTTTGCGTGAAAGGTGCACTTCTCCAGTTTAGCAAACAAGCGGTGTTGGCGAAGTCTCTGTAAAACCGCTGTGACGTGTCTACGATGATCAGTTTCTGAGGCTGAGTATACCAGGATGTCGTCAATATAAACGACTACGCACACATCAATAAGTTCTCTGAGGACATCATTCATGAAAAACTGGAAAGCGGCCGGTGCGTTACATAGTCCGAAGGGCATTACTTGATACTCAAATAATCCATATTTAGTGCGAAAGGCCGTCTTCCATTCGTCGCCCTCCTTAATGCGTACCAAATGGTAAGCTCCTCTGAGGTCTAACTTTGTGTATATGCAGGCGCCTTTTACCTGGTCCAATAATTCAGGAATCAAGGGCAACGGGTATCGGTTTTTGACTGTAATCTGGTTCAGGGCGCGATAATCGATACAAGTTCTTAGGTCACCTTCCTTTTTCGGGACGAAGAACAAAGCTGAGGAAGCTGGGGATTTCGAGGGGCGGATGAAGCCGTTAGCCAAGTACTGGTCCAAGTATTGCCTGAGATGGAGGTTTTCTGGTTCAGTGAGGGCATATATTCTACTGCACGGAGGGGTGGACCCAGGTATTAGGTCTATCTGGCAGTCGTATGACCGATGTGGAGGCAGGGTGTTGGCTTGATCTTTCTGAAAGACGTCGCTGAACTCTTGGTATTCCAGAGGTAATCGGGGGTCCTCAGAAGTGATGGCTGCTGGCTTGATTTCGGGCTGAGGATAACAGGTTGAAGCGCATTCTGGAAACCGAATTACCTTGGCTCGCCAGTCTATCTGAGGATTGTGCTTTTCCAACCAAGGCATTCCCAGAATCACCTGAAACTGCGGGGCCTTGATTACATCAAACACGATCTTCTCCCGATGTGCGTCTTGACATAACAACGTTACCTCCATGGTGGTATGAGAAACTGGTCCGGAAGCTATTTCAGTACCATCCACTGTAGTGATTACGTCCTTTACCATCTTGGGACGTAGGGGAAGATCCATCCTGATAGCCAAGTCTTGGTCCACATAATTACCGATTGCTCCGCTATCAATGTATACTTTGATAGCATGCATGCGATCTGGTCTATTGGGACTTATGAGGACCATAGGCATTACCAAATGCGAGGTCAAGGAACTGGTTTTAACGCTCGGCAAGCGGACCTCTACGCTTGTCGGGCGAGGTCGTTTCCCGATTCCAGTTTCTCAGAAACTCCTACGGTCTTCTCGACCGGTTTCACTGAGCAATCACGAAGGAAATGTCCAGAATTCCCACAGTATAGGCACAGCTGTAATTGCCTTCTTCTTTCCCGTTCTTTCTGAGTTAATGGTCCTTTTACTACTCCTATTTGCATTGGTTCCACGGAGTCATTCCCTTTAGCGGAGCTCTGAGGTCTTGAAAGTACCCGGGTTTCAAATCTGGATCGATCGGTCTTCCTGTTCTGTAGCCGATGATCTAATTGGACTACTAGGTCGATATAATCTGAACAGTCTTGCGGCGGATTAACCACCTGTGCTAAAACGTCTTTAACTTCCCCACGTAGACCTCTGTAGAAGAGCGTGATTCTCTTATCTTCAGGCCACCTGGTCTCAACCACCAGTCTATTAAAGGACGCTATGTAAGCCAGGAGATCCTGATTACCTTGTCTGAGTGACAGGAGTTCATTGTCCAAGGTCTGCCCCTGTGAATGTCTTGCAAACAACTTTTCCATACTGGTCTGAAAGTCTTGAAAGTTATAGAGGAGCGGGTCATCCTGTGTCACGAGAGGAATGGACCAATCTGCAGCACTACCGCTAAGTTAGGAAAGTACAAACGCCACCTTGGCTTGGTCCGTTGGGAATGCGGCGGGTCTACACAGAAAGTGCAAGCGGCATTGATTGATGAATACTGCATATCGCTTTGGATCACCGGAAAAACGTTCGGGCGGGGCCAAAGGCACATTCCCTGGCAGATTAATTTGCACCGGATTACTTGAGGTTGTAGGAGTGCCGCACCCTCCATAGGGAGGCAGTGGCGTCTGTCCCGCTTGAGCCTGTAGCAACTGTCTGGCCAGATCATCCGTCCGTTCCTTGGCAATGTCAACTCCCTTCGTAAAGCGTTTGTTTCTTGGCGAGATACGTGTACTTCTGCCCTTAGTTCCCCAAGCAATTGAGCCAGTTGATCTGTGTCTGAGGTTTCCATTGCGCCTGGGTGGGAAAATTGCGGTAGGCTTCGCGTTCTGTAACGCTCACCTGAATCCCTCGGAGGCGCAGGTCTGGGCTGGGGGTTCTCAGAGTCTTCTAGGGTCACGCGCAGGCCTCGAATGCCACCCTGGAAAGGCCCTTTCCTCACTGAGATCTTGATCTGAAGGGTGAGGTGTCTGCAATTATGAGAGCAAGGGGTTAATATGGATATATAAGCCTGACTGGGTAAGCTGCCTCCCCTTCCTGGTACTCCCAAGTAGTTTGTAGGCTAAATGTGCTCACCTTATGTAGGTGAAAGCGGAGCTCTCCATCCTGCGTCTGTGCAGGGGCGCCGAAGCCAGTTACTTCACTGGTTAATTGTCCAGCCTCTTGGTTGCAGAGGATGAAGATTTGGAGCTAGGCCGTTGTTAGCAGCACGAACGGCGGTTGCTTGAATATGGAGATCCGGAGAGCGATGGAATGGCGAAGGTATTGCAGGCAAGTAAGTAGAAAATGTCAATTCGAAGTTAAAAGCACTTCTTAATGTCTCTTTTCCTTTTTCAGGTCGCAGAAGCAGCTGGGTAGAAAAATGGATGTCGAGGAATGCACCGAGGAGTGAGAAAGATGAGCGCTGCCCAAAACACGTGCGTATAGATGGAGTTTTGTATTTCTTAATGATGTCCTTTTGTTTTGCAGATGCGAGTAGCAGCGTCGGCGGAGGCGAGTAGAATGCAGCGCAGGTAAGGAAAGTTTCACGGAGGTTTACTAACCAATGTCTTTGCTTCCACAGGGTGCCGGAAAAAATGGAAAGCTGCAGCCCGTGGCTTGAGATGCACCGATGGACTGGGTAAGTGCTGCGCTGGTTTTTATCTCGTGCTAACCTGGTGTTCTTTTCCCTTTTCAGATGCTGCTGGAGACGAAGATGGTATTTCGGAAGGTAAGATTGCGGATTTCTCTTCCCCAGATGCAGAAGTTGAAGATTCTCTGGAGCTGACACGGTGAGCGTCCTGCTGCTATTGCAGAATAACGCGAAGCACGTTGCTCTGATAGGGCGTGGTTTAAATAGCTTACTGGAGTGCTTAGGTGTCTCCTTCCACAGCAGCCTCGCCCAGGTAAGAGGTCCCAGCTTCCAGAATAGTTCCAGTATCCAGTCCCAGGGAGTGGTGCTGGCCACACCCAGAAGGTAAAGTAGTTCCAGCCATGGATGGATGAGGATTTCATCCTGCAGGTGAGCGAGCAGCATGGTCTGCAGCAGGTAGGTCCACCCAAGCACCATTCCTTACATCATGAACCCGGCACGTCCTGTGCCGGGACTGGGTCCCATTATGAGCCTGGCGCCACTGGCGCCAGGACAAGGTCCATAAGGCCCCTATGGGAGCCGATGGGTGCCTGGAAATGAAGTTGTGACCCAGCTTCCGAGGCAGTTGGGCTAAACCTGATTCCTTGGAGGCTGCGGTCATGAGAGCACCCCCCCTCAAGGCCCCTCCCAAGCTTGTCTTTTCCGGAGGTTTTGGCTTGTTGGGAAAAGCCCGATGAAATTTTCGGACTAGACGAGGTGCATGTGCATATTCTGAGGGTTCCCAAGATCTCTCCTGGGGTCCATATCCCTTCCAATCAATCAAGTAGTATAGTTTTGATTTGGAAATTTTGGAGTCCAAGATGTCTCGAATTTCAAATTCGGATTCTCCGTCAACTTGGATTGGCTCAGGAGGTTTAGTCAAACGGGGTCCGGGTTGCACAGGTTTCAGGAGAGAAACATGGAAGACAGGATGTATCTTCATTCGAGTAGGTAATTCTAGTTTGACAGCCACTGGGTTAATCATGGTCGTGATCGAGTAGGGTCCTAAATATCTTGGGTTGAAGGTGCGTGGCCCTTTTAAAGATAAATGTTTAGTGGATAGCCAGACTTGATCTCCTTTTTGATATTGAGGAGCCTCTTTTCGATGTTGGTCTGCTCCTTTTTTGTATGATTCTTTAGCTCGTTGAAGATGAGCTGTGGCTTCTTTAAATGCTTGAGTTATCGTCGAATGCAGATGGTCAACAGCAGGTGTTCCGAGAGCTTGAGGTGGGTCCAGATTTGAGGTTCGAGGATGACTTCCATACAGCAGGAAAAAAGGGGTTTTTCCCGTCCCAGAATGGATTGAATTATTGTAAGCGTATTCAGCAATCCAAAGGACATCCTTCCAAGTACCCTCGGATTGATGCAACATGCAGCGCAGATATTGTTCTAAAGTTTGGTTAGTTCTCTCAGTCTGCCCGTCGGTTTGAGGGTGATGGCTGGTGGAAAGTCGTACATCAATTTGTGCTAAACGACAACAACTCCGCCAAAAATGGGAAATAAATTGGCTCCCTCGGTCAGAGATTAGTACTGAAGGGAAACCGTGCAACCGGACAATGTTTTCAAGAAATTCTCGGGCTAGAATGGAAGCTGTAGGTAAACCCTTCAGTGGGATAAAATGAGCCATTTTTGAAAAAAGGTCCACGATCACTAGAATTGTGTTGTATCCGGAGCAAGGGGGTAAATCCGTGATAAAATCCATCGAGAGCGTGTGCCAAGGGCCTGGTGGAATGTCTATTGGACGTAGTAATCCTGCTGGTTTTTCCTTCTGACTCTTGTTTTGTGCGCAGATACCACAAGAAGCCACAAACTTTTTAACATCTTTCCTCCAAGATGGCCACCAAAAATGCCTTTTAATTTTCTCTGAGGTTTTGGCAACTCCAGGATGTCCTTCCATTAGAGAATCATGGTAGCAGGTGATGACCTGTTTTTGTAAGTCAACGCAGGGTAAGAATAGTCTTCCTTGGAAATACAATAGGTTCTGATCTATTGTAAAATCCTTTCCTTTCAATTGCCAATTCGATGAATCTTCGGGAGTTATGAGTTGATTGACCCTTGCTTTAATCTCTTCGAGGGATAGTGTGTTGATTGCTCCTAGTATCTTTTGTTCAGGAATTATTGGCACCGGCTCCGGATTAGCTGTAAGTTCGTCTACCCCTATCCGGGAAAGGGCGTCTGCTTTTCCGTTCCTAACGCCTGGTCGATATGTGATTACAAAATCGAATTCTGCGAAGAATAAAGCCCAGCGTAGTTGCCTCGAAGATTGAGCTTTAGCTGACTTCAGGTACTGGAGGTTACGGTGATCCGTGATTACAGTTACTGTGTGCCGGGCTCCCAAAAGATAATGCCGCCAGGCCTTAAAGGCGGACTTAATTGCCAAGAGTTCTTTGTCCGTAATTGTGTAGTTGATCTCAGAAGCCGAACATTTGCGAGACCAAAAGGCTACAGGGTGTAACTGGTGCTTTTCGGGGTCTCTTTGTGACAGCACCGCCCCCATTGCAAGACTGGAAGCGTCTGTCTCGACGATGTAGGGAAGTTCTGGACGGGGATGCCTTAAGACTGGATCAGAGATAAATTTGGCTTTTAATTCTTGGAAGGCTTGTTCGGCTTCTGGAGTCCACTCGAATTTTTTATTCTTTTTCAGACGAGCCGTGATAGGTTGGACTACCCGAGAGAATTCAGGAATGAACCTTCGGTAAAAATTAGCGAAGCCCAGCATGCTCTGTACACCTTTCACGGAAGTTGGGGAAGGCCATTTGGTGATAGCATCCACTTTTCTTGAGTCCATGTGAACTCCGTTGGGTGACAAGATGAACCCTAAAAATTCCACTTCCTTTGCGTGAAAGGTGCACTTCTCCAGTTTAGCAAACAAGCGGTGTTGGCGAAGTCTCTGTAAAACCGCTGTGACGTGTCTACGATGATCAGTTTCTGAGGCTGAGTATACCAGGATGTCGTCAATATAAAGGACTACGCACACATCAATAAGTTCTCTGAGAACATCATTCATGAAAAACTGGAAAGCGGCCGGTGCGTTACATAGTCCGAAGGGCATTACTTGATACTCAAATAATCCATATTTAGTGCGAAAGGCCGTCTTCCATTCGTCGCCCTCCTTAATGCGTACCAAATGGTAAGCTCCTCTGAGGTCTAACTTTGTGTATATGCAGGCGCCTTTTACCTGGTCCAATAATTCAGGAATCAAGGGCAACGGGTATCGGTTTTTGACTGTAATCTGGTTCAGGGCGCGATAATCGATACAAGTTCTTAGGTCACCTTCCTTTTTCGGGACGAAGAACAAAGCTGAGGAAGCTGGGGATTTCGAGGGGCGGATGAAGCCGTTAGCCAAGTACTGGTCCAAGTATTGCCTGAGATGGAGGTTTTCTGGTTTCGTGAGGGCATATATTCTACTGCACGGAGGGGTGGACCCAGGTATTAGGTCTATCTGGCAGTCGTATGACCGATGTGGAGGCAGGGTGTTGGCTTGATCTTTCTGAAAGACGTCGCTGAACTCTTGGTATTCCAGAGGTAATCGGGGGTCCTCGGAAGTGATGGCTGCTAGCTTGATTTCGGGCTGAGGATAACAGGTTGAAGCGCATTCTGGAAACCGAATTACCTTGGCTCGCCAGTCTATCTGAGGATTGTGCTTTTCCAACCAAGGCATTCCCAGAATCACCTGAAACTGCGGGGCCTTGATTACATCAAACACGATCTTCTCCCGATGTGCGTCTTGACATAACAACGTTACCTCCATGGTGGTATGAGAAACTGGTCCGGAAGCTATTTCAGTACCATCCACTGTAGTGATTACGTCCTTTACCATCTTGGGACGTAGGGGAAGATCCATCCTGATAGCCAAGTCTTGGTCCACATAATTACCGATTGCTCCGCTATCAATGTATACTTTGATAGCATGCATGCGATCTGGTCTATTGGGACTTATGAGGACCATAGGTATTACCAAATGCGAGGTCAAGGAACTGGTTTTAACGCTCGGCAAGCGGACCTCTACGCTTGTCGGGCGAGGTCGTTTCCCGATTCCAGTTTCTCAGAAACTCCTACGGTCTTCTTGACCGGTTTCACTGAGCAATCACGAAGGAAATGTCCAGAATTCCCACAGTATAGGCACAGCTGTAATTGCCTTCTTCTTTCCCGTTCTTTCTGAGTTAATGGTCCTTTTACTACTCCTATTTGCATTGGTTCCACGGAGTCATTCCCTTTAGCGGAGCTCTGAGGTCTTGAAAGTACCCGGGTTTCAAATCTGGATCGATCGGTCTTCATGTTCTGTAGCCGATGATCTAATTGGACTGCTAGGTCGATATAATCTGAACAGTCTTGCGGCGGATTAACCACCTGTGCTAAAACGTCTTTAACTTCCCCACGTAGACCTCTGTAGAAGAGCGTGATTCTCTTATCTTCAGGCCACCTGGTCTCAACCACCAGTCTATTAAAGGACGCTATGTAAGCCAGGAGATCCTGATTACCTTGTCTGAGTGACAGGAGTTCATTGTCCAAGGCCTGCCCCTGTGAATGTCTTGCGAACAACTTTTCCATACTGGTCTGAAAGTCTTGAAAGTTATAGAGGAGCGGGTCATCCTGTGTCACGAGAGGAATGGACCAATCTGCAGCACTACCGCTAAGTTAGGAAAGTACAAACGCCACCTTGGCTTGGTCCGTTGGGAATGCGGCGGGTCTACACAGAAAGTGCAAGCGGCATTGATTGATGAATACTGCATATCGCTTTGGATCACCGGAAAAACGTTCGGGCGGGGCCAAAGGCACATTCCCTGGCAGATTAATTTGCACCAGATTACTTGAGGTTGTAGGAGTGCCACCCCCTCCATAGGGAGGCAGTGGCGTCTGTCCCGCTTGAGCCTGTAGCAACTGTCTGGCCAGATCATCCGTCCGTTCCTTGGCAATGATCAACTCCCTTCGTCAAGCGTTTGTTTCTTGGCGAGATGCGTGTACTTCTGCCCTTAGTTCCCCAAGCAATTGAGCCAGTTGATCTGTGTCTGAGGTTTCCATTGCGCCTGGGTGGGAAAATTGCGGTAGGCTTCGCGTTCTGTAACGCTCACCTGAATCCCTCGGAGGCGCAGGTCTGGGCTGGGGGTTCTCGGAGTCTTCTAGGGTCACGCGCAGGCCTCGAATGCCACCCTGGAAAGGCCCTTTCCTCACTGAGATCTTGATCTGAAGGGTGAGGTGTCTGCAATTATGAGAGCAAGGGGTTAATATGAATATATAAGCCTGACTGGGTAAGCTGCCTCCCCTTCCTGGTACTCCCAAGTAGTTCGTAGGCTAAATGTGCTCACCTTATGTAGGTGAAAGCGGAGCTCTCCATCCTGCGTCTGTGCAGGGGCGCCGAAGCCAGTTACTTCACTGGTTAATTGTCCAGCCTCTTGGTTGCAGAGGATGAAGATTTGGAGCTAGGCCGTTGTTAGCAGCACGAACGGCGGTTGCTTGAATATGGAGATCCGGAGAGCGATGGAATGGCGAAGGTATTGCAGGCAAGTAAGTAGAAAATGTCAATTCGAAGTTAAAAGCACTTCTTAATGTCTCTTTTCCTTTTTCAGGTCGCAGAAGCAGCTGGGTAGAAAAATGGATGTCGAGGAATGCACCGAGGAGTGAGAAAGATGAGCGCTGCCCAAAACACGTGCGTATAGATGGAGTTTTGTATTTCTTAATGATGTCCTTTTGTTTTGCAGATGCGAGTAGCAGCGTCGGCGGAGGCGAGAAGAATGCAGCGCAGGTAAGGAAAGTTTCACGGAGGTTTACTAACCAATGTCTTTGCTTCCACAGGGTGCCGGAAAAAATGGAAAGCTGCAGCCCGTGGCTTGAGATGCACCGATGGACTGGGTAAGTGCTGCGCTGTTTTTTATCTCGTGCTAACCTGGTGTTCTTTTCCCTTTTCAGATGCTGCTGGAGACGAAGATGGTATTTCGGAAGGTAAGATTGCGGATTTCTCTTCCCCAGATGCAGAAGTTGAAGATTCTCTGGAGCTGACACGGTGAGCGTCCTGCTGCTATTGCAGAATAACGCGAAGCACGTTGCTCTGATCGGGCGTGGTTTAAATAGCTTACTGGAGTGCTTAGGTGTCTCCTTCCACAGCAGCCTCGCCCAGGTAAGAAGTCCCAGCTTCCAGAATAGTTCCAGTATCCAGTCCCAGGGAGTGGTGCTGGCCACACCCAGAAGGTAAAGTAGTTCCAGCCATGGATGGATGAGGATTTCATCCTGCAGGTGAGCGAGCAGCATGGTCTGCAGCAGGTCGGTCCACCCAAGCACCATTCCTTACATCATGAACCCGGCACGTCCTGTGCCGGGACTGGGTCCCCTTATGAGCCTGGCGCCACTGGCGCCAGGACAAGGTCCATAAGGCCCCTATGGGAGCCGATGGGTGCCTGGAAATGAAGTTGTGACCCAGCTTCCGAGGCAGTTGTGCTAAACCTGACTCCTTGGAGGCTGCGGTCATGAGAGCACCCCCCCTCAAGGCCCCTCCCAAGCTTGTCTTTTCCGGAGGTTTTGGCTTGTTGGGAAAAGCCCGATGAAATTTTCGGACTAGATGAGGTGCATGTACATATTCTGAGGGTTCCCAAGATCTCTCCTGGGGTCCATATCCCTTCCAATCAATCAAGTAGTATAGTTTTGATTTGGAAATTTTGGAGTCCAAGATGTCTCGAATTTCAAATTCGGATTCTCCGTCAACTTGGATTGGCTCAGGAGGTTTAGTCAAACGGGTTCCGGGTTGCACAGCTTTCAGGAGAGAAACATGGAAGACAGGATGTATCTTCATTCGAGTAGGTAATTCTAGTTTGACAGCCACTGGGTTAATCATGGCTGTGATCGAGTAGGGTCCTAAATATCTTGGGTTGAAGGTGCGTGGCCCTTTTAAAGATAAATGTTTAGTGGATAGCCAGACTTGATCTCCTTTTTGATATTGAGGAGCCTCTTTTCGATGTTGGTCTGCTCCTTTTTTGTATGATTCTTTAGCTCGTTGAAGATGAGCTGTGGCTTCTTTAAATGCTTGAGTTATCGTCGAATGCAGATGGTCAACAGCAGGTGTTCCGAGAGCTTGAGGTGGGTCCAGATTTGAGGTTCGCGGATGACTTCCATTCAGCAGGAAAAAAGGGGTTTTTCCCGTCCCAGAATGGATTGAATTATTGTAAGCGTATTCAGCAATCCAAAGGACATCCTTCCAAGTACCCTCGGATTGATGCAACATGCAGCGCAGATATTGTTCTAAAGTTTGGTTAGTTCTCTCAGTCTGCCCGTCGGTTTGAGGGTGATGGCTGGTGGAAAGTCGTACATCAATTTGTGCTAAACGACAACAACTCCGCCAAAAATGGGAAATAAATTGGCTCCCTCGGTCAGAGATTAGTACTGAAGGGAAACCGTGCAACCGGACAATGTTTTCAAGAAATTCTCGGGCTAGAATGGAAGCTGTAGGTAAACCCTTCAGTGGGATAAAATGAACCATTTTTGAAAAAAGGTCCACGATCACTAGAATTGTGTTGTATCCGGAGCAAGGGGGTAAATCCGTGATAAAATCCATCGAGAGCGTGTGCCAAGGGCCTGGTGGAATGTCTATTGGACGTAGTAATCCTGCTGGTTTTTCCTTCTGACTCTTGTTTTGTGCGCAGATACCACAAGAAGCCACAAACTTTTTAACATCTTTCCTCCAAGATGGCCACCAAAAATGCCTTTTAATTTTCTCTGAGGTTTTGGCAACTCCAGGATGTCCTTCCATTAGAGAATCATGGTAGCAGGTGATGACCTGTTTTTGTAAGTCAACGCAGGGTAAGAATAGTCTTCCTTGGAAATACAATAGGTTCTGATCTATTGTAAAATCCTTTCCTTTCAATTGCCAATTCGATGAATCTTCGGGAGTTATGAGTTGATTGACCCTTGCTTTAATCTCTTCGAGGGATAGTGTGTTGATTGCTCCTAGTATCTTTTGTTCAGGAATTATTGGCACCGGCTCCGGATTAGCTGTAAGTTCGTCTACCCCTATCCGGGAAAGGGCGTCTGCTTTTCCGTTCCTAACGCCTGGTCGATATGTGATTACAAAATCGAATTCTGCGAAGAATAAAGCCCAGCGTAGTTGCCTCGAAGATTGAGCTTTAGCTGACTTCAGGTACTGGAGGTTACGGTGATCCGTGATTACAGTTACTGTGTGCCGGGCTCCCAAAAGATAATGCCGCCAGGCCTTAAAGGCGGACTTAATTGCCAAGAGTTCTTTGTCCGTAATTGTGTAGTTGATCTCAGAAGCCGAACATTTGCGAGACCAAAAGGCTACAGGGTGTAACTGGTGCGTTTCGGGGTCTCTTTGTGACAGCACCGCCCCCATTGCAAGACTGGAAGCGTCTGTCTCGACGATGTAGGGAAGTTCTGGACGGGGATGCCTTAAGACTGGAGCAGAGATAAATTTGGCTTTTAATTCTTGGAAGGCTTGTTCGGCTTCTGGAGTCCACTCAAATTTTGTATTCTTTTTCAGAAGAGCCGTGATAGGTGGGACTACCCGAGAGAATTCAGGAATGAACCTTCGGTAAAAATTAGCGAAGCCCAGCATGCTCTGTACACCTTTCACGGAAGTTGGGGAAGGCCATTTGGTGATAGCATCCACTTTTCTTGAGTCCATGTGAACTCCGTTGGGTGACAAGATGAACCCTAAAAATTCCACTTCCTTTGCATGAAAGGTGCACTTCTCCAGTTTAGCAAACAAGCGGTGTTGGCGAAGTCTCTGTAAAACCGCTGTGACGTGTCTACGATGATCAGTTTCTGAGGCTGAGTACACCAGGATGTCGTCAATATAAACGACTACGCACACATCAATAAGTTCTCTGAGGACATCATTCATGAAAAACTGGAAAGCGGCCGGTGCGTTACATAGTCCGAAGGGCATTACTTGATACTCAAATAATCCATATTTAGTGCGAAAGGCCGTCTTCCATTCGTCGCCCTCCTTAATGCGTACCAAATGGAAAGCTCCTCTGAGGTCTAACTTTGTGTATATGCAGGCGCCTTTTACCTGGTCCAATAATTCAGGAATCAAGGGCACCGGGTATCGGTTTTTGACTGTAATCTAGTTCAGGGCGCGATAATCGATACAAGTTCTTAGGTCACCTTCCTTTTTTCGGGACGAAGAACAAAGCTGAGGAAGCTGGGGATTTCGAGGGGCGGATGAAGCAGTTAGCCAAGTACTGGTCCAAGTATTGCCTGAGATGGAGGTTTTCTGGTTCAGTGAGGGCATATATTCTACTGCACGGAGGGGTGGACCCAGGTATTAGGTCTATCTGGCAGTCGTATGACCGATGCGGAGGCAGGGTGTTGGCTTGATCTTTCTGAAAGACGTCGCTGAACTCTTGGTATTCCAGAGGTAATCGGGGGTCCTCGGAAGTGATGGCTGCTAGCTTGATTTCGGGCTGAGGATAACAGGTTGAAGCGCATTCTGGAAACCGAATTACCTTGGCTCGCCAGTCTATCTGAGGATTGTGCTTTTCCAACCAAGGCATTCCCAGAATCACCTGAAACTGCGGGGCCTTGATTACATCAAACACGATCTTCTCCCGATGTGCGTCTTGACATAACAACGTTACCTCCATGGTGGTATGAGAAACTGGTCCGGAAGCTATTTCAGTACCATCCACTGTAGTGATTACGTCCTTTACCATCTTGGGACGTAGGGGAAGATCCATCCTGATAGCCAAGTCTTGGTCCACATAATTACCGATTGCTCCGCTATCAATGTATACTTTGATAGCATGCATGCGATCTGGTCTATTGGGACTTATGAGGACCATAGGCATTACCAAATGCGAGGTCAAGGAACTGGTTTTAACGCTCGGCAAGCGGACCTCTACGCTTGTCGGGCGAGGTCGTTTCCCGATTCCAGTTTCTCAGAAACTCCTACGGTCTTCTTGACCGGTTTCACTGAGCAATCACGAAGGAAATGTCCAGAATTCCTGCAGTATAGGCACAGCTGTAATTGCCTTCTTCTTTCCCGTTCTTTCTGAGTTAATGGTCCTTTTACTACTCCTATTTGCATTGGTTCCACGGAGTCATTCCCTTTAGCGGAGCTCTGAGGTCTTGAAAGTACCCGGGTTTCAAATCTGGATCGATCGGTCTTCCTGTTCTGTAGCCGCTGATCTAATTGGACTACTAGGTCGATATAATCTGAACAGTCTTGCGGCGGATTAACCACCTGTGCTAAAACGTCTTTAACTTCCCCACGTAGACCTCTGTAGAAGAGCGTGATTCTCTTATCTTCAGGCCACCTGGTCTCAACCACCAGTCTATTAAAGGACGCTATGTAAGCCAGGAAATCCTGATTACCTTGTCTGAGTGACAGGAGTTCATTGTCCAAGGCCTGCCCCTGTGAATGTCTTGCGAACAACTTTTCCATACTGGTCTGAAAGTCTTGAAAGTTATAGAGGAGCGGGTCATCCTGTGTCACGAGAGGAATGGAGCAATCTGCAGCACTACCGCTAAGATAGGAAAGTACAAACGCCACCTTGGCTTGGTCCGTTGGGAATGCGGCGGGTCTACACAGAAAGTGCAAGCGGCATTGATTGATGAATACTGCATATCGCTTTGGATCACCGGAAAAACGTTCGGGCGGGGCCAAAGGCACATTCCCTGGCAGATTAATTTGCACCGGATTACTTGAGGTTGTAGGAGTGCCGCCCCCTCCATAGGGAGGCAGTGGCGTCTGTCCCGCTTGAGCCTGTAGCAACTGTCTGGCCAGATCATCCGTCCGTTCCTTGGCAATGATCAACTCCCTTCGTAAAGCGTTTGTTTCTTGGCGAGATGCGTGTACTTCTGCCCTTAGTTCCCCAAGCAATTGAGCCAGTTGATCTGTGTCCGAGGTTTCCATTGCGCCTGGGTGGGAAAATTGCGGTAGGCTTCGCATTCTGTAATGCTCACCTGAATCCCTCGGAGGCGCAGGTCTGGGCTGGGGGTTCTCGGAGTCTTCTAGGGTCACGCGCAGGCCTCGAATGCCACACTGGAAAGGCCCTTTCCTCACTGAGATCTTGATCTGAAGGGTGAGGTGTCTGCAATTATGAGAACAAGGGGTTAATATGGATATATAAGCCTGACTGGGTAAGCTGCCTCCCGTTCCTGGTACTCCCAAGTAGTTCGTAGGCTAAATGTGCTCACCTTATGTAGGTGAAAGCGGAGCTCTCCATCCTGCGTCTGTGCAGGGGCGCCGAAGCCAGTTACTTCACTGGTTAATTGTCCAGCCTCTTGGTTGCAGAGGATGAAGATTTGGAGCTAGGCCGTTGTTAGCAGCACGAACGGCGGTTGCTTGAATATGGAGATCCGGAGAGCGATGGAATGGCGAAGGTATTGCAGGCAAGTAAGTAGAAAATGTCAATTCGAAGTTAAAAGCACTTCTTAATGTCTCTTTTCCTTTTTCAGGTCGCTGAAGCAGCTGGGTAGAAAAATGGATGTCGAGGAATGCACCGAGGAGTGAGAAAGATGAGCGCTGCGCAAAACACGTGCGTATAGATGGAGTTTTGTATTTCTTAATGATGTCCTTTTGTTTTGCAGATGCGAGTAGCAGCGTCGGCGGAGGCGAGAAGAATGCAGCGCAGGTAAGGAAAGTTTCACGGAGGTTTACTAACCAATGTCTTTGCTTCCACAGGGTGCCGGAAAAAATGGAAAGCTGCAGCCCGTGGCTTGAGATGCACTGATGGACTGGGTAAGTGCTGCGCTGGTTTTTATCTCGTGCTAACCTGGTGTTCTTTTCCCTTTTCAGATGCTGCTGGAGACGAAGATGGTATTTCGGAAGGTAAGATTGCGGATTTCTCTTCCCCAGATGCAGAAGTTGAAGATTCTCTGGAGCTGACACGGTGAGCGTCCTGCTGCTATTGCAGGATAACGCAAAGCACGTTGCTTTGATCGGGCGTGGTTTAAATAGCTTACTGGAGTGCTTAGGTGTCTCCTTCCACAGCAGCCTCGCCCAGGTAAGAAGTCCCAGCTTCCAGAATAGTTCCAGTATCCAGTCCCAGGGAGTGGTGCTGGCCACACCCAGAAGGTAAAGTAGTTCCAGCCATGGATGGATGAGGATTTCATCCTGCAGGTGAGTGAGCAGCATGGTCTGCAGCAGGTAGGTCCACCCAAGCACCATTCCTTACATCATGAACCCGGCACGTCCTGTGCCGGGACTGAGTCCCCTTATGAGCCTGGCGCCACTGGCGCCAGGACAAGGTCCATAAGGCCCCTATGGGAGCCGATGGGTGCCTGGAAATGAAGTTGTGACCCAGCTTCCGAGGCAGTTGGGCTAAACCTGACTCCTTGGAGGCTGCGGTCATGACAGATACTTTCGATCTTGCTGATTATTTTGGGAATCCTGTTGTTTCTTTGTTGCTGTATTCAGTGTCTACCTGGTATGTGTTCGATGCTAGGGGGATGTTGCGCTCAAGCGATAGGTTCGATAGGATATAAAGTGTATGCCCCAGACAAAACTTCAAAAGAATATGTGTTGAAAGAAATTTTAGCAAATGACCTAATGGCAATAGATATTTCTGACAGTGATTCAGGATGCATGGACGATGATGCATGGATTTATTTGCAAGGAGATCCAAAGTAGTTTTAGAACTTGGCATAGGCCAAAAGGAGAGTTTGTCAAAAAGGAAATTATATCGTGCCTCCTATTGCAATAAATATATGTATATCGGCGTTCGCCAAGCTGCTCGAAAGTTGCTTGCGAAAGAATCCGTGTTGCAAGGTCCTGACCTTAAAATCATTGTAAGCCTCCATTTTAGGTTCATCCGCCATTTTAGGATTTGCTTTGTAAAAGTCACCCTGTGAGTTAAAATGGTGGACGATGTCATTCCAAAATACAACATGGCCGTCTTGACCTCTGTACATAGCTAATATGTAACTTGCCTGCAGGCCACTTGTTGAGGTCATGAACTGAGACCTTGGCCCTCATTACGACCCAGGCGGTAAGTAATCGAAATTACCGCCATGGCGTAATGAGCGTTAACGCCATGGTCCGATGGCGATAAGAGCGCCATATTACGACCCATCGCGCACGAGCATTACGCCATGGCGGTAACGTAAACTACGCCATGCCGTAAATAGCCCTTACCGGCCTCGTTAACAGCGCAGGGTGACCTACCGCCACCCATCATTGGGCTGACCGGAGTCAGCGGTCACCGTAATTAGGCGGAACCGGAAATAGCGTAATCGCGGCGGAACGGGAAACAGCACAGCGGCCATCTTAAAAAACACAATCCATTGCCATCCTACCCAACCACACCACAACCAACCCTCAAACCCTGTCATTCCCATAACCCACCCATTTCCTCACCCAACCATGCCGAAAGTTGTGAAGAAGGCATGTGACAGGCAGCGGCAGGAGCGCTTCACTCGTGAGGAACTGCAAATGCTTGCAGACACGCTCCAGGAGAAGGCCGATGTTGTCTTCTCCACTGAGATGACCCGGTCAGCCATAGGCCGCAAAAAGGAGGTGTGGGAACTTGTGGCACAAAATGTCAGTGCTGTTGGAACCACCCCACGCACCTCCTAACAGTGCCGCAAGAGGTGGGACGACCTGCGGATCAGGGTCCGGGGCATTATGTCTGCCAACCGTAACCTGGCCCTGGGAACTGGCGGGGGAGCAGACTCCCCACTGAAGATGCAGCCATGGGAGGACACATGTGCCTCTCTGATTGGCATTGAGTGCATCGAAGATGTCGGCGAGATGGAGAGAGGGGCCCCGACATCTGGAGACACAGGTAGGTGCCTCATATCCAGCCTTGCAAGACACCCTGATACACTTGCACGTGACAATCACAATGTGGCAGACGCAACACATCAGCAGATGAGCCACACCCTGCGCACATGCAGCATGTACACTGTACAGTAGGCAGACACACACCTGCATGCAAAACCGAACCTAAAGGGAGGCAACCTGTATGTCACGGGCTACTAACTCCACCATCTACCCATTACACTCTTCACAATGCCTGCTCAATGTCTGCTGGACCATCAATAACAGTCACCCTCCTCTGCTCCACCACAGGCTCGCAATCGGACACTGGCAGGGACGACAGCACCAGCACCCCAGCCAAGAAGGCCAGGAAAGTGGGAGAAGGGAACCATGCATCCACCTCTGCTGGACCCAGGCCGAAACCACGCCAGGCTGAAGAGGCCAGGGCATCAAAGTCCCCTGAGGAAGGGGTCGTGACAGCGCCTGTAGCCCAACAACACCCACTGTTGCCCACTGAGGGCAATGTGTCAGCAGGGAGCAGTACTGTTGGGGAGACTGCAGCCATCGCTGCCTGCTCCGATAGTGATGTGGAGGATGACACTGGACTTGACCACAACACGCAACTTCACTCACCACACCTATCCCCAATCAGCCATCATGGAGATGACACCCAGGGCCAATCGCCTGCTAATTCATGGCCAGCAACTCCAAGTCCAGTGGGAGTTGGGGAAGATGGGAGTAGTCCCATTGGTCCCCCATTGGCACCCTCCATTGGGCAGATTTCCAGCTGTCGCTGGAGCAGATTGCCAACAGGCAGGAAGCACTGGGCACACTCCTCACGCAGCATGTTGCAGAATGTGGAAGTGCCAGTGCAGCCATGGAGAGGAGTGCTGATGGCATCAGGGCTGCCATCCAAACTGCCAGCAGGGACATATGCACCGAACTTGCTGCAGTGCGGCAGATGATGAGCCAGCTCATCCAGACAATTGTGGACACATGCCGTACTGAGCAGCCCGGTACATCCTCAGCTGCAAGTTCAGCACAAGCCTCTCCCGTCCGCAGGTCATCCAGGACCCTGAGGAGCACAGGCAGGGGGGCCCCAGGTTCCGGGAGAGGGGGCAGTCAATAGTGTGCTAAACTATACACACTTCACCACGGGCACTGTCACATGTTTGCAGGGTGTTCAGGGGGGAGGGGTAGGGGGGAATTGGGTGTGTTTGAGTGTTCAGGGGGGAGGGGGGAATTGGGTGTGTTGGAGTGTTCAGGGGGGAGAGGGAGGGGGGAATTGGGTGTGTTAGAGTGTTCGGGGGGAGAGGGAGGGGGGATTTGGGTGTGTTGGAGTGTTCAGAGGGAGGGGGAGGGGTTCTGTTATACCTATTCAGAAGAACAGTACACTTTTTCATTTCTCACAAACGAAATGTGTGGACATTGCTCATTGCGTATGTGTGCTTTATTGTTTTACAGTCCACAGTGTTGACATACCAGACACACACAGTGCCCCAAGTGCCATCCATATGTTACACACACGCTGTGTGTGCTAGAAGTATCGGTCAATGACATTCTGACGCATTATATGCCCCTCCTGTGCATCGCTGCCTCCCTGAGGTGCTGCCCCATCCCCATCATCATCATCCCCATCATCAGGTGGTTGTGGTTCTGCGTCAGGGGGCAGAGGCACGTTTCGTCTGATGCACATATTGTGTAGCATGACACATGCCATGACGATCTTTGCAACCTTCTCATGGCGGTACAGGAGTGCCCCGCCAGACCTGCTGAGGCAGCGGAAACGTGCCTTCAGTAGGCCAAAAGCCTGCTCTATCACCACAAGGGTACGTGCATGGGCACGGTTGTAGTCCTCCTCATGCTGGTTCGATGGGTTCCGCACTGGTGTGAGGAGCCACCTCTTCAGTGGATAGCCCGCATCACCTGTAAAATGTGAGAAATGAATGTGTCAGGAACGAGATTGATTTGTGAACATGACGCACAACCATGCCTTGATTCGGACTGTTACTGTGCACCAATTAGAGTTGTGCTAATGGATTTACACTGTGCAACCAGTATGTGTTCATGGCTCTCATGTACTGTTTTGCATGCAAAAACACAATGCAGGGGGGACGATTGCCTTGTGAATGGCCATCCACTGTGTCTGTTCAGGCCGTCATTCATGTGACCTTGCACGTGTCCTGTGAGCTTGAAGCTCACATGATAGCAACATTGATGTCTGGCTCATTATGACCCCAGTGAGCATTACTGGTGTCAATGGGGACAGTTTGTGGGTCTTGTAGTGGTGCATTGATGTTCCTGTCTGTCATGTGCCTCCTTTGTGCGCAGTTGTGGGGGACAGGCCTTTCAGTAGTTGGTGCATGGTGACGTGCATGTTGGTGGTTTTCTTTAGGGTCAATGCAGTCACAATTTGCACAATGCACTTGCAGATGGTTGTGTCGTTTTTGGGATACACTTTCATTCACATGTTGGGATGATTAGGTCAGGCATAATGTGTACACTACTCTGTTGACGTCAGTGCTGCCACAGGGAATGATCTGGCTACTGCTAGTTGCACCCATGTGACGTATGCATCACCCCCCTGTATCTGCCAGATGAAATATGCATTGGTGCGTCATTCAACACCCACTTTGCATTTCCATGCTCATGACATTAGACTCACCGAGTAGGTAGGATCTTGGGCCTGCATGTCGCTCCATGTAGCGTGGTATTGTGGAGTTCCGAAGGACCATTGAATCATGGGTTGATCCGGGGAATCTGGCAGAACAATGTGTGATGATCCTGTTGGAGTCACAGACCATTTGCACGTTGATTGAGTGGAAATGTTTACGGTTGCGGTACGGTACCTCCATGGCATGTGGGACCACCAATTCAACATGGGTGCAGTCAATGGCACCAATGCAACCAGGTATACCGGCCAGTGCATGGAAACCCACTTTGGTGTTGGCAATCTCCTGGGCAGACCGTGTTAATGAGATGTGGTCATCTGTGTGCTTGAGGAGGGCATCGAGCACTTGCATCAGTGTACGCGAGAATAATGGTTGTGATATGCCATGCAAGTGCCCCACTGTGTGCTGGTAGCTGCCTGTGGCCAGGAAGTGGAGCACGGATACTACCTTCAGTAGGGGGGGGGTGGCAGTGGGTGTTTCAATCATGCTGACGATGTTGTTGTGTATCATGTCCACAATGGTGGTGATGGTGTCCCGGTCCAGTCGGTACAGGGTGTGGATCTGCTCAGCGGTGAGGTTGAATGGGATGGCTCTGATGTGTGGGATTGGGGGCTGCCTGCGTGGTGGCACTGGCTGTGCTGGTGGGGCTTGCTGGGCCTGCCTTGCCCTCCTTCTCCTCCTGCGTCTCCTCTGTGCAGCCTGTTGTTGTTGTTGTTGTTGTTGTTGTTGTAGTTGCTGTTGTAGCACTCGCATTGCTATCAGGTCCTCCAGCCCCAACATTGCTAGTCCTATTGGTATCATTGTGGAGTGTGACTGGGTGTGGGAAGGGGTGGGGTGTGCTCTTTTTGTACTTCCTGAGTCTGTATTGCCTTCACCTGTGCTGTTTCTGTGCACCTGTGGCAGCTGCATTCACTTTACATGGCCCTTTACGGTTGGTTCGCGATGGCGTAATTAGCACCATGGCGGTAAGGTACTTAACGGGCTGGGTGATGGCGTTAGGGGCATGTCCGCTTGGGTCGGCATTCGCGTACCTTTCCGCCATGGCGCTAAGTACGGTGTGGATGTTCGCGTGCGCGCGCCCTTGGCGCAGTCAGCGGCAGCGTTAGCTACGATGCCGCTAATGACATCGTAGTTTACGGTCACGGGTTGTAATCGGCCCTAGCGGAAGACGATGGCGGTAATCGTTTACCGCCATCGTTTTTCGCTTTGCGCCAGGGTCATAATGAGGGCCCTTGTCCTTCGTTGACTTGTGTGTAAGGGATTACTCGTGTAAAGAAACTAAGCCACAAGTATAATATAAAAACAATGTATTCAAATACTGAACATAGAACACTTGTTTAACCGCATTGTATTAATGTTTAAGAAAACTAGCATGGAAAATCCCAGATCACACAGTTATTGCAAAGGCTTGTTGATACATGTATTAAAGGCAAACCAGTTATATGCGGTTGTTCGAGACTTGGCACGAACCCTAGATCGGTGATGTATTACGTGGAATATAAGTGGGGCTGGATATCGTGCCCATAAAGTGTATAAAAAGCGAATGCATTCTAATGTACAGCGTCTCTAACTGAACACATTGAACCACGCTGGAGTTCGTTGTGTTGTACTGAGGGCCGATAGCTATCCGATTGTGCTCTGTTTTTATAACTGGATTCAGTATAAAATAAAGTACTTTGCATGTTCCTTTGTAACCCGTGTTCGGTGTATTTCCTTTTGGGGTACTCAGCCTCGATATTTTGATTTTGTTTTCACAAGTAGGCATAGGCCCATTTGTTTGTTTGTTTGTTTCAATATTTGTAGTGCGTATATTGTCATTTGTGCATCTACACTTGGGATCTCTACATAACAAACAATTATTTACATTTGTGAGATTCACCATCTTCTTTCCTGAAATGTAAGCAAAAAACAAAGAAAAGGAAAGATGTGCAAGACATACCTTTACAGAGAAAGAGAGACAGAGAGAAAGAGAGAGAAAGAAAGAAAAATAAAATGCTCCCAAAAAAAAGAATAATATGGAGCTAGCAGTTGGGCTTTGGCCCGTCAACGGAGTGTGCACACGTATCGTGCTGGACAGGCCGGTGACGTAGATAGGGTACAGGTACTACTGCCCCTCCTTTTAAGATAACTGAAGTGCTGATGTGCTGTCTGGAGGTGCCCTGTGGATGTCGGAGAGGTGGACCCAATATTGCAAGCCTTTTACCTTCACAGCGAGAGGAGTGCAAAGGACCACGAACCGAGGGTTGTTCCACCTGCACACGAAATTGCGAATCTACACAAAGTCTCCAGGCAGCACCGTTTGTGTGGTCATGCACTCAGGATCCGTCGCCGTCATGGTTAGTACGTCCGGTGTGTCTGTTGTCTCAATTCTGGGAGGTTCAATCTGTCTGCAGGCACATTTAATTGCCTGCGTTAGTGTGGTCAAATAATCTCTGAACTCATCACCTAACACCGCTGCTGCCCTATGTACGTCTGATGCTCTTCTTTCAGGGGATTTGGGGGTGTGCATACGCCGATCAGTGACCACCTCATGATATATGATATGGCATTTATAACGCGCCTATACACAAGTGTTTCAAGGTGCGATGAGGCAAGGGAGAGGAACAGAGGGAAGACAGAGACAACGCTCTTACTAGGCCAGGTGACATTGAGATCATGCAAGTGCAGGGGAGGTGGGGGAGGGGAAAAGTGCAAGAGGGAGGGATACAGAAACAGCCCCAGAATGCAGGGGTTGCCAGGGGGCAGTGCAGGTGTAGAACTGATGGGGAGGGGACTTAGGCCCGAGAACAGAGGGTAGCCAGGTGACCAGTGCAGTTTCAGTTTCAGCCAGAAGTTCAGCAAGGGAGAGGAGGACAGAAAGCAGAGGCAAAGAGGAAGGTCTTGAGGTGCTCCGGAACCAGAGATGGTTCTCCTCAATTTTCATAGCGGCAGGGAGGCTGTTCCAGAGGAAGGCCCCAGCCGAAGGATGAGATCTTCCACCAATTTGTTGCTTGGAGAAGTGATTGACCCTAAGGGAGTTGGAGGTGGATTAGCGAAAAGCTCTCGAGAGCGAAGATATTTAGGAAGAGAGGGTTAAAGGTATTGAGGTCCTAGGCCCTAGAAGGCCTTGGGGACAATGCAGAGGGTTTTGAACTTAATCCTCGCAGCCACTGGGAGAGATATGATCCCTAGGCTTGAGGCCAAGGCCAAGTCTTGCAGTCCTGTTCTGGATGAGTTGTAGAGGTCAGAGAGTAGAGGCAGGCAGATTTAGAAATATGCTGTTGCAGTAGTCCAGCCTAGAGAGAACCAGAGCTCTGAAGACAGTGAGCTTCTGGGGGAAGGAGAAGAAAGGAAGAATACCTCTGAGGAGGTGCAGCTGGTAGTGTGACTTCTTAGAAATGTCATAGATGTGAGGAGAGAAGGACAGAGTGAGTCGAAGATGACCCCCAAGGTTTTTAGCCTCACCGGTGGGAGCAGGGAGAGGGCCAAGAGAGGCCGGCCAGAGAGAGACAGGAAAAGAGGGAGCGGGTGTGCCGATGAGGAGAATCTCAGTCTTACTGGCATTAAGGCAAAGATCATTGGCGACGCACCAGTCCTGGATAGCAGACAGACAGTCAAAGATGAGAGAAGGAGAAGAGGTGGCTGAAGGGAGCCTGAAAATGAGCTGTCATCTTCATAGCACTGAAAGTTGGGGCAGAGAGCGGCAATGCGGTGGGCAAGACGTGCCAGGTATAGGTTGAACAGCCAGGGAGAGAGGTTAGACCCCTGGGGAACCCCGCAGGTAGAGATGGAGATAGAGGAGAGGAAAAACCCAAGTTGGCCATCCTGCTCAACTGTCTCCGTGATAACCTGGGTATCACTGGTCAGGCTCTGGCGTGGCTGACCTCTTTCCTTTCCAATCGACCCTCCCAGGTCAAACTTGGGTCCTTCCTCTCTGACATCTTTTTCTCCACCTGTGGTGTTCCCCAGGGATCTAATCTCTCTTCCTGGCTGTTCAACCAGTATCAGGCACTCCTTGCCCACCGCATCGCCGGCCTCTGCCCCAACTTTCAGTGCTATGCGGACGATACCCAGCTCATTTTCAGGCTACCCTCGGCCTCCTCCCCTCCTTCCCTCATCTCTGACTGTCTGTCTGCTATCCAGGAATGGTGTGCCGCCAATGACCTCTGCCTTAATGCCAGTAAGACTGAGATTCTACTCATCGGCACACCCACTCCCACCTTCCCTGCAGCTCTCTGGCCAGCCTCTCTTGGCCCTCTTCCTGCTCCTACCTGCAAGGCAAAAAACCTCGGGGTCATCTTCGACTCCACACTCTCCTTCTCTCCTCATATATCTCACGTCTCTAAGAAGTCACACTACCAGCTGCACCACCTCAGAGGTATTCTTCCCTTCCTCTCCTTCCCCCAGAAGCTCATTGTCTCCCGAGCCCTGGTTCTCTCGAAGCTGGACTACTGTAACAACCTCTATCTTAATCTGCCTGCCTCCACTCTCCGCCCTCTGCAACTCATCCAGAACAGAACTGCAAGACTTGTCCTTGGCCTCAAGCCCAGGGACCGTATCTCTCCAGGACTGAAATCTCTACACTGGCTCCCAGTGGCTGCGAGGATTAAGTTCAAAACCCTCTGCATTGTCCACAAGGCCTTCTGGGGCCTGGGGCCTAAATACCTTCAACTCTCTCTTCCTAAATATCTTCCTTCCCGAGCCCTTCGCTCATCCGTCTCCAACTCCCTCAGGGTCAGCCGCTTCTTGAAGCAACGAGCTGGGGGTAGATCTCTCTCTGCGGCAGGGGCCTCCCTCTGGAACAGCCTTCCTGCCTCCTTGAAACTCGAGGAAAACCATCTCCGGTTCCGGAAGCACCTCAAAACCTTCCTCTTTGCTTCTGCTTTCTCTCTCCCTCTCCCCTGCTAAATTCTTCACTGAAACTGCACTGAATATGCAACTGGGCCACCCTCACCGACCTCGGTCCTGGGCCCAGCCACTCTCCACTTGCACTGCCTCCCTGGCAACCCCTGCACTGCGGGACTGTCTCTGTATCCCTACAGCCCCCCCTTCCCAGCACCTGTCTGCACTTAGCTTGCACTTGCCACCAGCTGGCCTTATTTATTTATTTTTTATTCTACTTATTTGTACTGCACTCTCCCCCCCTCCCCCTTCCCCTTGCACTTTTTGCCTTCCCCCTACCCCTGCACTTGCGCGGTCTGAATGCTGAATGACACATGGCCTAGTAGGATCGTTGTCTGTCTTCCCCTTGTTCTCCCCTCCCTGCTTCGTCGCTCCTTGAAACACTTGTGTATAGGCGCGTTACAAATGCCATATCATATCATATCTGATCCCAATGGCAGGGCCGCGGTGTCCCAAAATGGAGGATACTCAGAGCACCAGTCAAATTCAGCATGGAACTGCCACCAGCCCATACCCTGCTCTGTGGGCCACACACAGGTGCCCAAAAACATACACTAGGGGTACAGGGTTGTACCCCCACCCATGGGTGCCATAAGGGTATCCCACGGGTCCGTTCACCAAACCAAAAGAGAGAGAGCTGCACCGCCAGAAGTCCCACATGAACTCCTGCGCGGAAAACACGACAGAACACACGATAAAAAGCAGTAAAGGACCAGGATTCGGAGGCCCTGTCCCTCCGATGCATTTCCAGCATCACAGTCGCCCCCCCCCCCTGACTGAGGTGGAGGGTGCCTAATCTCCCACGGGATAGACACCCTCATCCAGACGGTCAACATACCTTCTGGAAAGGCCATCTGCATTATCGTGACTCTTCCCTGGTCTGTGCTCTATAGTAAAGTCTAGCCCTTGCCAGCTAATGGACCACCTGAGCAGTTTCGGGTTCTCACCCTTCATCTGCATAAGCCACTTCAGGGGCTTATGATCTGTTTGGACCTGGAAGGTAGACCCCGTAAGGTAGGGCCTAAAACGCCTAAGGCTCCAAACTATACTAAAACATTCCTTTTCAACAGTAACCCATCTAAGTTCTCTACCCTTGAGTTGTCTACTGATAAATATGATAGGATGTTCTCTCCCTTTGTCATCTAACTGGGACAAGACAGCTCCAATTCCGGTGTCGCAGGCATCCGTCTGGACGATAAAGGGTCGACTGTAGTCGGGCGCACACAACACGGGTGCCCTACACAGACTTTCTTTCAAGCCATCAAAGGCCCTCTGACAGTCTTCAGTCCAATTAACCTTCCTAGGCTGCTTGGGTGAAGTCAGAGCTGTCAGTGGTGCAGCTATGGTTCCATAGTCCGCCATGAAATTGCGATAATACCCGGTGAGGCCCAAAAAGGCTCTCACCTGGGTTTGAGTAGTGGGAGTCTCCCAGTCCTGTACATCCTGTACCTTACTGGGGAGAGGTTGGATTTGACCCCCTCCTACCTCATGACCAAGATACGTGACTTTCCCCTGAGCTATCCGGCACTTGGTGGCCTTGATAGTAAGGTTAGCCCTTTTCAAGGCCTGCAACACTCTACCCAGATGTGTCAAGTGCTCTTCCCAAGTGGAACTGTAGACGGCAATGTCGTCTAAATAAGCCACACAAAAGGCTTCTAGCCCACTGAGAGCATGATTGACCAATCTCTGGAAGGTGGCAGGGGCATTCTTCAACCCAAAAGGCATGACCCTAAACTGGTAGAGTCCCTCTGGTGTTGAGAAGGCCGTCTTTTCCTTGGCATGGTCCATCACAGCTATTTGCCAATAGCCTGAGGTGAGGTCAAAGGTGCTCACAAATTTGGCAGCACCTAGGGTGTCCGCGAGCTCATCAGCCCTGGGCAATGGGTGCGCGTCAGTTTTGGTGACGGCATTGACTCCTCGGTAGTCCACACAGAACCTCCGATCCTTGGTACCTGCCTGGGAACTTGCCTTGGGGACAAGGACCACGGGACTGGACCAGGGACTGGTTGAGGGTTCAATAACACTGAGATCCAACATCTTGGCGACCTCAGCCTGGATGTGGTTCTTAACCGTATCTGACATTCGGTAGCTCCTGCGTTTGACAGGCACGCTGTCACCAGTGTCAATCTCGTGCTTACACCACGGTGTAAGGCCTGTCGTCAGCGAAAACAGAGAGGCATACTGCTGGAGCAAAGCTGCACTCCCTCCACTGAGCCATCCTGAGGGTTGCTATGCAGCAAATCAGGAAGGGGCTCACTCTCATCCTCTTCTTGCTCTGAAGCTAGCAAGAGGCATGAGACTTCTGCTTGCCTGTGGAAAGGCTTGAGCCTATTGACTTGGAATACCTGAGGGGCTACCCCTGGGATTCCCATGTCGATCAGATAGTTGACCTCGCCCATCTTGGAGATTATCCAGAAGGGTCCAGTCCATTTATTTGCCAATGCCTGAGGCTTGGTAGGCTCCATCACGAGGACCTCATATCCCACAGTCCAATCCACTTGCGATGCTTTAAGGTCATGCCAGTATTTGTTCAATTCCTGGCTGGCCTTGAGGTTCGCTGTTGCTTGACCCATCATCTGTGTCATCCTCCGCCTGAGGCCTAACATATAGTCCCCCACTTGCTTGGTGGGACCGGGAGGTGTGGCTTCCAAACCTTCTCTGATCAAGGCAAGGGGCCCCCTCATGGGATGTCCAAAGAGTAACTCAAAGGGCTGAAACCAACACCCTCTTGAGGTACCTCTCTGTAAGCAAATAACAGGCATGGCAGGAGGAGATCCCATTTCCTCCTTAGGGGCTCTTCCAAAGCACCTATCATGCCCTTGAGAGTTTTATTAAATCTCTCAACCAGACCAGTGGTCTGGGGTGGTAAGAGGTGGAGAACATGTAGGTTACCCCGCACTCTTTCCACATAGTTTTCATGTAACTAGATATGAAGTTGGATCCTCTGTCAGAGACAACCTCCTTGGGGAATCCAACACGGGTAAAAATGCCCAGGAGAGCCCTGGCAACCACCTTGGCAGTAACAGTCCAAAGGGTATAGCCTCGGGGTACCTGGTGGCATGAGCTACCAAAACCAGGATGAACCCATGTCCACCTGACGTGGGAGGGTCCAGGGGACCGACAATGTTGATGCCCACCCTCTCAAATGGGGTGCCAACCACTGGCAATGGCTGCAGTGGGGCAATGACACTGCCTCCAGTCTTGCCATACAACTGACAAGTTGGGCAGGTCCTGCAATGGGACTCCACTTCTACTCCCATCCGAGGCCAGTAGAAATGGGCAGATAGCCTCTGCTTAGTCTTCTTGGTACCAAGATGACCAGCCAAGGGCACCTCATGCGCCAACTGCAGTAGGACAGGCCTGTAAACCTGGGGTACCACCAACCTCTGGAGAGCACCAGGTTCAGGCTTAGTGGGCTCACTAACAAGGAGCTCACCCTTCCAATAAATCCGGAATGTCCTAGGCACTTCTCCTTGTGCCTGGGACAGGGCCTGTTTCCTCAGACCCCCGAGAGAGGGACACTCTCTCTGTCCTTTACAGAAGTCTGCCCAGGAGGGACCCCTTCAGCTAACAAGCATTGAAGATCAGGATGATCCTCCGGGTTGAGAACCTCTCCCACAGGAGAGTCTTCTGGCTCTTCTCCCACAGGAGTTGAGACGGGGTTTACCACTGGACCCAGCCCGTCCGGAGCATGGATCCCAATGGGTGCTGTAGGAACAGCAGGAAGAGAAGCAGCTCCCGCCACAGAGGTGGCCGTCTTGCTCTTCTTTCGTCTTGCCTTAGGCCGCGCCTTCGGCTCAGGTACCTGTCTCACAGCCAGACCCGGTGTCACCTGTGATCTAGTGAATGCAGTAGCAGTCATGGGAAGACCATCCGCGATCAATCCCAACTCTACAAGATCGTTACCTAACAAAATGTTAGCAGGGACCTTGTCCTGAACCAGGACAGGAAGCTTTGCTGTCTTGTCTCCAATTACGAGTGTGACTCGGGCTACAGGCGATAATTTGGGAGGCCCACCAGCTAACCTGGTGGTTCTCAGAGGAGCATCTACATAGTCCTCTGGCTGAAGCAGGGTCCTGTCCACCACTGTCATGCTTGCCCCAGTGTCTCTCAAACCAGTAGAAGGCTGGCCATTCAGGAGGACACTTCTCAAAAATCTATGGGTGTTCTGTGGGATAGTCGCCAGTACTTCCGCGTACTGGTCCCAGGCCCCAAGGGACACTAAGGAAATCTCTACGGGAGCACCAAATGTGATCCCTGTAGAGGAGGGGAGGACAGTGGCCTCCACCTCAGACATGGGGTAAGGGTAGGTCAGGCTGACAGCCTGTACTCCGAGTGCCTTACCTTTACACTTGGAGTCACCGCTTTTGTGATCCAGAGCCCCACAGTCCCAACAAGTGCCGGGTGTGCGGGGTACGGTACTGGAACCACCGGGAGCCTGCTTTGCAGCAGGTGGACCACTACTCTTATTCCCACCCACAGATGACTTATCCCCACTAGATTTTTGGGTCTTAGGAGAGGAGGCTTTAGGTTTATTCGACTGTGACTGCTTTTGAGACTCCTCAGCTTTCTGAGAGGCCCCCTTTTCTTTGTCTTTGTCCTTCCCACTGGAGTCCTTAGGGGACACCCGGTGGGAGACCCACTTGTCAGCCAACCTAGCCAGCTTAAAGGAATCCAAAATGTTCTGGTCTGCAACATACTGACGTAGCTCCGGTGAAAAGCTTCAGAAAAATGCTCAAAAAACAACAGGTGCGACAATTCAACAAAAGTTTTCACCTTGTAACCATCAATCCACCCCATCAAATTCATGTGCGCAGCACTCACCCAGTCAACCCAAGACACATTTTCTCTTTTCTTAAAATCCCTGAACCTTTTAAGGTATTGGGTAGGTGTCTTGCCAAACTTGGCAATCAAAGCAAATTTCATACACTCATACTGACCCCTTTCTCCCACACTTAGCTTCAGAATACAGTTATATCCAGTTTGAGGCACTCTGCTTAGCAAACACTTAGCCCAATCTCTTTTGTCAACATCATGAATTGCACAAGCCATTTCAAACGCTTCAATCCATTGGAGGATATCAGAACCCTCCGCAAACACACCAACCAAATCCTTCATAAATTTAGTTGCTGGGGACCTGACACTCTCACTGGGTTTCGCTGAAGTCTCCACTCAAGCTTTCTCTAGCTGGATTCTCTGACATTCATTGTCCTTGTATTTGAGTTCAAGATCCCTATTCTTGAGTTCAACTTGTTGAGCCAACTCTTCCTTCTTAAGCGCAGCATCTATTTCCAACTTGCAATATTCAAAGGCCAATTTCATCCTTAATAACTCAAGCTCCAAGGAATTGCTTGGGTTCGGAACCGAGGCAGCAGGAATGGTTGCATTCCCAGAAACAGATTCAGTAGAAACCCCAGGGGCAGAGTCCTCATTGGTTGCATTGCCCCACTCATCAAGAGTTTCATCATCGGTCTGGTAGTCCACCAGGGCAGCTATCAGCTCAGCCCTAGACTTATCCACAAAGTCTAACTCCCTGGCTTCACAAGCACTCTGGAGAGCCTCTAAGCTCATCATAGTCAATTTACCATTCGCAATAGACTCCATTGCTTGTAATGCAGATATTTTGTACACACCCAAACCTTAATCTAATAAAGTGCAGATATTTTGTAAGTGGCACGGTTATACACTGATTCTTAAAACCATAAGCATCCCACCGCTGGCACCAGTGTGAAGACTGGTAGGGGGTGTCTGTACTTCCGCTCTCTATATGGTAGAGGAGAGGCACAGAGGACCCCAGATAAGATTCTCTATTATTGGTACGTGGTCGAGCAATCAAGGCCTAGCTTCTCAGGAGGTGATGCAGGCTGGTTCTTAAGTACAGTGTAGTCCCCGAACCCCCACAAAGGAATGTCCACACACTATATTACTGAAAACACAGTCTTTATATAATTAATATTCAAAGGTATGTACACGATCACAATAACGCACTTTGTACTCGGAAGTCAATAATGATAAATATATACAATTCTAAAGTGGTACCACTAATATTATCCAATCTCATTAAAGTGCATCAACTGTACGGTTAAAATGTCACACAGATTAATAACGAGGAAACCAGCAATAGAGATAGGCAGGAACGTAAGGTGGTTGAAACAATAGGCAGAATGCTGACCCCTACCGCTAGGCACAGTTCTGTGTGGAGATCCCCCCACCTGGGCTACCTGTAAATAAAGATATATAGCACAAGCCCAGTCCATATATTGTCCGATAGTCTTACTTCCTCCTATTAAGGTTTTACCCCCCCAATGTACCTGGTGGAGTAGAGTTCTCTGCAGATGCGTCGACTGATCCTTCTTGAGTGCCTCCCTTTAAAGCAGGAGCCATGGATCGTCGAGAGGCGTCGGGGGAACTTGGCGTTCGGTGTCGGGGAATCAACGGCCCTTCTTGAGTGCCCTCCCTTTAAGGCAGGAGTCACGGGTCGTCGAACGTCCGACGGTGAACAGGTTGAACTACGGCAGTGAAGTGGCAGCTTTGTTCCTAGCGGTGCTTGTCGATGACAGAGCGTTGGCGTCCTGCAAGGAAGAGGCGTGCGGGGCACCTCGGTGACGATAGTTCGGGACCGTAAAGAGATGATGAAGAACTGTGGCCCAGCAAGGGCGTCGAGTCGTCGGCGTCTCTGTGGTCTTTAGGTGGCGGGAAACCCACCGGTGGATGCTCCTCGGCACGTCGACGGTCGGGCCTTCTCCAGCAGGAGAAGAGTGGGTGACGATGCAGACGAGAGCGTCCGATGATCAAAAGGAAGTTCTTAGGCAAAAAGGGAGCACGGCGACTCCGGTGGGCGATGGCGGTGGTCGACAGTGGCGGACAACAGTCTGAGTACTTCTCCTTGAGATTCCGCAGCAGTCCCAGTCTCGGGTCAGCAGCCTGTTGTAGGTCTGTCTACCAGGGAGCTTTGGCAAAGATCAGCTGTGCACGATGGTCCCTCGTAGCTCGGGAAGAGGGCGCCTTACCAGGTCCTCTCTGGGTCAGTCCTTGGAGGCATAGCAGCTTTCAGATTGTGAAGGAGAGCAACAGCACTTCTTCTCGTCCAGCGGGACTTTAAGGTCAAGCTTCAGTTACTTCAGTTACTCGTCGTAGTGGACTTCAGCTTCTGAACACGATTCCTAGCAGTGAGTGGTCCCCAGATATACTGTTGATCTCCCATTCATTCCGCTGGGTCACACTAAAGCATCCAATCATGACTAAGGGCATTCATGCAGTCAGGCAGCCAATCAGGCACACGAGGTATTCAGGCCATTCACTTCTCTCCAGACACTCACAACAAGTTATGTGTATTGGGACAAGTAACAAGCCATTCAACACTCTGAGTTGCATTCATACCGGTTTCGGGCAGGGCTGTCTTAGTCATTGTGTCAACCACCAGATACTAGACATCCACAACACAGAATGCATATTCGTCACACACTCTATTCACCCAGGTCCCACCCACAAGAGGTACCCACAACATACATCACCGGGAAGGCTCCAGCTAGTCTGGCCGGGCCTTCACAACAACACCATATATGGAATTTCCACCCAACAGTCAGTCAGGGGGAGGGGACAGAGTCAGGGCTCCCCAGGATTTTGGGAAAACAAGGTAATGGGTAATTGAAAGCAAGAGGCCACAGGGGCCATCTTGTTTTCCATCAGGTATCAACTGATCCCAATGGCAGGGCCGAGGTATCCCAAAATGGAGGATACTCCACGCATCTGTCAATTTCAGCATGGAGCTGCCACCAGCCCATACCCTGCTCTGAGGGCCACCCACAGGTGCCCAAAAACATACACTAGGGGCACAGGGTTGTACCCCCACCCATGGGTGCCATAAGGGTATCCCACGGGTCCGTTCACCAAACCAAAAGAAAGAGAGCTGTACGGCCAGGAGTCCCACATGAACTACTTTCCGTAAAACACGACATAACACACGATAAAAAGCAGTAAAGGACAAGGATTCGGAGGCCCTGTCCCTCCGATGCATTTGCAGCATCACAGTCGGATCACGATTTGGCCAGTGTGAGATAACACACAGATAGAAAAATATCTTTGCAACACTGTTAAAACAATGAATGAGCTTTATGGTGGTTGGGGTGTGTGGTCTCATGGGAGCTCGGGCATGGTTGAAGATTTCCCTTGTCTCGCAATTAGGGCCTGGTGCATGAAATGCATCATTCGCCGTGCAGGCCTTGTCTCCTAACTATGATTACTAACATCTACATAGAATGAACTAACATCTATACAAAATGGCAGCCTTGTTCGTGCCTTGGGATACACTATGTGGGTTTATTATATTGAGGGGTGTTTCTACCACTGTGCCCCCTTTCCCATGGCCCATCCTAGTGCTTTGAATGCTGCTCGCCTTACTTTATAGCACTTGGAGGGGGTGAGCCAGGGTTGCTCCCTTCTTAGCAATCCTTTGCATGCTGCTGTGGGTCCAGAATCTGAATTGTTGACATTCACAGTGGAGAAATCAATCACCCCAGAGAAGCTTCCCTGTGAGCCATCTGGGTCTTCGCTGTAATGCTTGTCTGTCAGGTTGCTTTGGGTCCATCTCCACTTACGCCACCACCTGTGTCTCACCTTCTGCTGGCCTTTGATTGGTTGCTGGCAGCCCCTAGGACACCCGGCCCTTAGTATTGATCCTGCTACTGTTCCCTTAGTGTTCCTGATTTTGCACATCCCTGTGTCCTGCTTGAGACGCGCCTCCACTTGCACCTATAAGATGTCAGACTCTGTTCCTTCAGATTGGCAGCCTAAAGGGGGAAGCGAATGTTCTCTCTTTACACCCCCCTCCACCTCCTCTCCACTAGACCTGTGTCTGACCTGGTCACCACACTCACTTGATTCCACGTGGCGTTCTTTCTTATGCTGCCATAGGTGTGGTGCTTCACAGGGGAGGGGGACCCCTGGTGTCCACGGTCAGGTCACTCTTCTAGGTCTCCCCTGTGCCTCTGGGCATTAGCAGGGGGTAAACAGCTTCCAATAAAGTGCTGAGAGATGGTGAAGAGCACTAAAGAAATGAAGATGTTGACTCTCCAGGTAGAGTTCTTCTCAATCCGACTTGCTCTAGCCGGTGCCCACTACACCCTCTTAGCGTCATGTCTCCTGTGCACTGGGCTTCATTGTTACTACTCATTAGTGTTCCTTTTCCAGAGCAATCCCAACATCTGGCTTCAATGCTGGTCCAGACCAGTTATCTCAATCTGCTTCTGTCTGAAGTTGCAATGTTATGGTGCAGTCCCTGTGGTACTAGTGCCGGAACCTGCTGAGTTTCTCTTGGGTACCGGACGCTCTCATCTTCTGGGTGGAGTGTTCTCAGTCAGGCCTCCAGACCAATTGGTTCCCTAGATGGGTGCATTTTTCACTTTTTGGCCATTTCCATTTGTGGGTTGTGGATAACATTGTCCAGGTTCATCAAAATCAGCCTGATTTGGAAATGTCACCTGGTCCTTCAAAGTTTACAGTCTTTAGTTTCTTCCTGCCCCAGGATCATCATGCCAGTCCTCTATGTCAGGGGTGGCCTGGCAGTGGCACTGGGTTGCTTTGTAGCCATGGGTATCAAGGTTGGGGCGTGGCACTGGGCGAGAGTCTAAGGGATGCCGGATTGTGCTTCACCATCGTGACTGTCCCTGCACTGGTTGCTTTGATCACGCCTCTGACTTTGCAGGTCTGCTTAGCAGTTATCTGTTGTGCTTTAAAATATTGCTTCACTTGTGGGTAAAATTCTCTGAAGGAGCCCTGATGCTGCCTGTTCTCTGCTGGAACGGTCACTGATCAGTGTCTGCCAGAACAGACGATGCTTGGTGTCTGCTAGAACGGTCACGGCTCGGTGTCTGCTGGAATAGTTGCTGCTCGGTCTCTTGTGGAACCGACACAGCTCAGTGTCTGCTGGAACAGTCACGGCTCAGTGTCTGCTGTAATGGTTGCTGCTCGGTCTCTTGTGGAACGGACACAGCTCAGTGTCTGCTGGAACGGTCACGGCTCAGTGTCTGCTGTAATGGTTGCTGCTAGGTCTCTTGTGGAACGGACAAAGCTCAGTGTTTGCTGGAATGTTCACGGCTCAGTGTCTGCTAGAATGGTCGCTGCTCAGTGTCTGCTGGAATGGTCATTGCTAAGTGTCTGCTGGAACTGTCGCTACTCTTTGCCTCCTGGAACATCCTTTGTTTAATTTCTGCTGGAACAGTCGCTGCTCGGTCTCTTCTGGAGCCGACACAGCTCAGTGTCTGCTGGAACGGTCACGGTTCAGTGTCTGCTGTAATGGTTGCTGCTCGGTCTCTTGTGGAACGGACACAGCTCAGTGTCTGCTGGAATGGTCACGGGTCAGTGTCTGCTGGAATGGTTGCTGCTCGGTCTCTTCTGGAACGGATGCAGCTCGGTGTCTGCTGGAATGGTCACTGCTAAGTGTCTGCTGGAACTGTCGTTGCTCATTGCCTCCTGGAACATGCACTGTTTAATTTTTGCTGGAACAGTCGCTGCTCGGTCTCTTCTGGAACCGACACAGCTCAGAGTCTGCTGGAACGGTCACAGCTCAGTGTCTGCTGTAATGGTTGCTGCTTTGTCTCTTGTGGAACGGACACAGCTCAGTGTCTGCTGGAACGGTCACGGCCCAGTGTCTGTTAGAACGGTCGCTGCTCAGTGTCTGCTGGAATGGTCACTGCTAAGTGTCGGCTGGAACTGTCGCTACTCTTTGCCTCCTGGAACATCCACTGTTTAATTTCTGCTGGAACAGTCGCTGCTCAGTCTCTTCTGGAACCGACACAGCTCAGTGTCTGTTGGAACGGTCACGGCTCAGTGTCTGCTGCAATGGTTGCTGCTCGGTCTCTTGTGGAACGGACACAGCTCAGTGTCTGCTGGAACGGTCATGGCTCAGTGTCTGCTAGAATGGTCGCTGCTCAGTGTCTGCTGGAATGGTCACTGCTAAATGTCTGCTTGAACTGTCGCTGCTCTTTGCCTCCTGGAACATGCACTGTTTAATTTCTGCTGGAACAGTCGCTGCTCGGTCTCTTCTGGAACCGACACAGCTCAGTGTCTGCTGGAACGGTCATGGCTCAGTGTCTGCTGTAATGGTTGCTGCTCGGTCTCTTGTGGAACGGACACAGCTCAGTGTCTGCTGGAACGGTCACGGCTCAGTGTCAGCTGGAATGGTTGCTGCTCGGTCTGTTCTGGAATGGTCACGGCTCAGTGTCAGCTGGAATGGTTGCTGCTCGGTCTCTTCTGGAATGGTCACGGCTCAGTGTCTGCTGGAATGGTTGCTGCTCGGTCTCTTCTGGAACGGACACAGCTCAGTGTCTGCTGGAACGGTCACGGCTCAGTGTCAGCTGGAATGGTTGCTGCTCGGTCTCTTCTGGAATGGTCACGGCTCAGTGTCTGCTGGAATGGTTGCTGCTCGGTCTCTTCTGGAATGTACACAGCTCAGTGTCTGCTGGAACGGTCACGGCTCAGTGTCTGCTGGAATGGTTGCTGCTCGGTCTCTTATGGAATGGACGCAGATCAGTGTCTGCTGGAACGGTCACTGCTCAGTGTCTGTTGGAAAGGTCACTGCTCAGGTTCTGCTGGAACAGTTCCTACTGCAACACACCGCCACAGCAGCTCCTACTGCAGCACACCACCACAACAGTTCCTACTGCAGCACACCACCACAACAGTTCCTTCATTGCATGACCCGACACCCATCAATGGACGGCACATCACAATGAGCACAACCTCAAATATAATAATACGTTTTCTGTGATTTAGTCCAAAACTAGAACGCTACACAAGTTTAGTTTAGTTTAGTTTATTCATTTGTATTGCGCACCAGACCCGAGGGTATGAGGGTGCCTGAGCAGCATGGTTATTCAAAGCTTGGTTACAGGTTGCTTATACATTGCATTCCATAATTACAGTGCGACAATGAAGGACATGTGTACAGTTTGGCAGGAAGGAGATAATGCAGTACATAAAGATTTACATATATTTTATAAATTTACATATAAACATACATTGCGGAAAGCAGCAGTGTGGTGTTAGGGGTGTTAATGGTTTGTGTTCTTTATCCAATGGATGTAGTTGCGTCTAAAGTGTGAGTAAGATTGGGGTGTTCTGAGAGATGGTGGTAAGTATCAAATTTAAATACAAATAAAATACACAATTCTGCTAATACAAATGCATATAACTGAATTAACTAAATAAATACATACAACAATTCTCACAACAAATACATCAACATCAAAATTCATAAAAAGATTTTCGAAATTCATAGATAAATTCATCAATTCCATCAATTCATGACTCAAAGCTCATGCAATATACTCTCTGCCATCCATCTGTCTCCAGTATCATGGGGTTAAAGTTGGTAGACCCATGGGAGCCAGAACTGCGATCACCCTGACAGAGGACAATAAGACAAAGGGCAAAAGGCAAGCGGTCCCTGCAGCGTGCCTTCCTTCTTACTTCTACCAACCTTACCCTAAGCATTTCCAGCCCTAAGATAAAGAATGTCACATACTAGCGGTAAGGGAGCCAAGGCCAGGGTCCTCCTTCTCCGGTACCTGTTCGAGGGCAGTCATCTCGCCAATGGTAGAATGAAACTTTCACCTCGGGCAGAGCTGCACCCACCATGTCCTTGAGTCTCAATGGATGGACCCCCTCCTTCATGCATCAGGGATTTAACATGCAGCCACACACGATATAAGACAATGTGCATAGAAGTGGTATCTGCGTTTAAGCAGTAATCCCAAAAGGAATCCACTACAATTCCCTCATATCTGAGCACAGAACCACCCAAGGTGCACATATACAAAGGTCCCAGTTTAGTACATTGTGTGAGCACATGTCTGGCCGATTCCAATGGACCTATTATGCCGCATATGCGGCCATACCTGTCTTCAATCGCTAGTTTTAATCGAGGTCCCGTGACTGACTGGACCGGCAATTGATTTATGCGTAATTTCAGCAGAAAATGTCTTATGGCCGGGTCAGGGCAAAGAAGCAGGTATGGTTGAGTTTTCCTGTATCGATGAACCACATGCGATACTGCTTCGTTATGCCAAATATGTAACAAAGAACAATAGGAAGAATCCCTCCAAAGCACAGTAACCCAAGCAATTCGGGCTAGCAGGCCAAACTGGCGCAACCCTCAAGGACCGGGACTGCATCCGCCAGAGAATCATGCATGGAACAGACACAGAATAAGAGACAGATCTACAAAAAACACAAAATACAGCTTTTGATGAATCAACTTCTGTGGCAACAGTGGTCCAGGGATGAATATTGGTTTCTAAACCATCAAACAGCCCCACACCTCTAGTACACCAGAAGGATCTGAACAGATGGGAAACACAAGCAAATTATAAACCTCCTTGTCCCATTTTTGTAACGTGGATGGAACAGCAGGCTTGTCTCCGCAAGGTCGTAGATCGTTGGTTAGCTGCAACACAGCAAAAATACAATTGTTACCCAATGATAAAAGGGACTGTCCAGTCAAGGTTGTATACAAATACCTACTTTATTATTACTACAACAGACAGTTCTAGCCCACTACAAAATACAACCCACCCTGCAAAGGAACACAGATGACAGACTGTTTCACAAAGGAAAGGGATGCACTCTGGATACTGACAAGAAGGCAGTCAGTAAAGCAATCAGTCTTAACTGTTCATGGTCATTTGGTTTCAGCACCAAGGGTGCTAAGGATTGTAACTGTCTATAGGGGCCTTTGGAGACGAACCAGGGGGACAGAACCACGACATGACTGGTGCTGAAGAATAATTGGTGCTCAATAGCATTGAGGCGGTCCCACAGTGCTTCACAGCCTTTGAGACAGAGTTAGGGGTGGGAGACAGCTGCAGGTACCAGGCGGCAGGCAGTTCGGCAAGCGAGGCTGGACGGACATCTGCAGGTTGTCCAGCACAGCAGCGCGGTGCCAAGAATCATTGTCTATGTGCTGGTTGGCGGATCTGGAATGCTGGTCGGGGAGTCTCGGATGGCTCTGGTGACTGCGTCATGACAACAGTCAGAGGTGCAGCAGGATGCCATTGGAGGACTCGACTGTGTCAAAAATGTCCTTAAAAGATGGACACTGGGTGATGCTTGTATGGCTCCCCTCTTAGCTTCTTTGTAGGGCTCATATCATCCTTTCAAGGCGGATGGCCCAAACCTCAGGAGAGTGTCTGCAGGCAACAGCCTTGTCCTTTGTCCAAAGACTCTCTGGCACTCTGGCACTTCCTACCTAGGATGCTTGCTGGCAGAACCTAGCAGGGCATGCTGTGTGCTGGCTGGGTACCAGTTCTGGAGCTGCTGGGTGGGTCCTCTGAGTCTGGTATCTCACTCTGTTCCCTGGGAGATGTTTAGGGGATGAATGTTGCTTCCCTGCTCGTACCCCTGGCCTTCCTTCACTGGCGGAAGACTTAAGGCAGACTGTACCTTCAGCCTGCGGCCAAATAAGTCCTTCTTCTTACTCTTTTTAAAGTCGTCAGATGATCTGCTAAGTGAGGGGTTCAGCCCTCTTTCAAAGCCAAATGGGCCCCAGTGATTGGTGCTAAGCCTACCTTAATTAATCAATCCTGGGTCCCCACCAACAGTCTTCTGTTATGCATGAAGTCAGGACCAGTGTTTTCCGCAACAGAACAGATAAGGGTTCAAATCCCTGGAAGACCAACTCAGCCATTCATACTTCCGAGGTCGATAAATGAGTACCAATTTAGGTTGGCTGATATTGTATGTAGATATGTGCTCTGTAAAGCCCTCTGGATTAAGGCGCTATATAAATAACACATCATTATCATTATATACCTAAGTCCTGCCCATCGTCCGGTCTGTTGTAGATCATAGTGTCTATCTAGTTAACTGAGCCCTCTGTGACTCTTGATTCAAGTGCAGGTCTCCCTTGAAGTTTGTGCTGAGAGCAGACTTCCTGTCCTCCCCAAATCACATCCTTCGTCCCTCTGAAAGGGGTCCGCTCAGCAGGGACACCTGCAGTAAATAGTGGACCCAGACACGCATTCACTGCCTTTCATACAGAGGGGTAGGAACTAGCTTCAAGTTGACACATTGCATATGATAGGGGTGTTAGCCCTGCCTTTCCTTTTGTCTGTCTGACAACCAAGCCCCCTGAGCAGGCTTGGATCAATTATCTCTCATTAGTATGTACTGCCACCAGCCGTATTAGACAAAGGGAAAGCGGATCCATGGAGTCTTTGATATTTAAATGAAGCTGCCTATGGCTGGAGGAAGGTTTACCTTCCTCCTTCTTGAGATGCTTTGATGTAACTGTGGCTGTCACATTCCAGCTGAATAAGACAGAGGAGGATGGACCCTGTAGCCTGTGTCTTCCCGGAGTACACGTGACTATGTGTTTTGTGCGAGAGGTAGAGAAATGTGTGCAGAATGGCCTCACTTATTTTCTGGAGGCTGATCTCCCATCATTCATTTTTATTTATTAAAAAATCAAAAAGCCCAGGTGAGTGCACTCTCCCCGTGCGGATGGTCGAATTCCTCACACATCCATCCAGAAACGTTCATGTTACAGGTGTGCACGACCACCCTAAATAAAAACCTTGCTTTTCTCCCCGCTTCTCCAACCGCATGCTCAGCAAAACGCTGCCACAAAATGTCTAAACAGAACCTTCAGCCCACACCAATGTAGTCACAGCACCTCACCAATCAACTGCTAAACCCAACCACTGGCCAAAACACACACATTCTCCCCAAATCCCCCATCTGGAAACAAAACACCTCTGGTGTGCATATCAAAATCCACCTTGGGAACACACCCACACAGATGCTAGTTGCCCGTGGTTCTACACACACCAACAGGTAGGCACGACTTTGCCATTTCAGTTACATGTGAGCACCTGGAGACCATGAAAAGGGCAGCAGTGTGCGGTACAAATCCCAGTTGTACAGCATAGGATAGCATAACATGCCATAACATAACATGCCATTGCATAGCATAACATAGCATAGCATAGCATAACATGCCATAACACAGCATGCCATAGCATAGCATAGCATAACAAGCCATAACACAACATAACATGCCATTGCATAGCATAACATAGCATAGCATAGCATAACATGCCATACCACAGCATAGCATAGCATTACATATCCTACCATGCCATAACATAACATAGCATAGCATAGTATAGCAACCATAACATGCCATAACAGAGCATAGCATAGCATAACATGCCATAACAGAGCATAGCATGCCATAACATAGCATGGTGAAGGCTGGGGAGCAGGAAGGCCATTGCTCTGACGGGTTCTGGGAGAGCATGTCCTGAACTTCAGAGACAGGCACTGCAAGGGGTTCCTTTATTTTCATTATAACTGCGCAGAATCCACCCGATTCAAGTGGGGATTCTCTGTAGGATTAGGTTTGTTTTCACACCTGCGCAAGAGGGTTGTTCACTAATCTACTGTTAATGATAAAGGCAGTGGTGATTCTGTCGTTTTTTTAACTTCGGTTAAGGAGTTTATGACTCAGTGATTGGTTCTAAGTGGAACGCTGGAATGTAACCCTGCCCCTGGGAGTCCTCGTGAAACCTTTTTTGTAACTATTAATCAGGGTTTGTGGGAAAAGGTTAGGATTACAGCTATGTTTGCTTCTGGGTCTCGAGTAAGCAGGGAGGCTTAGTAAGAGCTCAGCTTTGCATGTATGTGTGTGTGCATGGGAGTTATAAAGCGTGAAACGAGCTGGGTGCAGAAGAGGAGCTGAGATAAAGGGGGGCCGGGAGTGAGCACTCTGAAGCGGGAGAAGCAGGGTTGAGTGGAGCGATCAGCGATTGGAGAGATGCTCTTTGAAGAGTGGGGTCTTCATGGACGTTGTTTCACCAAAATGCCAGGGGTAGCGAAAGTGACATCACCCAGCCCTTGACCTCTGATGACATCACAGGAAGTGATGGAACACGACCTTTCAGCCCCTAACAAAACAGGAAGTGGCATCACATAGCATTGTTCCTAAGTAAAAAATATGGTTACAATATCAATATAACGTGATATACATTTCATTCAAAATGTGGAGTCAAAAAAGCTGATATCGAGGCATACTTCTGCACATTCGGAGACATTATTGGCTGCATTACATTAGTACTAGGCAGTTAATAAACCAATGGCATTCCATTGCTGACGCCCTTATAGTGCCGCCTGATTGAAAATCTCATGTCACAGAAGGCGTCCCTTTGATTAGGTGATGCGGGAGGGTTGGACACACTGGCCGTGTGGGCATCTCATAACCAAAAAGGACACTTTATTATTATCGTCAATATTATACGGCGAATCACAAGTTGAGAGAAGCAGAGATACAAGGGAGGGGGGTATTTAGCAGCAAGGCAACAACAAGCAACCGGGAAATGATGGGGAGCAGGTCACAAAGTCTCAGGTAGGGTGAGGAGTGGATGGTGTGTGGACCTCGTGTTAGGGAGGAGCTATTCCTTGAAGAAGAGTGTGTATGGACCTCAGTGTTAGGGATGAGCCATTCCTTGAAGAAGAGGAATGTGTGTGAACCTCAGGGTTAGGGAGGAGCCATTCCTTGAGGAGGAGGGTGTGTGGGCCTCGTGTTACGGAGGAGCCATTCCTTGAAGAGGAGGGTGTGTGGATCTCAGGGTTAGGGAGGAGCTTGAAGAGGAGGGTTTATGGACCTCTGTGTTAGGGAGTCTGGTGATGACGAACAGGAGGTTCCACAATCTGGGGGGTGTAGACACTGACTTAATTTAGTGGCATTTGAGCCATTTTCGGGGGCATTTGAGGTTGACAAATTTTGCATCTCTTGTTGCGAGCACAGAAGCGCTATAAGCTTGCTTCATCAGCATTCACAGGACTCTCTTATGAGAGGGCGACTCATATAAATGGCTGCCTGCTTCTCCTTTTTATCCATTCTCCAAGGCATGTGAGCGCCTAGGTAGTTGAAGTTAGCAGGAGAATAGACATCACAAGGAGCAGTACCAACATTTATATACAAGAATACAACAGGTGAACAGAAGACTCTGCTGTACGTCCACAGAAGTGCATACTTGCCAACATTCTGTGGCCAAAAAGATGTAGCATTTTTCATGTTTCATAAATAATACTTCACATAACAAATACATCACAGGAAAATACAAAACATACATTGTTGGCACCACTGGAGCATTGTAAATACCATCAAACAGCACAACATGGAAATATATTCAAATGTTTAAAATGCATAATTCTGAATGGTAAGTTAACACCAAATTCAATTACCTAAGTTCACAGAAGGTTATCTCTCAGAGCTGGTAGGCAAGGTTTCGAAGTAACGTTGTGATAGGATGCACCAATTGGGAGAAACCAGGAACAAACTGCCGGTAGTAATTAGCAAACCCAAGGAAACTTTGAAACCCCTTCATTGACGTTGGGGAAGGTCAGGTAAGAGTTGTTTCCACCTTCCGATTATCCATCGGAATTCCTTATGGTGACAGAATAAATCCCAGGAAATCAATTTCTGTAACGTGGAAGGAGAATTTCTCCAGTTTGTCGTACAGTTGGTATTGCCATAGTTTGGTGAGAACAGCCCGTACATGAGAAATGTGCTCCTGGACCGTGATTGAGTATATTAATATATCATCAATGCACACCACTGCACACACATCCAACAACTCTCGTAGCACGACAATCATGACATCTTGGAAGGCTGCAGGAGCATTGCAAAGCCCAAATGGCATCACTTGATATTTGTAAATGCCATACCGGGTGCGGAAGGCAGTCTAACACTCATCACCTTTCTTAACCCGCACCAGATGGTAGGCTTCCCGAAGGTCTAGCTTGGTAAAAATGTGTGCTTGCTTGACTTGGTCCAGTAACCGAAATCAGCAGAAGCGGGTATCTGTTTTTCACTCTGATCTGGTTTAGTGCACGATAATTGATGCACGTACAAAGGTCCCCCTCTTCATTCGGCACAAAGAAGAGGGGAGAAGCCGCTGGTGATTCTGAGTGCCATTTAAACTGATTAGCTATGCACTGGTCAAGGTACGTCTTCAAGTGGGTATTCTCCTGTTCTGTCAGAGCATAGATCCGACTACACGGTACTTATTTTCCTGGAATAAGGTGGATCTGGCAATCGTACGGCCAATGAGGTGGTACAGGGTTGGCCTGGTCTTTTTCAAAGACGTCCTGGAATTCACTTTATTCAGGAGGCAGGGTGCCCACCAGCCCTAGAGCAGGGCCGGTCTTCGAATGGTCTGTACCAGATTTCCGGAGTCATCTTCTACCCTATAACACAAGTTTTTGCACTCATCTGCGAAGACCAAGGTCCTTGTGCACCAGTCAATGTGTGGGTTGTGTTCTTCTAACCAAGGAATACCTAGAATAAGCTGGAACTGTGGAGCACTAATGAGGTCAAACAAGATCTTTTCTCATTGTCTGTCCTCACAAAGCAAAGTGAATTCCTCTGTGCATTGTGTCACTGGCTCCAACACCAACTGGGTGACGTCAACTGCTGTGACGTTCTCGGCCACAGGTTTAGAACGGGCTGCAATTCCGATTCGGCTTGCTAGTCCGTGATCCATGTAGTTTCCTACCACACCGCTGTCCACATATACTTCTAAAGCGTGCATTTTGGAGGGTTGATGGTGTCAAATCAGGTTGACAGGGACAACAAAGTGTGAGATCTGAGATTCCTTCTTCTTGCTCGGCAAGCCGACCTCTTTTCTTGCCAGGCGTTGGAGTTTTCTGCCTGGTCCACCTTCTCTCCCTTACCCAGGGCTCTCACCAATTTTCTGGGTGGTTTTACTGGGCAGTCGCAACGGAAGTGTCCAGCCGTACCACAATAAATACATAGCTGTTGCTGCCTTCTTTTTATCCTCTGCACTCTTGAAATGAGGCCCCAAACTCCTCCCAACTGCATAGGCTCCGGATGGGACTCAGACGTGTGCTAGGCCTGGTTCTCTTTTGGCCAGAAATAATAAGACTTGCCTTCTGAGCGAGAGCCATCCATCCGACGGTCTTGCAATCTGTGGTCCAATTGGATGGTCAAATCAATATATTCTGCACCCCCTGTGGGGGGATTGACCACCGGAGCCAGAACATCTTTAAATCACCCTGAATGCCTCAATAAAACAATGTTGTTCTCTTTTCCTCCAGCCAGTTAGTTTCCTCCACCAACCGGTTAAAGGGAGCCACATAGGCCAGCAGATCTTGGCTGCCTTGACGCAGAGACAACAACTCATTGTCCAACGCCTGTCCCTGAGTATGGCGGGCGAAGAGTTTTTCCAGTTCCTGCTGGAAACCAGGAAAATTGCATAACAAGGGTTCATCCCTGTTGACTAGAGGAATTAACCAATCCGCTACATGTTTTCCCAGGCAAGATAGTACAAATGCCACTTTCAATTGGTCTCTGGGGAAAACCCCAGGTCTACACAGAAAATACAGGCGGAATTGGTTCATAAAAACTGCGAACCGTTTGGGATTCCCCCATGAACCGTTCCAAAGGTGCTAGTGGAATGTTCCCTGGTACTATCACCTGGACAGGACAACAGGCGGCGGTATCTGAGCTGGAGGAACCCCACCTGGGAGAGGGGCCTGTCCCGTCTGCGCTTGAAGCAGCAGTTGGGCCAACTTGTCTGTATGATCTCTATTAACTACTAATTCCCGCTATAGGGCGTTTGTTTCCGACCGGGCTGCATGCACTTCTGCACATAGCTCCCCCAGCAATTGGGACAGGTGATCTACCTCTGTGGTCTCCATGACGCTCGGGCAGAGTTGATTAGGTGAGGCTTCGTGTTCTGTAACGCTTACCTTATCTCTGCAGGAGCGCTGGAACTCTCGGACCTATTGTTGTAGCAAATGGCCTTGCTGGGAGGGGAAGGAGATCTCTACAGATAGGAGAAAAGGGAAAAGGAGTGAATATCTTATGGGATCATAGACTATTTAACCCCTCGCCCGCTCCTCGGTGCTTCTTTACTATACTCAGGTCTCCGCTCACCTGTATATTTGAATTAGGAAGTCCTCCGTCCTGCTGTCTGCCAGGGGCGCAAAGTCTTTGGTGAGGCTGCTGCTAGTTACGTCACCTGCGCTCTGGTCTGCCTTGCTGTGACCTGTGGAGTGGCCTCGCCTTCCTAAGTAATTTACAGTTCGTTATTCAATGTGGTGTCTTGTCTGCTGTCGTTATGTGTTGAGCATGTGTTGCTAACTTGTCTTTTCCCCTGGGGAGTCTCTGGCTTCTTTTCTCCTTCTCTAGCAGGGTGAGCGAAAAGGAAATGGAGGTTCACAGACGTCCGGGAACACCGGAGGGATCTTAGGAACAGAGGGTAAATATGCACGCATTGCTTGAAGAGCAGCAATGTCTTCACTTCTTTGGTCTAGCACTTCTCCTGCTATCTGACATCTGCAGGAGGGCAGGAGAAGTGCGTGGATAGCTTGTGAGTGCGCGACCCATAATTCTTCATGTATTAATGTCAGTAGCTTCTCTTTTCAGAAGTACTCAACCGGTGATAGCTGCTCCATGGCTGGAAGGAGCGCCCAGTTCGAGAACCAGAGACCTGGAACGCGGGGCTCAAGTGAGAGATCAGCCGCACGGAACTGCTGCGGACCGTAACTGGTAGGTATAGTTCTGTTTTCTGGTTTTCTCGAATTCGTTGTGACTTAACACATTTCTTCTCTCTTCTTTTCAGATCTGTGAGCAAGAGCACCAGTAAGCGTTGTGTCGCTGTCAGCAGTTTCAACGTGAAGTGTAACCTTGGGCGTGGCTTAAGTAGGCCACCATGCCCAAAGACTAGTCTTTGCCACAGACAAGCCAGAAGCCAATTGTGCCACCATCGTGGGAGAACACGGAAGTTCTGCTTCTCCTATGAGTTTTGCTGGTGTGTGTGTGTTAGCAAACTCGAGGAATGCCTGGACCACCAGGCAAGGACCCATCTAGCCTCTACACGAGTACTTTGAGTAGTGTTCATGCAATGTGTGGGGTGTCCCAACAAATGTAACCCTTTGGTGACCATGACACAATCATCCGCCCTAGCATGCAATCACCCACCTTAGCATGCTACCCACCCCCCCCAGGATGTAATCATCCACCCTAGCATGCAATCACCCACCTTAGCATGCTACCCCCCCAGGATGTAATCATCCGCCCTAGCATGCAATCACCCACCTTAGCATGCTACCCGCCCCCCCCAGGATGTAATCATCCACCCTAGCATGCAATCACCCACCTTAGCATGCTACCCCCCCCAGGATGTAATCATCCACCCTAGCATGCAATCACCCACCTTTGCATGCTACCCCCCCAGGATGTAATCATCCACCCTAGCATGCAATCACCCACCTTAGCATGCTACCCCCCCCCAGGATGTAATCATCCTCCCTAGCATGCAATCACCCACCTTAGCATGCTACCCCCCCCCAGGATGTAATCATCCACCCTAGCATGCAATCACCCACCTTAGCATGCTACCCCCCCCAGGATGCACTCATTCGCCCTACCATGCAATCATCTGCCCTAGCATTCATTCAAATCCCCTAGCATACAATCACCCCCCTGGAATGCACTCATCCGCCCTAACATTCCATCATCCCCCCTAGCATGCCATCACTCCCCCCTCTAGCATGCAACCATCAGCTCTAGGTTGCAATCATCCTTTCTAGAATGCAATAATCCACTCCAGGATGTAATCCTGCCCCCTGGCGTGCAATCATCCACCGTAGCATGCAGTCATCCACCCTAGCATGCAATCATCCACCCTAGCTTGCAATCATCCACCCTAGCATGTCATCAACCTCCCTACAATGCAATCATCCGCCCTAGCTGGCAATCATACACCCTAGAATGCAATCATCCACCCTAGCAGGCAATCATGCGCCCTAGCATGCAATCATCCGCCCTAGCATGCAATCACCCCCCTAGGACACAATCATCCACCCTATCATGGAATCACCCACCCTAACATGCAATCTCCCCCCCCCGAGGATGTAATCATCCACCCTAGCATGTACTCATCTGCCCAAGCATTCATTCAAATCCCCTAGCCTACAATCACCCCCCTGGAATGCACTCATCTGCCCTAGCATGCCCTCATCCACCCTAGCATGCACTCATTCGCCCTACCATGCAATAATCTGCCCTAGCATTCATTCAAATGCCCTAGCATACAATCACCCCCCTGGAATGCACTCATCTGCCCTAGCATGCCCTCATCCACCCTAGCATGCCATCACTCCCCCCTCTAGCAAGCAACCATCAGCTCTAGGTTGCAATCATCCTTTTTTTTTTTTTTTTTTTTTTTTTTATTGTAAAACTTCAACTTGATATTTTCGTATCATGTTTTTGTTACATTTCCAAAAGGAAAAAAAAAAAAGAAGTGAATTCTACTTCATCCATCTCCACCGTGGGTATTCTTATTTGGATTTAACAGTGAATGTTGTAATTTAGGGTAACACATTTTTTATGGTAACACAGTTACCGGAGAAGAGCAGCCACCAAGAGGGCAGAACTTTCAGATATTGGCGTCCTTCAGTTGGGTACTGACTTTAGGGCTTCATCAAAGAAGTTGATGAGGTTGCAAGAGAGCTTGATATTATGACCTGCTGTTGCGTTATCCCACCAATCATCGGGTTCCTCGGATTGTGTTTTGAATTCATTTAAATGCACCTCACGGAGATCTGTCAGCATTGGGCACAGTATAGCTAGGTGCTTCAGAGATTCAACTTCTGTGGTTTTGCAAAAGCGGCAGTAATTATTTGCTGTTCCATTATTCTTTTGCCTCCAGAGCGTCTCATTAGTATTTAAAGCGTTCAGTCGCAGCCTTAGAAATTGTGCCCTGTGGTGGCGAGATGGACAGTTTGTGAGGTATTTTGGTTGAAAATTCAGTTTAACTTGACTTCTGGAAGTGGGCAAGGTTGATTTAAGGGCTAGGCGGGTATTGTAGGTTGTGATCCAATCCCATTCCGCTATCTTCTTCTTGGCATGTTGTGGGCGCTTGACTAGCTCTTCCTCCGATATGCCTGCGTCAGCCATGATAGAATTTAGTTTGAGCTTCCATGTCTGGATGAGGACATTGTCGGTGGTTTCCAGCCCCAGCTTAAAGATGTTATATGCTGGGATGGTAGAGCTGAGTAATATTTTGCGCAAGGTAGATAGAGATTTCCAGACAATTGTCATATACATGGAATTCAAAGCTAGCTCATATCTCAGAGCCGACATGGGGATTTGATTCGGAAGGCTCAGGACACGTTTCCAAAACTTTCCCTCCAGTTGGCACCATAGGTTGTGGTTGATATTCAAGGCTGCTTCGCTGCCAAAAGTAATAGTTGGGATTACTTTTTGAAGATAGAACGTTACTACGGGAGCGATAGAAAATTTCCCGTAGTCAGTATTTATTTTGGCAGCTTGGATACTCAGGATCTTTATTTTGTCCTTCAGATCACCGGTCCATGCAGCTTCGCAAACCGAGTCATTAACCATTACTCCAAGGTAGCGAATAGACTTGACAACATTTAGCACTTTTTTTTCTATGTGCCATTTGAAAGACCTGTCTTTTTTTGATCTACCTTGGCCGATGCACATGATTTTTGTTTTCTCTGTGTTTAGATAGAGCTCGTTAAAGGTTAAAAACTCATGCAGGCGAAGAAGAAGATGTTGAAGGCCAATTTGGGTTTGATCAACCAGCACTATGTCATCCGCGTATACCAGGTGATTAATGAAGGTTCCGTTTAACTTGGGTGGAAAACAATGAACAGACTTTAGCCACTCGGGTAAGTCAGCTATGAAAAGTTTAAAAATGTCTGCTGCGAGGGGGCAGCCTTGTTTGACACCTTTAAATGTTCTTATTGGATCTGTAAGATCGCCTTGTGAATTGATTCTGACTTGGATGAACGTATTGGAGTGTAAGGCGATGATGGGCTCTAACAGAGACTCTGGACAATGCCACAGACGTAGTTTTGCCCATAGTTTGGTCCTATTTATGACGTCAAATGCTTGTCGAAGATCGACAAACGCCAGGAAGATTCTTTTTTTCGCCTCCATCGCTGACAGCTTTAAAAATGATAGTATTGTCAGATTCACATCAGTCCCCACGTTTTTCGTGAACCCTGTTTGGCGATAGTCAAGTTTTCCTGTTGAAATTGCCCAATTCACCAGCTGTTGGCGCAAAAAGGATCCGAATACTTTCCCAATAGTATCTAGAAGGGTAATCGGGCGATAGTTCGAAGGGTCAGCTCGACATCCCTTCTTATATATCGGAACTACAATAGCCCTGCTCCAGGAGGAAGGCAGTTTCTTGCAGCTTGTAATCCGAAAAAACAGCTCGTGAATAAATTTCGCCCAGTGTATACTGTGTTTTTTGAGCATGAGATTTGATATTTGGTCTGGCCCAGCGGCTCTTGAATTTTTCAACTTGGAGATTGCATGTTCAATCTCTTTACAAGAAGGTATGATGTCCCAGGTAGAGAGTGTCACGTCAGGCTGCGGGGGATCTTCAGACTCAGGTTTTTCGTACCTTAAGGTAAAGTATTCGCGCCATTTGTCGCCGGTGATTTCATTAGAAATTGCTGGCGAAGATTTGGAGCGGCCCTTATTCAAGATGGCCCAGATTTCACGGGTATTTTTCTGTACAAGAAGTTTTAACATCGTTTCTGCTCGACCTTGATCAATGATGGTTGAATGTGATCTTAGCCAGTTTCGATAGTCTTGTCGTCGGGCCTTGATCTTCATTGCCTTGCAGCGTAGATCGCACGGCTCTCTTTTAATTTGCCTGAGATCTTTCCTTAGTAGTTTTTTTGCCAGTCTGATTTCAGAACTATATAGATGTTTCGGGAGTGATCCATACGTTCTTGAGTTGGAAATTATTTGACTGTGGTCCATCAGCAGATGTGTATATTCTACTGTCTCAAATTCGTTTACACTGTGGCATAGATTAGCGATAGCTGAACCATTGATTACTAATCGATTGCCTGCTGCATTTGTTTGTAATTGAGAAGAATATTTATCTGGCGTTTTGCAGAGTTCTTCATGCCAAACAAGCCGCAGCAGGTTATGATCGCTAGATGGCATTGGCTGTACTTTGAGGGAAGAAACCTTGTCGAAGGGGTCCGCAGAGGCCCAAATATAGTCGAGGGTGTTTGTTCGAGCCATGCTATGCCACGTCGGATTTGCAGGAGAGTCGCCCTTTGTTGTTCCATTTAGCATCTGGCAATTGCGTGCCAGAAGTTCCTTTGACCAAGTTTGGCCTCGCTTAGCTACTTCAAGGTCCGGGAGCCGGACATTTAGTTTAGTAAGTGGATCATATTTAAACCAACTGCAGTTGAGGTCGCCGCAGATAAGTACAGAAACATTGTTGTGTTCTACAAAAGTGTGATCTATTTCATTCAATATTGACTGAATGAAAGATGTTGAAGAAATCATGGCAGGATTCCAGTATCCATTTATTATTAGAAGATGGGAGACGGTGGCTCTTAATGAAAGTTTGAGCAAAGTACTTTGCACGAATGGGTTAGGGTTCGTGGAACTAACGAGCGACCACCAGTTCTGGATTTTCAAAAGAGTTAACAAGCCTGCAAATGGTCTACCCTTTGGGTTCTTTCTAGCTGGATTTATCAGCGTAATGAATCCATCACGAGTCGGGGGATCCCGTAGCCATGTTTCCTGTAGACATAACGCAAACACATTCGCCAAGGATTCTTGGAAAGTGTTAAACAAGTGCGTGAATCCTCTCGTGTTCCGTGACAGTAGAATCAGTGTCTTTTGTTTGACGTCGGCTCATTGTTGTTTGTATGGTCCATTTGGGAATCGTTTTGCGTTATTGGCTCTTCTTTCAAATGATTGATGCGTGGCAGCGTCTAAAATGTCGGGTGATGAAACTAGAGATTGGCGCACAGCCTGACGCCTGGCGGTGCCGTTACTTGCTTCATGGTCACGATTTATCTTGGAAGATGAAGCGCCTCTTATTGTGAGAGGTTCAAGAGTGAGATCAAAGCAGTAAAGTAGGAGATCTTCAGTTGCTTGAAGTAGCATATTTTTTACCGCCGTCGATGAAATATGAAGAATCACTTGGTCGGAAGACGTTTCTGTTATATATTCCACAATTTTGATGTCGTCTGACGAGATGGCTCGCAGTGGAGGTATACATGCGAACAGTTTTAGGATGTTTCCTCTATTTAGGTTGACTTCGTTGCCGTCTGAGTGGATATTTTGGAGACGGAGTTTCCACTTACTAGTTTGAGGCTCAAAATTAGCAGGACCGGGAGCGCGCTGCATTGGAGGCAGGCACAGTTTTAACTGATTCGACGTGTATTTAGGATTTAGCCTACAACTTAGTGGTTGCTGGGCTTTCCTCTTTATTGAGGGTAAAATTTGTCGGGCATTGGTCCTTGATTGTGCGATCTTCGATGTTTTATTTGTTTCTAGCTTCTCTTCCATTGATGGCCCGGTTGATATTACAGCTGGAGCTACAAGAGAAGCATTGATGGAATTCTCAAAATCAGCTGAGTAGGTCGATAGGTCACATAGGTCAACGGAGGAATCTTGAGAACCGTTTATAGTGGAAGCATCGTTGGAGGCTATGCGCCGTCGTTTTATTGAGGTCCTTGAAGGACTCGGTCTAGCACCTGTAGATATTGATGGTGCATTGTTTGAAGGTTTTATTAAATTCGCTGAATGAACATGCCGAGTAAACAGGCTTGTCTTTTTGGGGGTTGTTAGATTCCTTATAAATTTTTTTTTTTGATTTGCTGTTTTTGTTTAGGATGAGTGCTTTTTTTGTTAGAAGGCTCTGCCTCTTGTCCGGCAGGCTTTTTCGGATAAGTTTCGACGTTTGTAATGATGGTTTTTGCTGGCCCTTTGAATATATTAAATGAGTTCACTAATTTGGAGGTTTGTACCGGTACATGTCCTTGTAACGAGATTTCTTTTATTGTGAGGCTGCTTGTTTGCGGGACTGGTCCCTGCATTTCCGAGGTTGGAACAGAAGTGTCATAAGAGGGCGCCGGAAGGCTCATTGTTGGATCGCACAGCGATGGTTCTTTTCCGAGTGTCGCAGGTGCAGTCGAAACTTGAGAGCGGGGGGATCTTGATGGATTTTCTTGTTTCTTGCAAGGGTCTCGGGAGGCCAGGGTTGTATTTTTTCGCATCCATTTCACGGCGTCCAGCAAGCCTTCCATTAGAGAATCGTTTTGACAGTGATGACGAGCAGCGAGATCACTCAACCTGTCTTGCCATCGCGCCGCATTTTCATTATTTGTTGTCATTTGGGCTTGAAGGAAGCACGAGAAGTGTTCAAGTTTATCGAGTTTTGCCGTTAGGTTCGAGATGGCAGCTCCTTGGTCACTTATTGATCCTATCAATGATTCAAAAATTTTGGTGAATGGAGCTAAGGCAACAGCCGAGGCAGCTAAGACGTTGTTATGTATCTGAGAAAGTGCTTCGGGTGAAATGCCAAACGACTGAGGTGCGGAGTCTTGGAGGGACAAGGAGCCAACAGAATTGTCTAAGTTGTAATGCGGATTAAAAGTGGTAAATATTTTTGCAGAAATCGTCGGATGAGCTTCTTCACCGAACTGAGATGGCCTTGGGTGTGGGGTACTTGCATTCGGCGTTGAATTTTCACCTACAGGAGGTATGGCGGAGGTGCATTTAGCTTTTAGCTCGGCGACTCTTTGCAGGCGACTTGCCCGAGCAATCGCACTCCGATCGCATGGAATGGGGAGTGGATTGAGTGCGGGGGCCGGTGGCTGAGGGGTGCTAAGTGGCTGAATCACGCTGAGCTGGTCATTTGCACTCGAGATGGAGGAGCGACCAACGTCTGGAGCTTGACATGCCAAAGCGCTATCGTTGTCAGATCCGGTGCATTCAAAGGCTGTTCCTATAGCAGTACGACCTGCTATTTTTAGATTAGGAGGAGCAGTTCGGGAATAAATTGGATTGGTGGTGACCAAGAAACGTGAGATATTATCAGGGGCCATCATTGAATTTACGGTACTGGCCAGTGCGCTCTTGGGGCCACGCGACTGAACCGGGAAGTGACAAGCGCTTCCCTTCTGTGATAGAATGTCATTGTCTGTGGGGCGACAAGTCAGCCTCACAGTTGGCGTAGAAGGTCGTTTATTGTCCAGAGCTTGTTTGGGAAATAAATTGTTCGTCGCAAGGTTTCCCGATTCAAGATTTGGGATTGTTAACAGTTCTTCATCGGTCACTAAGTGTGACAAGATACCTTTGTCTGTGGAAAGACCAGCAGCATTCATGGAGTTGTTGTTATGAAAGGGTGTAGTTGCCATTATGGCCGGTTGCGTCGTTCGTGGTGTTTCAGATGTCTTAACATCGAACCGAGGCACAGGAATATCCCCTAACACGTTCATCGAGTTCGGTGAGTCCACCTTACTCGCTCTGTTTGCAGATATGTCTGTTTTATTGACAAGTGAGATTTCATCATTAGATGCTGGATTGTATTCTAAATTAATGGAGAGGAGTCTCGATGAATCAGGATTGTCTGCCTGTGTTGCTGAGGCATGAGATGGAACGATGAGCAATGCAGGTGGAGTTAGAGCATCAGTCTGTGCGCATTGCTCTTCGAGAGATATCAAGACTAGGGGGTCTGAAGAGCTGCAAGCTTCTGTTGGTAGTGACTCCTTTGTAGCCATAAGTGCACGTCCCGTAGCTTTGCTTACCTTTGTGCCGGCTGCAGCTTTCATCATCGACCAAGGATTTGTAGAGCGCCGTTGCTGTAAGGATTTTTTTCGGGTCTGGGGTCCGTCTGCCGATAGAGTCATTATTTATGACGGCTCGCCAACAGTACGTGGAGTGAGGCCACCAGTGCCTAACAGTCGCTTAACAGTCACTGGGCTTTACTCCAGACGGGCTTAACGCCACAAGGGTGGTAGCCTCTGCCCTTTGAAGGCCGGCCCGAGTCACGTGATGGGGTCACGTGCCGGTGTTGCCACGCCTCCTCCAGGAAGCGTGTAGAGCAGCGTTCGCAGCAGGAGCAGGAGCAGGGAGCAGCTGAGGATTCCCAAATGCTTTTGTGGTAAGTTCCTTTCTAGAATGCAATAATCCACTCCAGGATGTAATCCTGCCCCCTGGGATGCAATCATCCGCCCTAGCATGCAGTCATCCACCCTAGCATGCAATCATCCACCCTAGCATGCAATCATTCGCCCTAGCATGCAATCATCCGCCCTAGCTTGCAATCATCCACCCTAGCATGTCATCACCCTCCCTACAATGCAATCATTCGCCCTAGCATGCAATCATCCGCCCTAGCAGGCAATCATCCACCCTAGCATGCAATCATCCGCCCTAGCATGTAATCATCCACCCTAGCATGCAATCACCCCCCTAGGACACAATCATCCACCCTATCATGGAATCACCCACCCTAACATGCAATCTCCCCCCCCCGAGGATGTAATCATCCACCCTAGCATGCACTCATCTGCCCTAGCATGCACTCATTCGCCCTACCATGCAATCATCTGCCCTAGCATTCATTCAAATGCCCTAGCATACAATCACCCCCATGGAATGCGCTCATCTGCCCTAGCATGCCCTCATCCACCCTAGCATGCACTCATTCGCCCTACCATACAATCATCTGCCCTAGCATTCATTCAAATGCCCTAGCATACAATCACCCCCCTGGAATTCACTCATCTGCCCTAGCATGCACTCATCCACCCTAGCATGCACTCATTCGCCCTACCATGCAATCATCTGCCCTAGAATTCATTCAAATGCCCTAGCATACAATCATCCCCCTGGAATGCACTCATCTGCCCTAGCATGCACTCATCCACCCTAGCATGCACTCATTCGCCCTACCATGCAATCATCTGCCCTAGCATTCATTCAAATGCCCTAGCATACAATCACCCCCCTGGAATGCACTCATCTGCCCTAGCATGCCCTCATCCACCCTAGCATGCACTCATTCGCCCTACCATGCAATCAACTGCCCTAGCATTCATTCAAATGCCCTAGCATACAATCACCCCCCTGGAATGCAGTCATCTGCCCTAGCAAGCCCTCATCCACCCTAGCATGCACTCATTCGCCCTACCATGCAATCATCTGCCCTAGCATTCATTCAAATGCCCTAGCATACAATCACCCCCCTGGAATGCACTCATCTGCCCTAGCATGCCCTCATCCACCCTAGCATGCACTCATTCGCCCTACCATGCAATCATCTGCCCTAGCATTCATTCAAATGCCCTAGCATACAATCACCCCCCTGGAATGCAGTCATCCGCCCTAAAATGTAATCATCCGCCCTAACATTCCATCATCCCCCCTAGCATGCCATCACTCCCCCCTCTAGCATGCAACCATCAACTCTAGGCTGCAATCATCCTTTCTAGAAAGCAATAATCCACTCCAGGATGTAATCCTGCCCCCTGGGATGCAATCATCCACCCTAGCATGCAGTCATCCACCCTAGCATGCAGTCATCCACCCTAGCATGCAATCATCCACCCTAGCATGCAATCATTCGCCCTAGCATGCAATCACCCGCCCTAGCATGCAATCATCCGCCCTAGCAGGCAATCATCCACCCTGCAATGCAATCATCGCCTCTAGCATGCCCTCATCCACCCTAGCATGCACTCATTCGCCCTACCATGCAATCATCTGCCCTAGCATTCATTCAAATGCTCTAGCATACAATCACCCCCCTGGAATGCACTCATCCACCCTAAAATGCAATCATCCACCCTAGCATGCAATCATCCGCCCTAGCATGCAATCACCCCCCTAGGACACAATCATTCACCCTATCATGGAATCACCCACCCTAACATGCAATCTCCCCCGAGGATGTAATCATCCACCCTAGCATGTACTCATCTGCCCTAGCATTCATTCAAATGCCCTAGCATACAATCACCCCCCTGGAATGCACTCATCTGCCCTAGCATGCCCTCATCCACCCTAGCATGCACTCATTCGCCCTACATTGCAATCATCTGCCCTAGCATTCATTCAAATGCCCTAGCATACAATCACCCCCCTGTAATGCACTCATCTGCCCTAGCATGCCCTCATCCACCCTAGCATGCACTCATTCGCCCTACCATGCAATCATCTGCCCTAGCATTCATTCAAACGCCCTAGCATACAATCACCCCCCTGGAATGCACTCATCTGCCCTAGCATGCCCTCATCCACCCTAGCATGCACTCATTCGCCCTACCATGCAATCATCTGCCCTAGCATTCATTCAAATGCCCTAGCATACAATCACCCCCCTGGAATGCACTCATCTGCCCTAGCATGCCCTCATCCACCCTAGCATGCACTCATTCGCCCTACCATGCAATCATCTGCCCTAGCATTCATTCAAATGCCCTAGCATACAATCACCCCCCTGGAATGCAGTCATCCGCCCTAAAATGTAATCATCCGCCCTAACATTCCATCATCCCCCCTAGCATGCCATCACTCCCCCCTCTAGCATGCAACCATCAACTCTAGGCTGCAATCATCCTTTCTAGAATGCAATAATCATCTCCACGATGTAATCCTGCCCCCTGGGATGCAATCAACCACCCTAGCATGCAGTCATCCACCCTAGCATGCAGTCATCCACCCTAGCATGCAATCATCCACCCTAGCATGCAATCATTCGCCCTAGCATGCAATCACCCGCCCTAGCATGCAATCATCCGCCCTAGCAGGCAATCATCCACCCTGCAATGCAATCATCTCCTCTAGCATGCCCTCATCCACCCTAGCATGCACTCATTCGCCCTACCATGCAATCATCTGCCCTAGCATTCATTCAAATGCCCTAGCATACAATCACCCCCCTGGAATGCACTCATCCACCCTAAAATTCAATCATCCACCCTAGCATGCAATCATCCGCCCTAGCATGCAATCACCCCCCTAGCACACAATCATTCACCCTATCATGGAATCACCCACCCTAACATGCAATCTCCCCCCGAGGATGTAATCATCCACCCTAGCATGTACTCATCTGCCCTAGCATTCATTCAAATGCCCTAGCATACAATCACCCCCCTGGAATGCACTCATCTGCCCTAGCATGCCCTCATCCACCCTAGCATGCACTCATTCGCCCTACCATGCAATCATCTGCCCTAGCATTCATTCAAATGCCCTAGCATACAATCACCCCCCTGTAATGCACTCATCTGCCCTAGCATGCCCTCATCCACCCTAGCATGCACTCATTCGCCCTACCATGCAATCATCTGCCCTAGCATTCATTCAAACGCCCTAGCATACAATCACCCCCCTGGAATGCAATCATCTGCCCTAGCATGCCCTCATCCACCCTAGCATGCACTCATTCGCCCTAACATGCAATCATCTGCCCTAGCATTCATTCAAATGCCCTAGCATACAATCACCCCCCTGGAATGCACTCATCTGCCCTAGCATGCCCTCATCCACCCTAGCATGCACTCATTCGCCCTACCATGCAATCATCTGCCCTAGCATTCATTCAAATGCCCTAGCATACAATCACCCCCCTGGAATGCACTCATCTGCCCTAGCATGCCCTCATCCACCCTAGCATGCACTCATTCGCCTACCATGCAATCATCTGCCCTAGCATTCATTCAAATGCCCTAGCATACAATCACCCCCCTGGAATCCACTCATCCGCCCTAGCATGCCCTCATCCACCCTAGCATGCAATCATCCGCCCTAGCAGGCAATCATCCACCCTGCAATGCAATCATCTCCTCTAGCATGCAATCATCCGCCCTAGCAGGCAATCATCCACCCTAGCATGCAATCATCCGCCCTAGCATGCAATCATACCCCCCTAGAATGCAATCATCCACCCTGGCATGCAATCATCCACCCTAGCATGCAATCATCCACCCTAGCATGCAATCATCCGCCCTAGCATGCAATCATACCCCCCTAGAATGCAATCATCCACCCTGGAATGCAATCATCCACCCTAGCATGCAATCATCCACCCTAGCATGCAATTATCCGCCCTAGCAGGCAATCATCCACCCTGCAATGCAATCATCTCCTCTAGCATGCAATCATCCGCCCTAGCAGGCAATCATCCACCCTAGCATGCAATCATCCGCCCTAGCAGACAATCATCCACCCTGCAATGCAATCATCTCCTCTAGCATGCAATCCTCCGCCCTAGCATGCAATCATCCGCCCTAGCAGGCAATCATACACCCTAGCAGGCAATCATCCGCCCAGCAGGCAATCATCCACCCTAGCATGCAATCATCCGCCCTAGCAGACAATCATCCACCCTGCAATGCAATCATCTCCTCTAGCATGCAATCCTCCGCCCTAGCATGCAATCATCCGCCCTAGCAGGCAATCATACACCGTAGCAGGCAATCATACACCCTAGCAGGCAATCATCCACCCTAGCATGCACTCATCCACCCTAGCATGCACTCATTCGCCCTACCATGCAATCATCTGCCCTAGCATTCATTCAAACGCCCTAGCATACAATCACCCCCCTGGAATGCACTCATCTGCCCTAGCATGCCCTCATCCACCCTAGCATGCACTCATTCGCCCTACCATGCAATCATCTGCCCTAGCATTCATTCAAACGCCCTAGCATACAATCACCTCCCTGGAATGCACTCATCTGCCCTAGCATGCCCTCATCCACCCTAGCATGCACTCATTCGCCCTACCATGCAATCATCTGCCCTAGCATTCATTCAAATGCCCTAGCATACAATCACCCCCCTGGAATGCACTCATCTGCCCTAGCATGCACTCATCCACCCTAGCATGCCATCACTCCCCCCTCTAGCATGCAACCATCAGCTCTAGGTTGCAATCATCCTTTCTAGAATGCAATAATCCACTCCAGGATGTAATCCTGCCCCCTGGGATGCAATCATCCACCCTAGCATGCAGTCATCCACCCTAGCATGCAATCATCCACCCTAGCATGCAATCATTCGCCCTAGCATGCAATCATCCGCCCTAGCTTGCAATCATCCACCCTAGCATGTCATCACCCTCCCTACAATGCAATCATTCGCCCTAGCATGCAATCATCCGCCCTAGCTTGCAATCATCCGCCCTAGCATGCAATCATCTACCCTAGCAGGCAATCATCCACCCTGCAATGCAATCATCTCCTCTACCATGCAATCATACCCCCCTAGAATGCAATCATCCACCCTGGAATGCAAACATCCCCCCAAGAATGCAATCATCCGACCTAGCATGCAATCATTCGCCCTAGCATGCAATCATCCACCCTAGCTTGCAGTCATTCACCCTAGCATGCAATCATCCGCCCTAGCATGTAATCATCCACCCTAGCAGGCAATCATCCACCCTGCAATGCAATCATCTCCTCTAGCATGCAATCATCCACCCTAGCATGCAATCATCCACCCTAGCAGGAAATCATCCACCCTGCAACGCAATCATCTCCTCTAGCATGCAATCATCCACCCTAGCATGCAATCATCCACCCTTGCATGTCATCATCCTCCCTACTATGCAATCATTCGCCCTAGCATGCAATCATCCGCCCTAGCATGCAATCATCCACCCTAGCATGCAATCATCCACCCTAGCATGCAATCATCCGCCCTAGCAGGCAATCATCCACCCTAGCAGGCAATCATCCACCCTAGCATGCAATCATCCACCCTAGCATGCAATCATCCACCCTAGCAGGCAATCATCCAGCCTAGCAGGCAATCATCCACCCTAGCATGCAATCATATCCCCCTAGAATGCAATCATCCACCCTGCATGCAATCATCCACCCTAGCATGCAATCTTCCACCCTAGCATGCAATCGTCCACCCTAGCATGCAATGATCCGCCCTAGCAGGCAATCATACCCCCCTAGAATGCAATCATCCACCCTAGCATGCAATTATCCGCCCTAGCAGGCAATCATCCACCCTGCAATGCAATCATCTCCTCTAGCATGCAAGAATCCGCCCTAGCAGGCAATCATCCACCCTAGCATGCAATCATCCACCCTGCAATGCAATCATCTCCTCTAGCATGTAATCATCCGCCCTAGCATGCAAGAATCCGCCCTAGCAGGCAATCATCCACCCTAGCATGCAATCATCCACCCTGCAATGCAATCATCTCCTCTAGCATGTAATCATCCGCCCTAGCATGCAATCATTCACCCTAGCATGCAATCCTCCGCCCTAGCATGCAATCATCCGCCCTAGCAGGCAATCATCCACCCTGCAATGCAATCATCTCCTCTAGCATGTAATCATCCACCCTAGCATGCAATCATCCGCCCTAGCAGGCAATCATCCACCCTAGCATGCAATCATCCACCCTAGCAGGCAATCATCCACCCTGCAATGCAATCATCTCCTCTAGCATGTAATCATCCGCCCTAGCATGCAATCATCCGCCCTAGCAGGCAATCATCCACCCTAGCGTGCAATCATCCACCCTAGCATGCACTCATTCGCCCTACCATGCAATCATCTGCCCTAGCATGCAATCATTCGCCCTAGCAGGCAATCATCCACCCTGCAATGCAATCATCTCCTCTAGCATGCAATCCTCCGCCCTAGCATGCAATCATCCGCCCTAGCAGGCAATCATCCGCCCTAGCATGCAATCATCCACCCTAGCATGCACTCATCCACCCTAGCATGCACTCATTCGCCCTACCATGCAATCACCTGCCCTAACATTCATTCAAATGCCCTAGCATACAATCACCCCCCTGGAATGCACTCATCTGCCCTAGCATGCCCTCATCCACCCTAGCATGCACTCATTCGCCCTACCATGCAATCATCTGCCCTAGCATTCAATCATCCACCCTAGCATGCACTCATTCGCCCTACCATGCAATCATCTGCCCTAGCATTCATTCAAATGCCCTAGCATACAATCACCCCCCTGGAATGCACTCATCTGCCCAAGCATGCCCTCATCCACCCTAGCATGCACTCATTCGCCTACCATGCAATCATCTGCCCTAGCATTCATTCAAATGCCCTAGCATACAATCACCCCCCTGGAATCCACTCATCCGCCCTAGCATGCCCTCATCCACCCTAGCATGCACTCATTCGCCCTACCATGCAATCATCTGCCCTAGCATTCATTCAAATGCCCTAGCATACAATCACCCCCCTGGAATCCACTCATCCGCCCTAGCATGCCCTCATCAACCCTAGCATGCAATCATCCGCCCTAGCAGGCAATCATCCACCCTGCAATGCAATCATCTCCTCTAGCATGCAATCATCCGCCCTAGCAGGCAATCATCCACTCTAGCATGCAATCATCCGCCCTAGCATGTAATCATACCCCCCTAGAATGCAATCATCCACCCTGGCATGCAATCATCCACCCTAGCATGCAATCATCCACCCTAGCATGCAATCATCCGCCCTAGCATGCAATCATACCCCCCTAGAATGCAATCATCCACCCTGGAATGCAATCATCCACCCTAGCATGCAATCATCCATCCTAGCATGCAATTATCCGCCCTAGCAGGCAATCATCCACCCTGCAATGCAATCATCTCCTCTAGCATGCAATCATCCGCCCTAGCAGGCAATCATCCACCCTAGCATGCAATCATCCGCCCTAGCAGACAATCATCCACCCTGCAATGCAATCATCTCCTCTAGCATGCAATCCTCCGCCCTAGCATGCAATCATCCGCCCTAGCAGGCAATCATACACCCTAGCAGGCAATCATCTGCCCTAGCAGGCAATCATCCACCCTAGCATGCAATCATCCGCCCTAGCAGACAATCATCCACCCTGCAATGCAATCATCTCCTCTAGCATGCAATCCTCCGCCCTAGCATGCAATCATCCGCCCTAGCAGGCAATCATACACCCTAGCAGGCAATCATACACCCTAGCAGGCAATCATCCACCCTAGCATGCACTCATCCAGCCTAGCATGTCATCACCCTCCCTACAATGCAATCATTCGCCCTAGCATGCAATCATCCGCCCTAGCTTGCAATCATCCGCCCTAGCATGCAATCATCCGCCCTAGCAGGCAATCATCCACCCTGCAATGCAATCATCTCCTCTACCATGCAATCATACCCCCCTAGAATGCAATCATCCACCCTGGAATGCAAACATCCCCCCAAGAATGCAATCATCCGACCTAGCATGCAATCATTCGCCCTAGCATGCAATCATCCGCCCTAGCTTGCAGTCATTCACCCTAGCATGCAATCATCCGCCCTAGCATGTAATCATCCACCCTAGCAGGCAATCATCCACCCTGCAATGCAATCATCTCCTCTAGCATGCAATCATCCACCCTAGCATGCAATCATCCACCCTAGCAGGAAATCATCCACCCTGCAACGCAATCATCTCCTCTAGCATGCAATCATTCACCCTAGCATGCAATCATCCACCCTTGCATGTCATCATCCTCCCTACTATGCAATCATTCGCCCTAGCATGCAATCATCCGCCCTAGCATGCAATCATCCACCCTAGCATGCAATCATCCACCCTAGCATGCAATCATCCGCCCTAGCAGGCAATCATCCACCCTAGCAGGCAATCATCCACCCTAGCATGCAATCATCCACGCTAGCATGCAATCATCCACCCTAGCAGGCAATCATCCAGCCTAGCAGGCAATCATCCGCCCTAGCATGCAATCATATCCCCCTAGAATGCAATCATCCACCCTGCATGCAATCATCCACCCTAGCATGCAATCTTCCACCCTAGCATGCAATCGTCCACCCTAGCATGCAATGATCCGCCCTAGCAGGCAATCATACCCCCCTAGAATGCAATCATCCACCCTAGCATGCAATTATCCGCCCTAGCAGGCAATCATCCACCCTGCAATGCAATCATCTCCTCTAGCATGCAAGAATCCGCCCTAGCAGGCAATCATCCACCCTAGCATGCAATCATCCACCCTGCAATGCAATCATCTCCTCTAGCATGTAATCATCCGCCCTAGCATGCAAGAATCGGCCCTAGCAGGCAATCATCCACCCTAGCATGCAATCATCCACCCTGCAATGCAATCATCTCCTCTAGCATGTAATCATCCGCCCTAGCATGCAATCATTCACCCTAGCATGCAATCCTCCGCCCTAGCATGCAATCATCCGCCCTAGCAGGCAATCATCCACCCTAGCATGCAATCATCCACCCTAGCAGGCAATCATCCACCCTGCAATGCAATCATCTCCTCTAGCATGTAATCATCCGCCCTAGCATGCAATCATCCGCCCTAGCAGGTAATCATCCACCCTAGCGTGCAATCATCCACCCTAGCATGCACTCATTCGCCCTACCATGCAATCATCTGCCCTAGCATGCAATCATTCGCCCTAGCAGGCAATCATCCACCCTGCAATGCAATCATCTCCTCTAGCATGCAATCCTCCGCCCTAGCATGCAATCATCCGCCCTAGCAGGCAATCATCTGCCCTAGCATGCAATCATCCACCCTAGCATGCACTCATTCGCCCTACCATGCAATCATCTGCCCTAGCATGCAATCATTCGCCCTAGCAGGCAATCATCCACCCTGCAATGCAATCATCTCCTCTAGCATGCAATCCTCCGCCCTAGCATGCAATCATCCGCCCTAGCAGGCAATCATCCACCCTAGCATGCAATCATCCACCCTAGCAGGCAATCATCCACCCTGCAATGCAATCAGCTCCTCTAGCATGTAATCATCCGCCCTAGCATGCAATCATCCGCCCTAGCAGGCAATCATCCACCCTAGCGTGCAATCATCCACCCTAGCATGCACTCATTCGCCCTAGCAGGCAATCATCCACCCTAGCATGCAATCATCCACCCTAGCAGGCAATCATCCACCCTGCAATGCAATCATCTCCTCTAGCATGTAATCATCCGCCCTAGCATGCAATCATCCGCCCTAGCAGGCAATCATCCACCCTAGCGTGCACTCATTCGCCCTACCATGCAATCATCTGCCCTAGCATGCAATCATTCGCCCTAGCAGGCAATCATACACCCTGCAATGCAATCATCTCCTCTAGCATGCAATCCTCCGCCCTAGCATGCAATCATCCGCCCTAGCAGGCAATCATCCGCCCTAGCATGCAATCATCCACCCTAGCATGCACTCATCCACCCTAGCATGCACTCATTCTCCCTACCATGCAATCATCTGCCCTAACATTCATTCAAATGCCCTAGCATACAATCACCCCCCTGGAATGCACTCATCTGCCCTAGCATGCCCTCATCCACCCTAGCATGCACTCATTCGCCCTACCATGCAATCATCTGCCCTAGCATTCAATCATCCACCCTAGCATGCACTCATTCGCCCTACCATGCAATCATCTGCCCTAGCATTCATTCAAATGCCCTAGCATACAATCACCCCCCTGGAATGCACTCATCTGCCCAAGCATGCCCTCATCCACCCTAGCATGCACTCATTCGCCTACCATGCAATCATCTGCCCTAGCATTCATTCAAATGCCCTAGCATACAATCACCCCCCTGGAATCCACTCATCCGCCCTAGCATGCCCTCATCCACCCTAGCATGCACTCATTCGCCCTACCATGCAATCATCTGCCCTAGCATTCATTCAAATGCCCTAGCATACAATCACCCCCCTGGAATCCACTCATCCGCCCTAGCATGCCCTCATCCACCCTAGCATGCAATCATCCGCCCTAGCAGGCAATCATCTGCCCTAGCATTCATTCAAATGCCCTAGCATACAATCATCCGCCCTAGCAGGCAATCATCCACTCTAGCATGCAATCATCCGCCCTAGCATGCAATCATACCCCCCTAGAATGCAATCATCCACCCTGGCATGCAATCATCCACCCTAGCATGCACTCATCTGCCCAAGCATGCCCTCATCCACCCTAGCATGCACTCATTCGCCTACCATGCAATCATCTGCCCTAGCATTCATTCAAATGCCCTAGCATACAATCACCCCCCTGGAATCCACTCATCCGCCCTAGCATGCCCTCATCCACCCTAGCATGCACTCATTCGCCCTACCATGCAATCATCTGCCCTAGCATTCATTCAAATGCCCTAGCATACAATCACCCCCCTGGAATCCACTCATCCGCCCTAGCATGCCCTCATCCACCCTAGCATGCAATCATCCGCCCTAGCAGGCAATCATCCACCCTGCAATGCAATCATCTCCTCTAGCATGCAATCATCCGCCCTAGCAGGCAATCATCCACTCTAGCATGCAATCATCCGCCCTAGCATGCAATCATCCACCCTGGAATGCAATCATCCACCCTAGCATGCAGTCATCCACCCTAGCATGCAATTATCCGCCCTAGCAGGCAATGATCCACCCTGCAATGCAATCATCTCCTCTAGCATGCAATCATCCGCCCTAGCAGGCAATCATCCACCCTAGCATGCAATCATCCGCCCTAGCAGACAATCATCCACCCTGCAATGCAATCATCTCCTCTAGCATGCAATCCTCCGCCCTAGCATGCAATCATCCGCCCTAGCAGGCAATCATACACCCTAGCAGGCAATCATCCGCCCTAGCAGGCAATCATCCACCCTAGCATGCAATCATCCGCCCTAGCAGACAATCATCCACCCTGCAATGCAATCATCGCCTCTAGCATGCAATCCTCCGCCCTAGCATGCAATCATCCGCCCTAGCAGGCAATCATACACCCTAGCAGGCAATCATACACCCTAGCAGGCGATCATCCACCCTAGCATGCACTCATCCAGCCTAGCATGCACTCATTCGCCCTACCATGCAATCATCTGCCCTAGCATTCATTCAAATGCCCTAGCATACAATCACCCCCCTGGAATGCACTCATCTTCCCTAGCATGCCCTCATCCACCCTAGCATGCACTCATTTGCCCTACCATGCAATCATCTGCCCTAGCATTCATTCAAATGCCCTAGCATACAATCACCCCCCTGGAATGCACTCATATGCCCTAGCATGCCCTCAACCACCCTAGCATGCACTCATTCGCCCTACCATGCAATCATCTGCCCTAGCATTCATTCAAATGCCCTAGAATACAATCACCCCCCTGGAATGCACTCACCTGCCCTAGCATGCCCTCATCCACCCTAGCATGCACTCATTCGCCCTACCATGCAATCATCTGCCCTAGCATTCATTCAAATGCCCTAGCATACAATCACCCCCCTGGAATGCAGTCATCTGCCCTAGCAAGCCCTCATCCACCCTAGCATGCACTCATTCGCCCACCGATGCAATCATCCGCCCTAACATTCCATCATCCCCCCTAGCATGCCATCACTCTCCCCTCTAGCAGGCAACCATCAGCTCTAGGTTGCAATCATCCTTTCTAGAATGCAATAATCCACTCCAGGATGTAATCCTGCCCCCTGGGATGCAATCATCCACCCTAGCATGCAGTCATCCACCCTAGCATGCAATCATCCGCCCTAGCATGCTCTCATTCGCCCTAGCATGCAATCATCTGCCCTAGCTTGCAATCATCCACCCTAGCATGTCATCACCCTCCCTACAATGCAATCATTCGCCCTAGCATGCAATCATCCGCCCTAGCTTGCAATCATCCGCCCTAGCATGCAATCATCCGCCCTAGCAGGCAATCATCCACCCTGCAATGCAATCATCTCCTCTAGCATGCAATCATCCGCCCTAGCAGGCAATCATCCACCCTAGCATGCAATCATACCCCCCTAGAATGCAATCATCCACCCTGGAATGCAATCATCCCCCCAATAATGCAATCATCCGCCCTAGCATGCAATCATTCGCCCTAGCATGCAATCATCTGCCCTAGCTTGCAATCATTCACCATAGCATGCAATCATCCGCCCTAGCATGCAATCATCCGCCCTAGCAGGCAATCATCCACCCTGCAATGCAATCATCTCCTCTAGCATGCAATCATCCACCCTAGCATGCAATCATCCACCCTAGCAGGCAATCTTCCACCCTGCAATGCAATCATCTCCTCTAGCATGCAATCATCCACCCTAGCATGCAATCATCCACCCTAGCATGCAATCATCCGCCCTTGCAGGCAATCATCCACCCTTGCATGTCATCATCCTCCCTACTATGCAATCATTCGCCCTAGCATGCAATCATCCACCCTAGCATGCAATCATCCACCCTAGCATGCAATCATCCGCCCTAGCAGGCAATCATCCACCCTAGCAGGCAATCATCCACCCTAGCATGCAATCATCCACCCTAGCATGCAATCATTCGCCCTAGCATGCAATCATCCACCCTAGCATGCAATCATCCACCCTAGCAGGCAATCATCCAGCCTAGCAGGCAATCATCCGCCCTAGCATGCAATCATACCCCCCTAGAATGCAATCATCCACCCTGGCATGCAATCATCCACCCTAGCAGGCAATCATACCCCCCTAGAATGCAATCATCCACCCTAGCATGCAATCATCCGCCCTAGCAGGCAATCATCCACCCTGCAATGCAATTATCTCCTCTAGCATGCAAGAATCCGCCCTAGCAGGCAATCATCCACCCTAGCATGCAATCATCCACCCTGCAATGCAATCATCTCCTCTAGCATGCACTCATCCGCCCTAGCAGGCAATCATCCACCCTGCAATGCAATCATCTCCTCTAGCATGCAATCATCCACCCTAGCATGCAATCATCCGCCCTAGCATGCAATCATCCGCCCTAGCAGGCAATCATCCACCCTGCAATGCAATCATCTCCTCTAGCATGCAATCATCCACCCTAGCATGCAATCATCCACCCTAGCATGCAATCATTCGCCCTAGCATGCAATCATCCACCCTAGCATGCAATCATCCACCTAGCATGCAATCATTCGCCCTAGCATGCAATCATTCGCCCTAGCATGCAATTATCCACCCTAGCAGGCAATCATCCACCCTAGCATGCAATCATCCACCCTAGCATGCAATCATTCGCCCTAGCATGCAATCATCCACCCTAGCATGCAATCATCCACCCTAGCATGCAATCATTCGCCCTAGCATGCAATCATCTCCTCTAGCATGCAATCATCCACCCTAGCATGCAATCATCCACCCTAGCATGCAATCATCCACCCTAGCATGCAATCATCCACCCTAGCATGCAATCATTCGCCCTAGCATGCAATCATTCGCCCTAGCATGCAACCAACCCCCCTGGTATGCAATCACCCCCTGGGATGCACCCATTCCCTAGCATGCAATCATCTGCTCTAGCTTGCAATCATCCCCCCAGCATGCAATCATCCCCTCTAGCATGCACTCATCCCCCCAGGATGCAAGCATCCCCCTGGGATGCAATCATTCACCCTGCAATGCATTCTTCCACCCTGGGATGTAACCATCCCTTCTAGGATGCAATAATCCGCCCTAGGATGCAATCAACCCCATAGGTTGCAATCACCCGCCCTGCAATGAAATCATCCCCTTTAGGATACAATCACCACCTGGGTTGCAATCATCCATCACCCTGCAATGCAATCTTCCACCCTGGGATGTAACCCCCCTCCCTAGGATGCAATCATCTCCTCTGGGATGTAATCCCCCTCCCTAGGCTGCATTCACCACACCCCTAGAATGCAATCATTCACTCGAGATAAAGAGACGACAATAGATTGTGTAATAAAGCAAAATAAATTGTAAGCTGATGATATGGCGAGTCTTTCGCCCCATCAGCTTGAATGATGTAGGGACGGCTAGAGCCACTTGATTGCACAAACTGGGTCCTGGTCATCACCGGTCTTGGTTTCAGGCAGATCTCTCACTGAGGTTAAACCGGACTCTTTTGGTTACCTGCAAGAATGCCGTCTCTAGTTATGGCTGAGACGGGTAGGGTCTGGAGAAAGGCCCTCTACATGATGAGGACCAGTCCTTGCTAGAGAGATCCCGGCAGCAAGCACAGGGTCGAGATTTTGACTGGGAAAGCCTGAGGTGGTGGTCGTGCAATTGCTGGAAGGAGTACCGAGGGAGTACATAGAAATGGTGGTCAACAATGGCTGTCAAGGGCCACGCCCAGGGCTAGGAAACCCACGCGGAGAGCATGGAAGTTCTGAAAATAACACATGTTGAGGGTTGGGTAAAGGGGACCTTGATTTAGAAACATATCAGCGATACATCGTACGAGAATGAAGGCTATCATGAGATTTGAGCTGTTCTCCCCAGTTTCAGAGTGAAGAACATACAGATTGTTGGTGGGGACCCAGGATTGGTTGATTAAGGTACGCTAAGCCTGCACCAATCACTAGGGCACAATTGGCTTTAAAAGAGGTGTGAGCCCCTCTTTTATCAAATTTTCCGACGACTTCAAAAGGAGTAAGAAGAAGGATTCATTTGGACGCTGGCTGAAGGTACAGTCTGCCTTACAGCTTCCACCAGTGAAAGAAGGCCAGGATTTCCAAAAGGGAATCAAGCTCCGTCCCCTAAAAATCTCCCAGAGAACAGAAGGATGTACCAACCTCAGAGGACCCTTCCCACAGCTCCGGAACTGGTACCCAGCAAGCACACAGCATGGCCTGCTAGGCTCTGCAGCACGCTTCCTAGGTGGGAAGTGCCAGAGAGTCTCTGACCAAAGGACAATGCCGTTGTCTGAAAACACTCTCCTCAGCTTTGGGCCATCGGCCTTAAAGGACGACACATGCCCAGCGAAGAAGCTAGGAGTAGTGCCAGAACAAGCATCAACTAGTGTCCATAATTTAAGGAAATAAACTTTTCGAGGCAGTTGAGCCCTCAAACCGTGACCGGCTGCACCACTAACTGTTGTCACACTGCAGTCACTAAAGTCATCCGAGGCGCGAGGACAATGATTCTTGACCCTGAGTTGCCGTGTAGGCCAGCCTGCAGCCGTCCGTCCAGCCTCGCTTGCCGAAATGCCTGCCGCATGATAGCCACAGCTGTCTCCCATCTTGAATTCTGTTGCAGGAGCTGCAAGATGTCCTGGTACCGACTCGACACTGTCGAGCATCAAGATCATCTCAAGCACCAGGTACTTTGTGGTTCTGTCCCCCTGATCCTTCTCCGAAGGCCCCTAGTGACATTTACGACCCCTTGCTGCCGTGGTGCTGAAACCAAATAACCTTGAACAGTTAAGACTGATTGCTTTACCGACTACCATCCTGTCAGTATCCAGAGTGCATCCCTTTCCTTTGTGAAACTGTCTGTCCTTTGTGTTCCTTTACAGGGTGGGAATTATTTTGTAGTGTTGTTTATCATTGGGTAATAATGTTTTTTTTGCTGTGTTGCAACTAATCAACAATTCAAGACCTTGCAGGGATAAGCCCGCTGGTCCGTCCACGTTACCAAAATTGGACATGAAGGTCTTATAATTCATTTGTATTCCAATCTGTTCAGATCCCTTCTGGTGTACTAGAGGTGTGGGACTGATTGATGGTTTAGAAATGGATATTCATTCCTGGACCACTGGTGCCCCAGAAGTTGATTCATCCCAGGCTCCCCTGGGGATGATTTGTTGACGGTATACTTGGACCTGCAGCCCGGTACCCCGGCACAGCGTCAATGCCTTTACTATCAACTTTAATGTCAGCCTTAGTGACTGGTACAGAGTTTTTGTCCCCCCAGGGATACAGGCTTGTGGGGGCATTGAATGAGCAAAGAAACTGATGAATCATGTTGATCAGGGTGTAGGCCTCCCCCATGTTCTCGCAGGGCTGCTGGGTTATTTTTGGCGGCACTCAATAGAAATGGAGGAGGGGGTGCCGGGGGAATTTCCCTTTTAGATTCAGGTGCGGGTGCAGGTCTGGGTGTTACAGGTTCCACGGGTGATGACATGGTGGGCAGGAAGGCAGTCCAGGGGTTGGATATGTGCTTTTTGGAATTTGTTGACTGTCACTATACAAGTTCAACAACAAATTGAAATCAAAGGCATGCCTGCAGTATTTAATACTATGAAATGTACTTCATCCTCCTTGCCTTAGATCACCCCTTTTCACCTCTGCATTCACAGTTGTCCCCTGCAGCTTCCTTCAGCTATCTGCCTATGTCTCTCCTCAAAATCCTCAGTCAGTCAGTCTCCTCTGGGTTGAGGCTTACAGGTATCTTTCTAACCTAGGTTTGAGTGGTCGCACCTGGTTGCTTTCAAACCCAAGGGTGCTGAACACCTTGCGGGAGCCGAACACGCGTGCCCTTAACCCCCGGAAGGCTTCACCCTGGTGGGCCCGGTTTGTGAGGATATATGCAAGCGGTTGTGGCCAAATCCGGTGGTGGCAACAGTTCCTGTATGGCAGGCCTCCTTTGTGAAAGGTGATGCAGGACACCCTCACCATTAATCCCTGGCGCTGCTGTCCTTAACATCTCCTAAAAAGACCTGAGTGAGCATGAAATAACCATGTTGGAGAAAGGGTTTTCCTTTGTCCCCATGAAAAACCTAACAAAAATAGAGGATGAAATTGAGTTACGCAGCCTTTTTCGAAAAATATGTTTGAGGGACTTTTTTGGCAATAATGATTCAGATAATTAGATTAATAGTTTACATACTCCATTCAAATGTAAATCCTCATTCAAGCCCACCCTACAAATGGTTTCTGATGAAACCGCCATCTTTGGAATGTATGTCCTAAGGGACTTCAATTCCATTTATGACGCCTCTAATTGCACTAAACAGGGTGCCTGTTACAACTTTACTAAACAAGAATGGATATGCCTCCAACATCTGAAGCAATATCCATCCATTGTTATTAAACAAGCTGATAAGGGGGGGGGGTGTTGTAGTATTAGATTCAGATCAATATGATGAGGAAATAATGCGACAGTTGAACAATCCCACATTTTATTGTAAATTGAGAAGTGGCCGACCGACAGCATAAGGAATGAAATTATGCCAGTTGCATTGTGTGCACGTGATGCAGGAGCTATAAAGGAGGAGGAGTTTCAATTCTTGACGGTACGGGGCACCAGAACTCTACTCATATATATTCTGCCGAAAATTCATAAAAATCTTTACAATCCCCCGGGCCGAACTGTTGTATCCCTCTGCAGTTCCATTTTGGATCCCATTGGCCAATTTTTAGATTTGTTTCTTAAACCGTTGGCAGCTTCTACAGATACAAACTTATCCGATACCACAGATGCTTTTACACATTTAGAGGGTTTGCCCTAATACGGATATATTGATAACACTCGATGAGGAATCTCTTTACTTCAACATACCCCAACTTGAATCTCTTCATGTCATCAAAGAATTTCTTGACCTTAGACCTGGGGTACACCAAATTCCGAGTGAACTTTTGATAGAACTATTAGAAAGAGCATTGATGAAAAACTACTTTCACAATAAGACAACTTATTACCTGTAAGCAAAAGGCAGAGTGATGGGGGCTGCATTTGGCCCAACTACGCCACTCTCTACATGCGGAAATTTGAAAAGATGCTCATCTTGACAGACACTAATCCTTTTAGATCTGCCATCAGACTTTACAAACGCTATATTGATGACAGCATTATTGTATGGGACAAAACCAAAAGTGACCATCTTGTTTCTTACATGGTTGAATAATTTAAACACAAACCTTAAATTCACCATGTCTGCCAGTATTTCATCCCTACCTTTTCTGGATCTCCTTATTAAAAATAGAGATGGCCAGATTATTGTGGATCTGTACCGCAAAGAAACTTACTGTAATACGATCCTCAGGTTCGACAGTTTCCATCCTCAATCTCTGCGTGAAAGTATCCCCTGTGGACAATTTCTCAGAGCGAGACACAAATGCTCCAGGGTTGAGTATGACATGGCCCAGGCAGATATAATTCAAGACATGCTTCAGCTACGAGGTTATCCCTCCCACTTACTAAGACAAACATGCAAAAGTGCTAAAAGTCAACACTGGGACGCCCTATTGGCTAAATACGATAGTGATAATATTACCAAGGAGAGTATAGGATGTTGCAATTAAATAATCCCAATTTGGAACGCCCAATATATGCATTTAAAAAGAGCAAACATCTGAAAAATTAGCTTTTGAAAGCAGACAGAGCACTTCCCGTTAGTAAACAGAGCGCTCTCATGAGTTTATGGCGTGCCAAGTCTATCACTGGCCATTTTCCATGTGGCTTTTGTTGCCAATGTGCATGTACGACTGCCAGTACATCAGTTATGATCAATGGTCAAACTTGGCAGTTGAAACAACATACTACATGTAATACTAAAAATGTAATTTATGTTATTGTCTGTCATTGCCTCAAGTCATTCATTGGCAAAACATCAAGACCAAATAAGTTGAGAATTGGTGAAAATAAATCTAAAATCCATACTAAGACTCTAACATCTCCTTTAGTATCGCATTTTTGGGAGAATAATCATAGTTGCAACAACATGAAATTGTGGGCCAGAGAGTTGAAGGTGTTGATTCGAATAATACATTAGCACAACGTGAACAATGGTGGATATATAACACCAACAGTTATGATTCAGGTCTTAATCAACAAGACGAATGCTTGTACTGCATCCTTTGAGACACATTCCTAACACCACATGTCATACTATGTTGCAGTATTGTCTAGGATGGGTCTTCCTTTTCTTCTGTTACTTCTAATATATACTATATGCTTCCCTCAGCTTTTTGGACTCTTTTCTAATGGGGTCATTGCATCTATCAGGGCCCCTTCTGAATTACAATATATTATTCAGACCTCTGCTGTTCCTCCCGTTTTTCTCCCTTACATATTTATCTGTGGTCATTTTATTCGATCTGAGGCTGTTTTGTATCACTATTGACAATTTTAGTTTAATTGCTCCCTGGTATGCAGATCTATTTCATCTACCAGGGCTGTTCCTGTGCAGTTCCCTTAGGGAGCACTACAGAAGATTAAGACTACAGGTATGAGCAATAAATCCCCTTTGGTATCAGTCTGTACCATAAAGATTTAGTTGGTAGCGGTGGCTAAGCAGTCAGAGTTATCTCAAGAGGGAGATGAGTAGTATTCAGGATTTGCACAATAGGACTGCAAGACTAGGGTACAAGGAAACTGTCACGACCCTCCCCAAAACCCCCTCTGGCAAACCCATTGGCCAGGTGGAGTCAGGACTCGGGCCTCTAGAGCCTGACATCCTCTTCAAAAGCCCTCATGGGGCCAGTCCTTTCGCCTATGGCGCCAGGCTCATACACCATGAACAACAATGTGCTTGGGAACTACTTTATTGTATTGTCAGCCAACTTGGAGGCATCCACATAGTTTGGTTCCTAAGAACCAAGCTATGCAGTCTAGTATTTTGGGTGTGGTAGCCTAGGGACTACTTTGCCTGGACTATTTTGTTGGGGCTATTTAAACCACACCCGAGCAAGACAACACTCTTCGCGTTACTTTGCAGCTTGCAACGTGACGCTCACCGTGTCCAGCTATTCCCTCGAACCTCGGAGAAGCAGAACCTGCAAGGAGACAAAAGCAACATCGTTAGCAGCAGCATCTTACCTGCAGTCTTCATCTTTAAACACTCGCAGCTACTGAGAACAGCTTCCTCGAATCTGCACGCCTCCTGGACAGAACGACCTGAAAGAGGAACATAGAGGCAACATTTAAGAAAGCAGTAGAGACATTTACAAATTACAAACTGCTCAAAAGGCTTACCTGGCTGGTCGCCTCTCAGCTGGCACCACTCCGGACATTCCACTCGACCTGAAGAACACCGCGACCTACAAGGAAGGAAAACACAGGTTAGCAAAGGCAAGACTTCGCAGCGCTGCGCATATCGCTTACTTACCGCCTCATAGCGCTCTTAATGCACCATCATTTACCAGCGGGCTCAACCAAGCCAGTTCGCCGCGCTGAAGCTCCGCATGCCTAAGGGAGAAAAAAGAGACATTTTAAACAAAGAAAGGCATGCAGGATAGCAACAAAACTAAAGAACGGCAATAAAACCTACCTAAACAATATCAAATGGGCCGGTGTCAGTGAAGTAACTGGACCGCACTCGCCCATGAAAGACAACGCGCCCCTGCAAAAAAGGCAGGACGGAGGGCACGCCTAATTCTACCGTGAGGAGAGGGCACCAGAGGGACTGAAATCATATGGGGGTGGAGGGAGGATACTTACCCCAGTCGGTCAGTCTTGAACACAGTCCTCCTGCATTTTCAGGCAGAACCTTCCCCGCAGACCACATCAGGGCAAAGCTTAGAAGCATACCAGCGAGTAACCTGGCTTGGTGGCGTTCCTGTGTATACCAGGTGAGCGTAACAGAACGCAAAGCCTACCATAACAAATCCACCTGGGCGCCATGGGGACATCAGAAATGGACAAATTGGCCCAATTACTTGGAGAGCTTTGTGCTGAGGTTCATTCTGCCCGACAAGAGACTAATGCAATCCAGAGAGACCTAATAGTGACCAAAGAATGCACTGAAGAGATTAGCAGGCAGTACTTGCAATCACAGGCAGTACAGACGCCTCTACCTGGAAGCAATCCAACGATGCAAAACCCTGCCATACCACCCACTCCGGTACAGATCACCTTACCTGGACCAGTGCCCCTGGCACCACCAGAAAGGTTCTCAGGCGACCCACGGAAGTATGCAGCATTCATCAATCAGTGCCGCCTTCATTTTCTTTGTAGGCCTGGAGCAATTTCAAATGATCAAGCTCAGGTAGCTTTTGTCTTATCATACCTGAGTGGTAGTGTAGGAGATTGGTCGGTGCCGTTGGTAACCCATGATGATCCTCTATTACATGACTTTGGGGGGTTCCAGAGAGAAATGGAAAAACTTTTTGCTCGCCATACCCAGGAACAAGCAGTAGACAATGAACTCTTGTCCCTCCGACAGGGGAATCAGGACTTGTTAACGTTCATTGTTACCTTCAACAGACTGGTTGCCGAAGCTAGGTGGCCAGAAAACAAAAGAACCACGTTATTCCATCGAGGCTTACGAGGCAAATTAAAGGATGTCTTAGCCCAGGTGGTTCATCCACCCAGAGATTGTGCAGAATTCATAAATCTGGTCGTGCAGCTAGATCACCGGTTGCAGGACCGAAAGGCAGACCGGTCTAAGATGGACCCTCGGACCGTGTATGTTCGACCAAGGGAAAACACACCCTGTGTTCCTGAAAATGCTGTAGAACCCATGCAGATTGGAGGAATACAGCCTCTATTAACCAAACAAGGCAGGACAAAAGAAGACAACAACAGCTTTGTTTGTATTGTGGGAAACCAGGACATTTCCTGAAGGACTGTCGGGTAAAACCCCCAAGAAGAACAGTCGGGGCCACAGAGAAGGATGAAGCTAAGGAATCGGAAACTAGCAAGCTCGACAAACGTAGAGGTCAGTTTGTCGAGTGAGAAGAAAGAGTTGCTGATCTCGTACTTTGCAATACCAGTGATCTTAATTAACCACCAACATTCGTCAAGAATGCATGCTGTTGAAGCATACATCGATAGCGGAGCAGTTGGAAATTATATTGATCAAGAACTGGCAGCAGAGATGGGGCTTCCTTTGCGCGCTAAGCCAACTATGGACAAGGTAACCACTGTGGATGGGACAGAAATCGCTTCCGGTAACCTAGTGCACAGCCAGGGTAACCTTCCTGTGTCAGGACGGACATCGGGTGTCTATTTCATTCGATCTCATCAAGGCACCTCAGTTCAGGCTAATACTAGGGATGCCATGGTTGGTTGCTCACAACCCTTTGATAGACTGGCGGGCATGAAAATTAACCTTCCCCGGTGACTGCTCCCCTGCCTGCTATTACCAAGAGGAGAAACCCTACGTCTGTATCCCCATGACTCCCGGAGCGACAGTATCAACCCTGGGAGCAACTAATACCTTGCCAAGTGAATACCATGATTTCCAGGATGTTTTCCGAAAGGACCAAGCCAATACATTGCCGCAGCACAGGCCCTATGACTGTCAGATCGACCTTGTTCCTGGTGCACAAATCCCTTGCGGCAGGATCTACGCTCTCACAGAACCAGAAAACCTTCATTTGAAATCCTATTTAGACCAGTACCTTGCAAACAGATTTATCCGTCCTTCAAAGTCCCCCGCAGCCAGTCCTTTGTTCTTCGTACCGAAAAAGGAAGGAGACTTGAGAACCTGTATTGACTACCGTCCATTGAACCAAATCACTGTGAAGAACTGCTACCCCTTGCCACTTATCCCTGAGATGCTAGATCAAGTTAAAGATGCCCAGATTTATACCAAATTGGACCTTCGAGGAGCGTACCACTTGGTCCGAGTCAGGAAAGGAGATGAATGGAAAACCGCCTTACGTACTAAGTACGGCTTGTTTGAAAATCAAGTCATGCACTTCGGGTTATGCAACGCTCCTGCGTCATTCCAATATTTCATGAATGACGTCTTAAGGGAGTTAATTGATGTGTGCGCCTTAGTGTACATAGACGACATCTTAGTATACTCAGCCTCGGAACAATATCATGTCAGGCACGTTCGTTCAGTCCTCACCAAGCTACGTCAACATTGCTTGTTTGCAAAGCTTAAAAAATGCTTTTTTCACATCACCGAAGAAGAATTTCTTGGTTTTATCCTTACTCCAGGAGGCATCAGAATGGACATGCACAAGGTAGATGCCATTCTGAAATTGCCTTCACCAACGTCTCTGAAAGGGGTACAAAGCATAATGGGCTTTGCGAACTTCAACCGCCGATTCATCCCAGACTTCTCTCAGGTTGTGCACCCAATCACAGTACTATTACGAAAAAACAATAAAAAGTTTGCTTGGACCAAAGAAGCAGAAGAAGCCTTTCAGGAACTTAAAGAAAGTTTTACTTCTGCTCCAATTCTGCGACATCCTCGTCCAGACCTCCCTTATGTCGTTGAAACTGATACGTCCAGTCTCGCAATGGGGGCTGTCCTTTCACAGAGAGACCCAGAAACCGGCCAGCTACATACTGTGGCCTTCTGGTCGAAAAGGTTCTCACCTCCAGAGATTAATGATGCCATCACAGACAAGGAACTCCTGGCTATCAAATCCGCCTTTAAAGCCTGGAGGCACTACCTTCTTGGGGCCAGACACACCATTACAGTCAACACAAACCACCGAAACCTGCAATATCTCAAAACAGCCAAGGCCCAGTCCTTGCTCCAATTACGGTGGGCCCTTTTCTTCGCCGAATATGATTATGTAATCACATTTTGACCAGGAGTTACAAACATGGGCATAGATGAAAAAGTATTTACAACTCCAGACCCAGTAGCTATTATACCTGAAGAGAAACTCTTGGGTATCACGACAGCCTTAACACAAGCAGAACTACGAAAATAAATCCAACGGACAATGAATCCTGATGCCTACCTCGCATGGCAAACTCAAGGAGAACAATATACCATCAAGGACCCTCTACCCTTTTTTAGGGATCGCCTATATGTACCCAAGAAGGAATTACAACAGCATATTATTTCAAACTATCATGATTCACTGATCGAAGGGCATCCTGGGATCGCCAAAACCCTAGCTAAGGTGAAAGAGAACTTTTGGTGGCCTACCTGGCGTAAGGACATCATTCAATATATTCAGTCCTGCGATGTCTGCGCACAAAATAAATCACAGAAACAAAAACCATCTGGTCTCCTACAACCATTGGACATTCCTTCAGTTCCATGGCACACTCTTTCCCTTGACTTCATCACTGATCTACCTCCAAGCCAAGGGTTCAACGCCATCCTTGTAGTTGTGGACATATTCTCGAAGATGGCCCATTTTATTCCTCTCAAAGGCCTCCCAGACGCAGCCACTTTAGCAAAAGTGTTCCTGGAGGGCGTGGTTAAGCTATATGGCTTCCCTTCGGTTCTGGTCTCTGATCGAGGCAGCCAGTTTGTTTCAAGTCTCTGAAAAAAATGCTTTACAATGGCGCAGATCGACGTTTGGCTATCTACCAGTCACCATCCCCAAACGGACGGCCAAACCGAGAGAACCAATCAGACACTCGAGCAATATTTACAGTGCATGCTGCACCACGAACAAAGGAATTGGAAAGACCTACTATGGAAAGCCGAATATGCATATAACAATGCTTTGCATTCAAGCACGGGACAAACGCCCTTCTATACCCTTCATGACAGACATCCATGTACCTTTGAACTAGACATTCCAGCTAGCTTGGAAATGCAAGCGGTAAAGACTCTACACACAACCATTACTCACTCTTTCAAAAGGGCAAAGGAACACCTTATTCATGCCAAAGAAAAACAAAAGAGATTCACCGACCAACACCGGAAAAAGGCCCCTGATTATCAAGTAGGAGACAAAGTTTGGTTAGCCGCTAAATTCGTACCCATCAAGGGAACCCAGACCTTTCATCCCAGATTCTTAGGATCCTATACCATTAAGGCAATTATCAACCCAGCAGCTGTGAAACTGGATTTACCACCTAATCTACACATCCACCCGATATTCCATGTGTCCCTCCTGAAACCAATGCAACCCGGCACACGGATTGGGACACCACCTAAACCCATACTTGTTGACGGAGACCAGAAATCAAAGTCAAAGATATCTTGGACTCTAAATACTCTAGAACCAAGCTATATTATCTCGTCGATTGGAAAGGATTTGGACCACAAGATAGATCCTGGGAGCCCAGTGAGAATATCCACGCACCACGTCTGATTAGGAAATTCCATCGGAACTTTCCAACCAAACCTGGGCCAGACAAAAGGAACACCATGGGAGGGGCCTTAGGGGGGAGTGCTGTCACGACCCTCGCCCAAAACCCCCTCTGGCAAACCCATTGGCCAGGTGGAGTCAGGACTCGGGCCTCTAGAGCCTGGCATCCTCTTCAAAAGCCCTCATGGGCCAGTCCTCACACCTATGGCGCCAGGCTCATACACCATGAACAACAATGTGCTTGGGAACTACTTTATTGTATTGTCAGCCAACATGGAGGCCTCCACATAGCTTAGTTCCTAAGAACCAAGCTATGCGGTCTAGTGTTTTGGGTGTGGCAGGCCTGGAACTACTTTCCCTGGTACTACTTTACCTGGGCTATATAAACCACACCCTGACTGCAGAACATGCTTCGTGTTACTTTGCAGCTTGCAACGTGACGCTCACCGTGTCCAGTTATTCCCTCTAACCTCGGAGAAGCAGAACCTGCAAGGAGACAAAAGGAACATCATTAGCAGCAGCATCTTACCTGCAGTCTTCATCTTTAAACACTCACAGCTACTGAAAACAGCTTCCTCGAATCTGCACGCCTCCTGGACAGAACGACCTGAAAGAGGAAAATAGAGGCAATATTAAAGAAAGCTGTAGAGACATTTACAAATTACAAACTGCTCAAAAGGCTTACCTGGCGGGTCGCCTCTCGGCTGGTACCACTCCGGACATTCCACTCGCGCTGAGGAACACCGTGCCCTACAAGGAAGGAAAACACAGGTTAGCAAAGGCAAGACTTTGCAGCGCTGCGCATAGGGCTTACTTACCGCATCATAGCGCTCTTAATGCGCCATCATTTACCAGCAGGGCTTAACCAGGCCAGTTCTCTGTGCTGAAGCTCCGCATACCTAAGGGAGAAAAAAAAGACATTTTAAACAAAGAAAGGCATGCAGGATAGCAACAAAACTAAAGAACAGCCATAAGACCTACCTAAACAATATCAAACGGGCCGGTGTCAGTGAAGTAACTGGACCGCACTCGCCCATGAAAGACAACGCGCCCCTGCAAAAAAGGCAGGACGGAGAGCACGCCTAATTCTACCACAAGGTGAGGAGAGGGCGCCAGAGGGACTGAAAGCATACGGGGGTGGAGGGAGGATACTTACCCCAGTCGGTCAGTCTTGAACACAGTCCTCCTGTTTTTTCAGGCAGAACCTTCTCCGCAGACCACATCAGGGCAAAGCTGAGAAGCATACCAGCAAGTAACCCAGCTGGGTGGCATCCCTGTGGATACCAGGTGAGCTTAACAGAAACACTGACCAAAGCTTTGTATTAAAACAAATATATATATTTATTTTTCACACTTCTAGTTCAACACATTAATCACAGTTATAAAAGCAAGTTAAAATCAGTCAAGAAAAGTATACACAACTCCCTAGTTAAATTGTAGACAAGTTTGAGCAAGAGTGAAAACTGAGCAAAATGGCACAGTGAAAACCAAACACAAATGGCACTCTAGCAATTTCTCACAAGGGAGGGAAAGCACAGGTTGTACAGGAATATCTTCTTACACACCCTAGCAACACTGCCCATAAGTTTGTGAACAAGCTTAGGCAAGGCAGTACTTTAAATTGTATAATGCTTAAATGAAAACCGAGCAAAATGGCACTTCACAAGTTTTAAAAAAGGGGAAGAAAAGGGTGGTTATAAGAAGTAGGTGCACCAACACAGTTCTAGTTGAGAAGCAATCCAGAGAAGGCAGTTCTAACAAATTTAGCCAGAGTCCTTTAAAATTTCATAGGCAGGAGCAACGGTAATGAGGTTCATTTTACGTAGTAAGGCAATTGATTTCCATTGGATTAGTCCATTTAAAGGTTCCAGACCTACTTCATATCGTATTATTACAATTGAAACATAGGATGGTAATCCCAAAACTCCCCTCCAGAACTGACCTTCTAAAATCGGCCAGATCCGATTATCCAAATTTAATCCAGCTTCCGCCCCATATGTTATCGCCGGTATACATTTTTGCCGATAAAATGTAATTATCGGAATGAAGGTGAAGTTACCATATTCATTATGTAACCGTTTTCCCTGCAGTGTAAAGGATGCCATCCAATGCTTCAAATCAATTATCTAGTCTTGTTCTTTTATGGATTGATTGATATGGATCCCAAGATACCGTATCCTTGAAACGGCATCAATTTTTTCACCATTCACTGACCACCCAAATCTTTCCTTTTTTGACTTGTGCCAAAAGCTACAATTTTTGATTTTGCAGCATTCATTTCAAGATCGTTGACTTGTAGGTAGATGACCAATGCATTCAGGAACTGTTGAAGCCCAATCTCAGTTTGGTCGACTAATACAATATCATCGGCATATAAGGCCCAACTTATTATTTGATGGTTCAATTTTGGTGGAAAACAGCAGATGTTCTGGAAAGCTGCTGACAGGTCAGCAATGTAAAGCTTGAACAGTAACGCTGCTAGCGGGCATCCTTGTTTAACTCCATGGATTGTTGGAACTTCTTTTGTCAGGCTACCACTGTTGTTAGTGCAAACTTTTATTGAAGTTTCCTCATGTAAAGCCATTAGAGGCTCCAGTAAAGTTGGGGGGCAAGCCCATTTTATTAATTTGTTCCACAATTTTATGCGGTTTATTCGGTCAAAGGCTTGACGCATGTCTATAAATGCTACAAAGAGTTTCTTCTTTGTCTTTAAGGGTTCCAACTTCAACAGATTCACAATTAGAAGATTAACTTCTGTCCCAACTTCTTTAGTAAAACCGGTTTGGCGGTGTCAGATATATCTGTTATATCCTCTTCTACTTGTGAAGAGTTTGATCCCCTGCCCTCCCCTTCCTACTCACCTCTGATTTTCCGATGTAATGCAAGCTTCGGGTTATCCTGGGTTCGAGTCTTTCCCTTTTTTTTTGCAGAGAAGGACGACCGTGAAAGGACGCCACAGTGACACCCAATGGGTGAACTGTGGATACCCTCCTCAGCCGTTAAACAGTGGGGAAAAAGCCAGAGGCATAAAAAACCCCAGAAAGGTATGCTTCAGCTGAAGAGATGAGTGAATGAGGAATATCCAGAGATGGTTAACTCGGGTGTAGGTCCAGTAGTAGAAAGTCTGAGTACCAAGGGTTATGTGTTTGGGTAGTAACAATACAGTACTGGAAAAGGCAGGCAATCCGTTAGGCAGGCAGGAGTCGGTACACAGGAAGTACAAGAAAACGCCAATGGGGATGAGGCAAGGCAGTCCGTTGAACAGAAGGAGGTCGATACACGGAAAGGTAAGGCTAAGGTAAAGGCGGGGAGGAAAGGAATGAAAGAAGGCAAGACAGAGGGAAAATAACACAAGACGGGAGGAAGGGACAGGAGGAAGATGGGAGCGGAAAGTAGAAGGAGGAGGGTCAAGGAGACGGAGGCGAGAGGATAAGCTGGAAATACAGAGAGGAAGGACGGGAGGAAAGAGGCGGGTAAGAGAGCAAAACCCTGAGGAGCGAAGTGCAAGGAGTACGGCAGCGCAGGCGATCAGAAAAACTGTTTGTTGCAACGCATCCGACCCCGGAAGTGAGTGGCTTAATTACGGGCGTCGGAATGCGTAGAATGCGACTAGACTCGTACTCTGCGCTTCGTTGTATGTGAAGGAACCAGCAATGGAGGACGCAGCTTCCATTTAGTCCAGAGCCGCCAGGTTCCCTGAGGTGTGACAGTATGCCCCCTCCTAAGGTCCACTCCTCCTGGCTTGCTCGGATTACTACGGTGGAACTTGTACAACAGTAGGGGGGTATTCAAATGAGATCTAGGTTCCCAGGTGTTTTCTGAAATAGGGTATCCTTTCCAACGAATCAGGTATTCTAAGCGTCCTCTATGATACCCGGAGTCACATATCTGGGCCACCTCATAGACATCTTTAGAAGGGTCTTTGGGTACAGAGTTGTTGCTTGCCTTACGGGTCCATCTATCTTCAAAAAAGGACTTTAGTTGAGAAGTGTGAAACACCGGATGAGAAATTGCTAGAGTACCATTTGTGTTTGGTTTTCACTGTGCCGTTTTGCTCAGTTTTCACTCTTGCTCAAACTTGTCTACAATTTAACTAGCGAGTTGTGTATACTTTTCTTGACTGATTTTAACTTGCTTTAATAACTTTAGTTGAGAAGTGTGAAACACCGGATGAACTCGGCGTAAGCTTGACGGTAGCTGTATACGAAAGGCCACAGGGTTTATGACTCGAGTGATCTTGTATGGTCCAATATATCTAGGGGACAGTTCTGAGGGACGTACCCAACGTGGTAGGAATTTGGTCGACAGGAGTACCTTAGAACCAACACCCCATTCTGGAACTGGTCTGCGGTGTTTATCCGCGTGGGTCCTGTTTCTTTCTTGGGCCTTCTTCAATCCCAGCCTAGCTTTGTTATGTGCCTCCCGGATAGTTGTCAAAGAGGCTTCGGCCGAAGGAACTGAGCTCTCTATGTGAACTAATGGAAGAAGGGTGCAGGGATGGTAACCATATGTACAGAAAAAAGGGCTAATCCCGAGGCCAGAGTTTTTGGCATGATTGTGAGAGAATTCTGCCATCGGAAGTAACTGGACCCAATTGTCTTGCTGTTGGTTAACGAAACACCAGAGATACTGCTCTAATGTACCGTTGAGGCATTCCGTCTGTCCGTTGGATTGTGGATGGAATCCCGAGGTGAGAGCTCTCTCTATACCCAATCCTTTACAGAGATCGGACCAGAAATGGGATGTATACTGTCTGCCTCGGTCCGAAATGATCTTAGTAGGTAGACCGTGTAACTTGAATATGTCTTTCAAGAATATTTCTGCCATACAGGAGGCAGAAGGTACTCTAGGTAAGGGTGAGAAATGTGCCAACTTTGTGAAATAATCATCCACCACCATAATACAGGTACAACCTTGCGACTCTGGTAAATCAACGATGAAATCAGTAGATACAGTGGACCAAGGCCCAGTAGGAATGGCACAGGGTTCCAACAATCCCAGAGGTCATTGCGTGGTGGATTTGTTCCGAAGGCAGGTGGTACAAGACTGGACATATTGTTTGGTATCTTCCCTCATGTTGGGCCAAAAGAAGTGTCGTACTAGAAAATCCTGAGTACAACGAATACCACGATGTCCGGCAAACTTGGAGTCATGACACCAGGATAACGCCGTCTTTCTTAAAGCTGGCGTGGGTAAGTACAATTTGTCGTTTACTAGATAAAGTCCGTCTTTAACAACGTACTCCGTCAGGTTGTCATGCATTTCGTCCTCGAATCTTAATCCTGAATCGTCCTTGACTCGTTGTAAAAAGGTAGAAATAACTCCAATTCTTTGGGACCTAGAAAACATCAACTCCGTCGTGGATTCCGATTCAGACAGATAGTCACTGCGCCGGGACAGGGCATCAGCTACCAGGTTTTGTTCACCCAGGATATAGGTGATCTCGAAGTCAAACTGGGCGAAGAAATGTGCCCATCTCGCCTGCCTGGTATTATAGCACTCAAATTGACGTAATACTTGCAGATTTTTGTGATCCGCACGAAGGGTAAAAGGATGTTCCCCACCTTGGAGGAGGTGACGCCATTCAGCACAGGCTAATTTCATGGCGAGTAACTCTTGCTCTATAACAGAGTAGTTACGATGACTGATGTTCAGGGTTTTGGAAAAATAGGACACCGGGTGTTCCTTACCATCGCGTTCTTGTAGTAAGACCGCTCCTACAGCGGCTGAAGAGGCATCAGTTTCCACGATGAAAGGGCTGTGCTGATCGGGTTGTCTTAAGACAGGAGCCGAACAAAAGGTCCGTTTTAGCTGTTGAAAACTCTTCTCCGCCTGGGGAGACCATTGAAACGGAGAGGAGGATTTCTTCAGAAGAGTAGTCATAGGAAGTACCTGTTGGGAGAAATTTGGGATGAATTTTCGATAGAAGTTAGAAAGGCCAAGAAATCTCTGGATGTCCTTAACTGTCTTAGGGGACGGCCAATCAAGGATGGAATTGACCTTTTGAGGGTCCATGGCAATGCCCTCAGAGGAAAGGATGTAACCTAAGTAGGAAATGGACTTAGCCGAAAAGACACATTTTTCAAGTTTGACAGAGAGATGATTTTCTTGTAATCTATGAAATACCTCCAGGACGTGGGTAAAATGTTCTTCTTGGGTGCGAGAGAAGACAAGGATATCATCTAAGTAGATGATTACTGAGTGACCCAAGAGATCAGAAAAGAGTCTGTCCATGAAGCGTTGAAAAATGGAAGGAGCATTGACAAGACCAAATGGCATTACTTGATATTCATAAAGTCCAAAGGGGGTCCTAAACGCAGTCTTCCACTCATCCCCAGAATGGATACGAAGCAGATGATAAGCTTTCCGTAGATCTAGTTTGGTAAATATCGTGGCCGACTGAACGGCGTGAATGATTTCTGAAATGAGAGGCATGGGATACCTGTCCTTTGTGGTTACCTTGTTTAGCCCCCTGTAATCGACACACGGACGCAGTTCCAGTGTGTCTTTCTTGGGGATGAAAAATAAAGAGGCCCCTGCAGGAGATCTAGAAGGCCTAATCAAGTCATTGGCCAGATTCTTATCTAGGTATTCTCGCAGATATCTTCTTTCTTGAAGTGTCAAAGAAAACATCTGACAAAAGGGGACCAAAGCCCCAGGATGTAGATCGATCCTGCAATCTTCAGGTCTGTGAGGAGGAAGCTCAAGAGGTATCTTCTCTGTCACTACATCAGTGTATTCCTTGAGAAAGGAGGGTAAACAATGTATTGTCTTAGATTCTATACCGCTGGCGGTTTGTATTGTAGTAAAGGTAGGTTTGGGCAAACAGTTCTTCTTACAGAAGGTTGAGTGGAAGCTTAAAAGGTTTCTGGTCCAATCTATAGAAGGGTTGTGTCGATGAAGCCAACCTATGCCCAGGATGAGAGGGAAGTGAGCTGCTCGGATAATGTCAAAGGATAGACGTTCAGAATGTTCCATGATGCACACGGTGAGGATCTTTGTGGAATGAGTAATCAGGCCTGAGCTTAAAGGTTCTCCGTCAACACCCTCTACCTTCTGATCTTCGGTCTTGGCTACTCGGATAAGTCCGTGGCTTTCGGCCCACTGAGTGTCTATGAAATTGCCTGCGGCCCCACAATCCAGGAGAGCCTGGGTCTGAATAGAGGTCTTTCCGATAAGTAGGGTAACTGCCATCACCATGAGTCGGTCATCGTTACTACCTTCCAAGGTAGTGATTGGAATGGTCACAAAGGGACTAGGATTATTCCCTCGGTAGTGATTCCCAAACTTACCGAGGGTGCCCGTTTCCCGAGCGTCTCGGGAGTACATCTGGGCAGTCTCAAAGTAAATGAGTCGAAGATCCACAGTACATACACAGACTTCCTTCTCGCCTTCTTCTGCGTTCTTCAACCGTGAGAGGGGTGCGGGTGGTACCTATCTGCATAGGTTCTTCTCGGGTGGAGCGTGTCGAGGAAGGCGATGTCAGAGGGAGGGAAACAGGAGGTATAGGGATCCCAATCTTTGTCTTTCGATGCTCTGCACGTCGTTCGGTTAATCGGAAATCTATTCGCAATGTGGCTGTGATGAGATCTGTGAAGGTGAGAGGTCTTTCTATGCATGCTAGTTCGCCCTTTAATTCTTCTCGCAGACCTCTCCGGAATATGGCGTATTATGCCTGTTCTTGCCAGCCCGCCTCTGCGGCTTTTTGTTTGAACAACGTGATTTAGGACATTAAGTCGGAGTTCCCTTGTCTGATGTCCAACAGGTCCTCGGAGGCCAAATATGTACTCTCAGTAAGTAGGAAGGTCTGTGTCATCAATGTCTTGAATGCTTTGTAATCTTGTAACACGGGATCTGCTCTGTTGACCAGCGGGGTAGCCCAGGCCAGTGCATTGCCTGACATGTGAGTAATCATGAACCCGACCTTAGCATGTCCCGAAGAGAATGTTTGGGAACGGAATGAGAAATGCAGGTTACATGCATCAAAGAACTCCTTGAAATTCTTGAGTGTCCCATCAAACTTCCCTGAGACTAAGGGTGATGGAGGTAGATCCGTGGTAGGTGGGTCTCGTTCAGCAACTCTCTGCTGTAAAGCGGCATTTGCGTCTTTAAGATTTTGAACTTCTAAGTTCAAGTTCTGGACTGCTGCCACTAACTCCTGCACCTGTTGCGGAGTGGCCATAATGATTTGCGGGCGTTGCAATCTGTCGGATATATCTGTTATATCCTCTTCTACTTGTGAAGAGTCTGATCCCCAGTCCTCCCCTTCCTACTCACCTCTGATTTTCCGATGTAATGCAAGCTTCGGGTTATCCTGGGTTCGAGTCTTTCCCTTTTTTTTTTGCAGAGAAGGACGACCATGAAAGGACACCACAGTGACACCCAATGGGTGAACTGTGGCTAGCCTCCTCAGCCGTTAAACAGTGGGGAAAAAGCCAGAGGCATAAAAAACCCCAGAAAGGTATGCTTCAGCTGAAGAGATGAGTGAATGAGGAATATCCAGAGATGGTTAACTCGGGTGTAAGTCCAGTAGTAGAAAGTCTGAGTACCAAGGGTTATGTGTTTGGGTAGTAACAATACAGTACTGGAAAAGGCAGGCAATCTGTTAGGCAGGCAGGAGTCGGTACACAGGAAGTACAAGAAAACGCCAATGGGGTTGAGGCAAGGCAGTCCGTTGAACAGAAGGAGGTCGATACACGGAAAGGTAAGGCTAAGGTAAAGGCGAAGAGGAAAGGAATGAAAGAAGGCAAGACAGAGGGAAAATAACACAAGACGGGAGGAAGGGACAGGAGGAAGATGGGAGCGGAAAGTAGAAGGAGGAGGGTCAAGGAAACGGAGGCGAGAGGATAAGCTGGAAATACAGAGAGGAAGGACGGGAGGAAAGAGGCGGGTAAGAGAGCAAAACCCTGAGGAGCGAAGTGCACGGAGTACGGCAGCTCAGGCGATCAGGAAAACTGTTCGTTGCAACGCATCCGACCCCGGAAGTGAGTGGCTTAAGTACGGGCGTCGGAATGCGTAGAAAAAAGACTAGACTCGTACTCTGCACTTCGTTGTACGTGAAGGAACCAGCAATGGAGGACGCAGCTTCCATTTAGTCCAAAGCCGCCAGGTTCCCTGAGGTGTTACAGTATGCCCCCTCCTAAGGTCCACTCCTCCTGGCTTGCTCGGATTACTACGGTGGAACTTGTACAACAGTAGAGGGGTATTCAAATGAGATCTAGGTTCCCAAGTGTTTTCTGAAATAGGGTATCCTTTCCAACGAATCAGGTATTCTAAGCGTCCTCTATGATACCGGGAGTCACATATCTGGGCCACTTCGTAGACATCTTTAGAAGGGTCTTTGGGTACAGAGTTGTTGCTTGCCTTACGGGCCCATCTATCTTCAAAAAAGGACTTTAGTTGAGAAGACCCCGGAAGTGAGTGGCTTAAGTACGGGCGTCGGAATGCGTAGAAAAGGGACTAGACTCGTACTCTGCGCTTCGTTGTACGTGAAGGAACCAGCAATGGAGGACGCAGCTTCCATTTAGTCCAAAGCCGCCAGGTTCCCTGAGGTGTGACAGGCGGACATCTAATAGATTTTTGTTTACCGCCCAAGCTGTAATTTTTTGTTGTAAGCAAGTCGCAAATATTTCCCCTATTATGTCCAAGAGGGCAATAGGGCGATAGTTGGCAGGATTTTCCCTATTGCCCTTCTTGAAAATAGGCACAATGACAGCCGACTTCCATGAATTGGGTATACATTTGGACACTGATATTACTTCAAATAAATCCGCAATAAATTCAGCCCATAACTCCTTTTTTTCTTTTACCATAACATTCATTAACCCATCAGGGCCTGCAGCACGCGAGTTCTTAAACTGCTTTATAAGTGTAAGGAGTCTATCTTTGGGTTCACATACATCCCCGGGCTCCACGGATTGTGTAAACTTTATTATATCATCGGTTGATGTCCCAGCAAATACTTTTTTGAAATGATCTTCCCATGTTGCCATGGATATACCATTAACCAGAATTGCTTCTTGGGAATTATTCGTTTTAGAATTTTCCAGATGTCTCTTGGTTTACGTTGGATTATCAAACCGAGCATCAATTCCGCATGTTCTTGATCTCTAAGTATTTTGAACGATTTGAGCCAATTTCGATATTTCATTTTGCATTTTGTGAGAGCTCTTTTTGTTTAACTCGTTGTGCTATCTTTCTTTTTTAATTGCCTGATGGTCTTATGCATTTGTTTTTTTTGCTGATTGACCTGAATGCTGAAGGCATATTTAGGTTGTTGGTGGTGGGATTTTGATGTTGTTTTTTTCGTACATATTTGTTGCAATAATGGGGCGTAATTTATTTTTACAGCGGCAGTTGTTTGCTCATTTTTTAGTCGGTTTCTCAACTGGCAGATATGATGATCTTTAATTCGCAGACGATGCCTGCCTTCATTTGCTTCTACAGGGCAGTTGTAATTGTGCAGAGTTTGAATCCGCTCTATTGCACAGGTTAATTCCAAAACGCTATGGTCGCTGTTGTCAGTCTTTTGTACTGCCATTGTATTTACTTTTGGCCGGAAAGACAAGGAGATCCAGAAGTAATCTAATGTTTTATGAGTCTTTTCTCAGTGCCAAGTAGGTCGTGGTGGAATATCTCCATAAATGTGTCCGTTAACCAACTCACAACTTCTCGCTTTCATCGCTTTCCTCCATTTGTCGCCATTTGTATGTGTCAAGCTTGTTTCCGCCACGGTTTTTGAAGAAGCGTTGAACCAGGAGAAGTTGAAGTCTCCGCAGATTAATATTAATAAGTTTCCGAATAGTGTTAAGCATGGATCAATTTTGCCTGTCACTGCTTTGATGAAACTCACCGTCGAAATCATTGCTGGGTTCCAGTATAGATTAATCACCAGTAAGTGTGAAGTCCGATTTGTATTGGCTGACATCAACTTCAACAGTGAGCCTTGTATAAAAATATTTCGAGTATAAATTTGGAAAATCTCCCAACCAAAGGCGTTATTTACCATTGTGATTAGACCAGAAAAGGGTCTTCCATGATGATTTTTCTTTGCTTTGTTTAGCACAATGGTATACCCGTCCTTTATTGGGATTTCTCTCAGCCACGTCTCTTGTAAACAGATTGTAAAGTTATTTACCTGCGGGATTGGAAATTCTTGAAATAAATGGGTAAATCCTCTCGTATTCCAAGATAGTATTCCACATGTTTCCGTTCCTATGGTTAATGATGTTTACGCTCGATGGACTTTGTTGGCGTCAACTCTTCTTGCGATTTCAGATGAGTCTTTCAAAGTATAGATTGTTGGAGGCCGAGAGGCTCTTTCGGAGAAGTGCGTCCTCAAATCATCACGTCTATGTTCATTTGAAGAAGTTTGTTCTGTTGATTTGGAAACTTGTTTCACACTTCTCTCAGATTGTATTTCGAAACCATACGATAGGAGTTCATCCTTTGCCGCTAAAAGTGTTCTTTCCACAGCGGTTGATCTAATGTGTAGAAAGACACTGTCAGCGGACTTTTCAGAGATATATTCTACAATCAGAATATCTTCTGTAGTTATTGTGCGTAAGGACGGAATATTGTGAAGTAATCTCATCACATTACGTTTGTTTAAATTCACTTCACTTTCTTCAGGGAACACATTTTCCACTCTGATTTTCCATGATTTATGATTTCTCTCTATCTGGGTTTTTCTTGATCTTTAGTTTTCATTGGTTGATGTTTATTTAATTGAGCAGCAGTCATTCTAGGATTCAGATTTGTTGCTGACTTCCAGCTCCTGTTTCTTGTAGACAACTTTGACTTTGCGGCAGGTTCTTTCAAAGACGTGCTTTGTTCATCATGAACTGACGACAGCATGGGTACTCTATCTGCATTCAGCCACTTTGTATTTATTTGTTCAGTCAATCTCGCCTGAGAGGTAAGATCATGACTTCTTGATGGCCTTTCTCCAGCAAGTTTCTTCAAGTGAGGATGATGAAACTACTGACTCGATTGAATAAGTCGATAGCTCCACCGAAACTTTGTTTTCCTCTGTTTGTTGGGTATCAGAATCTAACCTGGCCCGTTTTTTAGGATTCTGCCTTTGGTTCAAACAGGGCTTTGCACTCTTAGGCTGAGATTTCAACTCCAACAGTTGTGCCTTTGTTGAGTTGTCTGTCAGTTGCCCTTGTGGAGTGCGTTCAAATAGGCTAAGTTTATGTGGGGTTGACAAGTTTCTAACAAATTGTTTGACTTGTGAAGAGGACTTTTTTTTAACTTATTTCTCACTTTGTTTGAAGCAGGTTGTTGTTTTGTTGCAGTCATCTTTGCTGTCGTGACCTTGCAAGTGGGCAGATTCTTTGCCACACCAGTGAAGATATCAAAGGTCATCTTCTTCACAGTGACGGCTGTTACATCTGATATGGCACTAGATTTTTCAGGGTCTTGTGTCTGGCCATTTTCGGCAATGGTGTTTGTTGCACATACTAGCCCACTGGATTCGACTGAAGGCATCACAGGTACAGCCAGCGAGCTTTCCTGCTTGTCCGATGCATTTGTTCTAGACTATGGCAATTTGGATGTAGATGGGCTCTATTTTCTTTTCCAACAGTATCAACGTTGTGAGCTACGTGGATCCCATCACCTTTTGTATGTATGTTGTGTCTCAGCCATTTCATACATTCTAATGTTGCTGACATTAGAGTAGAATTTTCTGCCTGTGCACTTGTTGCCAGATCACCAAGGCGATATTGCCATTGTGAGGAGATCTCTGATTCTCTTTCTAATCTTTGTTGTAGAGCACTGTTTAAATGTGTCATTTCATCTACTTTTGTGATTATGTTGTTAATTTGAGTTCCTTGATCTTTTATGGAGTCATTTAAACTTTCGTATAGCTTCACGAAAGGAATGAGCGCTAGGGATGTTGCAGCTAGGACGTTATTGTGTATTTGGATGCCGGCAGCCACCGACAGGTTGGTTTTGTTCAATTGCTCTTGTGCCAGTTTATCACATACTGATTGTGAATGCACTTCTGATCGATGATCATCTAATGTGGCATGTTTCTCAGCATTTTGTGGCATATTTTCAACTTCCGTTACGTCCTTATTTGTATTTTAGGCCACATTACACCATGTATCTGTGGGAAATTGCCATCCATGGAAAAAGAACTCGACTTTGTTGGAGTTAACAGTAATCCATTTTGTGAATTAATTTGAGACAGCCTCATTTGCTCTTCAGTAGACCGTCTTGCCATATCAGTTTTATCACGTCCACTTCGTACTGACTTTAAAAGGTTGTCACATGGTGAATGAACAAAGCTTTGTACTAGCTTTTCTTTAATGGACTGGAAGTCAGCCGTCAGCCTCTCAGTGAGACGAGCCTCCCGACCTACCAGGTTAAGTATTCTTAGTGACTCACTGGATGGAGTATGAGACTGTAGACCTTTTAGTGTCTGCGGGCATAGTGACGCTCTGGTCATATTCTGAGTCTGAGGCCCTCGCAAACTGCTTAGTATGCCGTCATTATTTGAGAGTGTCATAGACGTATTACATGGCAGAGTGAATCTTTCGCCGGTCCCTTTTGAGGCTTTATATTCACTATTTGATTTCTCAACACATAGGTTTGTCTTTATAGTTGCTTTACGTTGTACATCCGCCACATTATCGTCTCGTGTTTTATTAGAATTGTTTGAAGACTGCCCGATCTCATCTTGAACAATTGGAGGCATGAACACAAGGTTTGAAATGTTCGAGTTATCAGCAGATACTTGTAATTGTAGTAACCCTGTGTCAGTTACATCAAAGGGGGATTGACATGATGCAGAATTTACTTCAATCAAATTCGTCTCCACAGATGTCAAAGATAGAGCGGCTGCAGGAATTAACGTCAGTGGAGATATACGGTCACCATTTGTTGTATTAGCATTCAGCCCTGTATTTTCATTTACGCTGGTACTTTCGTAAGCAAATGCGTTTTTGTTAAACGCTGAGGAAAGCGGTACAGCAACTGACTGAGAAGCCAGACATTCCAGTGGGTACACAATTCTTACTGAACTCAGACACGCGCCGGCAACCGGCTTGAGTCTGAGGCGTGTGAGTAGCTTTTCTTTCTCAATGGCCGCCAATGTCAATTTCAAAAGCTTTGACACCGTACCTGTCACTGTACACTCATCCAGTAGATTATTAGGCAGTAAAGACATTATTGACGGTTCAACGCTTACCTTCGTACTTCCTCCACTCACCACTGATGAAGCAAGATCAAGAGTACCAGCCATCGCTTGAGATGAGGGAATTGCAGTGGATGGGGAGGGGGATAGAGCGAGGGAACCCTGGCGCACAGACTCGAGTTGACTTTTCTGTTTTAGCCAAGTCTGTGGGGCCATCGCATGAGTGTCACTACGGCTGCTCATACGGCTGTTCCTATAAGTGCCAATCTTTATTGTAAAATGTATTTTTGCGTAAGAACGTAGATCTAGGTATGGTCTAGGGTGGACTTAAACTCTCCTTAGGACTCTGTGCAGCGCTCCGCGCACGCATACATCTTTAAGGTGGAGTCAGCAAAAAGGAAAAGTCTCAGTTAGCACAATTGGCCATGGGAGAAAGCAGACCGTAGCACGTCGCTGCAGCTCCTCTTTCACATGGATATCTAGGTATGTACAAGGGGTTACCTGCTTGAGGCTGGGAATGGGTGGAGTAGCACTTGCAACCTGCAGCAAGCAGCAAACAGACAAACAGCAGGAAATTCGCACTCGCCCTTTACACGGTCGGGCTTCACGCTGCAAGGGTTGCCGGGGTCCAGTTTTATATCCGCACTTTCTGAATGGGCAGAGCTACCAGGGTGGGCGGGGCGTCAACCCGCGATGCGGCAATCCGGCGGTTCTCTTATTCGCGTTCAGACTATCTCATAGAGCGAGGGACGCGAGGAGCACACGCTGGGTCAATTGTGCAGACAACATCTTCCAAAAGGATAATAGGTCCACAACACAGCGCAGCACAGACAAACAGCAGGAAATTCGCACTCGCCCTTTACGCGGCTGGGCTTCACGCCACAAGGGTTGCCGGGGTCCAGTTTTATATCCGCACTTCCTGAATGGGCGGCGCTACCAGGGTGGGCGGGGCTTCAACCCGCGATGCGGCGGTTCTCTTACTCGCGTTCAGACTACCTCATAGAGCGAGGGACGCGAGGAGCACACGCTGGGTCAATTGTGCAGACAACGTCTTCCAAAAGGATAATAGGTCCACAACACAGCACAGCCAAACAGAAGGAAATTCGCACTCGCCCTTTACGCGGCCGGGCTTCACTTTGCCCCTACTGAAGTCTGCCCTGTTGGGGCCACCTTCTGCCAGTAAAGACTGCAGCTCAGGATGCTCCACAGGGTCAAGATCTACAATGAGTTACTGGCCTACTACTAGATATGAGTCCTCAGGCTCTAGTTAAACCACACAGGGTTGCACCTCCCTCTCAGCCTCAGCTGGAGGAGGAATCACAGGTGTGATTTTTGACAACCTAGGAGATTTCCTGGTTGGAAGCACTGGAGTGCTTTCAGTTGGTTTCTTCTTTGAAGTCTTGGGTTTCCCCTTTGCTTCTGGTTGCTTTGAAACAGCAGTTAGTAACTCCAGTAGAGTAGGAGTGATTTCTTTTTCTATCATCTCCTCAGGAGAGCCCTCAAGGTCCTCTCCCTTGCAGGTCTGGTGAACTCTTGCAATCTTTTGCTGGGAGGTCTGGGAGTATTTGACACCACTCCCAGTTCTTTAAGGTCATTCCCTACAAGAACCCTTCCAGGTACATCAGATTGCACACTAACAGGTATACTCACAGTCATTTCATTGCACTGGATGAGAGCTGGTAATTGGGGAAGCATCTGCACAGGCCCTCCAGCTAACTTGGTGAGGCGTTTGTGTACCCAAGCAACATCCTCCACCTTGAAAAAAGATTTATCCACCACAGTTATGCTGGCCCCAGTGTCTCTAATGGCAGGAGTCTCCTGACCATTCACCTGGACACTGTCCTTATAATACTCTTTAGTAGTAGGAGGGAAAGAATTATAAACATCTAAATTCTGTTGTTCCCACAACCCTAGGGATACTAAAGATACACTAGCTAAGACTCTGATGGGGTCTTCAGCCAGTAGTTGACAGTTTCCACTGGCCATCTGTACTTCCTCCTCTGGAACGAAGGCTAAGGAGACAGTGTGGACCCCTCAAGGTTTACCCTTACATCTGGGATCCCCTTTCACATGATCAGTTGAGCCACACAAATAACATTTCCCAAATGTCTTTATGAATGGAGGCTTGTTCTGACCTCCTTCTAGTCTGGGACCAGATGGTGTACTAGCCTGATTCGGTTTTCCTTGTGGTTTACCCTTATGTTGCCGTTTGTGGCCCTCTTTTGGATTGGAGGTATTAGGATTCTCCTTGTTGTCTTTCTTTGGCTACTTTCCCTCATCCTTTTTCTGAGTGACCCCAGAATCCTTGTGAGTGGCCCTGTTGGCAACCCGCAAGTCAGCAGCCTTAGCTAGTTTCTGAGAATCTAGTTCTTTTGAATCAGCCAAGTGCTGTCTGAGCTCAGGAGAGCAGGCATCATAGATAGACTCCAACATTACAAGATTTCTCATTCCTTCATAAGTGTTAACTCTATAACCCTTAATCCATCCCTCTAAGTTCGTCAAACACTCATTCACCCAAGTAGCCCACGGGGTACTATCATGCTTTTTGAGGGTCCTAAACCACTTAAGGTACTGGGAAGGGGTCTGACCAAATCTAGCTATTAAAGCTAGCTTCACACATTCATAATCCATCCTATCCACCTCCCCCAACTCCATTACCACATCAGATGCAACAGGGGGGGGGTCCTAGAGAATAACTAGGGGATCAACTGATTCCCTGTGATATCCTGGAGCCCATGATTGTATTCAAACATAGCAAGCCAATCTAATACATCCAACTTAGGTTCATACATACCCACAATCTCTTTAGGCATCCGGGGTCTTTTTGGACTGGAAGATCTAGAGGATTCGGGGAGAGAAGCATTTTCCAAAGACAATTTCTTCATCTCAAGCTCATGATTGAGCTCCAATTCTTTGAGCCTTAGTTCTTGAAGTCTCTGTTCAGTTTGGGCACTAATTCTTTTGAATTCTAGTTCAAGTGTCATTTTTTCTAGAGTGATAAATTCAGGACTTAATGTGGGACCTGTTAAAGGTCCAGTAGCTACAGGTTGAGGCCTTTGAGCAGGCAGAGGGCCAGAGGGGGTGCCATTGTTATCCTCCTCTTCCTCATCTGTCTCAATAATAACATCATCAACATTATCCTCATTACTGTTTGCTACATTAGCTGGAGTAGTGGGCACTACAGCACCACTATCCAGACTTTGTTTCTCTAACAGTCTATCAATCATTTCTGGTTTCTTGCCTTTGACAGGAAGACCTTTCTGTCTACACAGATCCCTTAGATAATCAGCAGTATTAGTAAGGAGGGTCTCCTGGCTGTAACTTTCCATACTTTGACTTTGTTTTAAATTAACTTTCAGTGATTGTTAAGCCTTGTGGTTAATTGAACCAAGGTACTAGCAGCACTCTAAAATGTAAATCCAATACTTTTATCCTCACCGCTGTGCACCAGTGTTAGGCAGAATACTGTGCAGTTCCCTTAGGGAGCACTACAGAAGATTAGGACTACAGGTGTATGAAATAAATCCTCTTTGGCATCAGTCTGTACCACACAGATTTAGTTGGTAGCTGTGGCTGAGCATTCAGACGTATCTCAAGAGGGAGATGAACAGTATTCCGGGTTTACACTATAGGGCTACAATACTATGGAACAAGGAAACACTGGCCAAAGCTTTGTATTAAAAAGAATATATATATATTTATTTTACACACTTCTAGTTCAACACATTAATCACAGTTATTAAAGCAAGTTAAAATCAGTCAAGAAAAGTATACACAACTCCCTAGTTAAATTGTAGACAAGTTTGAGCAAGAGTGAAAACTGAGCAAAACGGCACAGTGAAAACCAAACACAAATGGCACTCTATCAATTTCTCACAAGGGAGGGAAACCACAAGTTCTACAGGAATATCTTCTTACACACCCTAGCAACACTTCCTAAAAGTTTGTGAACAAGTTTAGGCAAGGCAGTACTTTAAGTTGTATAATGCTTAAATAAAAACCGAGCAAAATGGCACTTCACAAGTTTTAAAAAAGGGGAAGGAAAAGGTGGTTATAAGAAGTAGGTGCACCAACACAGTTCTAGTTTAGAAGCAATTTAGAGAAGACAGTTCTAACAAATTTAGCCAGAGTCAATAGGCCTGTGCCAGAGTCAGTGGTACAGGGCAAAGGGCCCAGGAGCAAAATGTTCTTGTAGCTGCAGTCAAGTCTTTGATTAACGATTCAAAAAGGTGGATGCAGGAAGCAAAAGACAATGTTAAAGGATAGGGGTGGCCAACCCAACAGGTAGGTAAAGGATTTAAAACACCTTTAGCTCTACCACGCGGAAAGGGAGGCCTGGTGGTACAAAGTACCTTAAAATGAAGAACAGGCTCCTGCGGTAGTGGTTGTTCCTGGTAGTCCCTGGTAGTCCCTGCAGTTCGGGGGATCCAGCAGAGGAAGAAAGGCTCTAGTCGTGGAGGAAGGTTGAGACCAGCCGCGGTGCGTCCAAACGATATAAAAGGTACGCTCCTTTAAATCGCGATCCGGGTGGACGGATGCCTGGCTATCCGGTCTCCAAGTACAGGGTACTGGCGATTCGACCAAGGCAGATCCGGGACGGCAATTGGCAAACTGGTTGGCCCCACCAGCTCAAGGTAAGAACTCTGGCAGATGAAGATCTTCTCTCGTCGTGTGGAGATAAGTGGTGAGACGCTGCAGCAGGGCTTCACCAGTGGTTCAGTCATTGCAGATGTCTTTGGCTTCTCTTCTCTTCAGCTTCTCAGTTCAAGTGGCAACGTCTTGCTCTTCCAGTCCTCAGGACCCTGCTTTTATGCAAAAAGATCCCCATTCATACAGCCTAGCTGTCACTCACACAGTGGAGTGGTCATCTTGGCGGGAGACCCTCCAGCCTATCAGGACAGAGTGCGATATGGGTTGCTGAGGCAACCCTGTCGAGGGGTCCAACTCCCCCTCCCACACAATGGATCCACCCCAGACTCAGTGGTGCCGAAAGGAGGGCTTCTTGGCAGAGGCCCGCCAAAAGGGCAAACAAAGGATCTCTGACCTGGGTTAGGAGTTTAGAGAAAGACACGAGAAAGAATTTATATAAAAGTTCTGGCGAATAAAACCTACCGGCGTAAAGTTAATATAAAAATAAACCGGAGGTATGTTAGAGGCTGTCAGTAAACGTAGTAGCCTCAAACAATGGGAAAATCCCAAAGGGAAACATTTGCGGACGAATATTTTCGGTAGTAACCACTGCTACCAGCCAGAAACTTTTGAGAGAGGGACTGTACGGCACCCTCTCGAAAATGAATATAAGGGAAAAAACTATTAACCCTTTCCAGTACTTCCATATTAAGATGGCTTGTACTGGTTTTGTTCACAGAGATTGACTAGTAAAGTCAATGGGGACTTTACATGCCCTGGGAGACAGTAGTCAGTCCCAGGGTATGGAGTCTGTGTTTGGGGGTCGCTACGATACCCCTGTGTCACTGCACGGAGGGTGCTGTGTGACACATGTGCTTAAAGATGGTTTCTATGAGGGGGAGATAAACCCCATAGACATTAAACACAAAAAAATAGCCTAGAACACACATAGCAAATATGCCTAAGAGTGGGTAAAAGAGTCTCACTCTTAGCAGGAGAAAGAAAACAAACCCTTCAAATCCAGCAAAGCTGCTGGGGGACTCTTTAGGTGAGGGAAATTAGCCATAGAATGAGAATTCTCCCTAACGAGGGCTTTTCCTGAATTACAATTTAAATTAAGTTTTGTTGATGTTTTCCTTTTTATTTACTTCTTCCGACTCCAGTGCAATATTCCATTCCGGCGCCCAGTCCTATTTCTTTATCTACAGTTTTGCGCTATTTAGGACCGAATGTATATACTTTGCGTGTCCCGTTCTTTTTAGACGACGTCAATTGAATTACCAGCGACTTCCATCCGAATGTCACATCCTGCGTAAGCACAGTAAGCGTGCTCCTGCTTCTTACTTCCTGCCTGCGGCTGTCTGCCGCCGTTTTCCATGCAATCATATATTGGTCATCCTGCGTGCAGGTTCTGCCTGTTGCGAGCAGGTTCCTGTTTTCTTTAGGTATATTCATACGCTCTGTAACCTCCCACAGTGTCACCCTTGCCATTCTAGCTCGGGTTCCACATCAATGTTCAGATCTTTGCGCTTGTTTGGCCACACAGCTTGCGATTTCTGTTGTTTAGAATCCACTGCTTGAGTCCTATCAGACTCAAATAACTGGCAATTACACTCAACAAAAGCTCTGGGCGTGTTTAGCTGTTTTCCATCTGGCATTGAAACATGCACAGTCTAGCTATACAGAGGCGTGTTTTTTGATAAACCTTTTCTGCACTTGCCTCTCACACAGGCCACTACTTTTGGAGTGTATTTCGTGCGCCTTATTGCCGCACCATGCGGCCTTTGAATATACCTGCATGGAACATCCGACGGATATTTGTTTGGCAACATGACCTATTGGAACATTCCAGCTGGTGCCCCTTAGATGGTTAGTCTGCCGTTCTTAATGTGACTTGTTGCACGCCTTCAGTCGGGTTCTTATGTACTTGGTTAGAACTAGGGATACTTTTTAATTTCAGTTCCCATACTTTGTCTTCGCAGATGAATAATCTGTATCATCTGGGTCCCACTGGGCTGCGCGAATGAAGAGATTGATCATTGTGCCCTTTATGTAACCATCAAGGTGAGCATTGTCTACTTGATATTGGCAGTCCTTACAATTGAACTCTATTTGGTGTTGGTGACCTTTAGGCCAATCACGTCAGCAATTAATACATTTAATGTGATAACACATGACCTATATGTCTACCTGCATTTGTATGCACTCTTTTCTCATGTGGTTTGTCTAACATTGAATGTTAACTTTCTGTGCCCTGAGGAAGACGATTTTCAGTTCTCTAGATTGAACTATATTAATTTTTGGTCGAAACTACGTTTAAGATGATATCTTGCAATTGTGGTTAAGATACTTGTAGTTGCACTAAGCACTCTATGTTGGCACCTTTACATTGACTACTGCCCACTGCTTCAGATATAAAGAGGGTATGAACTATGCTTAGCAGTGTCTTACAGGTTTGCTTTTAGAATTTTCTGTGTTTATATATTATGGTATGTATGTTATTGTGTGAATGATTTTTATTCTATTGTGAATTTTGATAATAATAAAATATGACTATAAAATTAAATACATGACCGAGCCTTCTCTCTTCCTCACACCTACCTGAGTCTATTACATTCTAATTAATTGTGTATTTATCAGTGTGACCCTCTGTTCCTGCTTTTCAATAACCCTGCATAAACTCGTATCTTTTCAATTATAGCCACCATTTCCCCAAGGGACAGGACTGCCACCAGGTTCCAGGGTACAGTCTAGTCAGGCAAAACCTGGATGCCACTTCCTGCTGCTAATCACTTTCCTTAAACCCTCAATGTATGGCACACCCACCAAGACAAAAGTCAGCTCAGTATTTTTTCCCTACCCATGATCACCTGACCCCACAACAGGTAATATGATCAATTCAAAAGCTGGGGAGAAGGAGCTTGTGTACGTTCTCCTGTTTGGGGGAGGCTGGCAAAGGGAGGAGAACAGGTCCACCAACAACACCTGCGAAAGAACGAAGACTGCAGGAAAGAAGAGTATGTGAGCTATCAATGCCAAGAAGGTTCTTGAAGCATAGGCAAAAGGGGGAGTCTGCTCAATTATGGATATCTAAGACGTGTCTTCCAGTGAGGATGCAGAGTAGAGAAGAAACCGAGTACTAGTGATACAGAAAGCGAGAGAGGAATTGTTTTATTGTAGGAAAAGTAGTTAATGTCTGCCTTAAACAATGATTTTGAGGCAAAAACCACAATGCCTGAATTGCTGTACAGTGTCAGTGTGGAGTCATCGACATATGCGCTCTCCTCTGTTGGAATGGATGTGGGGAATTTGGTGTTGAATGGCTTTAGGGATGGTGCAGGTGTGATGTGGAATTTGATGCCACATGCGACTGAGTGGGGTTCATCATATTGTGGAACTCTCGGGGTAATTTTAAGCTTCTTACTGACCCGGAGTTTATGGTAAGAATTAAGGATTCCATGTGTTTTTTTTCACAGGAAACTTGGTTGTGATCTGGCCCTTTTCTGGATGGTTTTCGGGTCTTTTTACAATCAGCAAAAACCTAGTAGACGGGGTTGCTGAGAAGGTGGCCTTGTCATGACTATTCACTCGGGTTCATGTTTGGTGTTTAAGATGATCCCAGAACTTCAATTTGGTTTGTTAGCAATGGTTATAACGAGGCCGTTACTTCATATTGATATAGTAATCAACAACGTTTATTGGCACAAAGAAGTGGGTAAGATAAACATCAGTGATTGTATCATGTCATGGCGTATGAAGGTTCCCAGTGGACCATCAGTAATTGTATCATGTCATGGTGTATGAAGGTTCCCAGTGGACCATCAGTGATTGTATCATGTCATGGTGTATGAAGGTTCACAGTGGACCATCAGTGATTGTATCACGTCATGGTGTATGAAGGTTCCCAGTGGACCATCAGTGATTGTATCATGTAAGGTGTATGAAGGTTCCCAGTGGACCATCAGTGATTGTATCATGTCATGGTGTATGAAGGTTCCCAGTGGACCATCAGTGATTGTATCATGTCATGGTGTATGAAGGTTCCCAGTGGACCATCAGTGATTGTATCATGTCATGGTGTATGAAGGTTCCCAGTGGACCATCAGTGATTGTATCATGTCATGGTGTATGAAGGTTCCCAGTGGACCATCAGTGATTGTATCATGTCATGTTGTATGAAGGTTCACAATGGACCATCAGTGATTGTATCATGTCATGGCGTATGAAGGTTCCCGATGGATCATCAGTGCATATATCATGTCATGGCGTGTGAAGGTTCCCAGTGGACCATCAGTGATTGTATCACGTAAGGCGTATGAAGGTTCCCAGTGGACCATCAGTGATTGTATCATGTCATGGTGTATGAAGGTTCCCGATGGATCATCAGTGAATATATCATGTCATGGCGTATGAAGGTTCCCAGTGGACCATCAGTGATTGTATCACGTAAGGCGTATGAAGGTTCCCAGTGGACCATCAGTGATTGTATCATGTCATGGTGTATGAAGGTTCCCAGTGGACCATCAGTGATTGTATCATGTCATGGCGTATGAAGGTTCCCGATGGATCATCAGTGAATATATCATGTCATGGCGTATGAAGGTTCCCAGTGGACCATCAGTGATTGTATCATGTAAGGCGTATGAAGGTTCCCAGTGGACCATCAGTGATTGTATCATGTCATGGTGTATGAAGGTTCCCAGTGGACCATCAGTGATTGTATCATGTCATGGCGTATGAAGGTTCCCGATGGATCATCAGTGAATATATCATGTCATGGCGTATGAAGGTTCCCAGTGGACCATCAGTAATTGTATCATGTAAGGTGTATGAAGGTTCCCAATGGACAATCAGTGATTGTATCATGCCATGGTGTATGAAGGTTCACAATGGACCATCAGTGATTGTATCATGTCATGGCGTATGAAGGTTCCCGATGGATCATCAGTGAATATATCATGTCATGGCGTATGAAGGTTCCCAGTGGACCATCAGTGATTGTATCATGTAAGGTGTATGAAGGTTCCCAGTGGACCATCAGTGATTGTATCATGTCATGGTGTATGAAGGTTCCAAATGGACCATCAGTGATTGTATCATGTCGTGGCGTATGAAGGTGCCCAATGGACCATCAGTGATTGTATCATGTCATGGCGTATGAAGGTTCCCGATGGATCATCAGTGAATACATCATGTCATGGCGTATGAAGGTTCCCAGTGGACCATCAGTGATTGTATCATGTAAGGTATATGAAGGTTCCCAATGGACAATCAGTGATTGTATCATGTCATGGCGTATGAAGGTTCCCAATGGACCATCAGTGATTGTATCATGTCATGGCGTATGAAGGTTCCCAATGGACAATCAGTGATTGTATCATGCCATGGCGTATGAAGGTTCCCGATGGATCATCAGTGAATACAACATGCCATGGTGTATGAAGGTTCCCAATGGACAATCAGTGATTGTATCATGTCATGGCGTATGAAGGTTCCCAATGGACCATCAGTGATTGTATCATGTCATGGCGTATGAAGGTTCCCAATGGACAATCAGTGATTGTATCATGCCATGGCGTATGAAGGTTCCCAATGGATCATCAGTCATTGTATTATGTAATGGCGTATGAAGGTTCCCAATGGACCATCAGTGATTGTATCATGTAAGGTGTATGAAGGTTCCCAATGGACCATAAGTGATTGTATCATGTCATGGCGTATGAAGGTTCCCAATGGACCATCAGTCATTGTATTATGTAATGGCGTATGAAGGTTCCCAATGGACAATCAGTGACTGATATGATATGATATGGCATTTGTAACGCGCCTATACACAGGTGTTTCAAGGCGCAACGAGGCAGGGAGGGGGGAACAAGGGGAAGACAGACAACGATCCTACTAGGCCAGGTATCATTCAGACCGTGCAAGTGCAGGGGTAGGTGAAGGGAAAAGTGCAAGGGGAAGGGGAGGTGGGAACTGCAGTACAAGTAAGTAGAATAAAAAAAAAATATATATAAAATAAATAAATAAATAGGGCCAGCTGGTGGCAAGTGCAAGGTAAGTGCAGACAAGTGCTGGGAAGGGGGGGCTGTAGGGATACAGAGACAGTCCCGCAGTGCAGGGGATGCGATGCCAGGGAGGCAGTGCAAGTGGAGAGTGGCTGGGCCCAGGACCGAGGTCGGTGAGAGTGGCCCAGTTGCAGATTCAGTGCAATTTCAGTGTAGTATTTAGCAGGGGAGAGGGGGAGAGAAGGCAGAGGCAAAGAGGAAGGTTTTGAGGTGCGTCCGGAACCGGAGATGGTTCTCCTCAAGTTTCAGGGAGGCAGGAATGCTGTTCCAGAGGGAGCCCCCTGCCGCGGAGAGAGATCTACCCCCAGCTCGTTGCTTTGAGAAGCGGCTGACCCTGAGGGAGTTGGAGACGGATGAGTGAAGGGCTCGGGAAGGAAGATATTTAGGAAGAGAGAGTTGCAGGTATTTAGGCCCCAGGCCCCAGAAGGCCTTGTGGACAATGAAGAGGGTTTTGAACTTAATCCTCGCAGCCACTGGGAGCCAATGTAGAGATTTCAGTCCTGGAGAGATACGGTCCCTGGGCTTGAGGCCAAGGACAAGTCTCGCAGTTCTGTTCTGGATGAGTTGCAGAGGGTGGAGAGTGGAGGCAGGAAGATTAAGATAGAGGCAGTTACAGTAGTCCAGCTTCGAGAGAACCAGGGCTCGGGAGACAGTGAGCTTCTGGGGGAAGGAGAGGAAGGGAAGAATACCCCTGAGGAGGTGCAGCTGGTAGTGTGACTTCTTAGAGACGTCAGATATGTGAGGCGAGAAGGAGAGTGTAGAGTCGAAGATGACCCCAAGGTTTTTAGCCTTGCAGGTAGGAGCAGGAAGAGGGCCAAGAGAGGCCGGCCAGAGAGCTGCAGGGAAGGAGGGAGTGGGTGTGCCGATGAGTAGAATCTCAGTCTTACTGGCATTAAGGCAGAGGTCATTGGCGGCACACCATACCTGGATAGCAGACAGACAGTCAGAGATGAGGGAAGGAGAGGAGGAGGCCGAGGGCAGCCTGAAAATGTGCTGGGTATCGTCCGCATAGCACTGAAAGTTGGGGCAGAGGACGGCGATGCGGTGGGCAAGGAGTGCCAGATACTGGTTGAAAAGCCAGGGAGAGAGTTTAGATCCCTGGGGAACACCACAGGTGGAGAAGAAGACGTCAGAGAGGAAGGACCCAAGTTGGACCTGGGAGGGTCGATTGGAAAGGAAAGAAGTCAGCCACGCCAGAGCCTGACCAGTGATACCCAGGTTCTCACGGAGACGGTTGAGCAGGATGAGCCCACCTAGTTCCTCTGATCTTCCTTCAGCTACCAGCCTCCCACTCCCCCTGCCTCCCCCCAGCCGCACGCTCATGTGCGCCCTGCTCAATGCCCGTTCTGTACCAGCCCACGCCCTCGACATCAATGACCTGCTCATAAAAGACGAACTAGACCTCCTCATCCTCACTGAAACCTGGCTCAATGAAAGTTCGGGCCCAGCCTTATCATTGGCCATCCCACCTGGTTACTCCATCTTCAGGAAAGACCGCACCTCTCAGAGAGGTGGAGGCGTTGCCCTCATCGCCAAAGACACCCTCTCCATCAGAGAAGTAGAAGGCATCCTTGACAGCAATAGTGACTACCTCCCTCTAAAAATCAACGTATCAGCTAACTGCACCATATCCATGCACATTGTCTACAGACCCCCAGGACCGTGCACCGACTTCCACGACACACTCATCTCTGCACTCTCTCATAACATCAAAAAGACCTCACAGGTCCTACTCCTCGGTGACCTTAACCTAGGGTTGAACGACCCCAAGGATTCCCCTGCAAAACTCCTCAAGAAGGCACTCTCCAACCTAGGCTTCACGCACTCCATCTCCCAGCCCACACACATCAAAGGACGCACCCTTGACTGGGTCAGCCATCACAACTGCACCCTTCTCATCAAGGACAACAACCCTATTCCTTGGTCCGACCACCACTACATCCAATTCAACCTCATGTCCGAAATTCCGAAATTCAACCTCGGAACTAACAAAGCTGCTTTCTCCCCGCCACCACCCTGCCCCGACACGTACTCCAGAAGTTCACGCCTTCTCACAGCTGAAAACCTTGCACCCTACCTCCTTAACCCAGCCCTTCAAACCCCCTCTTCGAACAACCCCGAAACCTTAGCTAACACCTTTAAGGATATCATCACATCAGCTGTGGATGCCATTGCCCCCCTAACTCTCAAAAAAGCCAAAAAAGCCAAACATGCCAACTCCTGGTTCTCCAAAGAACTCCTTGATCAACGTGCGCAGAAGAGGGTTGCTCTTTCCACATGGAAAGCAAACCCGTCTGAAGCCACTAAACAGAAATTCAAAGCCATCTCCAAATTATATAAGACCAACATCACTCGAACAAAGGCTGCCTCCTTTAACACCAGGATCGCTGACGCTAAATCAGGCTCCAAGGAACTATTCACCATCTTCAGGGAACTTGAAAAACCATCTGCCCCCCCCCTCCTCTATCATCAAAGATGACAAATGGTATAACAGCATTCAATCTGCCATGCTTGAGAAGCTTAACACTCTCCAAAGTAAAATTCGTGGCCACCAAAAAGCCCTCTCCGACATTATAGCGAACATGCATGCTAAGCCACCCACCAAGACCACGTCCTCCCCGTTGTTCGAATTTAAAGATATCACAGAGCAAGAGGTCATTACCCTGCTCAACTCCATTAAACCTTCCAATTGCAAAGGGGATGCATGCCCCGCCAGCCTCATCAAGGATTCCGCACCGAGCCTAGCCCCCTTCCTCAAGGCCTTTATCAACTCATCCTTCCAATCAGGCCATGTCCCATCAGGACTCAAGGAAGCTTGGGTTCGCCCACTTCTCAAGAAACCCTCTCTCGACCCAACCGTCCCGGGGAACTACAGGCCCATTACGACTGTACCGTTCCTGCTCAAAATCTTGGACAAAGCAGCTTACCTGCAAGTCCAGAAGTTCCTAGAGGACAACCGCCTCCTCGGTCTACGGCAATCTGGGTTCCGCCCTCGCCATGGCACTGAAACGGCCCTCCTAGACCTGAAAAACCAAATGGACGATCTCAGAGACGCAGGCAAACCTGCCCTTCTACTGCTCCTTGACCTCTCTGCAGCGTTCGATCTTGTCGACCACAATACCCTGTATCACCACCTAGCCACACAAGCCAACTTCTCCCCTAAAGCCTGCCAATGGATCACCTCCTTTCTCAAAGATAGGGCCATGAAAGTCTTTTCTGAAGTTGCTGCTGCCACCCCCAGCCTCCTCACCTGCAGTGTCCCCCAGGGTTCCTGTATCGCACCTACTCTCTACAACCTCTTCACGAGGCCACTGTTTAGCATCTTGGACTCCCTGGGTATCTCATATACCAACTATGCGGACGATACGCAGGTACTCATCCCACTCACGGGCGACTACCTAGCAGACTCCAACACCCTCTCCTCTATCTACTCTACCATCCAATCCTGGATGGCGGAGAATTGGCTTTGCCTCAATGGTGAAAAAACCGAACTCCTCCTTATTGGCTCACCTTTCACCCTCGGCAATCTTGGAGAACAGTACGCCTCCTTCACCATTGATAATATTCCAATTAAAGTTTCTAACCATGTTAAGACACTCGGAGTCTACCTTGACTCCGACCTGTCGATGGACAGACAGGTCAATGCCATCGCCGCCTCCTCAGCCTACTACACCAAAGTCATCAACGCAACAAGGCCCTTCCTGGCCTGTCAAAGCAGCCTCACGATTGCCAGGGCCATCATCGGGTCAAGACTTGACTACTGTAATGCCCTTCTCGTCTGGACCTCCAACAAAAACATCGCCAAACTTCAGCTAGCCCAGAACAATGCTCTAAGGGCAGCCACCGGCACCGCAAGGAGAGACCACATCTCCGAAATCAGAAGGCAAGTGCATTGGCTCCCTGTTAAAGAAAGAATTGTCTTTAAAACTCTTGCCATCACCCACAAATGCATTCACGAGCTTGCCCCCCCCCTACCTGACGAATAGAATCACCAGGCACTCCGCCACAAGACCGCTTAGATCTTTCTACGCCAACACCATTGTCAGGCCTACCTCTCGGAAAGTGCGTGCTGGTGGCTCCAGTTTCCCCACCCTTGCAGCCACGCACTGGAACGCCCTGCCACCTCACCTCAGACTCATCGAGTCCCACCTTGCCTTTCGTAAGGCTATCAAAACTAGACTCTTTGTGTGACTTTAACCTGTTTCTGCCTTTATGCCTGCTAACTTGTAACTAAGAGCCTCCTGCACCCGAATGTAATCTTAAATCTGTGTTTCCTCTGTAACAGCGCCTCGATGCCTCATGGGCTGCAAGTGCGCTTAACAAATGCAAATAAATAAATAAAATAAACAGTGTCAAAGGCAGATGAGAGATCGAGCAGAATGAGAACACAAGGGGTGTTGGAGTCGAGGTTCAAGAGCAGGTCCTCACGGATGTTCAGGAGAGCAGTTTCCGTGCTTCTGGCCGCTCTGAAGCCAGATTGATGGTCATGAAGACTACCAACAGATTCAGCATGGAGGTTAAGCTGGGAGATGGCCAGTTTCTCCAGGAGCTTGCCCAGGAAGGGAGTGATGGAGATTGGGCGATAGTTAGCCGGGCAGGAGGGTTCGGAAGAGGATTTCTTAAGAAGAGGGTGCACAAGGTAGTGCTTGAGGGGGGATGGGAAGACTCCAGAGGCGAAGGAGTGGTTGCAAAAGTCAGCCAGGGCAGGAGCCAGGGAGTCGATGTGGTCCTTGATAGTTTTGGAGGAACATGGGTGAACCTGTTTAGAGGAGACTTTCATAGATCGGACTTGTCTGGAAACCTTGTCAGCAGAAAAAAGGGGAAAGACAGAGAAGGAGGGAGGAGGGGTGGCTGCAGAAGGGCCAGAGGAAGAGCTGGGAAAAGAGGGAGGGAGGTGATAGGAGGAGAGTGAGGACAGGATGTCCTGAGTTTTAGAGATGAAGTGAGAGGCCAATGCTGTGCAGAGGGCCTGGGAGGGGACAGGAGAGGTAGAGACTGCAGCAGGGTTGGCAAGCTCTTTGCAGATTTTAAAGAGTTCAGCCGAGTTGTTAGATGGCGCAGAGATGCGGGCTTGAATAAGGGCTCTCTTTTTGGTGAGAACGGAGAGACGGTATTGCCTTTGGAGCAGGCGGCAGGCCAGTTTGTCAGAGGATGAACATGAAGCACGCCATTTCCTCTCTGCCACCCTGCACTTGCGTTTTAGGGTGACGAGATCCGAGTCATACCAGGAGTTACATTTGGCTTTGGGCTTCAGGCGGATTCTCATGACAGGGGCAAGGATACCAAGAGTATCAGATATAGCAGAGTGGAGCATGGAGAGGGCTGTGTCAGGGTGGGAGTCAGCCGAAGGGGGCTGGGGGGCCGAGAAGGTGGCAGCGAAAGCCTCAACTGACACGCGCTTCATGGGTCGGATGGCCGACTGTATCATGTCATGGTGTATGAAGGTTCCCAATGGACAATCAGTGACTGTATCATGTTATTGTGTATGAAGGTTCCCAATGGACCATCAGTGATTTATCATGTCATGGCGTATGAAGGTTCCCAATGGACAATCAGTGACTGTATCATGTCATGGTGTATGAACGTTCCCAATGGACAATCAGTGATTTATCATGTCATGGCGTATGAAGGTTCCCAATGGACAATCAGTGACTGTATCATGTCATGGTGTATGAAGGTTCCCAATGGACAATCAGTGACTGTATCATGTCATGGCGTATGAAGGTTCCCAATGGACAATCAGTGACTGTATCATGTCATGGTGTATGAAGGTTCCCAATGGACCATCAGTGATTTATCATGTCATGGCGTATGAAGGTTCCCAATGGACAATCAGTGACTGTATCATGTCATGGTGTATGAACGTTCCCAATGGACAATCAGTGATTTATCATGTCATGGCGTATGAAGGTTCCCAATGGACAATCAGTGACTGTATCATGTCATGGTGTATGAAGGTTCCCAATGGACAATCAGTGACTGTATCATGTCATGGCGTATGAAGGTTCCCAATGGACAATCAGTGACTGTATCATGTCATGGTGTATGAAGGTTCCCAATGGACAATCAGTGACTGTATCATGTCATGGCGTATGAAGGTTCCCAATGGACAATCAGTGACTGTATCATGCCATGGTGTATGAAGGTTCCCAATGGACAATCAGTGACTGTATCATGTCATGGCGTATGAAGGTTCCCAATGGACAATCAGTGATTTATCATGTCATGGCGTATGAAGGTTCCCAGTGGACCATCAGTGACTGTATCATGTCATGGTGTATGAAGGTTCCCAATGGACCATCAGTGATTTATCATGTCATGGCGTATGAAGGTTCCCAGTGGACCATCAGTGATTGTATCATGTCATGGTGTATGAAGGTTCCCAATGGACAATCAGTGACTGTATCATGTCATGGCGTATGAAGGTTCCCAATGGACAATCAGTGACTGTATCATGTCATGGCGTATGAAGGTTCCCAATGGACAATCAGTGACTGTATCATGTCATGGTGTATGAAGGTTCCCAATGGACCATCAGTGATTTATCATGTCATGGCGTATGAAGGTTCCCAGTGGACCATCAGTGATTGTATCATGTCATGGTGTATGAAGGTTCCCAATGGACAATCAGTGACTGTATCATGTCATGGCGTATGAAGGTTCGCAATGGACAATCAGTGACTGTATCATGTCATGGCGTATGAAGGTTCCCAATGGACAATCAGTGACTGTATCATGTCATGGTGTATGAAGGTTCCCAGTGGACCATCAGTGACTGTATCATGTCATGGTGTATGAAGGTTCACAATGGACCATCAGTGATTTATCATGTCATGGTGTATGAAGGTTCCCAATGGACAATCAGTGACTGTATCATGTCATGGTGTATGAAGGTTCCCAATGGACAATCAGTGACTGTATCATGTCAGGGTGTATGAAGGTTCCCAGTGGACTATCAGTGATTTATCATGTCATGGCGTATGAAGGTTCCCAGTGGACCATCAGTGATTGTATCATGTCATGGTGTATGAAGGTTCACAATGGACCATCAGTGATTGTATCATGTCATGGCGTATGAAGGTTCCCAATGGACAATCAGTGATTGTATCATGTCATGGTGTATGAACGTTCCCAATGGACAATCAGTGATTTATCATGTCATGGCGTATGAAGGTTCCCAATGGACAATCAGTGACTGTATCATGTCATGGTGTATGAAGGTTCCCAATGGACAATCAGTGACTGTATCATGTCATGGCGTATGAAGGTTCCCAATGGACAATCACTGATTTATCATGTAAGGTGTATGAAGGTTCCCAATGGACCATCAGTGATTGTATCATGTCATGGCGTATGAAGGTTCACAATGGACCATCAGTGACTGTATCATGTCATGGTGTATGAAGGTTCCCAGTGGACCATCAGTGATTGTATCATGTCATGGCATATGAAGGTTCCCAATGGACAATCACTGATTTATCATGTCATGGTGTATGAAGGTTCCCAATGGACTAGTACTTTTGGCAGGAGATCTGAATGTGACTTGTACGATTCTGGCTATGGAAGGTGAAATCCGGGACTCCCTTCTAGACACAAATACTTTCGATTTTAAAATTGAAGCATTTCATAAGTGGGCAACTGTTTAGCCTCGGTTGGTTTAAACATGCTGAATGGACAAGTCTGTGGTGCACGAAAGGGGCACTTCACCTGGCATTGGGGACAGAGTAAGTCCACATTGGAATATTTGCTATGTGTATCAAGCTCTTCTATACATTTGAACTGAATTTACTATTTTAGAAACTAAGTGGTATCTTAAAAGTGTTTTTCAAAATGACATTGCATGCTCAGAACATGGTTAGACCAGCAGGACTGCAAGTAAATGGGGGAAACAATCGTGTTTGCTGGACCCCTCATAATATTGGGTAGTTAGCGCTGGCCTTTGCCATATCATGAACAGCTCTAGTTTAGACTGAAAAAGTGAACAATTTAATGTAGCCCAGTACGACTCTACTGTAGATGATTTGATGACTAAAATGGTTGGTAGTGGTGGAGTACAATTTAGGAAAAATTAGGAAATCTTATAGGCATATTTACGATGAGTCCTTGGCATCTAAGAAACAAATAATGAGGCGGCAGATTCAACAGATAAAACTCTTAAATGAGCATCTGGAAGTAAAGATGAAAACATTTTAAAAGGTGAAACAAGACTATAGAAATTATTGTACATATTGTAATGAATTCCTGATGCAGCAGGACATGGAAAGCATCCTGTATACACTCATTAAGGGGGATGCAGCCTCGTGTTGGACTTTCGCTAATAGAGAAGACATCCTTAGAACCATGGTTCAGTTAAACACGGTTGCTGAGAATTTGTAGATTAAACATTTTAAGAAACTGTATTCATTGAATGTGAGTATTGGATGGGTCATTAAGTCCCTCAGTGATAAACCTGTGGACATAGATTGGAGGTTGAATATTGATGTTGAGGAGGTCCATGAGATTATTTTGAAATACAATTACACCAGAGCTGCTGGACCTAGCAGTCTCACCAATAATACTCTAAAAGGGGATCCAAAAAACTGGGCTAATGTATTATCAATTCTGTACGATAGCATTGTTAAACCTCTCAATCTCCCCCCTCTTGGCATACGGCTTATGTGGTTCCCATCTATAAGAAGGGTTCAAGGATTGAGGCAATTAGCTATCGCCCAATTTCATTAATGGACGCGGACATCTCTATTACTGATGCATCTGGAAAATTGGGCACAATCTACGTGCAGGGTTTCCAAATTGCAAACATACCTTGTCAGTGTCACACCCTACAATTTAAGAGGGATGAAGAGGGTCTCTTTTGGAAATAAAGAGGTGACTGTAACATTATATAAAATGTTCCCAGATGTAGGGGCTGGTATTATGGTGCATTTGCAGCCAAGCCACTGAACGTAGAAGCTTCTGTAGCCCAATCTTAGTATTACTTGACAGTAGAAAATCATCAGCATCTGGTGTCAGAGGAATAACAAATTGGCCTAATTTCAGGGGAAGAAAAGAGTGGGGAGACAGATAGTAAAAAATGTCGGATACATACAAATTAAAAAGAACAGGGGAAAGCATGCAGCCCTGTCTCACACCGGGACTAGATTAAATGTGTTCTGACATATCTTCTTCCTTATTAAGTCTAACCCTTAAACCCGCATCTTCATAAAGGCCCTTAATCCAGTAGCAGCAAACCTTTAGGCACACTCCAAGAGTCAAGCTTGGACCAAAGCCTCTTGCGGTCACCCAGGTCAAAGGCAATGGTTAGATCAATAGATGACATCTGGTTGAATCCAGCCAAACATTTCTGAAGTGTCCTAATAATGAAACTGTTGAGATTTGTGGAGTGACTACGTTGAATGTTGTATTTATTGAGCAAAGACCCAGATTCGGGAAGCAACGGAGCACTTTGTAGTCATCGTAGTGCAATCATAGTAGACTTCAGAATATTCTCTGTACTTCAATGCCCAGATTGTTTAGCAAAATAGCCCTTTTTCTGGCCGAAGTAAACTGAGGTTGTCTAAAGCTTTAAGGAAGGAAGCCGTCTTGGCAGGAGATCCATACCATGAAAACAGCTATAATGGCATAACGACAAATCAAACACAATTCATTCATGGGTGGTACAGGGTATGCCAAGGCGTCCATCGCACTGGTTTGGGGTATGGCTTGGAGGAAGATTGGGGTGAAGGGGTGGACCTCTAAATTGTCATACACTGCACACCTATGTGGTGGAACTGAATAAACCAATCTAGAGTGATATTTTATATAGATTTCCAATGTGTGATAATATAACATAAGGTGCAGAGGAGAAATGGTCAACCCTGAGACATGGCTTGAAAACTGAAGTAGAAAAAGAGAAAAGTTCCCAAATAGGGAACTCCCGTTTCCCGCCCACTATCACAGGCCTAATAATAAAGCCAACATTTAAACAGAAATTGTTGGTGTATCCAAGACTTTCGATATGGGTCAAGTTTCAAAAATAATTCAAGAATAACAATTTAGTAGGTCAATTCTGACAGCGCATATGCGGCTTGTGGCGGTATACATTCTATGTAGTATGTGTTTATTCATCAGGCTCGATTATAACTTTCTCTTCATCAGAGATGAATTTCAAATCAATTGTACAAAATAATGCAATGAACATCTTTGAGAAAGCGGTATAGCTAATGGATACATTATTAAGGTCAGTCATCAAATACTTCCAATAGTAAGCAACTCATAATGTGAAAAAGAGACACAATACTCTAATAATCAAGAGAATCCCTTGATAAGTGTCAAGGTGTTGTTGAAAATCCTATCATGAGTAACAGCTCACCTCACTGTGAGTTGGCAGTGAGTATGCAAATCATGTTGCACCGAACGTGCTGACTATGGTCTGTCGAGTCGCCTGCTTACTCTTTGCAATAGTAAAAATCTTAGTCTTAGTATTATAAAGCAGCTTCTGTAGTCTTCTTAAGTTTATCTGTAAGCACTTTATTATAAGTTACATAAGCTGTTATCTAGGAGAGACCACCGGGTCCTATCACCCAGGCTCAACTGACCAGGCAGGAACCCAGGAGCTGGATTCATAGCCAAACATTCCGCAGACTCACACAGCGCTCCAAGCTGTGACACAGCAGCATTCCTGCAGTCATGCACTGGCAACAAGTACATTATAACCCATCTCCTCTCTTTCCAATGATGACCCAAACAAGAGAGGTCAAACACAACAATGCGTGTCATAATGCCAGGCATCCTTTGGAGAGATGCAACTCAAAAGAAATAACTAGGACATTGTCCCTAAACCTACTTCAGACTTCGAACATCCTACTGTGAAAACTTCCTGCTTCACTTCAACCTCTATACAACTATTAATGCATCACTTCACCTCTATACGATACTACTCAGGGACGGAATCCCTACACATGCTTCAAACTTAAATGCACTGGTAAGGTGCTAACCTCTCACTATACTGGGAGGGGATCCCTCTACAGACTTCATACCAACAACTTACTTGCTATAAGAGGACTTAGGCTTCATTGCACCGGGACGTAATCCCTACACTTTCTTCACACTTATTAGATATGGGAGAGCGCTACCCTCCCACTATACTAGGATGGAATCCCTACGCAATCTCCCCATACACTGGAAGATATACCTACACAACTTCAGCGAACTATGAGAAGGCGCTACCCTCCACTATTTGCCTTGCCCTCCGACTACCTCATTAGGCAGCTACCTCTACCCAACTCAACTCTTTGAGCACACCGAGGACACTGGGAAGACGCTATCTCCCCTTTAGAACTTCAGTAACTTATTACCACATATATAGGACATTTTGCATTTACATATGTTGATAACTGTAAAACTGCCAACATATGGAGCCCTAAAAGTCCATGTTGCCCTCTGGCATCCTAATTTTACACCTTGCTCATTCCTTTCAGCTTCCTAAAAGTCCTTGTCGCCGCTGGGCAACGTAATCCTGACATTCTTCAAGATCATTAGTTCTAACTCACTCTCTCATGGACGCAAACACCATTCTTAAGATCATCTAAAACTTAACACGTCCATGGAAGTCCATATTTTCCTGAAAATCCTCAATAGATTATATCTATGAACGTCAATATATACACACCATCCATAACTGGCTTTCATGCTCACATGTCACTCGGTGCATTCATGCTCAATACACACACTACATGTTATGTTAACCTCATACCTTTCTTGTAGCATCATAACAATTGCATATTTCGGGGTTCATCCACATTGGCTCTAATTAATACCAACAAATGCTTTCCCTTCTACATGGAAAGCAGTACCTCTGAAAAAGGCTACGTTCATTTTCCATGGCTTGGACAAAAGAAACCTGTACCCCCTGCCAACGAGATCTTTACATCTGGGCATTTTTACTTCTTACATCAACGGAGGCAAAATTAGCTTACTTCCTCTGTCAACTGACAATTTCCCTTGTACCCGCAAGTATCAGTCCCAAATGAGCAGTGCTCTTCCCGCTCAATCGGTAGATTATTTTTCTCATTACGATCTTATTTGCTCCTACAGAACGTATTTCGCACTGCAGCACTGGATGACCATTATTATTTCTTTAAACGCTATATTTTCTTTAGGCTCCCTACTGCTTTTACAGAACTCTGCTCGACATCTATAATCGGCGTAGCTTCCCTTTTCTTCGCTTATGCACTGGTGTACTCACTACTTCTTGCCCACATTGTATCTACGTTGTAGGGTATTTTGCTCTGACTGTCCTCAGAGTAATACTTCGCTCTGACCCTGCTCAGCGTCATCTTGCCTGCACCGGACTAACGTAACGGCTGGCATGAAAGCTTTCACAACGTTCTGTTCTGTCACTAACACGCCGCTCAACACAGTGACAACATCATTTTCTATCTTACTTGGGAACATGCTGTATCTCCTGATTGCCAACCGTCATTCTTCCTCAATGCTTCTTGCCACCAATAACACCACTAACTTTCGCGCATACACATTATGGGCATCTGCATTCTTGATCACTCGATGTCGGGACCACCTTCTTTACACATACACTGTCTCTTTTACTGAAAAGCATCACTTAAACACAGATCTTAGGCATTTTTAGTCCTGTACGTTTTGCCTCCACCTTTAGTGCAAATTCTTCCTGATACTGCCTCTGCAACGATCACACTTTGTAAATGCTCTGAACCTGTACTTCTTCTCATACAAAACGCTTACAGCTTCACCAGTATTGCTGTAAGCTCTAGCTCTCATGGAAAGCTACCTCGGGCGTAATCCCTACCCATACTTCGACTCAATACTTTACTAAAATGGGACGTAATCCCCACAACATCGTCATCTTCACAACTTTAATAATAATAAGGGAGGAAAACCCTACACATACTTCAGACTTCAAACTCTACTGCTAGGGGACGCAATGCCCATACTGGCTTCAGACTTCATACTTCAATGAAATGGGACGAAATCCCTACACATACTTCAGACTTCTTACCTACCCCTAGGGGACGTAATCCCTCAAAGTTCAGACTTCATGCTCAACTGCTCCGGGACGTACTCCTTATATTTGCTTCAGACTTCAGATTTTACAACTCTGGGAGGGAATGTCACTTCAAACTTTAAAACCTCTAAACTTCATACAGGATACACTGACACACCATTCTTCCACACATGCAGCTTACTTTTGACATTAGTATATCTTGTTACAAATAAACACAATATGTAAACCTATACATCTCTAAGAGTCCATAAAAGTCCAATGTTTCAGTACAATGCAACCTTTAAACAATTAAACAGAAAACAGCATTTTATCATCCTAAGAGTCCATGTTGTTATTTGCAACGTAACCTGAAATGCCTCAAAATATTACTCTAACCACACTCACACCTTGCCACTGACTAGCACACTTACGCACACTGAGTTTATATATAGGAAGTCCAAATTAGTCCTTTTTACCCTAAAAAGCCTCAAATGTGTTAGATCTAATACATTTTAACTCCTTACATTCACTTGCTGCACACTTCTATCCACACAAAAACTTCTCATGCACCACCCGTGCATACTAATCCTTAATCTGTTACATTCCTCGCTTGACATTTCAAACACTATGATGAAACAGTAAAAGGATACGCAGGGCTGCTCCTGAACGCCCAACGTAAGAGTCATCCAACTTTCATCTTCAAAGAATGCAGATTCCAGTACAACAGTGTGCATCATAAAGCTGCACTTAACTTCCATACAACACAAAACCTTTGTTCAGTATGGAAACTTCCTCCCATGGAGGACCTTGTGCCGATCTTCCACTTCCACACTCTTCGACATCCAGTAATAATTCTCTGCTCCTCCTTGTGGCCCCCGGCGCTCATGCTTGGTGCGGCTTCTCCCTGTATCAACGCCGCATATGTTCACCTAGTGGTTGCAGGCTCGACTCAACATCACCTTGCGGGACCGCTTCACCACGCGAGGCACTCTTTGAGGTAAATGAAAAAAACTTTCCGACATTGCGCAGAACGAAGCTCCACTGTCGCTCGTGAAGCCATGGTTTGTTTTCCTCGCCAAAGCCAGGCGCCCTGCTGTGCTAGCTTGATAAGCAGAGAGGTAAACCGACACTGCTGGAGACACAAAGACACTACTTTCCTTTCTCTGAAGTTACGGACGTCATCACGTCACCTCCACACTTAGAGGTCCTTTCCTCTATACTGTTGAAATACGGATCCCACGGCGCCCTGCTCACATCACCAACAGCACTTCCGTTAAACACTTATTGTGGATGGCGTTCTACTACTCGCCATCACCCTTTGCACCCATTGTAACATCACCAGTCACACAGCCGCTGTGGTAAGCTGTGGAGCTACTCCCGTGTAACGGCTTCTAGCTGCCCCAGCAGCGCTGGGTTCCTGATCTCACACAAATGTCAACAACACTGGCAGTAATCTCCCTCGGGATCGCAGTAATCTCTCTAGGAACCACATTGGATCTCTTTTCCCATTTCGACTAATGGGCTTCTTCCTCACTGCCCTGGGCGCTGCGCTGGCATCTTTGCTTACCACCCTGTGGGTGCTTCCTCCACCTTCTTCCTTTGGCAGTTCTGGGGTTTCCTTCACTTCTTCCACCTTCTTCCTTTGGCAGTGCTGGGGTTTCCTTCACTTCACTTTCCCCTGTGCTTTGCCCCTGCTACAAAACGTCTCTTTTTTGGGGTCTGCTTCACTTTTTGGGGCTTTAAATCCACTTCACTTTGTTGCTACTTCTTAACCTTTTTGGGGCCTGCTTCACTCCTGGCCTCTTTCACTTTTATGGGCTTCCCAGCTTCCCTATGGGACTTCTCTTCACTTCACCGTAACAGTGCTGGGCTTGCTTTACTTTTCAACCCCTTTGGCACTGTACCTGGCTGACCTCTCTTCTTTACTTGTGCCCTGGACCTGCGCTGGGGCTTTGTTTATTTCTCAATCCCCCTTCTTCTGCGCTGTGTCAGCCCTTCTTCCTTACTTGTGCCCTGGACTTGCGCTGGGGCCTTCTCACTTTCTCAATCCCCTGCACACTGCACCCCTGGGTGATGGGACTTACTTCTGAATGACTGGGGGCAGTGGTCTCTCTGCTTCTTCTGCTGCTCCCCCACCACAGCTCAGCTTTCTTCCTCTCTGCATGGGTTCTTGAAAATCTGCGTCGCCAATATTATAAAGCAGCTTCTGTAGTCTTCTTAAGTTTATTTGTAAGTACTTTATTATAAGTTACATAAGCTGTTATCTAGGAGAGACCACCGGGCCCCATCACCCAGGCTCACTGTCCAGGCTGGAACCCTGGAGCCGGATTCATAGCCAAACATTCCGCAGACTCACACAGCGCTCCAAGCTGTGACACAGCAGCATTCCTGCAGTCATGCACTGGCAACAAGTACATTATAACACATAGGACTCTAGAGTGCCTCAATAGTGCAATTAAGCAATGTGGTTAAAAAAACAACTAAAATGGTAATCCACTCACCTCAAGTAGAGGTAGTCTAGGGATCTCATGGATAAAACTATCAAGGACTTTTGTTTCCTCCTTAGTAACCGTCCGGGTCATACAAAGAGCCATGAATAAGAGATGACATCAATAGAAACTCGAGGTTGCCCACTTTAGCGATTGTCGCTATCGAGCAAGGTGAAAGTTCTATCGGCCACTTACTAATGAGAATGTCTGTGTTGCCCATTCCTATGGAAGCGGCACAAAGCTGTGCAGAATGGCCGCATTAAGTATCACTGTGCTATCACGTCATGATGACATCATTGCGTAATGCACGAGCGACGCCATGTTTGTTCAGATTCGGCTGTTGCTGCCCACTATCTACTATGTGGTCATTTAATAATATGGCGGTTCACTCCTCTATTGGGCTCAAGTATTACACTACATCTAAACAAATTGAACAATCCCCTTTGGGTGCAAAGTATTCTCCCTGATATGTGGAGCCTCATGAGTAGAAAATGCCCACTACACTGTGTGATACTGCCTCTGAAGAGGTTGGGATGAGGGGGTGGATCACCAGCTTGAACTGCACTGGATGACTATCAAGGAATATCACTCTTTTCCCAGTGTGGCACCATTTGCGATCAATGCCCGAGGGCCCAATGGCCAGAGACTTTTACCAGAATTGATGGATGTGTGACGCATGTAGGAGATGCTTGGCCCATGAGAGGCATTGCACCCCATGAAGGTGTCCCCTTACTGCCGAGAGGTGTTCCGTGTTCCACACCTGCACACAGATCCTAGAAGCTGAGTGCGTAACCATTAATGACACCAAGGTATTGCTGCCATTTCACGTTAAAAAATCAGCAATTTTGGGCAGGTTTCCATCTACTTTGTTCAAAATGTGTTCTCCCTAATTCCGAGCTAGTGCACAGCATGCTACGCTTCCATGCTAGTACCATCCCTGTTAGGTGTGACCCTCTTATGTTTATTGGCCCCTTTAAGGGGATGTGTCCCTCTCACGTGCATTGCCCCTTTAAGATGGGCCATGACTGTGTCATGGCCCAAGCTAATAAAAGGAGCCCCTGCAGGCACGTGAGGCCGAACAGCTGCAGACTCCAGAAGAGGAACACCTGAGTCAGTGTCTCATTGCATGTAGACTGCAGGCTTACACGTGGAGGCCCAGGCCTGCAGGCCCTGATGCCGTGGCACCCTTGTGCCAGGATGGTGGCAGAGGTCTGCATGGTCAGGGGCCTGGCAGGCTGTGCCCCCACCCTCCATAGGTACTGATGGCCCTTAGTACCATGGTGCTTGCTGGATGCCCGGGCCAGGCCCTAACCCCCACAGGCACTGGGCCTGGCGTGTGCTTTACTGAATAGCACCCGGGGTACCTGCCGGATGTCCATGGCAGGCAACCCACAACAATGGCGACGAAGAGAGAAGAGCCCCCGTGCTGCATCCACTCTGACCCTGTTCCTCCGTTGTATTCTCTCTCCTGATGGGAGGGGAGAGGAGGGAGAAGGGAAGAGGAGCGGCATGTTGCCGCCGCGAAAGAAGTAACACCTCCCTTCTGGGGGTGAGTTGTACTGTTTTCCTCCCTGTGGCACTTCCAATGCTGCTGCCCCACCCCGGTGAAGGAAGGGAGCTGCCGCGGACAGGAAACAGAGCTGTGCGCCCCCAGGGGAGAAGAAAGAGCGGCTCTGCCTGGGCGTGAATAACATGCTGCCGCACCCTCCCTGGCATCCATCGTGTGCAGGAGAGTCGGGCTGCCCCCAGGGCAGAAGGAGTGGAATGGCCGCGGGAGAAGTCACGCAGCCCGCCGGGGCTGAGCAAAGAATTGTCCGCTGCCCCCAGTGGAGAGGTAAAGAGCGGCAACGAAGGAAGATGCGGTAGCCCTGCAGGCGGGTCCTCCCCGGCCGAGGCCCTCTGAGGAGGGTGTTCGTGCGACTGGGGTGGGATTTTCACCCGTGGCCCCACTCCCTACGGCATCCGCCGCATACGGTGGAGCGAATGAGGTGAAATCACCACCCGCCCCACCGGAGACAGCAGTGGCTATGCTGTTTGGGCGTGCACATAGGAGCGGCATCCGGAGGAAAGGAGAACAGTTAGTGGCTCCTCCGCTGTGGAGCCAAGTCTAGTGGAGCGATTGCCCCACCTTCCGGAGGCAGGTTTGTGTGCGCGGGCTGTCTGCACCGGGACGGGCGGCACGCAACAAGAGAGTTGTGGGGAATGCCTGCCCTCAAGAAGAAGAGGTTCGGCCGGCATGAGGGAGGGCCCGATCACCCTCCCGAAAAAGAATAGAAAAGACTGAAGCGGCCCCAGGTGTAATGCGGAGGAGAGTGCCCCCGCAGGTGGCAGCACTGTCCTGTGAGGTGCTACACCACTGCCCCACTGAGATTTCTGTGGCCCTGGTGATGAAATGAAGCTCCGGGAGTGGAGCTATCAAAAAAAAAAAGAACAGAGAAGTAGTGCAGGCTGCCCACATGAACAGCCAGCTGCATTAACAGGTGATGCAGACTGCCCACCCCCGATGGACTAATATGGAGCGGCATCTGCCGCGAAGAGATAGGCCGTGCTGCCCCCCGACCTCCCATAAGAACTGGAGTGCCCGCTGCCCCAAGGAAGATTATGGCACCTCCCACCAGAGAGAAAATCTTCGGCTGCCCTGGGGGAAAGAAAATGGGGCGACCGAACCAGCAAAGAGGGTCTCAGCTACTGGCTAGCAGACGACCTCATGCGTCCAGAGCGAACAACAGGTGCCCCCCCCACCATTAGAGGTAGCATCATGGTTTACTGTTGTGCCGCCGCTGGAGCCCGACAATGATCCCGGGCCCGGCGGTGACATCAAGAGAAGTGCTCGGTCAGGAGCAGTAATAAGGAAAGGAGCATGCTCCCTGCCGGAGCAGAAATAAAGAAAGTATGACCCTCTGAAGGGCCCGGGCCGCGTGCCTGTGACAGTTGGTAATGCTCCGGTGTAGGAGCTGTAGTAAGGAAAACACATGGGCCTCCGAACGTCAGGCTAAGGGACTGGCCATGTAGGGCCATGTTCCTGGCTGGAGCAGTGGAAGATATGCTGCCCCGGCGGGGGAAATCGGCTCTGTGGTCTGGTGGCCACACAATCAAGAGGGAAGAGTGGCTGCTGCTAGAGCAGAAATGAAGAGGTGTGCCCTCCCCTACCTGGGAGGGGGGAAGAGATGTCGAGAAGGCCTCATTGGTGGGCTAACAGTGCCCCCACCACCACCACACATTCCTGGCCAACCCAGTACCCGTAAGGAGCTGTAGCCTCAGCGCCTTCTATTACAAGTGGCCCAACACAATGCCACGGAGGCCACCCTGACTGCCTGCTACTGGCCAGGAAAGCGATGACATGCTGCAGTCTGGAGCAGTAGAGCGAGGGCAGACATACCCCTACACCTCCAGAAGGTGTGCAAACGGGAGGGGACAGCGATAAAGTACTCCAGGCCAGAAACGAGGAGTCGAGTTTGCTCTGTGGTCACCAACCTGGAGGGCAGGCCGGAATTAACCTGAATCATCCAGGGGAATGCTGATAATCGCACACTCCATGTCAATCCATGCCACAGTGCAGAGATAATGCACCAGCACCACATCAGAACTCCAAGCCTAGGGTACGTGAGCACACTGCACTCTGTGCATCGCGGATCTCTCCACCAGTGCAATGCCCAAGATGCTGCACACGATGGACAAAAATGACTCTGTGCACCAAAGACCGCCCTGCATAACTGAAGTATGGCATTGACCCAGCACCAATGATGGCCTCACCGTGGCCGACGTGAGAGTTTCACCCTCATGCCCCTCAGGGTTTACTACCACGAGCACTAGGGCATCCTGCGTTCTGTGCACCGCACACCCTACCAGTACGAATGAGCAAGTGATGCTGCCTGCACAGGGATGGACAAAGGAGGGACCCCAGCCCTGAGGAGGAGCCGCTGGGCTGGGGATGTCAGGTGATCCGAGAGGGCCCGGCATTGCCAGCCAGACAAGAACTGGTGCACCGTTACAACAATCGAAAGGGAAGGCCAACCAGCATAGAAGTAATCATCTCCCGGGACAGTGCCGTCGGAACACAAGCCACCCTGTCTGCCATGTCAGTGGCCCTGCCTGCCTGCCACTGATGACACCCTGCACGCCATGCCATCTAAAGACCAGGCTAAACAGGGCTTGGGGGAGATACCTGCCGGACCCCCCTGAGTTCACCCAACAACTTGTGTCCGACAAATGAACCACGCAGCCCTGGGCCCCAACACCAAGAACCAGTGCAGCTCATCATGAGTGCTTGTGCGCCCTCCTGTGCTCCTGGAGGAAAGAGACGTGCCATATCGGGTGAACATTGCCGACGAGGGGGGGTGAGTGATCTCCTGTCACCCCGTGCCCAATCAACAGCACATGGAGCAGCCTGGACGCCCTGTGACCCGCGTCTCGCTGCTCTGCCCGGAACATCAAGGGACTATGCCGATGTGGCCCCTGGTACACGCCAGGTGCAGCTTTGTCAGCCGTGAACTGTACCATCAATGGGCCTGGACTCGGGAAGTGGCTCCTGAACGGACGCTGGTGGAAGACAAACTGGTCTCCTGCGGTCCTGCAACTGCTGAAAGAGGACTCAGTAATTTTGTGTGTTCTGATGCTGTGAACCTGCATAGTAACTACATGCTCAAGGTGGTCTCAGTAAAGAACAATAATAGGGAGCTGTGATCCCCCAGTTGCAAGGTGTGCAGGTAGTGCCGGCCGGCAACCTTGGTGCCTGTTTTTGGTAGTTGCCGTTCCAAACCCCAGGTTAATAAAGGGTTTTTGTAAATGGTGGTAGAACTGCCCACCTTCCACCGGCAGCTCACCGGCCGCGACTGTCACCCGCTGAGTATGTCTAGAAATGGGTTAGTATGTGTCATGTCTGTAACTGTCGGAGTTAGTTAGATATGTGTCAGTGGCATATCCTACTATGTGTCTACACTGTAAGTTTTAAAGTGATTAGTATTTTGTTGTTCTGTAACGGGTGGGACGCATGTATGCTCCAGCAATGTTTGTTTTGTCGTTTATGAAAAAGGAGGAGTGTTAAGTGTGACCCTCCCATGCGTATTGGCCCTTTAAGGGGATGTGTCCCTCCCACATGTATTGCCCCTTTAAGATGGGCCATGACTTTGTCATGGCCCAAGCTAATAAAAGGAGCCCCTGCAGGCACATGAGGCAGAACGGATGCAGACTCCAGAAGAGGAACACCTGAGTCAGTGTCTCATTGCATGTAGACTGCAGGCTTACACGTGGAGGCACAGGCCTGCAGGCCCTGATGCCGTGGCACCCTCGTGCCAGGACGGTGGCAGGGGTCTGCATGGTCAGGGGCCTGGCAGGCTGTGCCCCCACCCTCCATAGGTGCTGATGACCTGAAGTACCATGGGGCCTGCCAGATGTCCAGGGCAGGCCCCAACCCCCAGAGGCACTGGGCCTGTCGTGTGCTTAAGTGAATAGCGCCCGGGGTGCCTGCCGGATGTCCATCCGGCAGGCAACCCCCAGCAATCCCCAGGTCCTATACTCGGCACTGTGCTTTGTTCTTGGCTGAGCTCGCAGACTAAGTACAAAGGGCGAGAATACACACAGTTCTGGGCACTAGCAAAACTGTCAGTCTCTGCAATGGCACTTATACACGCACACACAGATACACTCACATGCACGCACGCATACATGCACACACAGACATGCACCTATGCATTTATACACACACATACATAAAGAGGTGAATGTAACATTATATAACATTATGGTACATTTGCAGCCAGGCCATTGAAACATGTCTGGCATAAACATGTGTTTAGTGTGTCTCTGCACACAACAGAAAAGTAACAGGGATGACAGTGAAACACAGAGTGAATGCACGGCGTGACGAATCCTGGGAGTTTGTCCTTTCTCCCTAAGGGGGAGCCAACCCCTTTGGGATTAGGGAGGTGAGGCCCCTGTGCAAAATACTCCCTAGGGGAGAGGGTAAGTGGCATCTAACAGAGAGTGAGCCCCGCCTTAGAGCACAAGGAATGCCCAGTGGACAATTGTATAACATCAGAATCCTAAGCCTTCATTGGATATAGGGGGGGGCCTAATCACAATACCAATGAACAGGTCCTTTTGAATTAGTCTGGTTTCATTGCTGATCCTTCCATGATGACCAAAATTCAGAACTAATGGCGCTGTGTCTCTCGTTGCAGAGACGGATGTAAAAGGGCAGAGGGGAGGAGCAGCTGCATGGCAAAGCAGCCATGACGCATGCAGGAGCAAGCATGAGGAATGCCACGCTCTGCGGTAGCCTGCACTACAGAGCAGAGCCAGGACATCCTGGAGGTAGGAACACGTAGACATGGTGGGCGTAGAGCCCTTGCAACACCACCGATGCCAGTAGGGTCGAGAGCCCCAGACACTGATGTCTCCAATGCAGAGAGATTGAACTGACACCGAAGCAGCATACCGGCATGCCTGAACAACAGCACCCGGACGAAGGAGCACAACCAAGAAACAAGCGACCAGAGAAGTGCAGTTCCCATGCTCCTGGAGCGACAGCCTCCTCCACAGAAGAACGGCGCAAACAACCAGGTACGCGGGACGCGCCAAGGCAAAGCTGGAAGGCGGCCGAACCCCACAACACTCCACAAAGGAGTAAGAGTACAGAAAAACGGGATAGCACAGCCGAGGACCCTTGTGGGGCAATAAGAACCTTGAGAAGAACCATCTCCGGTTCCGGAGGCACCTCAAAACCTTCCTCTTTGCTTCTGCCTTCTTCCCCCCTCTCCCCTGCTAAATTCTTGGCTGAAACTGCACTCAACCTGCACCTGGGCCACTCTCACCAACCTCGGTCCTTGGCCCAGCCACTCTCCACTTGCACTGCCTCCCTGGAAACCCCTGCACTGCGGGACTGTCTCTGTATCCCTACAGCCCCCCTTACCAGCACTTGTCTGCACTTACCTTGCAATTGCCACCAGTCTGGCCCTATTATTTCCACTACTTGTACTGCACTTTCCCCCCTCCCTTTCCCCTTGCACTTTTCCCTTTCCCCTCTACCCATGCACTTGCATGATCTGAATGACACCTGGCCTAGTAGGATCGCTGTCTGTCTTCCCTTTGTTCCCCCCTCCCTGCCTCGTCGCGCCTTGAAACACTTGTGTATAGGCGCGTTACAAATGCCATATCATAACATATCATAACCCAGAGAGCAATACAAACATATCAACGGGGTGAACCTGGACCCTTTAACCCACCAGGGGTTACCAAAGAGCAGAAAGCATGAGAAACACCCTTAGGGACTGAACCTAAACCCGATAACCCAGATGGGCATCCCAGAGAGCAGAAAGCACAAGAAACTCCATGAGGGGTGAACCTGAACCCAATAACCAATGAGGGGTTACCGGAGAAGAGAAAGCACGAGAAACACCCCAAGGGGGTGAGTCTGAACCCAATACTTTATGAGGGATTACCAGAGAAACGCCCGAGGGGGTGAGTCTGAACCCAATAATTTACAAGGGAATACTAGAGAAACGCCCCGATAGGGTGAGTCTGAACCCAATAATTTACAAGGGATTACCAGAAAAAAGCCAGAGGGGGTGAAACTGATCCTAATAACGCATGAGGAGTTATCAGAGAGGGGAAGGCACAAGAAACACCCCGAGGAGGTGAACCTGAATTAAAGGACGTATAGAGTAGAACTGTACATTTAAGGACTACAGCTCTTATCCGGACCGAGGCTTTGTGTGGATGAGTCAGGAGTCCCCTTAAGTCTAGACAATCGAGGAGCTTTCTTGGGAACTGTCCAACTAGACATCGGTCTGGAAAGCAGGCTAAAAACCTAGAGACATTTGAAGTTTAGTTTTGAACTGTATGAGCGGCCTAAGGGCCTGGCAAACCCCAAGAGAAGACATTCATGAGAGACCTTTGGGGAGGGGTCATGCACCAACCAGCAGAGCCAAGGAAAGGGAGTAAGGCCATTTCTCTAGGCTACACCTCCTTGTTCCCTTTGTTAGTGGTTGGGACAGCCAATAGGTGCAAGTTTGGACGGAGGACGGAGGTGCTGGTGAGCACCTTAGAGGTAGGGGTAGGTGAGGCACAAATGTTCTGTCTTGTTGTCCGTCTCCTGGGTCTGACCAACCACAATGGCCTATTGTCACACAAAACAAAACCCATAACCACTGGCATTGTGCAGGTGCTTTAACTTTTGAAATAAGTCAACATTGGTTTTCAGTTGGATCGAGACCCGCGCTAATGGCAAGTTAGCGAAAGGCACTTTGTGATGCGTTGGGCGCAAATATTATATTATACTGAGCGTGGAGTAAAAGTGTAATATATGTAAAGTGTCTATGCTATCTATGACCCTGTGGGGGCAACGCCGGGTCCCTGTCCCACCGGGGACGTCCCCAAAAGTGTGTTTAAATATTGAGAGCGACTGCCAAGAGCACAATGGGGAGATACAAAGAGACTTCCTGCATCCAGTCATTCACAATAGTCGCTATGGCATCAATAATTATCGCCAGCTGTTCCTGGCGCAGACAAAACCGAAATGATACACTCCGACTCCCAGAGGGTCCCGCCCTGCTCTCTTAAATGTTGAAGTGGGGACAAGGCCTTGTGGGAGGAAACAGTCACAGATTCAATATGGGCTGTGCAGCAAGCGGCCCACCCGAGAGACAAAGGCCCCCACACACAACGGCGGCTCCAGGAAACAAAGACCCCGACATACAATGGCGGCTCCTGGCCTTTTATGCCTGCTGCTTTTCACAGGGTTAATGAACAGGCCCCACACAGAAGTGCAGCAGGGGAACTCAACCCCTCCCCTGACCTCACATTACCTCTGCACTCCTAACCCCCTTTTTCACCCTGGAAGAGGGTTTGCCCAATGATTCTGCGGTGTATCAAGCAAGTTGGAACCAGTGCAGGCCCTCTGGAGGCATATGCTCCAAGATATAAGGGGGTGACCCTGCTGAGCTTTGAGAACCCTTGCACCCCGTCCTCAGACAAGAGGCTGAGCTCCAGCCTCTGGAGGCGGGCAGGCCTAGTGGGAAATGGGGAGAATTCATGCAGCGTCGTGCCTCTGGCTGGCGTGCAGGGCCTTCCGGTGGGAGGAAGGCGGGTCTCTGGACACCGGAAGTGCTGGCAACCTGCTCATCATGTGCTCGAGCTGCTCCTGGGAGGCCGAGATGGATAAAGCAGTCAGCCAGGGGTGCTGGAGCCAGCTCCAGAGTGGGGGGGTACTGGAGCCAGAGTGGGGTTGCTGGAGCCTGCTCCAGAGTGGGGGGTGCTGAAGCCCGCTCCAGAGTGGGGGTGCTGGAGCCAGAGTGGGGGTGCTGGAGCCTGCTCCAGAGTGGGGGTGCTGAAGCCAGCTCCAGAGTGGGGGTGCTGGAGCCAGAGTGGGGGTGCTGGAGCCTGCTCCAGAGTGGAGGTGCTGGAGCCAGCTACAGAATGGGGTGCTGGAGCCTGCTCCAGAGTGGGGGTGCTGGAGCCAGCTCCAGAGTGGGGGGTGCTGAAGGCAGCTCCAGAGTGGGGGGTGCTGAAGGCAGCTCCAGAGTGGGGGTGGTGGAGCCAGCTCCAGAGTGGGGTTGCTGGAGCCAGAATGGGGGTGCTGGAGCCTGCTCCAGAGTGGGGGTGCTGAAGCCAGCTCCAGAGTGGGGGGTGCTGAAGGCAGCTCCAGAGTGGGGGTGCTGGAGCCAGCTCCAGAGTGGGGGTGCTGGAGCCTGCTCCAGAGTGGGGGTGCTAAAGCCAGCTCCAGAGTGGGGGTGCTGGAGCCAGAGTGGGGGTGCTGGAGCCAGCTCCAGAGTGGGGGTGCTGAAGCCAGCTCCAGAGTGGAGGTGCTGGAGCCTGCTCCAGAGTGGGGGTGCTGGAGCCAGCTCCAGAGTGGCGGGTGCTGGAGCCTGCTCCAGAGTGGGGGTGCTGAAGCCAGCTCCAGAGTGGGGGTGCTGGAGCCAGAGTGGGGGTGCTGGAGCCTGCTCCAGAGTGGGGGTGCTGAAGCCAGCTCCAGAGTGGAGGTGCTGGAGCCTGCTCCAGAGTGGGGGTGCTGGAGCCTGCTCCAGAGTGGGGGGTGCTGAAGGCAGCTCCAGAGTGGGGGTGCTGGAGCCAGAGTGGGGTGCTGGAGCCTGCTCCAGAGTGGGGGGGGGTGCGCTTTCCAGCAGTGCTGGTGCATCTATGCCCACATGGGCACTATGAGTTAGAAACGTGTGGCTGTCGGCGGTTACTTGCATTTCATGAAACGCTCAATGCTATGATTTAAAGTATAATGATATTAATCTACGTCTTGAATACGGAGCAGAGAGAATTGGTGCCGTCTTAACATGAGGGCGGAGACAGCTTCATTGGCAGAGATTAAGAGCTTACATTCTAGCGCTTGTAGGCGTGTGCGGGTAAGGAATACGCGAGGCACGCGACATCTTGATATGTCACGCATTTTTCTTTTTCAACAGAAGTCTGTTCCGGGAAACATATTTTAAAGAGGTACAATAGCAAATACGTAATAACTATTCTTAATTGGAAAGAGCCAGGCTGCACATAAAAGAGGGAGTTGCTGAGGCAGCTCAGTGGGTTCAGCACTCGCCGAGAGACATGTGAGGATCCTGCAGTCATAAAATGGACCCTCGGTCCTTCCTGATCCCAAAGTTGATACACTGAGTAGCATTCCACCGACTGCCCAACACACCTATGATTACACCGCCTAGAAGTGGTAGTAGTCGTTAAGCAGCACTATGTACCAGGATGCATTACATGTAGTAGGATAGAAAGTCGGCTAAGCCGCATGACTGGCTGAGCAAGCCCCCAGAAACCCCCCAGGCTGTATGTGTGCAAAGCGAGCGCCCTGGGCATATACTGGCATTACCTAGGCATGGGAGAGAGTACTGCATAACTGCCATGTGAGGCTCTAACCGGCACAAGAGGGCACGCATTGCCTTGCCATATATGGCTGTGTTGGCATATGGCGGCATCTCCCTGCCCCATGAGGTTTCTGCTGAGCATGTCGCGGTCATATCACGACAGCACCCACGGCCTATCATGACAGCACTCTGGCTAATATATGGCTGCAAACACAACAAGATGTGTGTCTACTTCAGAAACGATTTGTTTGTGGTAATAATTATGTGTTCTATGTGTTTTGCACACATGTAACACCTCTTCCTGGTATGGTATTGTTTATTTATAAAGCGCCTATACACAGGCAGTGATTCAAAGCGCTCAGGGAGGATGGGAACGCGGGGAAAAACAACACTCGTTCAGAGCCCTAGAATTTCTAAGACGATAACGGTCTGCACAGAGTAAGTGAATATGATATTTTTTTAACAGTTAAGATACAGCAAATAGGCCTGACGGCGATGCTGCATTTTTTTCAAGTGCACATTAAGGGGTGAGAAGACAAGGGAGACAAACGATCTTCAGGCAGATCTGCATTCAGACCGTGCAAGTGCAGGACGGGCAAAGGAGGGGGTGGGTCCAAGTGCACCCAGTCGTTAGAGACTGGGGTAAGTGCGGAGAGAGAAGCTCTCTTGGATTTATTCAGAAGTGCAGGGATGGGGGTGGGGTGCAGGGTCCTGAGGCGAGTGCAGAGAGGACTGGCGGGCTGCCAGGGACCTGTGGGACTCTGAGGTACACCAGGCGCCAGTCAGCAGAGCTGTATGGAAGGAGGGAGAGCTGGAAAGAGCAGAGAGCTAGCTTAGAAGGGTAGGGGGTGAGAAAAGGAGGAGAAGAAGAGGAAGGTCTTGAGGAGTTTCCGGAACTTAAGGAGATCAGGCTCAAGACAGAGGGCGGCAGGGAGGCTATTCCTGAGGGAGGCACCTGCTGAGGAAAGGGATCTCCTTTCAAATCTCTGCTTGGAGAACCGGCTCACTCGCAGAAGGCTGGAGGTAGATGAGAGGAGGGCTCGGGAGGGACAGTATTTAGGTAGGCAGCGTTGGGTAGGTAGGTCTCAGGACCAAGAAAGCCTTGTGGATAATGCAGAGGGTCTTGAATTTGATCCTTGCAGCCACGGGGAGCTGTAGGAATAGCTGGGGGCTCTGAATAGCTGGGGGCTGTGAGTTACAGTGGTTTATTAGCTCAGTAACATTTATTAACATGTAGTGTTAGTGTGGGCTTTACACAGAAACACAGAGATACAAGCATCATAGGTGCGAATGCAGACAGCGCGCGGCAGATTGGAAATGCAGAGGGTCCAGACACAAGAGAGCATGTTTTAAAAGTGATATTTCAGGATGATATTTCATTTGACTGGCTTGCACGAAACTTAAATACTATTATACATTAACATACTAACCCATTCCCAGTTACATGTAACATGTAATTAATAACAATTAGTGCAAATTGGTCTATATGAGAATAACCTGAAAATGAATTTGGAAAATGATCTTTTTAAATGAGGTTAAATGTGAAGTTGGAGCTTGGTGGCAAGCTACAAATATGGAATGATGTTCTGCTAAAAAACACCATTGTTGAATCAGGAACAGTAAAACCACTTGGGGTTCAGTGGCATGATCTGGTCGAGGGGAAGGATTTCTTTTGAATGACAGGGGGAAATTATAAAAGGGACTGTGAGTGGGTGTAGTGGTCAGCCATTCAGAAACATCCTGAGAAAGACATCCAAGGATCTGTGAATGCTGAGACGGGCTGGCCGGCAGGCTGGGACGCTATTCAGAGTGATAGTTATTTGCAGGAATCTGGCAGGCGGACAAACTTCCAAGCTGAGGGCTGTTCACTGGGCTTATCTGCGCGACCCCGGGGTCCCTTACAAATTGGGACAGAAGTATCGCCATCGGCTCTAGGTGATATAGGTCAAACGTGAGGAAATTGCAGTGTGCCCAGCAAGCAGTCAGATAGGGAAGGAGATTGTTTCATGTGCAATGTTTATCAATATTTTATGCATAGACGTTTCAAATGTTCATGAAGGCATTCGCACTGTGATTCCTTTTCTCTCTCAAATTGCGGTTCTTGCCAGTTTCCTCGTGGTCAAGGTCGGATGGTAAGATTTTGCACATCTGGTTCTGTTAATGTGTGCGGACAGTCTAATGAAAAGCGTTTTGCATTCTTATGTACACCATGCAGTTTGTATCGCATATTGTCATTGAATAGCTTAGAATTTTAACATTACATAAAAACGTAGAGATTTGGAAACAAGCTGGTTGTATTTTTATTACATGTCTGCATTTCATTAGCTCATAGACTGAGGTTCAACAGGGGATAGTCTTATTGTACCATAGGTGGTAATTCATTTTACCACATGTGGTAAATTCTGTAGTAGGTTTTTAGGAGTCTTAGGAGTGTCTGACGTGTGTACAATTGTCTATTTATAATGTGAAATATATGCTGCACTTGGGCTGTTAGAGCAGACATCTGCATTGTACATAAGGTGCTGGGAGGTGGAAATACCATTACATACTAAGTGCACCAAGTCCAGGGTCTGGTCCAGTGAGTAACCCTGGAAGAAAAATAACATGTGTTAGACTATATTCTGAGGAGAGTCTTGCCCCTGTAAAAGCAGATCTACCAACACATTATCACAAGGGATACTATACCACAATAAGACACCACTATTTACCACCATAATAAAATACCACAGAATTAGGTATAACTCCTCAAGAAAATATATCTAACAGACCCAGTGAGGCCAAGGATAATTCTTGTGGTTCTGTTCTGGATGAGTTGCAAATGGCACAGGGCAGAAACAGGGAGGCTGAGGAAGAGGATGATGCCATAGTCCAGCCTGGAGAGAACCAGGCCTCTGGAGACAGTGAGATTCTGGGGGAAGGTGAAAAGAGATAGAGTGCCTCTGAGGAGGTGTAGCTGATAGTTAGACTTTTTAGAGATATCTGCAATGTGAGAGGAGAAGGAGAGAGCGGAGTTGAAGAGGTCCCCAAGGTTTTTAGCCTCACAGGTAGGGGTGGGAGCAGGGCCAAGGGAGTGCGGCCAGAGTGAAAGTGGGAAAGGAAGAGCAGGGGGTCCCAAAGCGAACAATCCCAGTGTTACTGGCTTTTGAGACAGAGGTTGTTTCCACCACACCACGTTGGACCTGGGACCTGAATAGCAGACAGACACTCAGATATGAGTGAGGAGGGAGAAACGACTGAGGGTAGCCTGAATTATAGTTGTGTGTCATCCACATAACACTGGAAATTAGAGATGAACGTGGTAATCACACATACCGAGGTAGCCATATAGATGTTGAAGAACCAGCGGGATAGGTTTTATCCCTAGGGAACGCCGCAGGTTGAGAGAGTCATAGTTGAGAGAAAGGCTCCAAGTTCCACCTGGGATAGGCGGTCGGAGAGAATAGAGGTTAACAACGCCAGGGCCTGACCTGTTATTCCCAGGGTGTCACAAAGATGTGCAGTCAGGATATTGAGTCTTATTGTGTCAAAGGAGAAGGAGAGATCAAGGAGAATGAGGACAGTGGGAATGTTAGTGTCAAGATTTGAGAGCAGGTATTCACGGGTGATCAGAAGAGCAGTTTCCATGCCTCTGGATGCTCTAAAGCCAGATTGATGCTATCATCATAAAATGGCATATGACAAGACTTCCTGTGGTGCAACTGAAGCTCATGTGATGTCATCCGGAGAGGGATGTTGTGATGCTGGAAATGCATCGGAGGGATAGGGCCTCCGTATCCTTGTCCTTTACTGCTTTTCATCGTGTGTTCTGTCGTGTTTTCTGTGCAGGAGTTCATGCGGGACTCCTGGCGGTGCAGCTCTCTTTCTTTTGGTTTGGTGAATGGACCCGTGGGATACCCTTATGGTACCCATGGGTGGGGGTGCAACCCTGTGCCCCTAGTGTATGTTTTTGAGCACCTATGGGTGGCCCACAGAGCAGGGTATGGGCTGGTGGCAGCTCCATGCTGAATTTGACAGGTGCGCGGAGTATCCTCCATTTTGGGATACCCCGGCCCTGCCATTGGGATCAGTTGATTCCTGATGGAAAACAAGATGGCCCCGGTGGCCTCTTGCTTTCTATTACCCATTACTTTTGTTTTCCCAAAGTCCTGGGAAGCCCTGACTCTGTCCCTTCTCCCTGACTGGCTGTTGGGTGGAAGTGCCATATATGGTGTTGTTGTGAAGGCCCGGCCAGACTAGCTGGAGCCTTCCCGGTGATGTATGTTGTGGGTACCTCCTGTGGGTGCGACCTGGGTGAATAGAGTGTGTGACGCATATGCATTCTGTGTTGTGGGTGTCTAGTATCTGGTGGTTGACATAATGACTGAGACAACCCTGCCCGAAACCGGTATGAATGCAGCTTTGAGTGTTGAATGGCTCGGTACTTGTCCCAATACACATAACCTGATGTGAGTGTCTGGAGAGAAGTGAATGGCCTGAATACCTCGTGTGCCTGATTGGCTGCCTGCCTGCATGAATGCCCGTATTTGTGATTGGATGCTTGAGTGTGACCCAGCTGAATGAATGGGAGATCAACAGTATATCTGGGGACCTCTCACTGCTAGGAATCGTGTTCAGAAGCTGAAGTCCACTACAACGAGTAACTGGAGTAACTGAAGCTTGACCTTGAAGCCCTGCTGGACGAGAAGAATTGCTGTTGTTCTCCTTCACCATCTGAAAGCGGTTGTGCCTCCAAGGACTGACCCAGAGAGGACCTGGTAAGGCGCCCTCTTCCCGAGCTACAAGGGACCATCGTGCACAGCTGATCTTTGCCAATGCTCCCTGGTAGACAGACCTTCGACAGGCTGCCGACCCGATACGGGTTGTCCGCCATTGTTGACGACCGCCGTCGCAGACCGGAGCCGCCGTGCTCCCGTTTGCCTAAGAACTTCCATTGATCATCGGACGCTCTCGTCTGCATCGCCACCCGCTTGTCTCCTGCTGGAGAAGGCCCGACTGTCGACGCTCCGAGGAGCACCCACCGGTGGGTTTCCCAACACCTACAGACCGCACAGACGCCGACGACTCGACGCCCTTCCTGGGCCACAGTTCTTCATCATCTCTTTGCGGTCCAGAACTATTGTCACCGAGGTGCCCCGCACGCCTCTTCCTTGCAGGACGCCAACGCTCTGTCGTCGACGAGCACCGCTAGGAACAAAGCTGTCACTTCCTTGCCGTAGTTCACCCTGTTCACCGTCAGACGTTCGACGACCCGTGACTCCCGCCTTAAAGGGAGGGCACTCAAGAAGGGCCGTCGATTCCCCGACACCAAACGCCAAGTTCCCCAACACCTCTTGACGATCCGTGGCTCCCGCCTGAAAGGGAGGCACTCAAGAAGTATCGGTCGGCGCATCGTCGGAGAACTCTACTCCACCAGGTACATTGGGGGGGTAAAACCTTAATAGGAAGAAGTAAGACTATCGAACATTATATGGACTGGGCTTGTGCTATATATCTTTATTTACAGGTTGCCCAGGTGGGGGGATCTCCACACAGAACTGTGCCTCGTTGTAGGGGTCAGCATTCTGCCTATTGTTTCAACCATCTTATGTTCCTGCCTATCTCTATTGCTGGTTTACTTGTTATTGATCTGTATGACATTTTAACCGTACAGTTGATGCACTTTAATGAGATTTGATAACATTAGTGGTACCACTCTAGACGTGTATATATTTATCATTATTGACTTCCAAGTACAAAGTGCGTTATTGTGATCGTGTACATACCTTTGAATATTAATTATATAAAGACTGTGTTTTCAGTAATACAGTGTGTGGACATTCCTTTGTGGGGGCTCGGGGACTATACTGTACTTAAGAACCAGCCTGCATCACCTCCTGAGAAGCTAGGCCTTGATTGCTCGTCCATTGCTACCGAATAGAGAATCTTGGCTGGGGTCCGCTGGGCCTCTCCTCTACCATATAGAGAGCGGAAGTACAGACACCCCCTACCAGTCTTTACAGATGTCACTTCTGCTACCCCTGACATTTTGTTGAAATGATGTCCCTGGCTATTGGTGTAGCTGAAAAGAGTGATGTTTCTTCTAGAAGATGAAATTAGCAAAGCAAGGGCACAAGGGCTCATTCCTACAGCCAGCAGCACAATCAGTCATTTCAGTGCAAAACATTTCATTGGAGGTTAACGAGTGTCCCCACCTTAAATAATGTTGCTTAGGGGTTAGCTGAGGATGTGACGAGAGTGGAACCTCTGTGGAGACAGAGGCTTGCTAGGGAAAGCCACAGAATGGAACTTCTGTGGGAGACAGAGGCTTGCTAGAGAAAGTCCAGGAGTGGAACTTATGTGGGAGACATAGGCTTTGCTAGGGAGAGCCACACACAATGGAGCTCCTGTGGGAGACAGAGGTTTGGTAACGAGATCCTTTCAGAACTACAATTCCGATAGAAATTGTAGTCCTGAGGCACATTTAACTTCAAGCCCAGGCGCGAACGTGCCAGCGCGAAGTAGCCCAGCTGGTCTCTGCTGGTCCGGGTAGGGCCGGAAGGGAGGAAGGGCAGCTCCCTTCGTCATGGGCATCGCTGAGGTGCTTGCTGCAATCACGGAAGCAAGAGGGAATTTTTATACAATTAAACCTGCAATTCCGCCCTCGCTGTTTGTGGGAGAAATGGTATGTAAAACTAACATTAATGAACGGAGTGTAAATGCATTATGCTGAAAGCAAGCGGAGGCTCCATTAACTGAGGCTTCTGTGAAGGCTGCTATCCGTATTGGCCACCAGTGGTGAGTGCTATGAAATAAGTCATTGGAATTGCTGGCTGCTCCTACTGGCCGGAACAATATGATTTAGCTGATATCAAAAAGGACATTTCTTATGCTAGATACTAGATCGCTGGGGAAGCATGCTACAGAGGTGGAACTCATATCGAAGGGAATAATATTGACGTCTGTGCGATTACTGAAACTTGGGCTCACAGTGCCACTGCACCCTCCTTAAATCTCGCAATTCCCAATGGGTATGGGTGTGGGAGGTTAAGATGTGATAGGAAGAATGGTAGGGGTGGTGGGGTAGCATTAATCTTTACACTCTCACTTACTATCTGGGAAACTAAAGGTTATATCATGGATGGGATTGAATCTCTGTGTGTCCAAATAGGACTGAATGCAGAACTACAATTAACGTCCTAGTGATCTACAGAACTCCCACCATGTCTGAGTATTTTATAGCTAGCCTCACCAGTTTTCTTATTATGGGTGATATTAATTTGTGGCTAGGGCATAAATAGGATTTTGTTGCACAAAAACTGCAATCAGCTCTGACAGAGATTGGCTTTGTTCAACTGATTCATTCTCCCACCCATTGCCTAGGGCAGTACGAATGATGCCTCTGTGTCACACTGCCCCTGGTCCGATCCCTTGTGGAGTTTACTGTGTTAGCAGACTTCCCCAAGAAAGTGAAAGATGGAAAAAGGATAGGGGTAATGACCACAATCCTTAAGAATATATCGGCTGAAAGGATTGAACCTCTTCTTACTTCGCTGGTGACCCTTTCAGACTCTGCGTCTCCGGTGGAGCTCTCAAGGTCCAACCATTCCAATGTGGAGACAGTTGCAAATACTTTAGCACCTCAAAAGAATACAATGCTGAAGGAAGGCCCTAAATGCAACTTAAGGTTTTCCCTGGAACTAAACATATTAAAACCTCTAACCCTTAAACTCTTTTACAATTGGAAACATCACTTGATCCAGTTGGCCTTGGCAGCATATAAATCCGTGGCTAAGAACTACAGAGGAGCGATAATTGAGGCAAAAAAGAATTTCTTTAATAATAAGATTAAGAATGCCCAGTCAGATACCAGGGAACTATTCAAAATTCTTAAAGAACAGGACAAGCTAAGGATATCAAAGCTAATATTGCCAAAGAAAAAGTTGATCTAGCTGGAGTAGATGTTGAAAACCCCAGATGGATCTTTGAGAGATGCCCTGCATTCCTTTATTCAATGTTACTACCATCTCAATTCTAGAATTGGCCTGATTATTGAACAGCTAAAGGCCCCGAAATGTAAAAATGATTCCTCTGCAGCTATTATTATAAAAACGTTTCCACCTGCATTGCTTGCAGCGATCTGTACATTTGTAAATGTGTCCTTGGAAGTTGGGATTGTTCCTCAGGACCGGAAACATGCTTGGGTTATGCCTATTCTCAAAAAGCCAGTCCTCTCAACTGATCTACCTAATCATTTCAGGCCGATTACAAATGCCCCTTTTCTCCTGAACATTTTGGACCAGGTGGCATACAGGTAAATTGCTGAGCATATAAACAACTATCCTATTTTGAATGACCACCAGTCGGGCTTCAGGGCTGTATTTGGAAGGGAGACAGCTCTGCTCGAACTAAAATCTAGGCTTCTGGACTGCATGGATAATAATGAGGCGTCTCTGTTGATGTTGCTGGATCTGTTGGCGGCCTTCCACCTGGTGGACCATTCCAATATGGTCACCAGGTTGGGGGAGGTCGCATATTTTTCACCTATAGCAGCCCAATGGATCACATCCTTTCTCAGCAACCGAGAAAGTAGAGTATTCTCCAGAGAAGCAGAAGCTATCCCCATTGTTATGACTTTTGGGGTACCTCAAGGCTCGTGTACCTCACCCTGCTTATACCACATTTTTAAAGCTCCCATATTTTTCATGCTAGCCCATGAGGGTGTAATAATCACAAAATAAGCCAATGATACCCATTGTGTCATCCCCCTGTTGGGGAATCATGACCTGGATGAGGCACAGATCAATAAAATCTATCTACACCTTGATTGAGACCTGGATGGTCCACAATAGACTTGCGCTGAATAAAGAAAAAACAGAGTTATTGGTGGTTGGCTCACGCAACTTGATACAGAAACTGGGAACGGCATATGAGTGGTTTCACATAGGAGAAACTAAAATTACCCCCTTAAGAAAGTTAAAACGCTGGGGGTAATTTTTGACCAACATCTCACCATGAAGTCTCACGTGTATAGTGTGGTATCATCCTGTGCCTACTACATCAAGCTGTTGGCTCCTCTTAGACCCCTCATTTCCCAAGCAAATGCAGAGACAATCGCGGGAGCGATTGTGGGAGCTAAGATTCATTACTGTTCCAGCCTTCTCATGGGGATTAACAAATCTATTTGCAACAGGTTGCAGGTTACCCAGAATGGAGCCGCCAGAGTGGTTGTTGCTCTTTCTCGTAGAGACCACGTGTCTGCAGCAAGACAAGCTCTTCATTGGCTACCAGTGGAATCCAGAAGCCTTTTTCGAAAACTTGTTATAACGCATAAATGTAGGCAGGGAATAATGCCTGTATATCTCCAGGCTCTTCTGTCTAACAAAATACATGGAAGTTCACTTAGATCCAGCAGTCAGGATCATTTGATAATCCCTAGGTGAAGGACCACAAAAACCTGAAAGGGGGCATTTTTCACGGCTGCCCCTAGGCCTTGGAACGATCTTCCTCTAGAGTTAAGAGGCACTGATTCAATAGATGTTTTTAATGGAAAATGTAAGACCTTTCTGTTTTTCTAGGGAATTAAGTCCATGGCTTACTCTGCTTCCATACTATATCCAAACTTGCGGAGCATTTTGTGTTTTCTTGTTTTGCCATGTTGCACCCTGAAGCCTACGGGTCCAAGGCCTGTGCATTACAAATTTATTAAAGTAAAAGTAAAATAACATAGAGTGGAACTCCTGTGGGACACAGGGGCTTGATAGGGAGAGTCACACAGAATGGCAGCTCTGTGGGAGACAGAGGCTTGCTAGGGAGATCCACACAGAGCGGAACGCCTCTCAGAAACGAAGGCTTGCTAGGGAGATCCACACAGAGCTGAACTTCTGTGGGCGAGAAAGGCTTGCTAGGGAGAACCATACAGAATGGAACTTCTGTGGGAGTCAGAGGCTTGCTTGGGCGATCCACACAGAGTGGAAATCCTGTCGGAGACATAGGCTTGCTACGGAGATCCACACAGAGCGGAACTTCTGTGGAGACAGAGGCTTGCTAGGGATATCGACACAAAGCGGAACCTCTGTGGGCGATAGAGCCTTGCTTGGGAGAACCACACAGAATAGAACTTCTGTGGAAACCAGGGTCTTGCTAGGGAAAGCTACACGGACTGGAACTCCTGTGGGAGACAAAGGCTTGCTAGGGAGATCCACACACAGCGGAACTTCTGCGGGAGACAGAGCATTGCTAGGGAGAACCACACTGAATGGCACTTCTGTGGGAGACAGAGGCTTTCCTCGGGAGAGCCACACAGAATGGAACTTCTGTGGGAGACAGAGGCTTTTCTAGGGAGATATACCCAAAGCGGAACTCCTGTGGGAGACAAGGGCTTGCTAGGGAGATTCACACATAGCAGCACCTCTGCGGGAGACTGAGCCTTGCTAGGGAGAACCACACCGAATAGATACTCTGTGGGAGACTGTCTTGCTAGGAAGAACCACACAGAATGGAACTTCTGTGGGGGACAGAGGCTTTGCTATGGAGATCCACACAGAGCGGAGCTCCTGTGGGAGACACAGCCTTTCTAGGGAGATCCGCACAGAATGGAACTTCTGTGTGAGACAGAAGGTCTCAATACGAGAATGGAGGTAATGAAAAAAGGAAGGCGGAATGGTAATAGCGGCAAAGTTAACAGGTCCGGGGCATTCCGACCCGACAACCCGCCAAAACCGGCACCGCCCGTACCGTGCCCCCTCATACCGGCATGGGCGCATACACGCACCCCTTCAGGGAGCAAATACCGGCATGTCGGTAATAGGAGGACATCACAACCCACGCGGACATGCAAATACTGGCATCCCAAAGGCGGTAATCAGGGGCTGCACGATGCCGGCCATACAGCAATCAGCAATCAAGCCACCTGCCACAGGTGCACACAATCACCACAAGTGGAGTCAATGGAGGCTGGGCCAGTATAAAATGAGTACACCCACACACCACACCCCTTCCTACACCACAATGCTACCAATAGCTGTTGCAATCATGGCGCTGGAGACAAGCCTATACTACTACAGCAACAACAGCAACTCCAACAACAACCACAGCAGCAACAACAGCAACAGCAACAACAACCACAGCAGCAACAACAGGCAGCACAGAGGAGAAGCAGGAGGAGAAGGAGGGTGAGACAGGGCCAGCAATTACCACCAGCGCAGCCAGCAGTGCCTCGTGGGCAGCCACCAATCCCTCGCATCAGACCCAGTCCATTCAATCTAACCCCAGAGCATATCCACACCCTGTACCGGTTGGACCGGGACACCATCACCACCATAGTGGACATGATACACAACGACATTGCCAGCCTCATAGAAATACGCACTGCTATCCCCCCGCAACTAAAGGTGGTGTCTGTGCTCTACTTCCTGGCCACAGGCACCTATCAACACACTGTGGGGCAGCTGCATGGCATTTCACAACCACTATTTTCACGAATGCTGAACCAAGTGCTGGATGCCCTCCTGAAGCACGCAAGCACCCACATATCCCTATAACGGACTGCCCAGGAGATAGCCAACACCAAAGTAGGCTTCCATGCACTGGCAGGCATGCCCAATTGTGTTGGTGCCCTGGACTGCACCCATGTGGAATTGGTAGTCCCCCATGCATAGAGGCGGTGTACCGCAATCGCAAGCAATACCACTCCATAAATGTGCAAATGGTATGTGACTCCAGCAAGATCATCACACATTGCTGAGCCCGATTTCCTGGATTAACACATGATGCCATGGTGCAGCGCAACTCCACGCTACCCCGTCACATTGAGCAACATGCTGGACCACATGCCTGGCTGCTTGGTGAGTTGGTCAACAGGCCCATGGCAGTGCTTTGGGGTACTGATGTGTAGTGATGCATACTCCACATGTGTGGGAAAGGGAGGGGATTCATACTCCACCTGGGTGGGAAAGGGGGGGATGCATACTCCACCTGGGTGGCAATTGACAGTGATTGGAGAATGCATGCAGAGCTAGACACTCCTGACGTGAACCTCCCAAACCCAACATGACACATCACTGGCAAACATTTTACCAATTATGCATATCGATGACAACAAGTAAGAGGCACAACCAGGACACGATGGGTATGTCAAGCAATGCATGAATGAACAGGATTGTAACTGTGCCAATGTGGCTAGTGTGACCATGCACAGTATAGAATACACAGCATAAATGGGAGGCTAAACATTGCCGTACAACCACAGTACATCCACCTCAGCATGCATTATTTCACCCTGCATCATCTATTGAACACCATCCAGACTACCACACCTCATAGCAGTATAGTATGCATCTAGGTAACATTCTTGCATACGTACAGGGACATGTGCATGTCCACACCAAATAGCTGCGGCCATGACTGTGCTTCCTGAAGGTGGCAGGTCAGAGTGACACACACCTATTTGTATTTGATTGCAGGTGATGGAGGATATCCCTTGAGGCATGGCTACTCACCCCTGAGCGGAACCCGCAGAACAGCCATGAAGAGGAGTACAATCGTGTTCACACCTGTACCCGTGTTGTGATTGAGCAGACCTTTGGCCTATCAAAGGCGCGTTTCCGCTGCCTTAACCGGTCTGGTGTGGCACTCCTTTATAGGCTTGAGAAGGTGGCAAAGATCACCATGGCCTGTATCATTCTGCACAACATGTGCGTCCGGAGAAATGTACCACTGCCACCTGACATTGACATGCATGCACCGGGTGTGGATGATGAGGATGGACACGGAGGTGAAGTAGCACCCCTGCCAGTACGTGATGCATGGGATGGCCATGAAGTATGCCAATCACTGATTCACAAATACTTCTGAACCACAGGGACTATGATAGACATGTGTCAGTGACACACTGGGTCCATGTGGACATGCACACAGGGATTGTTGGGAGTTGGGCAATGAACACTGTCACACATTAAATGGATACACTCGAAATGAACAATGTCCAGCCATTGAATGTTTTTTCTCACAACGGGTGTTTTAGTTCAAACAGCAAAAATGTGACAACTCCCCCCCCCAGATCCCAGTGAACTCCCAACCCCCCCCAGTTAAATACAAACCCCCACAATAAACTCCAAAACCCCCCAGTGAACTCCCAAACCTACCCAATAAACTCTCAAACACCCCCAACAAACTCCCAACCCTCCCAATAAAATCCACAAAATGCTCCCCTTTATCCCCAACCATGTGTCCCACTCCCATTGTCCGCCCACACAACTTGCGGGACTTTTTGCTGTCCGGGGGAAGCATTTTGGTGTGCCTTGCACTCCTTCTGGTCTGGCGCACAGGGCTGGTGGGGACTGAGGAAGCAGGTGTGGTGGCTGATGAGGAGTCGGTGGTAGGTTCTATGCCTGCTGCAAGGTGTGGCCGCTGCATGTAGAGGAGGATTGATGTAAGTACTTGTGTCATTGCCCCCAGACAGTCCCTCATCAGCCCAGCCGAAGCATTCACAGCGGCTGTGTTTGCTGTAATGGCCACGGTGGTCCCCGCAATGGCAGTGGTGATTTCCTGCCTGGTGTGCTCTCCATCCGCAATGTACTGCTGCATGAGCTCCAACATGGACTCCTGTCGGGCCTCCACCCTCGACAGACGTGACTCGAGGGTGTTGGTGGGAGCTGGAGTGGTGGGTGGTGCACTCACGTGGCCTGCATTTTGGGTGCTGCCCTCCTCGATGGTGCTCAGGTCCGAGTCATGGAGGCAGGGATCAGCACTGCTGTAGGTGGGTGAGGGCTGGATATGGGGCGGGGGGTGGACACGGGGCTTGGGCTGGGTGGACATGTCACTTCCGTGACTCCCTCCTGGTCCACATTGCCATCCAAGTCAGCCTCAGTGGTGGCCGGTGCATGTAGGGACTCCCCTTCAACTGGTGTGGGTGTGGGCTGCTGGGTCTGAAGTGTGTCAGGTACACTGCTAGCAGGTGTTGTTGGCTGTGTCTCGGCTCGAACAGGCACACTGGCTGTGGGTGTGGCCTGCTTGGCTGCCATGGAGGTGGTGGTGGCGGTAGCCCTTTTCTTTGGGTGGGGCGTGGATGCCCTCGCGGTGGTGCCTTGGCTGGCATCTTCCTCATCGGTGCCTGGGGGGTAGAAGAGATGCAGGGCATCAGTGATGGTGTTACATGCCAGAAGCATACAATGGTGCTGTCATTATTCATTTAATCATGCATTCATGTCTTACAGGTGTGTCACACAGGGTATTCTGAGGGGGCATTTTGGCATTCGCTGCATGGCAGGTGGCATGTCGTTGATTTGGGGTTTGTGTGATGTATTGCATGGGCACGGTACAGGCGTTTTGGCTGTTTGTTGGTTATGGGATTGGCACTCAGCATGCATTTCTGTCTGGCAGGGTTTGGCCCGCCATCTGGACTTGTATATGTTCATGTGGGTGTTGGGACATGCATTGCCTTGCCTAGACTCTCTTCCACATCACTTGTGCTACGTCATGGTTTCTCCTACAGGGATCTGCAGGGTCACTCACCTCCTGGTGATGATGCCCCACCCGTCTCCATCTCCCCAAATCCCTCGATGGACTCTGGATTTATGGAGCTGCTTGCAGTCTCCTCCCAGGGGAGCATTTTTGCAGGAGAGTGGGAACCCCCGCCTGTGGCCATGGCCTCCCTCCTGTTGCTTGCCATGATGTTGCGGACCCTCAAGCGGAGGTCATCCCACCTCTTCCTGCAGTGCTTGACAGTACGTGGGGTGGTCCCCACAGCCGACACCTAGCGCGCTACCTCCTGCCAGATGTCCTTCTTCTTCTGCTGGACCTCACGCTTCATGTCATGGGATTTCACGAGATCTGCATGTGCAGCAAGGGTGTCCGCTAACATATTTAATTCAGCGTCGGAAAAACACTGTTTCCGCAGCCGGGGGGTGGTCTTCCGGGTAGTCTTGGACATTCTGGAAGTATTGGCAAAGAGCTCTCCAGGAATCAACTGGCGGTTTGGGAGGATTGCAATGGATTGTGTTTTTAAAGATGGCCGCCGGCCCATATCCCCTTCCGATGCGATGGCGTTATTTCTGGGTCCGGTTTTACAAGCCCGGTATTAGCATGTTGGTATTACCGGGTCGGAATTTAGGGGTTCCTCCTAGGCAGTGGCAGTATCGGCGGGTCCCGTGATGGCGTTATCGGGGAGTTGGAGGGCCTTTTGCGGCATGCCAGTATGGCCATTACCGGCATGGGGGTTCGTGCATGCTCGTTCACTCGTAATCAACCTCTATTAGCGGCGTCATACGAGCATGGACCCGCTCGTTCCGCCATGCCGGTAATGACCCCGTTTTTACCGCGTGACTCGTAATGAGGCCCAGAGGCTTGCTAGGGAGTCCACTCAGAGTGAAACTTCTGTGGGAGACAGAGACTATGCTAGGGAGATTCAGACAGAATTGAACTTCTGTGGGAGACAGAGGCTTTTGTTAGGCAGAATCATATGGAGTACCCTTTTGGACCACCACACACAATTAAGACTACAAGTGACAATGAAGTTGGTCGGAAGAAAAGTTACTTAAAAGAGTAGAGAAGGACAAGCCCTCGGATTGGCGAAAGATTTAAAACACTTTCACTGTGGTCGGACGGAACCAACGACTGGATTTGAACTGTACCTTAGAAGAAGAAGAATGCTGTAGCTGAGGCAGAAGTTCCTGGCAGATCCTGCAGGCCCACGGTTCCTGAAGCGACTGTCGAACTGACACGAAGGAGGAAGTCTGGAGGGCCCTGCACTGCTCAGGGAAGAAACCAGCAACAGAGCAAAGCAACAAATAAAAGGTGTGCTCCTAAAAACCCAAACAGTGTCCGGTCCTCCTGGCTATCCGTTCACTGCAGCGATGCACAGAAAATTCGACCAGGGGAGGGAGGCCTTGCTTGGTGTTTGGCAAACTGGTTGGTCCCACCAGCTCAAGGGAAGAAGTTTCCTTGCAGATCTTCTCTATCGTCTAAGTGTAGGAGATTCGGACCCGCAGCAGGGCTTCACCGGGAGATTCAGTAGTTGCAACAGTCCTCTTCCTTCAGCTTCTCTTCGGTTCTCTCGATCCAGTGCCGACTCTGCCTCCCAAGTCCCAGAGACCTGCTTTTTATGCAGTTTTCCCTCATTAACACAGCCTGGCTGTCAATCACACAACAGGGTGGCTGTCCTGGGAGGACAGTCACCTAGCCAATCAAACAAGAGTGCGACCTGGGTCTCCAAGGAGAGCCTGTGCAGGGGTCCTAAAACCCCTCCCTCACATCCTGTCTACCTAGACTCTCAGGCGCCTAAGGAGGGCTTCTGTGCAGAAGCCGCCAAAGGACGAGGAACAAAGGAACCAAACCTGGTTTGGCACGCAGAGTAAAACACAAGAAAGACCTTTACCAAAAGAAATGGTGAATAAACCCAGCCGGAACCAAATAAAAGTAAATGGGTCCAGCGGATTAAAGATCGAGGCTACTAACTTAGCCTAAAACAGTACTAAGGCTTTTTTCATAGACCGCGGTAGGAAAAATATGGTAGATACCACTGCCACCAGCCAAATCTTAAAGAAAGGGGAACGAAATAATGTTCCATGAGAGACAGACAAAAAGGGATAACTATGAACCCTTTCCAGTACTCTATGTAAGATAGTTTGTACTGGGTCTGTGAATTTAAAAAGACTAATAAAGTCAATGGCAACTTTGCATGTTCTGGGAGACAGTAGACAATCCCAGAAAATGGAGTTTAAAGTGGGAATTCTAAAATGACAACCCTGTGTCACTGCACTAAAGGTGCTGTGTGACACACAGTAAAAAGATGATGCCTATGGAGTAGGTGAGGCTCCACAGTCTATGAACACAAAAATTTAAAACACACAGCAAAACACATGTAAGAGTGAGAAAAAAGGCTCACACTCTTACCACGTGAAAAACATAAATCCTAGAAAACTAGCAAAGCTGCTGAGGGACTCAGTAGGTAAGGGAAATTAGCAATTCTGGAGAATTCTCCCTAACAGCTTTGCTCGGGAGAGCCACACAGAATGGCACTTCAACGGGAGACAGACCTTGCTTGGGAGAACTATACAGAATGGCACTTCTGTGGGAGACAGGCTTGCTACAGAGAGCCACACAGAGTGGAACTCCCCTGGGAGACAGAGCTTGCTAGGGAGAGCCACACAGAATAGCACTTCTGTGGGAGACAGAGGCTTTGCTAGGGAGAGTCACACAGAATGGAACTTCCAATTACGTCTAATGACTTCTGGGAGCAGGTTCAAGTCTTCGGGGGGAGAGTCCTGTGTCATCATTGAACAGGTCCTATGACCTCAGGGATCAGGTCCTATGTCCACAGGGAGCAGTTCCTATTTTCTCAGAAAGCAGGTCCCATGTTCTCAGGGAGCAGGTCCTGTGACTTCAGGGAGCAGGTTCAGTGTTTACCGAGAGCTGTCAGTATTTTCTCAGGATGTAAATCTAATGACTTCTGGGAGCTGATTCCGGTCTCCACGGGGAGAGTCCTGTGTCTTCATGGAACGGGTCCTATGTCCTCAGGGAGCAGGTCCTATGTCCTCAGGGAGCAGGTCTTATGTCCTCACGGAGCAGGTGAGCACATGGTGTGCTCTCATGGCGGAAGCTGGTGTACTCGTTTATACCATGTGTCCACCAGGAACAGATCCTGAGACCGCAGGGCAAGTACTGGGTGTACTTTTGAAACATATATATGTCAAACATTTTCAGACAACTCAAATCCCATAGAAAATTCAGTTTAAAAGGACAAATTAAGATGAAAAAAAAACGAAATACACAGCAATAAATGCCCAAATTGTTTACCATTTTTGTAGTTTAATTGTTTCTGTAAATGCATAGATCCAGTGGTCGAAGGGATCGGGAGCAGTGCTCCTCTACTTCTTTTAATTAAGTTTTACTGTTCCTATACTTCTATTTTAAAAAAGAAACCGTTCCGGAAGGGTTTGGTTTTAAAATAAAAGTGAAGGAAGAAGTTGGAACCTGTACTTTCAGTGCACTGCCCTGAATGTTCCCTTAAACAGTGCGTGCATGCGTTTTGGAGTTTGTATTGTGAGTGGGAGGGGGGTGGCGCTGGGGTCTGTGGGGAGCTGTGCAGGCCAGTAGGGAACATAGTTCCGCTACTTCTTTTCATACACATCGACCATTGCATACATCAATGCTGCCTATGGTGTGTGGGCACTGGCCTACAGTACTGGCACATGGGACTGTCTTAAGGGTTCTATACACTCAGACCCTTCTAGAAAGTGCTTATGTAATGGGGTCATTAATCTCTGCCCACCTCCATATCTTAGTACTCACGTTAGCCACACGCAGGGCACGCTCACATCTCCTAGTACTACGACCTTTACCTGTGAGGCAGGGCCAGGAGGGTAGCTGAGGGGAGATGCAGAGAAAACGCAGAGTAACGGTGGTTCGAATCCCGGCCCCGCACTTAGAGACTGTTCTCCCGTTTGAAGCGCATTATAAAAGATCAAATAATTAAGAATGACCTGTGAGTGGGGTTCCCTCAATAGAACGCACCTACATGAGAGAATTACAAACATGCCAACAATCGCCATTCCATTAACTTTGCATTCTGTGAATTTTACTCGTAGGTTTGTAATGGGGAAATCAAGCACCATTAAATCCCAGAATGCAAAATGACAACAAGAACTGGTCTAGTAACTCCCAAATGGAATGGATCATGTCGGCATGTATGTAATTATGAAGACCCTGTAGTCGGGGTGCAGGACCCTAAGCCTTCTCTGTTCCTTGCCAGCCCCGGATGTAACGCTCAGTAAGTCTATCCTGAAGGATCCTGTACCCAGGGTCCACCGTGCAGAGCCTGGGTGCACAGCCTCCCCGCCGGACAGTCCCAGGAGCCCCTGCACTGCAATCCCCCCTGCACCCCGGGCAGGCCCCTTCCATGGCCTCAATAATGGCAGCATGAGCCCCTAATTACTAACCTGAGACTGGCTATAAAATGTTTATTGGCTACATGAATAATGCGTGTATTATGGCGAGGAGTCCGCGAGCTGTGTTATGCGACACAGAATGATATTGTGGCTAAATTATAAACTCCAATGACTGCTTCTTAATAAGGCTTTTAAACCCCCAGACTGACTCTGCTGACGTCATAAAGCGCAAGCTGCTGAGAGCGCCGTCTGTGCAGCCCCTGCCCCTCCCGCTCACCCCCAGGAAGGCCCTTTACAGACCCCATTAGCAGCAGTTTGAGGGGCAGAATTTCTACTAATAACCATGAAAAGTTACTCGACAAGCGATGTCTGTCTACCTGCCATTACCTCCATCCGCCCGCGGACACATTATGTGGTCCGCGGACTCCCAGAATATTCCTTCCCGACCGTCGTCCTTTCCCCAGGCCCCAGGGCCTACGTCAGGATCAGTTTACATTACATACATGGAGATGTAGAGCAAGCTTGCAGATGCTTCTGGCAGCTAACCCTATGGAACTACAGGATCACATAAGGAGCCTTGCAGGACCAAATAGGACTAACCTATAGGAAATATAGCATGATATATACGTGCAGACATCATAGTATAATGAGGATCACATAAGGCCCCAAACCGCAGGTCAAGAGACGAGGGAAAGCAGAACAGGCTGCACAGAGCAGCAAGGCCAGGGCTCACAGCCAGGGTCAGAGACAAGCAGCATATTCTAAACCTAAAATGAGGAGGGGCCATCTGCAGAAAAACAAAATAAATCCTCATAATTGCAGACCACAGAGCTGGATTTTGTGGTCCTCAGCACGTGATGTGGCCAGTTAGACAATGGCCATTCATCCACAGTGGGAAGACGAACAGTTCTCAGAAACACAGACATGAAGTGAAACATGAACAAGTTAACAATGTTGCAACGTGGAAAGCGCTCTCACTGGCAAAAGTGGTGTTTCTAACAGATACATTGAGAACACATAGCATTCACATCACCTTGAAGAGGTGCACAGAGGGCTGACAACCGAACTGGGTCCCAGGTTTGAGGAGACCAGTTCCAGCCAATCAGGGGCCAGAAACCCAGTGGTGGTTGGCAGAGGGCACGGGCCAATGGTAATCCTGCAACCCTGCAACAATGTGATAGATAGTTTCTTGGGGAAGGGGTAGGCCAGCCACCTGACATGGAAGTACCAATTGAGTAAGATCTATAAGAGTAATCTATAGTCAAAACCACTCTGAGCACCCAATGGGCCACATTCTGAGTAGGGTGGTAAGGGTTAACGGTCACCGGTAACGAGACCGGTGCCGTTAAACCCTTACCGCCCTACTACGAGTTCCCTTTGCGGGTCCTTCCTTAACGCCTGCTTTTAGCAGGCGTTAAGGACGGGACCCGCAAATGGACTCCGGGGTCAATAACGGTACCGTAATTTACGGTACCGTTATTGCCGCCTTCCCATTGAGCCCTATGGGGGCTCAAATGGGAATGGGGAATGGCCCTGGTGAATGGGGAATTACCGGTCCCTCCGATCTCAGAATGGACCGGTAATTACTCCTTTTACCAGGCCGGAGTTTGGACGAGTTCAGAGGCAGCCATGCCGCAAATAGAGGCGTGGTTACCTCTGAACTCGGAATGAGGCCCAATGAGTACGTGTGATAGGTTTTTCGGGGAGGGCCCAGGGTGTGATGACATTCTGCAACAAAAAAGGTTGCCAGGATTGTGGGGATGGTGATTCCTGAGATTTTTAATGTCCTGTAGGATCCCTATCGGCTTTTTGTAATAAACGACAGTTCAAACTTGCCCTTGGCCGAGTCCTCCATTTGTTCTGGGGAAAGGGTTGTTGGGCCCTGGGAGCTGAACGGGTACGCTCAAGTCACCCCCAGACCTCCGGCATACCTGACCTCACCAACAGAACCTCATCCCCCCATGTGTAAAAGCAGTGAGGTACTGTGAGTCTGGGTGCAATGGTAAGTATGGAGAAAAATATTTTTTTGGGTCAACCACCGTGAAATGTTTTGCCTCTTTGGGGATGCTAGACAAGATCGTAGCAGGGTTAGGACCACAGGAAGCTCTTGCTGCACAACATCATTTAGGGGGGCGCAAATCCTAAATCTCTCTCCAATTGCCCTGTTGCCTTTTTTACAGTATATGTAGCGTGTTGCATGAGGAGGTAGATTGTACAATTACCCCTTGGTTGAGTAGGGCACTAATGGTATCCTTCATTCCCTCCTATGACTCCCTGGAGTGTGGATATTGCTTCACACCGGGTAATGCTGCACCTGGTTTCAATGTTATGTGTTCTGGGGTCACTCTCTGTAGGAGCCTGACATCAAGGGGGTTAGATGTCCATAGTCTCTCAGGCACCTGCTCTAAATCTGCGTCTTACAAACTGGGGTGGTGCTGTTAGGGCCATCATGGGGCACTGGACTTTCAGGTGCTGCACCATTATTTCACAGGGGATACAGATTGATAGAAGTATTTCTCCATCATCCTGTTTGTTCTCAAAAAATTCTGCATCCGTCACCTCCTTCAGAGGTACCGAGGGGTCAATGCAAAGTGCTGTGCGCAACTCACACCCATCCTGGTCAGTCCCTATCACAACAGTCATTTGTACCAAAATCACCAATCCTTGTAAATCTAGGGACAGTATTGTGCCTGCCGCCAACTCATAGAAAAATGAAGTCTGTGGTCACTCGCCAACACCCTTTGCCAATCTGAGGCACAACCTCCACAAGCACAGTTATTCCATACACGAACATGTCCTGGTCTATGGGAATTCCACGAACCACCACTTCTCCTCCCATTGCATGTATTATTAGCATTGCCCTCATAGCATACATCTCTGGCATGGCACAAACTATGCCATTGTCTGTGAATGCAATTGTCATATTGAGCTTGCTGAGAAGATCCCTGCCCAACAAGTTCACTGGGGAACTTTCACAATAGAGTAGGGGGGCCCGCACCACCTTCACCCCAATTTTGATGTCAACCTCTTTAGCGAATGTGTGCACTAGGACCCCAACCGGCCCATAAAGCTGCGAGTTGCCCAATAGCACTTTAAGAGGAGTAGCAGCACCCTTGAGATGGATGGGGATGCAGATTAATACTCTGGCATCAAATGAATAATGACAACTGAATGGTTTGGCAAAAGGAGTCCGTTCAATGACAAGTACAAAAAACGGGGAGTTCATGAACATCAGCAATCGCTCGATCTTCCTTCTCGCTTCCACAACTCCAACATACTTCAAAAAAACACATCTTTTATACTAAAAACTCGTCTTCACTGACGTGTAACTCTTAAAATGTTGCATCAAATTCTAATGGTTATAGGAAGGTAACTTTAATATAGGTGCTATATCTGTATATGGTAACGGAGTGAGAGGATTGGATAAACAGTGTCAGGTAAGGCATATAAGCCCTTCCTTCAAAATGGCTACTGTGGACATCACTAAAAGTACGACGTCTCACTGGTTCTACTAACTATAGGACCCTAGATTACTTGGTCTATTATGATTGGGTTGGCACCAACCACACTCATACTTTTCCACTAGCTTAGCAGTGTGCAAAATAGCTGGCCAGGTGCAGGGTGCCGGCCCGCCTGCACCCCCAGCCATCCTCCAATTATTGCTACAATCAATCATCACCTCAGTGGTCATGCGCCAATTATTTCTTTGTGGTTGGCCTCGAGACTGCATCTCTGTCTGGAAAAGTTCAGATATCCGTGCATGGCAGAAGGCCACACGTAGGTGTGAAAGCTCCATCTCTTCTTGCTTGGATTGTCACGTGATTCAGACACCGTGAAATCGGCTCATTCTCCATGCAATTCATGTATTTGATTTAGTTTTGCCCACCACCTGCCTTCTGCGGCTTATCTTGACCTCTCTGAACAGGATGCTCTGTTCTTTGATTCATTAATTGTATCTACTGTTGGTCTATTTAAGCCGATACAACCTTGGCTTCTTGGCATGATTTGCATGCATCTGAGATTCTCCCTGGCTTTAGTTTTCGATTTATGTGCTGAGGGCCTCCTCTCCTGAGGCCTTCAGTAACCTTTGGTTTATTCTGCTCTTGTGCATAGTGGAAGTATACTTATATAAAATGCTCCTTTTTGAGGTAGACATGTATAGGTGGCGCTTGCCGCAATCTATCTTACTACTAAGCATAAGCAAGCCGCACAATTTTCTCAGCTTTCTTGTGGTTCCAACCATATATAGACGTGTATACTGGCTGTATGTCGCCATCACCCTTACGGCATAAGCTTTTTATATTTGACATCACTCATTTTACTTTAAACTCAGGATGTCACTTATCCATGGTGTTTCATCTCTTTTCGTCATTCGCAGGTCGTCATATCTTTTATATGTGAGTCAGTCCGGGTTCTTGTGACATCACCATTCGTCTTCCTTTAGGTCTTCCTTGGCTTCTTCAGGCTTTGTGTTTTGGCAATCGTCAGTTTGTCTCACTTGTCGATATGGTTTCCTCAATGGGTACCTTACTGTCCAATGTTTCTTATGTGCATGTACTTCAATAGGTGCTGTCAGTCTGATAGGTACAGGGCAGAGCCCCACTACGGCTCTCTGTTGGTTTCTTTGCTCATCATACGTCACATATTTCGGCGTGAAAGTGCCATTTTCCCTTTCACTATGGCTGTGTGTATTGCCAAGGGAAATACTTGTCCCTTTTTCTCCTGCATAGGTATTCTTTGTCTAAATAGAACTTCATCTGGGGTTCTCATGGTTCTGCCTGCAAGGCCTGTTAGCCCTGCCATTAACACACATACTCCATACGCGAATATTTCTGGCTGCAATGGGATAGCTCTCATGGCTGTTTGCCCTGCTTATGCTCTAATCATCTCACATATGTTCAAATAATGCATTCCAGAAGTTGTACATACTATGCCCTTCTCCGTGAACAAGATTGTCATGTTTAACTTTGTCATTATGCCTCGTCCCAAGATATTTACTGGGGTTTGTCTTGAATATAGCAGTGGCACATTCATATCACATTCTCCTATAGACACTGGAAGTTCATTTGTACAAGGAACACAACCTTGTTGCTTCTGTGAAGCCCTGAACATTTATGGCATCGTTGGACAAGGAAAACTTGCCTTCACGTATACACGAGCGTGTTGCACCTGTGTCTACTAGGAAGGAATATTCTTTATCCAATATAACGACATATACACTTGGTTCCTCGTGAGGGTTAGGTGTCATTGATAGGAAAGAACACATCAGTTTTCCCAGTGAGCTGTCCTAGTCTATATATAACTTTGTCCCATGCTGCATGAATGGACTTCCTCCATCACTAGTGTTAGCTCTCATTCCAGAGTTCAATGCCTGTCCTGCACTTGTTGTCTGTGACAGTTGCATCAGCGAATGTTGAGACTGTCCTTGTGGAAAACTTATCAAGTTCTGAGGTTGCAAGCTTTGCTGTGCTCCTGGTGCTTGCTGTTGCACCGTGTAACTCTGTGCAACTCCATTTCCTCCTTGCTGTAAAAACACAGGTGGTTTCACCATCCCTACTCTTGTTCCTTGGTCGTTTTGCACCATGCCTTGACTTCTGCCTGTGCGTGCTAGATGCCCTGTCATCCCACATGTCCAACATATTGGTGGTGGTCTGATTATTTGCCCATTTGACATATCCTGATTGCCATTTTGCATGTTTTGAAAACCTCCCTGATTGTTTTGAAAACCTCCCTGATTACTCTGCCATCCTCTTACTCGAAAATCTCTCCCTCTGGGGTAAAACCCATTACTGCCCTGATTAACCTGCTGTTGATTATTGACCTGCTGTAGGTTTGATCCGTCTGTGCTAGTTATCATTGCCCCTACAATGGCATACTTTGCCAATTTTTTCTGCACTCATTTTGCCTCTTTGGCTTTTCGCACAGCCTCTTTTTTGCGACTCTTCTCCTGTAGCAATCTGCAATAGTGAGCTATGGTCAACTGTATTTCAGACCACAGTAGTTTGGCCTCAATTCCTACCAATTTCTTGAGCTGCTTCTGTACTTGATCTGGCAGCCCTTGGCATAATATTTGGTAAAACACGGGTATGGATTTCCCCCAAGATTCATGCGTTTCCAATACCCAAGCATCTTGGAAATTCCGAATGTAAAGCAAAGTATCCTCTGACTCCTTCATTTTCCCTGTCATTATGGCTCCCATGTCAGATGTATCTGGGTATAGCAATCATAATGCTTTCCATACCGCGTCTCTGTAATTGTTAAAAGGAGCGCCATTGTGTGCAGTATTAACTGTTGTCACACCAGGGTAACTTGCACGTGTCCACACATCGTCAGCTCGATCACCAAGTAGGGCGATTAAAAGACCCCTAATATCTCCTATAGCCAGCGTGTTCCCTCCTGTCATTTTGTCTAGCTCATGTATCCATTTTCCGGCTCCCGAGGTTAACATTGGAAGCTTATTTTTAAGGTTTTCTCGATCCATGTGTGGCCATGCAATATAATGTGGCCTTGTTTCTCCCTTCTCGAGCAACGGGAATTGTAATACGTGGTACTCCTTTTCCTCTCTCATCATTTTTCTATCCACTGCAGGGATGATAGTACTGCATCGCCGTCTACCTGGCAATGTCCTTAGTCGGCTCACATAGGGTGGTGGAGACACCCCCCTCTGACCGTAAGATACTCCTTTGTGTCGGTCTGACTGTGTGGCTGACTCTGATGGCTCAGGTGCAGACTCACTACAATCTGACCACCTTATCCCTTTTCCTCCGGAGAAGCATTTCACGCGTCTCCTCTCTTCTTCCTTTTCATCATATTACTCTCTTTCTGCATCGGATATTGTCTGTGCCCAACTCGTGCAACTCCTCTCATCTTCCTCGTTCCTATTTAGTGTCAACCTATGTAGGGACAGCTCTCTATTTCTACTACTTCGAGAGGCATACTCAATATCATACAGCTGAGTGCTCTCAAGATGCTCACCGTCTCCTTTCCCTTGGGGTACCTGTTCTAGTCCCATTTCATCATATATCCTATCGATCGTCTCTCTGATGCTACTGGTGTCAAAGTCATCCTCGATATTTGCCCTAGACGTGCCTGGTACTGAATCGTACTCAGGAAATAATTCTTCTATGTCTTCCCAATCTACTACTAGATCAGGTTTTTTAACTTCTCTTTCCAGATATTCAAGATTGCGCACCCTTTGTCTTCGCTTACGTTCTATGTCGTCATCAAATTGTCTGCGCTTACTCCCTTCCTGCCTGACCCTATCTTCTTCCCGTTTCTTTGCATCTCTACGTTAATTTGCCCTTCATACTTCCTCATCCCTTCATCTTTTTATTCTCTTGCCCCTTATCTTTTGTTCTTCTATTCTCCACTGTTCTTGCCTGCTCGGATCGTTAGCTGCTTTCTGCTTATGATTCTATTTCCTTTCTTGCTCCTCGAGATACAACTGCTCTCGTCTCTGCCTGTCTTTTTTCCTGATCCTTTTGTCTCTCAATCCTTTTTCCTTTTCCTTCTCTTTTCATTGTAGATCGTCTGGCTCTCCCTTTTGTCTCACATTCTCAATGCCTTTACCATCGAGTTTCAATAGAATCTGACATCCCATCCATTTGTTCTAGGTGAATGCAATCTCATCAGTCCTATCCTGATCTCCTTTCCTTCTTTTGTGCTCTCTCTCAGTATCTCGGTATCTAGAGATGGTCTCTTTTCTCTTTCTCATGCCTCTCCTTGTCCCTCAGGACTTTGGAGGTGAATCTCTATCTCTGTCTTTGTCTGGGTTTTCGTCACTACTTTGCGTAGGTGACTCATATGCCGGGTTGCTATATCCTGTGGCTGCTTTTAGTTCCCTCAACAGGTATAATCCTTCAACTTTACTGGCTTCGCTTTTTGTTTCAGATGGGGAGGGTGGCACCCCCTCTGTGCATACGTTACGTATCCAATCTAAGGGTGGCTCCTCCTCCTTATCCTCTTTGTACATCTTCCAAAGTTCTAAAGTAGCTCAGTGTTTGTCTAACTTTGTGCCAGTGTACATGGCGTGCAAATATGTGGTCATTTGTTATAGGACCATCTTAGACAGCGATCCACCCTGGGTCCATGGCATAAACATTTTGTGGTGGTTCCTTTAACCCATTCTGCACTGTTCTTTTTCAGCTTAGGTGCATGTTTTGGCAACTGCTTGCACAAGTGTATTAATGGTGTAATGTCTTCCATGCTTAAATCTGTTCACCTTCTCTTTACATAACACTTTGTTATGCTTTTACGTTTCTTAACCAACTCCAACAATTTGAGCGAGCACCAATCGATGCAAGCTCCAATCCCGTTTTTCCACAAAAAATTATGTTTTGCTTTTCACAAAACAATCATCGATTCATATTATACAGTGTCTTAGTTAAACACTCACGTAATTTTCATGCTAATTCCTCCAAGATTTCTTATTTTTTAAGACGCCAGAGAGAATAAAGAGAGACAGAAAGGAGAGAAAAAAACATAAAACAATTGTGACAGACTAGACAGACTCCAGCCGTCTGCACAGATCTCCTGCCCCTATGATTTACCCCGACATGGAGTGTAAACCCATTCCTTTCAAAAACGTCTTTAACCGCTTTGGTCTCCTATTTCGCCCTATTTTGTTCAGGACTTTGAATGCAGGCTTCTTCTAACTGCTATATTAAAGCGTAGGTATTTGGGCGTATCCTCTCTCCGCTCAGGTATCCTCCTGGTATCCTCATTTATGCTCGGGTATCCTCCCGTTATCCTGTATGTATTGCTCGGTCACCCTCAAGTCACTATTTCCTTCCCCTTATATATGTTACGCTCACCTGGCTCCCCCTGGGGCGTCGATCGGACCCGGACAGCTGTGCTCTCCTTCAACGTGAAGCGTAGTGCAGAGATGACAGACTGGACTGGCCCGCCTAATCTCGTCTGCTTGACCCGTAGAAGTATTCTCATGCAAGTGGATAAAGGGATTTAGCCACCCGTGGATTCTAGTAATGGCACCCCACTGTTCTCCCCACTAATCACCTCCGATATTCCCTTTCAGTAATCTCACCTTATGTTTTTGAATGATGAGCTCTCCATCCTGCGTGGACTGCAGGAGCGTGTAGATACCAGTTACTTCACTGGTTCAAAAGCGTTGGAAGAGTTCCGGATGAATATTGACTCAGAGGTTCCTGGCGAGAACCCGTAAGTATGAAGTCCAAAGAGTTCAATATGTCCTATGTTCACTCTTGCCCCATTCCCTTCTTGTGTTGCAGCTGGGTCCAAGAGAAGATTGTCTTGTGGCAGCTGATGGCGTTCAGATAAGAGTCTGTATTACCCAACACTGTCCGGTAAAAGATGCGTGTTGTTTTCTCTCTCCTTACAGGTGCGGCGTAAGAAGTTGCGGGATGTTAAAGAATAATGCCTCTGGTGGTAAATCAGGTAAGTCTATGGTGTTAAAAAGAGATTGTATTTTTTGGCTCTCTCGGCTCACCTTATATTTCTTTTGTCCCCTAGATGATGGAGTTCGGCGAGGAAAATGATGGAGGCAGCGCCGAATCGAAAAATGCTGTGAGGACTGGTGAGTATGGCGTGGCGCTGCAGCTGGCGAAGCGACGCGTGCAGGAATAATGTCCTTTCCAAGTTCAAAGACGTGATGGATCCGGAATCAGGTAATGAATTAAAATAATGTCTGTGTTCTAACCTTTCCTTCTTCTTTCCTCTTTTTCTAGGAGCTCTGGATTCGAGGCGGGCGTGGCAGAAGACTGGATGCTAACTGCAGGCACGGTGAGTGTTACGCTGCTGGATGCAGAATAAAGCGAACCATGTGCTGCTGTTCGGGCGTGGTTTAAATAGCCTTCAAAGTAGTCCCAGGTAAGAAGTTCCCCCAGAACCACACCCGAGTAAAAAAATAGTCCCTGAAGTAAAGTAGTCCCATTCAGGCCTCACGTTGGCTGGGATTCATTGCAGCATGGTCTGCATGAGGTAAGTAATGTACAGGAGCCTGGCGCCTATGGCACCAGGACTGATTTCCTCTATGAGCCTGGTGCCAATGGCGCCAGGACTGTACCCAGACAGCCCCTAGCCGGTGCTGCTGGGCTTTTAGTAAGCACCTGGATGCCTGCTCCCGGGGCTGATGGGCTTGGTCTGGATGCCCGGGGGTAGGCATCATGACAATATATATATATATATATATATATATATATATATATATATATATATATATATATATATATACACATTCTACTCTATCCCTACATTTATTTTTGTCCCGCCTCCCACCGTTACCTTCCCCTTCTTGTTCTAAGGCATGCAACTTTTTTCCAAAGTGTTCAGTCTTTTTCACTCACTGTTCCGCATGTTTTCCTCTCTGGATCCTCGGAATCACCGCCTTCGTCACTGCCTCTCCTGCTTTTTGCTCAATCGGCTGCTCGTAGAAGTGGGAAGGGGTTCATGGGTGAAACACAGGTTCCTTCAGACCTCAACCTGCAGGTTTTACAATGTAATCTAGCCACTATCTACGGGGAGCTTCTCGGTCTACTTAGCCAGATGGCAAAAGGACTTGTGATATTGCTGAGGAGCTAGAGTTACTTTATGTCGATGGTCAATGGGTGTCTTGTCTAATAGATAATCGATAAACCATCCTTTGCTACCAAGTGTGCTCTAGGACCCCAACCGGCCCATAAAGCTGGGGTTTGCCCAATAGCACTTTAAGAAGACTAGCAGCACCCGTGAGATGGATGGGGATGCAAATTAATACTCTAGCATCAAATCAATAATGACAACTCAGTGGTTTGGCAAATGGAGTCTGTTTAGTGACAAGTACAAAAAAAGGGGGAGTTCATGAAAATCAGCTATTGCTTGATCTTCCTTCTCGCTTTAACAACTCCAACGAACTTCATAAAAAACACCTCTTTTATACTAAAAACTCGTCATCACTGCCATATTACGCTTAAAATGTTGCATGTAATTCCATTGGTTATAGGAAGGTAACTTTAATATAGGTGCTATATCTGTATATGGTAACGGAGTGAGGGGATTGGATAAACAGTGTCAGGTGGGGCATCTAAGCTCTTCCTTCAAAAAGACCACTGTGGACATCACTAAAAGTATGACGTCTCATTGGTTCTACTAACTATAGGACCCTAGATTACTTTGTCCTTTATGATTGGATTAGCACCAACTCCACTCATTCTTTTCCACTAGCTTAGCAGTGTGCAGGATAGCTGGCCAGGTGCAGGGTGCTCGCCTGCTCCCCCAGCCATCCTCCAATTATTACTACAATCAATTATCACCTCAGTGGTCATGTGTCAATTATTTCTTTGTGTTTGGCCTCGAGACTGCATCTCTGTCTGGAAAGGTTCAGATATCTGTGCATGGCACAAGGCCACGCGTAGGTGTGAAAGCTCCATCTCTTCTCGGTTGGCTGGTCACATGATTCAGATACCGTGAAATCATCTCATTCTCCATGCAATTCATGTATTTTGTTTAGTTTTGCCCACCACCTGCCTTCTGCGGCTTATCTTGACCTCTCTGAACAGGATACTCTGTTCTTTGCTTCATTAATTGTATCTTCTGTTAGTGTATTTCAGGCGATACGACCTTGGCTTCTTGGCATGATTTGCATGCGTCTGAGTTTCCCTCATCTTTAGTTTTCATTTTATGTGCTGAGGGGCTCCTCTCCTGAGACTTTTAGTAACCTTTGGTTGATTCTGCACTTGTGCCTAGTGGAAGTATACTTATTTAAAATGCTCCTTTTTGAGGTAGATATGTATAGGTGGTGCTTTACATAGTCTATCTTACTACTAAGCATAAACAAGCTGCATGATTTTCTCAGCTTTCTTGCAGTTCCAAGCATATGTACACGTGTAAACTGGCTGCATGTCTTCATCACGCTTATGGCATAAGTTTTTTACATTTGACATCACTCATTTCACTTTAAACTCAGGATGTCACTTATCCATGGTGTTTTATCTCTTTTAGTCATTCGCAGGTCCTCATATATTTTATATGTGAGTCAGTCCGGGTTCTTGTGATGTCACCATTCGTCTTCCTTTAGGACTTTCTTGGCTTCTTCAGGCATTGTGTTTTGCCAATCGTCAGTTTGTCTCACTTGTCGATATGGTTTCCTCAATGGGTACCTTACTGTCCAAGGTTTCTTATGTGCAGGTACTTCAATAGGTGCTGACAGTCTGATAGGTACTGGGCAGAGCCCCACTGCGGCTCTCTGCTGGTTTATCTGCTCATCATAAGTCAAATATTTTGATGTGAAAGTTCCTGGTACTTCATAATGAAAGATGTGAGTACGGGTCGTGCTTGGAACCTCCTCTACAAATGGAACCGTGGAGACAGCCCCATAGAAGCCCTGCGTGTCAAGAGTGTGGCCCGATAGTGGGAAAACTCCCTCACTGATGCATGATTTGGTGGCACCCAGGTCAACCATAAAATGAAGTGTTTGTTTCCTATCTCTGTGCCCACCAAGGGTTCCTCATCAGGCCGGACTGCCATAGATAGGACTGGGCATGCAAGCGCTCTCTGTGGGCTATCCTAATCTGGGTGTGTATTTGACCCGGGGAACATGAAAGGCTTGTTTACCTTCAGTAGGGCTCTGTGGTGCCATTCGATACTTCATTGCGTGGGTTCCAGTTGCCATTACCCTTCTGGGGCATCATTTGCTGTGGGTACAACTGTTGTTGGTGCTGCTGTTGTTGTGCTTGAGTCCCCAGGGTCCAGGGTGGGAGCTGCATGTGTGCTCGGTGTATTTCATAGGAGTCAGCATCTCATCAACATGAATTCATTGTCTTTTTATCTGTGTGTACTTTTATGGTTGACTAACCAAAATAAAGTGTATGATGATGATGATGATGATGGTTTCGCCATCTGTTGTCGATTCTGTGGTTCGGGTGATAAATATTGTACGTTTTACATCCGATCCCTGGCCTGCTTCTACACTTGCTCAAAAAAATGTAACCACTTCCTGCAGTTCCAACACTGAGGAACCCATATACACCCCTCTTGCTGCCATGCATCCAAAGGCCCCTCTACCCCCCCGTAAATCTGTCCTCCCCATGTTGCTGACTTCCTGGTTCCCACACCTGGGTGGTGTACTGCTGTCCACCTCCCCACTGCCCCTGTCCTCCTTCGGCCAAAACGCAGCTATTCCGGTATTGGCTGACCCCTGTTTGCTTGCTGTTGCCTCTGTCTGTTTAGGTGTGGAAACTGCCCCCTCTACAGCTATCGTAGCCAGCTTCCTCTGTACCAATTTTGCCTCATTTGCCAGCAATTGCTCTTCCGTTTCCCTTTCATGTTCCTGTATACGTTTGCAGTGGTGTATTATTATAGTCTGAATTTCTGCCCACACTTTTGCTTCAATGCCCACAGTTTGACTTAGTGTCTTCTGCACTTCTTTTGGTAAACCCCTTTTGATAATGAAATAAAAAAGAGGACCTGATCGGTCCCACTGGCCGCCAGTCGCCGCCCACCACATCTCCTGAACTTTAATAATGTACTGCGCGGGGTCTTCGCCATCACTCATAGTATGTTGCATAGTGGACTGTAGGTCTGGCGTGTCAGGGTACAAACGCGGAAACGCGTCCATATCTGCATTCTTATTGAATGGTGCGCCATCATACGCATTATCGTCTAGCCTCCCTCCTGGGTTTCCTGCTTTAATCCACATGGCCCCAGACTGATCTTCCACTATCGCCACTAATACACTTTTCATATCACCCACGGCAAGGGTGTTTTTCAAATATGTATAGCTATTTCAACCGCCCCTGCTGTCAACGGTGGTAGCGCTTCGCTAAAATTGTTCTTGTCCATCTGCACCCAGGGCACATACTGTTCCCTACCTACTCTCTTCCCTTCCTTTCTTCTGGCACTTCCCTTTTACCTCACAACTGTCATCCGGCCAAACCTCCTTACCCTCTCATCCCACAAATATTCCACTCAAGGTGTTATTTCTGGTGCCTGTTGCACCTCCTCCTCACCGTCATTCTCAAACTCATCCACGGTACTCCACCCATTCTCACCCGGATCTCCACCTAAGTCTCTGTTTGTCCGTAGAGTTCTGTACCCTGTGCTGGCTGCTCGATCGTCCTTTTTCTTCTCTATATGCATATCCTTTATTGCCGTACTGTCCAATCCAAACAAAATAACCCACACTCTCCTCCCCATTGCATTGCTTTGTGCTGTTCATAGTCGCGCAAGCTCTGCCTAGTGCCCCTTCTAATTCCCTCCGCCCTGCACACCCCTGAGATGGAGTGGTTACTTGAGTGGGTATATATGGGGGTAAAGGGGCAGTGGCCCGAGTGGATACATAGGTTAGGCTAGTGCATCCCATCACTGAGAGCGCTGCCAGTGGATATATTCCCTTGTACTCTGTCTGTGTCCCACCCGCTTCTGCTTGTTTGTCCCACTCATTGGTGTCTTCCATGTCTTCAATCATCTTCCATAAGTCTAAAATGCCTTTTCCTTTCTGTAGTTGGTTACCCTTGTACTTTGCGACTAGCAATTCAGTGATATGCTCCAGAATTCCGTTATTATGGGTGCGCTGCTCTGGCCATGAGCCGGGCATCTCCCCTTGTGTTTCTGTCACCCACTGCTTATGGTATGTCTCCATTTTCTCCCGGTACAAGGGCAAGGCCTTGTACATGTACTCTAAAGGGGTCTCACCTCCCATTGCAGCGATGCGTTCGCTGTAAAGTGCCCCTCCGTTTCTAATAGCGCGCTGCGCATTCAGCAAGTGTCACAACCAAATAATCACTTTGATATTCCCTCTTCCCCTATTTCTATTTTCTCTATTTCTATGTGCTTGTAACGCGCCGACAGCCCGCAGGCATCAGGGTGCGGAGAAACCTAAAAGGAAAAGATTTGCATGAAATGTGATGGTTGAAAGAGGGAAAAGGGGTTCTAGGCTTGCTGTAGCAATACCTTGAAATGCCCTAATTAACCTGGTGATTACTGGAATAAGTAAGTTTTCAGTGATTTCCTGAAATTTATGTAATTCCCTTCCTGTCTCAGGTTCACTGGGAGATTATTCCACAACTTGGCTGCCCTGACCGGGAAAGCTCTACCTCTACCTGCTGCCCGCCTAACCTCTGCGATTGCCAGGAGGCCTACATCGGCTGATCTAAGGTTTCTCATAGGTGTGTAAAGCAAGAACTTCTCTTTGAAGTAGCTTGGCGCCACACCATATAGGCATCTATGTACAATCATCATGGCCTTAAAATTGATTCTAAGCTAATGAAGATCTTTCCTCCCTGCCGATATGTGTTCTCCGTATTTAGTTCTCTTAACAATACGAACAGCATCATTCTGCATGACCTGACATCTCTGTAACTCCCTCTTGGTAGCTCCCATTAACAGCGCATTGCCGTAATCCTGGCGAGACAGTATAATCGCCCTTGCAATATTGGCAGAATTTGCCTTGCTAATGTAGGGTCTGATGGCTCTTAACAAGCGCAGGTAATACGAGTTATTTTTAGTTAAGTAATTTACTTGGGCTTCAGCACCCACAGATGCTTCCACCATCATCCCTAGTGTTTTGACTTGTGGTAGCACTGGGATGTTGGCTTCTTTTATCACAAACTCCCTGTATTGATCTCCTAACTTGGTTCTTACGTGCCGAGATCCAAAGATCATAAGTTCTGTCTTACTATTATTAAGACACATCAAATGTTTCTGCATCCAGATGTCGATGACCTTATAGACCTCCTCTATTTTGGCGCTATCTGTGACATAATCTCCTGTTAATTAAAAAAACAGCTGTGTATCATCGGCGTAATTTGTGAAAAACATGCAGATGTTTTCCAATAAGTCACAGAGGCTTCGCATGTATAGGTTAAATAACAGAGGAGACAGACTGGCTCCTTGAGGAACTCCAAATAGGATAAGGGCCGCTTCTGAGAATTTATCTCCCCAGTAGATTCTTGCCTTCCTATCACTCAGAAAGGACACTATCCAAGCCAATGCTGGAGGAGAGCAGCCTGCAATTTTATCTAGTGCAGCTTGGAGCAGTTAATGGTCCACTAGATCAAACGCTGTGCTGAGATCCAGCAGCATGAGCATCCCTAGTTTACTCTTGTCAATCAGCTCCCCACCAGCTCGAGTTATTTCTCCTCCCCTCCCCTTTACATGCACCCACTCTTGCACTCCACACTGCTATTTTACCAAATTCCCCTCCTCAGGCCTTCACCCTACACAAAAAGAAAGATCGCAAAACACTGAACCATAAGCTAAAAAAAAATAAGCTAAATAATGATTACTACTATTTACGAGCCCAAGCATTATGCAGGGCTCCTAATTATTTCCTTTTCCTCTGTTACACAATATAAGTGGTACCACCTTCTCCCCTCCTCTGGGAGGCTCCCTACACTCCTGTTTTCCTTTCCGTAATGTTCTCCTTAAATAATCAATAATAATAAAAGCATCAAAATAACACCCACGCCACAGAAACAACCTTGTTCTCCACTCGCTCGCAGCTCACACTCTTTCCCATATACCCCTCCCCTACTTGTTATCACTTACAAGGGTATACTCATATGTGCATGTTCACCCAAACTCTTCCGTCATAGGGTTCCGATAGCATCCTGTACTCTCTCCAGAACCATGGCGAGCTTCAAAGAACAGACAGGAATTCTGTAAAAATGGCTCCTGCACACCTCTGGGTCTGATGCGTCTGGGACTGGACGCTGCAGGCGGCCCTTTGGGAAAAGCAGCCTGGAAGCCTTTGTCAGTGCGGGGGTCACTGGGATCACATCGGGGTCACCAAATGAAGGCATGCCCCTGCACGCTCACACCAGAGAAAATACAGCCTGCTAGGGAAAAAGGCCCAAGCCATGCTTGCAAAGATAACAAGTATGTATTTCTACAAAGTAGAAGTGCATCAGCAAAGAACTCGGCTGCTGCCGAACGTTCTGAGTTCCGTAGGCATGTGTGTGTCACGACCCTCACCCAAAACCCCCTCTGGCAAACCTATTGGCCAGGTGGAGTCAGGACTCGGGCCTCTAGAGCCTGGCATCCTCTTCAAAAGCCCTCATGGGGCCAGTCCTGGCGCCTATGGTGCCAGGCTCATACACCATGAATAGACAATGTGCTTGGGAACTACTTTATTATTGTCAGCCAACATGGAGGCACCCACATAGCCTGGTTCTTAAGAACCAAGCTATGTGGTCTAGTGTTTTGGGTGGGGTAGCCTAGGGACTACTTTTCCTGGACTATTTTATTGGGGCTATTTAAACCACACCCGAGCAAGACAACACGCTTTGCGTTACTTTGCAGCTTGCAACGTGACGCTCACTGTGTCCAGCTATTCCCTCGAACCTCGGAGAACCAGAACCTGCAAGGACACAAAAGGAACATCATTAGCAGCAGAATCTTACCTCCAGTCTTCATCTTTAAACACTCGCAGCTCCTGAGAACAGCTTCCTCGAATCTGCACGCCTCCCGGACAGAACGACCTGAAAGAGGAAGATAGAGGCAACATTAAAGAAAGCAGTAGAGACATTTACAAATTACGAACTGCACAAAAGGCTTACCTGCATGGTCGCCTCTCGGCTGGCACCACTCCGGACACCGCGACCTACAAGGAAGGAAAACACAGGTTAGCAAAGGCAAGACTTTGCAGCGCTGCGCATAGCGCTTACTTACCGCATCATAGCGCTCTTAATGCGCCATCATTTACCTGCGGGGCTCAACCAAGCCAGTTCGCCACGCTGAAGCTCTGCATACCTAAGGGAGAAAAAAGAGACATTTCAAACAAAGAAAGGCATGCAGGATAGCAACAAAACTAAAGAACAGCAATAAGACCTACCTGAACAATATCAAACGGGCCGGCGTCAGTGAAGTAAATGGACCGCACTCACCCATGAAAGACAATGCACCCCTGCAAAGAAGGCAGGACGGAGAGCACGCCTAATTCTACCACAAGGTGAGGAGAGGGCACCAGAGGGACTGAAATCATACTGGGGTGGAGGGAGAATACTTACCCCAGTTGGTCAGTCTTGAACACAGTCCTCCTGTATTTTCAGGCAGAACCTTCCCCGCAGACCACATCACGGCAAAGCTGAGAAGCATACCAGCGAGTAACCCGGCTGGGTGGCGTCCCTGTGGATACCAGGTGAGCCTAACAAAACGCAAAGTCTCCCATAACAAATCCACCTGGGCGCCATGGAGACATCAGAAATGGACCAATTGGCCCAATTACTAGGAGACCTTCGTGCTGAGGTTCATTCTGCCAGACAAGAGACTAATGCCCTCCGGAGAGACCTAATAGTGACCAAAGAACGCACTGTAGAGATTAGCAGGCAATACTTGCAATCACAGGCAGGACAGACGCCTTTACCTGGAAGCAATTCAACGCTGCAAAACCCAGCCATACCACCCACTCCGGTACATTTCACGTTACTTGGAACAGTGCCCCTGGCACCACCAGAAAGGTTCTCAGGCGACCCACGGAAGTATGCAGCATTCATCAATCAGTGCCGCCTTCATTTTCTTTGTAGGCCTAGAGCATTTCAAAACGACCAAGCTTGGGTAGCTTTTGTCTTATCATACCTGAGTGGTAGTGCAGCAGATTGGTCGGTGCCGTTGGTAACCCATGACGATCCTCTATTACATGACTTTGGTGGGTTCCAGAGAGAAATGGAAAAACTTTTTGCTCGCCATACCCAGGAACAAGCAGTAGACAATGAACTCTTGTCCCACCGACAGGGGAATTAGGACTTGTTAACGTACATTGCTAGCTTCAACAGACTGGTTGCCAAAGCTACGTGGCCAGAAAACAAAAGAACCACGTTATTCCATCGAGGCTTACGAGGCGAACTAAAGGACGTCTTAGCCCTGTTGGGGGTCCTGACCCACGTTTGGACTATTATGCTACAACATTTGGTGCTGTGGGCTTAGGAAATCCAAGATGGCCGAAAAAGCCCACATGTGCACCAGAATCTATGAAAACCGCGCAGTTGTGCACACTAAAATGGTTGCCTAACTTGCCACCCACCAGTGTGAGCAGGATGGGCCGGGGTGCCATGAGTGAAATGTGTGCCAAAGGAAAAACCGCACTTTAAAATCACCTTTTGTTTCTCTGAATGCCAGCTCAAAATGCCTATTTGCAACACATCCAAAAATCTCACTGAGCACCAGCGGATGTCATGATCTCTGCTTCCAAAAGGTCAGGGTTTTCCCAACTCCCTTGGAAGCAGATCCATAACCCAGGTTCCGAGTGCCAACCAGTCCCAATTGGGACCTTTTGGACCCAGTCCTGGCGCCAGTGGCACCAGGCTCATAAATATGCCCAGTCCCAGCGCTGGAAGCGCCGGGCTCATAATGCTTGGGTGGACTTACCTGCAGCAGACCATGCTGCTTACTTGCCTGCCAGTTGAGCCTCTGATCCCCTTCTGTTTGGAACTACTTTTCCTGTTGGGTGGGGCTGGAGCCACTCCCTAGATTCAGAACACTGGAACTCTTCTGGAAAGCAGGAACTCTTTTCTTACCTAGGCGTGGCTGTGGAAGGAGACACCTAAGCACTACAGGAGGCTATTTAAACCACACCCGGTGGATGAATCTTGCTTTGCGTTATTCTGCACCCTCTGCAGCAGAACGCTCATCGTGTCTTCTGCATCCGGTCCTGGGCCTAAGGAAAAAGGCTTACCATCCTGAATCCAGTCTTCAGCAACACCTATAAAGACAAGAAAGAACAGGTTAGCATTCCGGCATCTGAAAGGCAAAGGCTTACCTACTCTTCGTGCGCTCCGGAGGTCTTCACACTGCATTCCGGCATCTGAAAGACAAAATCTTACCAACTCTTCGCACGCTCCGGAGGCCGTCGGCGCTACATCCCGCATCTGAAAGACAAAACAAGGTGCGTTTAAAGACATTGGGGAACTTTAATACTCACGTGCCATTACTCCTTTCCACATCTAACCCAGTGGGTTTTCCGGCACCCTGCAGCCGCTCCGAACTTGTACCTGCAAAATAAAAAGACAGTTAGAGCGCATCGTGAAGCAGGCAACAAGCGCTTACTTACGTGCTTCCAGGCGCTTCTATTCATCACACGGGCTCCATCTTCAACTCACTTCAGCCCGAAATCAGCCATTGCCAGAACCCTGCAAAACAAGAGACATCATTATTAAAGACTTTAAAGACATTTGAATTACTCGAAACTTACCGTTCGTGCAGTAAACGACGGACAGCAGTCCTCTGAAGTCAAGAGGCCTGCGCTACCTATCCAGTGAAGAAACTGGTTACAGCACCCTGCCCCGAGGCAGATGGAGAGCTCGGCATTCACTTACCTAAGACATCTTACTCTTCACGTCAGGCATACAGTGCACAGAGGTCCAGCCCAAAGAGCCAACCGGGTGCTACACATCACCTTTGAAGATACGGTAGTCGCCCAGTCAAGACTGGCGCCTCTGCGAGAATCAGGTGAGCGTTACAGAACGCAAAGCCTACCGCAAAACTCTCGCCCAGGCGCTATGGAAACCTCGGATACTGACCACCTAGCCCGGTTACTTGGGGAACTAGGGGCAGAAGTGCATGCAGCTCGTCAGGAAACGAATGCTCTAAGAAGGGAACTAATTATTTCCAAGGAGAGAACAGATGATCTTGCTTGACAATTGCTACAGTCACAAAACCGGACTGACCCCGTTACCCGCATCAGGGGCAAATCTTCCTTCAACATCCTCTATGAATCCAGTGCAGATCAACCTACCTGGGAATGTACCTCTGGCTCCGCCCGAACGATTTTTTGGTGACCCAAAGAGGTTTGCAGTATTTATCAATCAGTGCAGGTTGCACTTCTTATGCCGGCCAGCAGCCTTTCCAACTGATCAAGCTAAAGTAGCTTTTGTACTTTCGTACCTTAGTGGCAATGCGGCAGACTGGTCGATCCCTCTAGTTAATCAAGATGATCCGGTTCTCCATGATTTTCAAGCCTTTCAGCTTAGTATGGAAAAACTGTTCGCAAGACATGCACAGGGGCAGGCCTTGGACAATGAGCTTCTTTCGTTGCGACAGGGTAATCAAGACCTTTTGGCTTATATTGCATCTTTCAATAGACTAATAGTGGAAACTCAATGGCCTGAGGACAAAAGGATTACGCTGTTTTATAGAGGTCTACGTGGAGAGCTCAAAGACGTTTTAGCCCAAGTAGTGAATCCCCCACAAGACTGTTCGGATTATATAGACTTGGTCGTTCAAATAGATCACAGACTGCAGAACAGGAAGGCCGATCGTTCCAAGTTTGATGCTCGAGTACTTTCCAAACCGCCAACTCCTTCCAAAGGAGTAGACTCCGGGGAACCCATGCAAATAGGGGGTCTGAAAGGTCCTCTAACACAAAGGGAGCGGGAAAGGAGAAAACAGTTGCAATTATGCCTATATTGCGAAAACTCAGGGCACTTTCTTCGAGACTGTCCGGTGAAACCTGCCAAGAAGGCAGTAGGAGCTGCAGTTACCAAAGTTACAAACTCTGAGCAGGGAAACGACCTCGCCCGACAAGAATAGAGGTCCTCTTGCCGAGCGTGAAAACCAGTTCCGTGACCTCGCATTTCGTGATACCTATGGTCCTCATTAGCCCTGATAATCCGGGTCGATTACATGCAATTGAAGCTTACGTCGACAGCGGTGCCATCGGCAATTATGTGGATCATGAAATGGTTTTGAGGATGAATCTAACTCTTTGTCCCAAGGCTGTAAAGGACGTCATTACTACGGTGGATGGTACGGAGATAGCCTCCGGGCCAGTAACGCATACCACTCAAGAGGTGACGCTAGTAAGTCAAGATGGACACCATGAGAAGATCGTGTTCGATGTGATCAAGGCCCCTCAGTTTCCGATTATTCTAGGAATACCTTGGTTAGAGAAACACAATCCTCTGATCGATTGGCGAGCAAGAACGGTCCAGTTTCCAGAATGTGTCTCTACTTGTCACCCTCCACCTGGTGTGGCACTGGCAGCAATTTCTTCAGAGACTCCCCAGTTACCTCCCGAATACCTAGAATACCAAGATGTTTTCCGGAAGGAGCAGGCTAACTCTCTACCTCCTCATAGGTCTTATGACTGCCAGATAGACCTGATACCTGGATCTACTCCTCCTTGTAGTAGAATTTATGCCCTCACCGAGCCTGAGAACCTTCACCTTCGACAATACCTGGATCAATACCTGGCAAATGGGTTTATTCGTCCTTCCAAGTCCCCTGCTTCTTCAGCTTTGTTCTTCGTTCCAAAAAAGGAAGGAGACCTTAGAACTTGTATCGATTATCGCTCCCTGATCCAGATCACCGTTAAGAATAGATATCCGTTACCTTTGATCCCTGAACTCCTGGACCAAGTCAGAAAAGCATGCATATATACAAAGCTGGATCTTAGAGGAGCCTACCACTTGGTACGAGTAAAAGAGGGCGATGAATGGAAGACGGCTTCCGCACCAAGTATGGGCTATTTGAATATCAGGTCATGCCCTTCGGACTTTGCAATGCCCCGGCCGCCTTTCAATATTTTATGAACGATGTCCTCAGAGAACTCATAGATGTGTGTGTTGTTGTTTACATTGACGACATTCTCGTTTATTCTTCATCGGAATCTGAACATCGGAAACACGTGAAAATGGTCCTCGAAAGATTGCGTCAACACAAACTTTTCGCTAAGTTGGAAAAATGTGTTTTCAACGTGACTGAAGTTGAATTCTTGGGATTCATATTATCACCTGGCGGAGTGCGTATGGATTCAAAGAAGGTCGATGCAGTTCTCAAATGGCCATCACCATCCTCCGTAAAAGGTGTGCAAAGCATGTTAGGCTTCGCTAACTTTTACCGCAGGTTTATCCCTGAATTCTCTCGGATAGTCCAGCCCATCAATGCCTTGTTAAAGAAAAACAAACGTTTTGAATGGTCTACCGAGGCGGAAAAAGCTTTCCAGGATTTGAAGACTAAATTTATCTCTGCACCAATCTTAAAACACCCTCGCCCCAAACTCCCCTACATCGTGGAAACTGATGCTTCAAGCCTTGCCATGGGGGCAGTTCTATCACAAAAGGACCCGGTAACCAATCAGTTGCATCCCGTGGCATTTTGGTCCCGCAAATTCTCGCCTCCTGAAATCAATTACACGATTACTGACAAGGAACTTCTGGCTATCAAGTCTGCCTTTAAGGCTTGGCGACATTATCTGCTGGGGGCCCGACACACCGTTACTGTGATTACGGATCACCGAAACCTGCAATATTTGAAAACCGCAAAAGCCCAATCCTCTAGACAACTCCGTTGGGCATTATTCTTTGCCGAGTTTGACTTCATAATTACCTATCGACCTGGTACAAAGAACGGTAAAGCTGATGCCCTTTCTCGGATGGGAGTAGAAGAACACTTGATCAACCCTAAACCTGTACCAATCATTCCCGAACAAAGAATTCTGGGTGTAATCGCCACAGAATCCATAGAGGAAGTTAAGGATAAAGCCAGGCAACTTGTAACTCCAGCAGACATACAGAATTGGCATCTGCAGGGAAAGGACTTTGCAGTAAAGGACAACTTATTGTATTTCCAAGAACGATTATACCTACCCAGCACAGATTTACAGAAAAAAGTAATCTCTTGTTATCACGACTCTTTAATGGAAGGTCATCCCGGTATGGCCAAGACCTCAGAAAAGATCAAGCGCTACTTCTGGTGGCCGTCTTGGAAAAAAGATATCAGAGACTTTATAATGTCCTGTGGAGTATGCGCCCAAAACAAGAGTCAAAAGGAAAGACCAGCAGGCCTCTTACGCCCTATTGACATCCCACCTCGCCCTTGGCATACGCTTTCTATCGACTTCATCACCGATCTACCTCCATGCTCCGGATACAATACGATTCTAGTAATCGTGGACTTATTCTCCAAGATGGCGCATTTCATTCCGCTCAAAGGCTTGCCAACGGCAGCAACTCTGGCCCGAGAATTTCTCGAAAACATCGTCCGACTGCACGGTTTTCCTTCGGTTCTAATTTCGGATCGAGGTAGTCAATTTATTTCTCATTTTTGGCGAAGTTGCTGTCGGTCAGCTCAAATTGATGTGAGACTATCGACCAGTCACCACCCTCAGACCGACGGACAAACCGAGAGGACCAATCAAACTCTGGAACAGTATTTACGCTGCATGCTGCAACAAACTGAAAAAACTTGGAAAGATATCCTTTGGATAGCCGAATATGCCTACAATAACTCTGTCCATTCGGGAACTGGGAAAACCCTGTTTTTTCTTTTGTACGGCAGTCACCCTCGAACCTCGGAGTTGGATCCCCTCCAAGATCTTGAAACACCAGCAGTAGACTACCTGCATTCTACAATCACCCAAGCCTTTAAGGAAGCTGTTTCTCACCTTCAAAGGGCTAAAGAACAATACAAGAAAGGAGCAGATCAACATCGGAAGGAAGCCCCTCACTATCAAGTAGGGGATCAAGTCTGGTTATCCACCAAATATCTATCTCTAAAAGGGCCACGCACATTCAACCCAAGATACCTTGGTCCCTATTCCATCACTACCATAGTAAACCCAGTAGCGGTCAAGTTGGACTTGCCCCCGCACATGAAGATACATCCGGTCTTCCACGTCTCTCTATTAAAACCCGTGCAACCTCAAACCCGACTAACCAAATCTCCAAAACCTATCCTAGTTGATGGAGAACTCGAGTTTGAAGTCAAAAGTATTCTGGACTCCAAGATCTCCAAATCTAAACTATTCTACCTAATGGACTGGAAAGGATACGGCCCCCAAGAGAGATCCTGGGAACCTGCTGAATATGTCCACGCTCCTCGCCTAATCAAAAGATTTCACCGAACATTTCCTGACAAGCTAAAACCCCCGGAGAAGCCCGGTTTGGGAGGGGCCTTGAGGGGGGGTACTGTCATGATCTCTGCTTCCAAAAGGTCAGGGTTTTCCCAACTCCCTTGGAAGCAGATCCATAACCCAGGTTCCGAGTGCCAACCAGTCCCAATTGGGACCTTTTGGACCCAGTCCTGGCGCCAGTGGCACCAGGCTCATAAATATGCCCAGTCCCAGCGCTGGAAGCGCCGGGCTCATAATGCTTGGGTTGCCTGCCAGTTGAGCCTCTGATCCCCTTCTGTTTGGAACTACTTTTCCTGTTGGGTGGGGCTGGAGCCACTCCCTAGATTCAGAACACTGGAACTCTTCTGGAAAGCAGGAACTCTTTTCTTACCTAGGCGTGGCTGTGGAAGGAGACACCTAAGCACTACAGGAGGCTATTTAAACCACACCCGGTGGATGAATCTTGCTTTGCGTTATTCTGCACCCTCTGCAGCAGAACGCTCATCGTGTCTTCTGCATCCGGTCCTGGGCCTAAGGAAAAAGGCTTACCATCCTGAATCCAGTCTTCAGCAACACCTATAAAGACAAGAAAGAACAGGTTAGCATTCCGGCATCTGAAAGGCAAAGGCTTACCTACTCTTCGTGCGCTCCGGAGGTCTTCACACTGCATTCCGGCATCTGAAAGACAAAAGCTTACCAACTCTTCGCACGCTCCGGAGGCCGTCGGCGCTGCATCCCGCATCTGAAAGACAAAACAAGGTGCGTTTAAAGACATTGGGGAACTTTAATACTCACGTGCCATTACTTCTTTCCACATCTAACCCAGTGGGTTTTCCGGCACCCTGCAGCCGCTCCGAACTTGTACCTGCAAAATAAAAAGACAGTTAGAGCGCATCGTGAAGCAGGCAACAAGCGCTTACTTACGTGCTTCCAGGCGCTTCTATTCATCACACGGGCTCCATCTTCAACTCACTTCAGCCCGAAATCAGCCATTGCCGGAACCCTGCAAAACAAGAGACATCATTATTAAAGACTTTAAAGACATTTGAATTACTCGAAACTTACCGTTCGTGCAGTAAACGACGGACAGCAGTCCTCTGAAGTCAAGAGGCCTGCGCTACCTATCCAGTGAAGAAACTGGTTACAGCACCCTGCCCCGAGCAGATGGAGAGCTCGGCATTCACTTACCTAAGACATCTTACTCTTCACGTCAGGCATACAGTGTACAGAGGTCCAGCCCAAAGCGCCAACCGGGTGCTACACATCACCTTTGAAGATACGGTAGTCGCCCAGTCAAGACCGGCGCCTCTGCGAGAATCAGGTGAGCGTTACAGCGGACATCTGGCAGAATAAAGTCTTGTGGGCATACAAAATCTGGAAAGAGGATGAAAAGTTATATTCTGAAGTGACTTGAAGGTTTATAACAAGACTGGCTGAGCTGTGGATTTCAGCAGTTTAAGTAAATTTGGACTGAAAGACACTAAAAATCTAAATGTTTAAAAGAAATGAGTGACCTTCTTTTGAGTGTCACATAGGCTGCAATTGTTTAAATGTCATAGTTTTAAACTTAGAATCAGCATTCTAGCTGCATATGTAAAAAAATGTTAGTTATTTGAATGCAGAAAACTGGGGAACAGAAACGACATGTGGCTAAAAACTGGCTTAAAGAGATTCCAATTTTGCCTGGCAACTACCCCCATCAGGAGTGAAACTTGATTCACAAGTAACTTCCCAGGCCTGGCTGTTTCCTGCTGGCCACACTAAGGATATGCCATCTCTCTGATAATTGAATCAAGGGGAGCCCCCACAGAATACAGGAGCTCTGAACAATGCAACCCCCTTCACCCAGGCAGATGGTTTATTGCAGATGTCGTAAAACAGCTTCCTCTTGGCAGAAGCTGGGAGGGGCAGGGCCGCTGAGCTTGGCAGAAACTGGAAAGACTGGTTTCTGTACCATGTGACCTGAAAGGACACAACCCTGTAGCCAGAATATGGTTTTAGAAAAAGATGGATCATTCATAGAGCGGACTTGTGAAAATTATTTAAATGATACCATAATTCTTGTGATTTTTCTGCCCACATTTTAAGACGTGTTAGGACCCGGTGGTATGTTCAGGGGGGTTTTAGCGGAAAAGAGGATATTACTCAAAATGTGTGCATGTGAAAAATCTGACACTTCATCAACTAATGTCCATACTCCTTGCGCACATGTGTGTAAATTTGGGTTAATGTCCGATATTGCGAAACCAGTTAAGAAGTGCAAATGTCGCCATTTTTGAATGCAAGCTCCCAGGAAGAGCAGATTTGGACAGGGTACACCTCCTGTGATATGTGAGGGGTGCATATGATTTTAAAACAATATGTACCTCTGCAAATATGTATTTGGTTCAAATCTAGATTTGTGTGCAAGTTGACAGGAGGAGTGGACTTTCTGCAGGCTGTAAAATGACATCACTCTGACACAACTTAGCTCCCCCAATCAGGGGAGAAATGAAAGCTTGGCCAATGACAAGTGGAGAGGGGTAGAGCCTAGTGATGCTGCACACACACCCATTTTAAAAACAGATAAAAGCAGACAGACAGGACAGATAGGGACCTTCAAATCCATTTGCTGCGGGACGCTCTGCCGGGGAAATCCACACTTTACCTCCATCAATCTCTAGAGAAAGCTGTGCAGAAACATCCAGACTTCAAATCCATCAATCTCCAGAATCCAGAGAGGCTAGAGAGAGAGCTGACCCAGATCACTGTGAAGTGCAGAGACCAGACCAGAGTCCAGTCTAAAACCTGACCAGATCCGTGGTGAGGCCCATTCTAATTCAAGAATATAGTGTGAGTACCTAGTAGAACTGTGCAGAACCAATCTCTTAGTTAAAATAATATAATTCAATCCTATTTTAATCTAAGTAGAACTGTCTCCTAACTGTCACCTGTCATTTGTAAAGCTGTCACCTGTCATTTTCTAGTTGCAAGCTGCACTTGTCTTTTTGAACTTTAAAATTTCAAATCTGAAAAACGACCTTTATTTAATCGCTCATATCTCCGTAACAGTTTGTGCTAGAGACTTGCAGTAACTTTCCTCTGAAAGCTGGGAATCGTGGCTTTTCTACGAACGTAGAACTGCATTCCTAGCCCCGATACTTTTGCCGCGATTTGCAAATTTCTCAACGTGTGAAAACCGCAGTTTTCTTGCTTTCAGTTGCCAAAAATTCGTTTAACCTGCTAGTTACACCCTAGATCCTTGCTAAAGTGAGCCTGGACTAATATTAACTTGATACCACTCACCCTGAACCTCTAGAGGGAATTAAAAGCATTTTAGCATATTTTTCACTTCATTGCCAGCACATATAAAAGCATTTTGGGCCTGTGTTTCCAACTTCTGTAGTCTAAGCTTGCTGGGGTGAACTGAATTACATTTGATTGCATTTCTGAGAACTGTGTGCTTTCCTTCCATTTCCTTGCATTGCATAAAGGGGGGGGTGAATTGCCAGAGAAAAGTGATTACATTGTTTTGTTGAAATCATATTGAGTATTTTCTGTATTGCATTTTCATTCAACATTACATCCATCTGAACTTATATAAAGTATTCTCTACCACCTTCTTCTTCTGTTCCTATTCACAAGTGTGCTAGTGCCAGATTCTCCGTTGTTAATCTTTATCATATCAGATTAAGTGTGATATCCAATTATTAATTTATTATCAAAGTGTGATATATCTATACATTGTTTAATTTTTTTCAAATAAATCTTTTAAATTTGCAAAACAAACCTACTTCTTGGCTCAGTGGGGTCAGGGGGATTCTAAGAGAGGGGTGTTATATAGGGGTAGTCATCCAGAACGCATGAACTGGACATAAAGATATATCAATAAGGGTTTCCATTCAGTATCCCAGACTAGGCATTGACTTAGCTGTAGTGTTGAATTGAATCCTCTTACAAATTGGGGGCTCGTGCCGGACGTTTGGATTAGATTTATCACTTGTGCAGATTAATACAGCGTGCCAGCTGACCAGATACACATATCCGGTCGGATCACACGCTGTGTTACGCTGTAAAGCACTCCTCAAAGGAACGCTCTAAGGAAAAGGGCTGTTTTGCAAAAATAAAATACAAACTTCTGTAAGTCAGGAAGGAACTCAAATTCCAGAATGACGACCTTAGTAGACATGAAAATAGCCAGAGAGCACTTCTTACATAAGTTATTTGTGAGAGGTGAGTGGATTCACCAGGACCAGACGGTCTGGTTGCAGGCCATCACGCAACAGGTCACAGAATCAGGGTCAGATAAATGGAGAGATCAGGGTCCCTTACATGTGGCCCTGAGTGAACTATACATGGCTCCTAAAGCTAAGGATGAACAAGACAAGATGGTTAGGATAGCGGCATACCTGTACCTATATATGGGAGACATGCAGGATAAATGTACTGAAAGCCAAGATCTGGCGAATAAGCGACAGATGGCGTTAGAGAAGGTCCAATCTGACCTGGTCTCTTCTGAGCAGAGGCTGCAGGGGAGCCAGGAGTCAGAAAATGAGAGTAGACAGCACATCATTAAAATAAAGAGGGATATGGACATCCTGCAACAGGAAAAGGCTGACCAGGATACCAGATTTCTGGCTTTGCAGAAGGAACGCCAAGACAGTTTGGACTCCCTACTGCAGAGCCAGAAAAAGCTGGAGCAACAGATCAATTTCAACAGGGCATGCACAGAGCAGGTAGCCACCCTGCAAATCCAACTAGACAGAGAGAAAGAGGAGAGCAATAAACTGATCCTGAAAGACCTGGATACCCAGGCAGAGTTTGATCAGGAGCGCCAGAAAGCTGGTGCCTTCCAAAGGCAAAGGGACGACCTGGCGTCACAAATTCAAGCTCTTGGTCAGGAAAGGGACACCTTAGGCCAGGAAGTCTGCCACTTAAGGAGAAAAATGGAAGAAAATCACCTGGCCCACCAGGGACTGGGTGACCTCCAAAAAGAACACCAGGACTTGCTAGAGCACACCAGGAGGGTGGAGGATGCTCTGGCAAGAAAGGAGCAGGCCAATAGGGACACAGCTCAGGAGGTAACCCTCCTGCAGCAAAGACTGGCCCAGTGCTCCAGGACCAATCAGGAAACGCAGAGAGAGAATGAGGCTCTCTGCCAGCACAATGATAGGCTCCAACAACAGGTAGCGATGCAGGAGAGACTGATAGAGTCTAGTAAGGCCTTAACTGAGGAACTGAAGGCACAGGCTCTTGCATTGCAACAGGGAGCAGGGGCGGATAGAGATGAGGTTCGCTGGGAAAGAGAAACTCCTGAGCATAACCCCAGGAGCCCTAGTACCAGAGGCCTTTATTTCTCTCAGTCCCTGGACTATGCCACCCCCATGTCCCCTGGCGCACATGAGCACAGGGCCACAGGGATGGCAGATTACTATCCAGCCAGAAGCATGGGGCTCATAGGCCAGTACCACCCAGGAATGGAGGGGCAGGCATCCGGGTATGGGCACCCAAGCACAGTGCAATTTGATGGGGAGCCCCAGGTGAGTAGGCCCATTAAGGGCATCCTGAAAACCTCTGCCCAGTTAGGTCAGTGGGGGGGGTACCCATCAAATCCTGGCAGCAAGGAGGGATCAGAAGACTCCTCTGAGCGGTACAGGACACAGGAGACCAGGTCCCCACATTCTGCCAGCCATTCCCAGGCTCTCAGAATCCGGGAAAACCTGGAAGAACAGACGGGAACCTCTGGGAGCAGTGCCTCTGAGTCAGAAGATGAATGGACAAGGGTTACCCGAACCAAAAAGGCCAATAAGGCAAAAAGGGCCTTGCTTAAGGACCCCTTAAAGCAGATTAAGGCAATCAGGAGCGTCATCAAGCCTTATCATAAGAACACCAAGCATTCTGTTTGGGAGCACTTAGAGTTGTTTGAGCAAATGATGGAGACTTTACATTTGAAAGACAGCCAAAGCTGAATTCAATATGTAAAGTGGACCTTCTCCCCGGAATACTCCAGTTTCTTTGCGGGGCTGGAGGACCAAAATCATTTAAGATGGTCCACCTATAAGGCGGCCATCTTGAAACATTTTTCTGTTCACAGAAATCCCCAAGAGGCTCGCAAGGCAGCCTACAATTTACAATGTGGGGAGGATCAGGCCCCACAAGAATTTGTGCAGGAGTTAAAGCGTGCTTTTGCACAGACCACAAGAAGGGTGCGCACGGATAGCAGAGAATTTATTAATACGTTTTTCCATGCCTTGCCCAAATACATAATGACCCAGCTTGTGAGGGATTTTCACGAGAAAAGATCTTTAGACTGGGTCATTGAACAGGCGACCCGGATCTATGAGGTGCAGAAGCCAATAGAAAATAAAAATAATGCGCCCAAAAATCCCAAAACCAACAGTACCCCTGCTGCTGCCAAGGTGGCAGAGGTAAAGGTCACCCCCGTTTTAGTGTTGGAGATGGGGGGGCCTAAAAACCTACCTGCACCTAATAATGCTAGGCCCAGAAGGTCCTCGGGCCAGTCACAGACAGGGAGCCAGGGAGGCAGCCCCACAAATGGGGTCCCTCGCTCTCCTGATTATGTAAGCCCCCGTTACAAGGGAAACAGACCCATCCTGGGTTATGTGTGGACTCCTCCAGCCCAAGGGGGGGATCCAGCCAAGCACCTAACCCAGGGAACTTCCCTCCTAACTTCCCACCGGAGGGCAGAAATTCTCCAAATCCTGGGCAGAACTTCTTCCCCAGGTATCCACCCAATTTCCAGCCCCAAAATCCTCCACCCTTCTTTCCCCAATTCCCTGAGCCCAGACAACCGAATCCGGGAGAGGGGAGGCCAAGGGTGGAGGGGTATCCAAATCTTCCTAACCAGGGGTACTACCAAAGAAGGGATAGCTACCCTTCACGGGATCAGCTTAGGGGAGAAAACAGGGCCCCGTATCAGCCTGAGCGGGTTTCCCAGTTGGAGCGCCAGGTTCAAAACATGGCGCGGGATCTGGGTCACATACTGAGGGCTCAGCAGAACCCTCAGATCAGCATGCCGGCGCAGAACGCACCCAACTCTGGACCTGGTGCTCCAGAACAATGACGGGGGCAGCACCCCGATAACTCACCGGTTCCCACGGAGGAGGCACAAAGGGAAAGGGGGTGTAAAGCCTTGGAGGAAGCTTCCTTCCTCACTTGTAAACAGCCCCTGGAAACCCAGGAACCGGAAACAAAATCTCTTGCCCCTGAAAGTCTGCCTCCTAAGGAGCAGAGGGGGGGTAGGAGAAACAAAAGACCCAAACAGACTCAGTTTGAGGAGGAGGTACAGATCTTCCAATTTGGGGGAGAGGGATCCTCAGAGGATCCTGGGAAAAGGATCTTCTCCTTCAGAGAGGGGGGAACTCCTCCCAAAGAAAAATGGGTCCCTAGGGATGCAAATCCAGACTGGGGAAATGTGGAGACTGAGCTACCGCCGCCCACCATCTCATCCCAGAACCAACAGCAAGAAAATCCCCTGGTTCAAACCCATCCTGGTGACTGCCTCCAAAAAGGGGGGGCGGCCCAGAACCGGAGCCAGGGGAACCCACAATGGCTCTGATCTCCAGTTGCCAACTTTTTCTTTCAGATTCCCAAGGCTCTCCACAGAATTCTGCCCAAATCTCTTCGCTAGCGATGTCCAAAACCAGAAAGTTAGCCCACCAGTTGTCCAAAAATGTGCATTATCTGTGCCCCCTTGAGGAGAAGGAGGGAAGATACTATGCCCCGGTACAAGTACAGGGGCAGGGTACAATTTTGGCACTGGTGGACACTGGATCTCAAGCTACCCTTCTGTCCAGAAGGGCCTTTGACGAACTGAATGCAGGAAGGGGAGGGAATTGCCAAATTCCTCTCACCTCACTTCCTGGACAACTCCAGAACTTCGACGGGAAGGAAATTCCCGTCAAGGGGACGGCAGATTTGGACATTAAGATCGGGCGACACAAGGTTAAACACCCGGTCATAGTAGTGACTCCAGAGGGCACCCCTTGTTTACTGGGGAACGACCTCCTGAGGAGGTTGTCACCCTTAATAGATTGCGTAAACAAGGTCCTCTGGACCCAGACTAGCCGGCCAATAAAATTAAAACAGAGTGTCAACCATGTTAGTTTAAACGGCACCTGCCACATGGTTGAACAAAAATCTGACCAAGTAGAATTTTACTTCCAGAATAGCCAAATTCCAGACGTGACAGTAATAGCAGTAGGACAACAGACTGGTGATGGAGGGTCCTCTCTATTTCTGAAAATCAACCTTCCTTCCAGTCTAAAGTGGTACTCCACGCTGGAAGGAAACTCTCTGAGATTCTTTACTAATCCACAATCAGAAACTCCCACTCCTATAGTCCAGAAAGATGTGAAATCAGCTCAGAGCCTGGCTGATATTCAGCAAATTGGAGAGAAGTTGTTCATCCCTGTCCAATTAAATGATGGGAAGGACTCTGTTCTCGCTCGAGTGTGTGTGAACAACGGTAAGAGCTTCATCAGCGAAGCCATGTTCCGCCAACTCCCAAAAGATCCAGTCATTCCCACATTCAAACTGATAGACAAATGGGAAATGGACCTGGAAGCGCCTAATTCCAAACATCTCCTGCCAAGCAGGTGTATGTTCAAAATCTCCATTGGCAACAAGAGCATAGTCCATAATTGTTGGGTCGTGCGAGACGTCCCTGCCACCTTTTACTTAGGCAGTGACATTCTCAATCGCTTTGCCATTAGTTTGGACCTAATAAACTTCAAAGCTTGGTCCCGATTAGCGGATAATCCCATGGGCTTTGATGATCCAGAAAAAGCATTTAGGTCAGCTCAATTGCTACCTTATGCAGTTGAAATTCAGATTAAAGAGGAAGTCACCATCCCAGAAAGGACCCGACAATTCTCCCTGGAAGTGAAAGTTAAAAGAGGACAACATTTGCAAAACCCTGATGCTTATATACATCTAAACGCTTCTCTCCAACAGCAAGGGTTGGGGGTAAACCCAACTCCATTAGTCAACAGAGAACATGACACCATTCCAATAGAGGTGGATAACAGCGACTTAAAGAGTATTACTCTAGCCGCAGGCACCATTATTGGAATGGCGGTTGATGACCGACATTTTTCCATCGATTTAGGTAATGAACTGTTAGGGCCAATCCCCAAGGAATGCTTTGACAGTGACAGTGATGACAAAACGACACCAGATAGGATTTTTACCCGGCATGGTGGGAACTTCCTGGTGTACACTTCTTGCCCTTATGGTAAGGAAGATGTGACTTGTGACTTCAGGAGGGATGAGGTGATTTTCCAGGTCCATGAGGGCTGCCTTTCCCACCTGAAGCCTCCAGTCCAAATCAGCACTCTGACCAGGGACTTCTCCACCCAGCTGGAGGAGGCCGCTGAAATAGCCAAACCAGAAGTCTTTCCAGGCTTCAGGCAGATGGTGGAAGAGAGAGTCAACCTAGCTGATGCCTGTGTGACTCTGGAACAAAAGCAAAAGTTGAAACAAGTTTTCTTGGATTTCCAAGATCTCTTTGCGGTAGACTCATATGACTGCTGTCGCACTGACATCCACACAACAACAATCCCCACGGACCCTGGCATGACTCCAGTGTTTGTGAAGCAATATCGCTTGCCTCTCGCATCAATGGAGTCCCTTACTGGAATAATTAAGAACCTTGAGTCCCGGGGAATAATCCGTCCAGTCCACAGCACCTTCAATAATCCGGTGCTGGTAATATTAAAGCCAAACGGCCAGTGGAGACTCTGCGCCGACCCCAGGGAGCTCAACAAACGGGTCCATACTTCCCGATGGCCTCTTCCCTACATTGACCAAGGGCTGGCCCAGATCCAGGGGTCACAGGTATTCACTGCAATAGACCTGACCAATGGATACTGGACCGTGCCGGTCAGTAGGGAGGACCAATACAAACTGGCTTTTACCTTTGGGGGCCAGCAGTACACATGGACCCGGACTCCCTTCGGATACCTTAACTCCGGTAATGAGTTCAACATTTTCCTACATAAGGCCATGCCCGACCTGGGTGCGAGGGGTAACCTGGCTTATGTAGATGATGTCCTCATCAAAAGTTTATCTGTGGAGGAACACATAGCGGAGATCCGTTATGTTCTGACGCAGTTGAGGGCCGCCGGAGCAAAACTTTCCTTTCAGAAAGCACAGTGGTGTCGAACCGTGTTAATTTCTTGGGGCATGAGATTACTCCTCAGGGTCTCTGTCCCCAGAAAAAGAAAGTGGAAGCACTTCAGAAACTGAAAGACCCCACAACTCTGCGGGAACTAAGGAGCCTCCTTGGACTGACGAATTACAGCAGAAAGTTCATTGAGGGCTACGCAGAGATCACCAGACCCCTGATTCATCTCCTGAAGGGGGGGGTCAAGTGGGAATGGGGTCCAGAACAAGCCGAGGCAGTAAGACAACTCAAAAGAAGCCTCTCACAAGCGCCTTGCCTAGCTTACCCTGTCAGAAACAAGGAGTTCTTCCTGGAGACGGGGTTCTCTAATACGTGCTTGACGGCAGTATTATACCAAAAGCATGACAAGGTCAATAAAGTAATCTCCTATGCGAGCAAAACTTTATCCTCTGTGGAGGAAAAATTCAACGATTGTGAGAAGGCACTCCTGGCGACGGAGTGGGCATTGAAGAATTACCGCCCGTTTATCCAGGGGGAACACATCATAGTGGAGACTCCACACCAGCCTCTGCAATATCTCCAAAGTGACAGAATCCGGGCCGGAAATGTGAGTAATTCCCGAATTATTTCCTGGATTCTGTCAATGCAAGGCTTTCCTGTGGAGGTCCGATATGGCCAAAACAAGAAGAGTCCCCTCGCGCAAGGTCTGGCTGACTTGCATGATTGTGCCAGAGAAAACTGTCTCGAGGACGAAAGTCTAAAAATCAAGGACAACACGGAGGCATACCTTAATTCCCCACACAATGTCTTTGAAGAGGACAAGTGTGAGGGAATGGCCACTGTCTATGTGGATGGATGCTCTTACCATGTTGACAACAACGGGGAGAAAGAACTGGTGGCCGGCGTAGGGAATGCATGGGTGAATGAGTCCCCAGAACCCTCCGCTGGATACAAAATTGGTCCCCGAAGTAGTCAGGTGGCAGAATTGATGGCTATGCATCAGGCCATCCTCACTGCTGTCCAGCATCAACTCCACGAACTGGTCATAATCACAGATTCGGATTATGTACGGAACGGGTTCGTGGAGCACCTGGTTAATTGGAAAACCAGAGGCATGTTATGTGCTAACAACAAACCCTTGAAACATGGGAAGTTGATCCAAAACATTGATGATCTGGTCACCTCGAATGAGATGACCATCTATTGGAAAAAGATCAAGGGTCATTCCAAAGTAGAGGGACCAGACAAAACTGGAAATGACTTAGCTGATCAGCTGGCCAAAACCGGGGCCATCCAAGAGGATCTAATTGAGATTGAGTCCCTGTTGGGGGAAATCCAGGTAACTGCTATCACTAGGTCCCAGACAAATGCTCACAACGACCTTTCAATTGCACAATGGAGCAAGGAGACCCCTGATGCTGATTTGATTACAGCTCAGAAGGGGGATCCAATTATTGGTAAGTTTTACCAGCACCTTGAGGACCCTGAGAACTTTCCCCTGACGGATACCGATTACATTGGGAAAGAGGACCTAATGGTGTTGATGAAATGTCCAAAAAATGTTCCGGATCCAAGACGGTTTGCTGGTAAGGAAATCCAAAGCTGGCCACGATCAGTGGGTGGTTGCTACCTCATTCCGAAGCCTGATGTTAAGTCACGCCCATGATGCGGCCACCGCCGGTCATAGGGGGTTTCACACAACATTGGAAATCTTAAGAGAGGTTGCATACTGGCCACACATGTGGCAGGACCTCGACCAATACTTGAAGGGGTGTCTTGTGTGTGCACAATTTCAGCCATCATCCCTCACGCACCGTGCGCCTCTCCAAAAGAGGGGGATGACACTGCCATGGTCAGATTTACAAATCGACTTTGTAGGCCCTGTGATTCGCTCTGCTAAGGGGAATAAGTACATGTTGACTGTGACATGCTTGTTTACCAAGTGGGTGGAATGTCTCCCAGCCCCAAACTGCAAGGCAGAAACGGCAGCTGCCTTGATGATTAACCACATCTTTTCCCGTTTTGGTCTACCTCAAAGGATTGAGTCAGACAGAGGTAGCCACTTCACCAGTGAAGTAATGACAAAGATGTGGGAGATACTGGGGGTCAAAAGGAAGTTACATATTGCTTACAGGCCAGCTTCTTCTGGAGCAGTGGAACGCTACAACCGGACAATTGTGAGCATCTTAAAAAAGTTTGTGGCAGATTCTTGGCCAAGTTGGGATATCCGATTACCTCTGGTCCTAATGGCCATCAGATCTACCCCTTCATCTGCAACCAAAATGTCACCATTTGAGTTTATGACTGGGCGCAAGATGGTGCTTCCGCAGCATTTGCTCTACAGGACCCAAGAGCAGACACTGATAAATGCCTCCACTACTCATGAGTATGTGGAGAATTTAAGGAAACACCTCCAACATGCTTTTGCTTACGCTCAGCGGAATCTAGAAAGATCGGCTGATAGCATGAAGACCCACTATGACCTGAAGACTTCCAGGAAGGAATAACAGGTGGGGGACCGGGTCTATCTATACAACTTCCAAAGAAACCAGGCAAAACAGCGGAAATTCTTGCCTACATGGAAGGGACCCTTTGAGATTATAGACAAAATCTCCCCTGTGGCCTACAAGATCCGCATCCCCAAAGGCGGTTTGGCAGAGGGGGAAGACAAGTGGGTCCACATAAACCAGTTGAAATGTTGCCATCCCAGGCACACTCTGCAACAACTGGAGGAATCCTCTGGAATCCTAGCGGGTACTGTCTCAGACTAATTCAGTTCCAACCATAAAACATACCACATCTAGTCTCTAAAATATTGTGATTTGCATGAAACTGTCTCTTAGTTATACTGTTTTTTTTTTTCAAAATAAGAATGTAATGTTTCGTTATGATGAAATGCATATGCTGCCCCACTATCTCAACAGTGGTGGAAAAATGTCTATGAGTAGGTATTGCCGCTCTTCCTTTGTCGTCCTAGGAGAAAGAAAACCGGGAGACGGGCCAAGGAGGACGATCCGGAGACCGGGAGCAGAGACGCAAGGGGCCCAGTGTACCGCCCAATACTCCCATCAGGACCGGAGAGGAGAACCGATCGATCCGACCGGATGGAGGAAAAGATGTTGAACTGGAAGAAGATTATGCGGACATACCAGTGCGTGGTTCAAAACCCTTGTGCACCCGACATCCCCTCGACTCAATCCAAGTGCCGTCGGGCAGGGGGATTTGTTGGGGGTCCTCACCCACGTTTGGACTATTATGCTACAACATTTGGTGCTGTGGGCTTAGGAAATCCAAGATGGCCGAAAAAGCCCACATGTGCGCCAGAATCTATGAAAACCGCGCAGTTGTGCACACTAAAATGGTTGCCTAACTTGCCACCCACCAGTGTGAGCAGGATGGGCCGGGGTGCCATGAGTGAAATGTGTGCCAAAGGAAAAACCGCACTTTAAAATCACCTTTTGTTTCTCTGAATGCCAGCTCAAAATGCCTATTTGCAACACATCCAAAAATCTCACTGAACACCAGCGGACATCTGGCAGAATAAAGTATTGTGGGCATACAAAATCTGGAAAGAGGATGAAAAGTTATATTCTGAAGTGACTTGAAGGTTTATAACAAGACTGGCTGAGCTGTGGATTTCAGCAGTTTAAGTAAATTTGGACTGAAAGACACTAAAAATCTAAATGTTTAAAAGAAATGAGTGACCTACTTTTGAGTGTCACATAGGCTGCAATTGTTTAAATGTCATAGTTTTAAACTTAGAATCAGCATTCTAGCTGCATATGTAAAAAATTGTTAGTTATTTGAATGCAGAAAACTGGGGAACAGAAACGACATGTGGCTAAAAACTTGCTTAAAGAGATTCCAATTTTGCCTGGCAACTACCCCCATCAGGAGTGAAACTTGATTCACAAGTAACTTCCCAGGCCTGGCTGTTTCCTGCTGGCCACACTAAGGATATGCCATCTCTCTGATAATTGAATTAAGTGGAGCCCCCACAGAATACAGGAGCTCTGAACAATGCAACCCCCTTCACCCAGGCAGATGGTTTATTGCAGATGTCGTAAAACAGCTTCCTCTTGGCAGAAGCTGGGAGGGGCAGGGTCGCTGAGCTTGGCAGAAACTGGAAAGACTGGTTTCTGTACCATGTGACCTGAAAGGACACAACCCTGTAGCCAGAATATGGTTTTAGAAAAAGATGGATCATTCAAAGAGCGGACTTGTGAAAATTATTTAAATGATACCATAATTCTTGTGATTTTTCTGCCCACATTTTAAGACGTGTTAGGACCCGGTGGTATGTTCAGGGGGGGTTTAGCGGAAAAGAGGATATTACTCAAAATGTGTGCATGTGAAAAATCTGACACTTCATCAACTAATGTCCATACTCCTTGCGCACAAGTGTGTAAATTTGGGTTAATGTCCGATATTGCGAAACCAGTTAAAAAGTGCAAATGTCGCCATTTTTGAATGCAAGCTCCCAGGAAGAGCAGATTTGGACAGGGTACACCTCCTGTGATATGTGAGGGGTGCATATGATTTTAAAACAATATGTACCTCTGCAAATATGTATTTGGTTCAAATCTAGATTTGTGTGCAAGTTGACAGGTGGAGTGGACTTTCTGCAGGCTGTAAAATGACATCACTCTGACACAACTTAGCTCCCCAATCAGGGGAGAAATGAAAGCTTGGCCAATGACAAGTGGAGAGGGGTAGAGCCTAGTGATGCTGCACACACGCCCATTTTAAAAACAGATAAAAGCAGACAGACAGGACAGATAGGGACCTTCAAATCCATTTGCTGCGGGACGCTCTGCCGGGGAAACCCATACTTTACCTCCATCAATCTCTAGAGAAAGCTGTGCAGAAAGATCCAGACTTCAAATCCATCAATCTCCAGAATCCAGAGAGGCTAGAGAGAGAGCTGACCCAGATCACTGTGAAGTGCAGAGACCAGACCAGAGTCCAGTCTAAAACCTGACCAGATCCGTGGCGAGGCCCATTCTAATTCAAGAATATAGTGTGAGTACCTAGTAGAACTGTGCAGAACCAATCTCTTAGTTAAAATAATATAATTCAATCCTATTTTAATCTAAGTAGAACTGTCTCCTAACTGTCACCTGTCATTTGTAAAGCTGTCACCTGTCATTTTCTAGTTGCAAGCTGCACTTGTCTTTTTGAACTTTAAAATTTCAAATCTGAAAAACGACCTTTATTTAATCGCTCATATCTCCGTAACCGTTTGTGCTAGAGACTTGCAGTAACTTTCCTCTGAAAGCTGGGAATTGTGGCTTTTCTACGAACCTAGAACCGCATTCCTATGCCCGATACATTTGCCGCAATCGCGAAAAACGCACTCGCGAATTTTGCCGCGATTTGCAAATTTCTCAACGTGTGAAAACCGCAGTTTTCTTGCTTTCAGTTGCCAAAAATTCGTTTAACCTGCTAGTTACACCCTAGATCCTTGCTAAAGTGAGCCTGGACTAATATTAACTTGATACCACTCACCCTGAACCTCTAGAGGGAATTAAAAGCATTTTAGCGTATTTTTCACTTCATTGCCAGCACATATAAAAGCATTTTGGGCCTGTGTTTCCAACTTCTGTAGTCTAAGCTTGCTGGGGTGAACTGAATTACATTTGATTGCATTTCTGAGAACTGTGTGCTTTCCTTCCATTTCCTTGCATTGCATAAAGGGGGGGTGAATTGCCAGAGAAAAGTGATTACATTGTTTTGTTGAAATCATATTGAGTATTTTCTGTATTGCATTTTCATTCAACATTACATCCATCTGAACTTATATAAAGCATTCTCTACCACCTTCTTCTTCTGTTCCTATTCACAAGTGTGCTAGTGCCAGATTCTCCTTTGTTAATCTTTATCATATCAGATTAAGTGTGATATCCAATTATTAATTTATTATCAAAGTGTGATATATCTATACATTGTTTAATTTCTTTCAAATAAATCTTTTAAATTTGCAAAACAAACCTACTTCTTGGCTCAGTGGGGTCAGGGGGATTCTAAGAGAGGGGTGTTATATAGGGGTAGTCATCCAGAACGCATGAACTGGACATAAAGATATATCAATAAGGGTTTCCATTCAGTATCCCAGACTAGGCATTGACTTAGCTGTAGTGTTGAATTGAATCCTCTTACAGCCCAGGTTGTTTATCCACCCAGAAACTGTGCAGAATTCATAAATCTGGTCATGCAGCTAGACCACCGATTTGCAGGACCGAAAGGCAGACCGGTCTAAAACGGACCCTCGGACCGTGTATGTTTGACCAAGGGAAAACACACCCCGTGTACCTGAAAATGCTGTACAACCCATGCAGATTGGAGGGAAATGACCTCCATTAAAAAAACAAGAGCGGGACAAAAGAAGACAACAACAGCTTTGTTTGTATTGTGGGAAACCAGGACATTTCCTGAAGGACTTTCCAGTAAAACCCCCAAGAAGAACAGTCAAGGCCACAGAGAAGGATGAAGCTAACGAATCGGAAAACTACCAAGCTCGATAAATGTAGTTTGTCGAGTGAGAAAAAAGAGTTGCTGACCTCGCACTTTGCAATACCAGTGATCTTATTTAACCACCAACAGTCGTCAAGAATGCATGCCGTTGAAGCATACATCGATAGCGGAGCAGTTGGAAATGATATTGATCAAGAACTGGCAGCAGAGATGGGGCTTCCTTTGTAATCTAAGCCAACTATGGACAAGGTAACCACTGTGGATGGGACAGAAATCGCTTCTGGACCAGTAACCCAGTGCACAGCCAGGGTAACCTTGCTGTGCCAGGATGGACATCGGGAGTCTATTTCATTCAAACTCATCAAGGCACCTCAGTTCAGGCTAATACTAGGGATGCCATGGTTGGTTGCTCACAACCCTTTGATAGACTGGAGGGCACGAAAATTAACCTTCCCCGGTGACTGCTCCCCTGCCTGCTATTACCAAGAGGAGAAACCCGATGTCTGTATCCCCATGACCCCCGGAGCGACAGTATCAACCCTGGGAGCAACTAATACCTTGCCAAGTGAATACCATGATTTCCAGGATGTTTTCCAAAAGGACCAAGCCAATACATTGCCGCCGCACAGGCCCTATGACTGTCAGATTGACCTTCTTTCTGGTGCACAAATACCTTGCAGCAGAATCTACGCTCTCACAGAACCAGAAAACCTTCATTTGAAATCCTATTTAGACCAGTACCTTGCAAACGGATTTATCTGTCCTTCAAAGTCCCCCTCAGCCAGTCCTTTGTTCTTCGTACCGAAAAAGGAAGGAGACTTCAGAACCTGTATTGACTACCGCGCATTGAACCAGATCACCGCGAAGAACTGCTACCCCTTGCCACTTTTCCCTGAGATGCTAGACCAAGTTAAAGATGCCCAGATTTATACCAAATTGGACCTTCCAGGAGCGTACCACCTGGTCCGAGTCAGAAAAGGAGATGAAGGGAAAACCGCCTTCCGTACTAAGTACGGCTTGTTTGAATATCAAGTCATGCCCTTCGGGTTATGCAACGCTCCTGCGGCATTCCAGTATTTCATGAATGACGTCTTAAGGGAGTTAATTGATGTGTGCGCCTTAGTGTACATAGATGACATCTTAGTATACTCAGCCTCGGTACAAAATCATGTCAGGCACGTTCGTTCAGTCGTAACCAAGCTCCGTGCACATCGCTTGTTTGCAAAACTTGAAAAATGCTTTTTTCACGTCACTGAAGTAGAATTTCTTGGTTTTATCCTCACTCCAGGAGGTATCAGAATTGACATGCACAAGGTAGATGCCATTCTGAAATGGCCTTCACTGACATCTCTGAAAAGGGTACAAAGCATGCTGGGCTTTGCGAACTTCTACCATCGGTTCATCCCATACTTCTCTCAGGTTGTGCACCCAATCACAGTACTAGTACCAAAAAACAATAAAAAGTTTGCTTGGACCGAAGAAGCAGAAGAAGCCTTTCAGGAACTTAAACGCAGGTTTACCTCTGCTCCAATCCTGCGACATCCTCATCCAGACCTCCCTTATGTCGTTGAAACTGATGTGTCCAGTCTAGCAATGGGGGCTGTCCTTTCACATAGAGACCAAGAAACCAGCCAGCTACATCCTGTGGCCTTCTGGTCGAAAAAGTTCTCACCTCCAGAGATTAATTATGCCATCACGGACAAGGAACTCCTGGCTATCAAATCCACCTTTAAAGCCTGGAGGCGCTACCTTCTGGGGGCCAGACACACCATTACAGTCAAGGGTGAGATAAACACCTATCTAAGCCTAAATCTACCGATGGGAGCAGGCTACGACCATCAAATAATAATAATGCAGTCCTAGTGGTGTCTTGTCGTCAAAATAGAAGGGCCTATACTAAAAAACAAACGATTGCCAATCCTCTCCTCTAAATGCAAATAGTGCGGTGAACACCGTTATGAAAAGAATGAAGTCTTGAAATGTCATGTTGTTCAGGCCATTGGCCACCCTTCCCCACGTTTTCAGCACTGGACAAGGCTGTTCACTCAAGCGTAGCACAGTCTCTTGCGGCTTTAGCAGGAGCATACAGTGCCAAAACAATAAGGTCTCCTCCATTGCAGGAGCACTTCAATTTTACAATTCCACTTGTTTTAGCCTTTGTTACCTTTTCGTTGGATGCCTAACAGAGACTATCGAATGACCACCCATGTGGTGCCAGACTAGCCGTCTATGGTATTGTATCTTAGCATCAAAGTTCCATCACTCATCTGCTTTTTTAATTATATTCGTGGCACTTGCCACATATGCTTCATGAACTGTTCTCTTCAATATTCTTTACACAATGTTACTGCTTGCAATCTTGGTTTCCACACAAACTGGTTTGGGATCAGTCTCCCCAACTCACGGGCTGTGCTGGCTTCACTGGTGCTGCTTTTTTTGTACGAGCCAAGGACAGTACCACAGCAGCAATCGATTCTCCTCACCTTGACTGTCGACGTGGGAGAGCCCCGGATACCTCGGACAAACAATCCAGGGTTCTTTAGCTTTCATTCTAGGTGTTACGTTTCTTATTCTCGAAGGCTCGGGAAAGATACAGGCGTTCGGTCTCACCGTCTTCTGCCTTGTATTAAACTGCCATCTTGGAACTTCTACATTCTTGTGTGCTTTGCCTCGCTCACAGTGTGCTTTCATGCTCCTCCTTTTATCCATGTGGGGAAGTGTGATGGAAGTCAGGTGTGTGTAATAATCAGTAATTGTCTGACCATGCCTGACCATGGTAGTGGGACACATCAGGTATATGGCTTGGGTGTTATTTCATTTTTTTTACAGTGAGCTGTCCATGGGAAAGTGTTTGTGCTGGAAAAGGGGCGGGGGGAGTTGAATTCCTAAGTTCCTACTGGGTAGGATGGGGTAAAGGTGTTACAGGGAAGGGGATACCTTGTTTTGCCATGCAGTGTCCCACTTCCACTCCCCAAAGACCCTCCCATCCAGGTGATCCTCCTGCCCTGGTTCACCCCAGGAACTGGATCCAAAAGTGATGGCCGTGTCCTGGGCATCTGGATGACAGATCCCTGGGGAATAGCGGGTGAGACACCTTCAGGTTTCTCACAGTTTACACTAACCTTTCCTAAACTGCACACTAACCCACCACAGATACACCATCACAACTCTCGTGACTCTCCTTTACCACCACTCTGCCATTCACCATAGAGAACCAAACTATGTATATGACTCATCTTAAGCTCACATTAAACGCTGCGCCAAAGAACTGGATACATATCTGAAACTTGCAAACCATGCAGGGCCCTCACTTTTCAGATCTGCACGCCATAGCATTGACACAAAACAATAATGTCTTGCTCCCTCTGCTCCTGCGTTGCTCCTCTAGCCAAGACCGTGCAGATCCTCAAGTGTCAAGAGGTTGTGCTCCATACAACCAAATGACCCAGCATTGCCTGTGGGGGAGATCTCTGCCTGGCCCAGGCAATGCTGGTGACTGGCAGCAATAGGGGGGGGAAACAATGTGGATTCGGCGTCATTTAATCTTCTAGACTACAACCTCTTCTGCAGTGACTGCTGGTGAGAATATATACCCTCCTGTTAAATCCAGCAATGCAGGACCGAGGCAGGACTGTGCCACAGCAGCACAATTCTACTTGCCAGACTTGGAGGCCACCATCAGGGAGCTCGGCATGCCGTGGACAGACACTATATTGTCCCTAAAATACTAAATTTTCCCCATTTTTAAGGGAGGCTGTTGTCAAATAATGTGACGCGAATCGCTCTTAGGGACCAGCATCTCACATTTTGTTTAAAAACCAAAGCTGTGTTTTAATCCCTTTCTGCATTTGCCAACATACTTTCCTAGCTAGTTGGTACACATACTTAAGTTTTGACTTGCAGTAGTTACAATAATACCGTCTTACAGAGCTTACTTATGAACTACACAAATCACTTGCTAAAGCAACCCATGTATACATCCCAATAGAAACCTGTTAGGTCCAGAGCATTGTTGAACGTCCGACAATTCTCCCCTCTTTTACACCAATATACATTCAGTATTTAAAGAAACACAATAAAATATATTGCGTGAAAGGCCTGTAGTAATAGATTCATACAAACTTCCAACTCATGTGTGATATTAAGAAAATTTTGAACATCCACATATAAGCAAATCCTTGATACTACAAAGGAATACAAGGTGCATACACACTATAACGCCATCATAAGGAAATACAATACTTACCTTTGCATGTGTTCACTGATTGGACACTTGACATGGCACATGTGCACTTCCTTTTCAACATCTTAAGCACCCTTGATAACAAGGGCCCTCGCCAAGGCATTCCTCAATCTAATGGGGCTTGCTGCCTTATTTTAGAGTGCAAGGCAATTTAGCTCCTTTGACGTCATTGCTTTGATCAGTTTGTTTCAGATTTGGACTTTTTCAATAATGAAATACTGTGTGAACGGTTCTAAGTGGGCAATCAGAAATCACTAATTTTTGCTCTCTTTAGAGCAATCAAATCAGTTTATGTTTGGTGAGAACTTAATCATGTCCCTTATACGGTTTTAATGTTTTGCAATTACATTTGTTAAGATGTATTTAGTACCTTAAACTGTTAGTTCAGTGGGTTTTATTAAACTGATCAGTAATTGTTTTATTATTCTCATTTAGAAATTAAGACAGCAAAGATATTGAAGTAAAACACCACAAATGGCTTCTTTTAAAGTAGGAAGAAGTCCCCTTTCCAAACCGGGGTCTCACCAATCATAATTTCACATTTATTAAGTATGCGGTCTCGCCAATCACTTAGATCCAGATAAGTAATGTCACATTTATTGAGTGTGCGGTCTCCCCAATCACTTGGAACCAGGTAAATAATGTCACATGTATTTAGTATGCAGTCTCACCAATCACTTGGATCCAGGTAGGTAATGTCACATTTATTAAGAATGCAGTCTCGCCAATCACTTGGATCCAGATAAGTAAAGTCATATTTATTTAGTATTCAGTACTGCCAATCATTTGGAACCAGGTAAGTAATGTCACATGTATTTAGTATGCAGTCTCACCAATCACTTGGATCCAGGTAAGTAATGTCACATTTATTAAGTATGCAGTCTCGCCAATCACTTGGATCCAGATAAGTAAAGTCATATTTATTTAGTATTCAGTACTGCCAATCATTTGGAACCAGGTAAGTAATGTCACATGTATTTAGTATGCAGTCTCACCAATCACTTGGATCCAGGTAAGTAATGTCACATTTATTAAGTATGCAGTCTCGCCAATCACTTGGATCCAGATAAGTAAAGTCATATTTATTTAGTATTCAGTACTGCCATTCATTTGGAACCAGGTAAGTAATGTCACATGTATTTAGTATGCAGTCTCGCCAATCACTTGGATCCAGGTAAGTAATGTCACATTTATTAAGTATGCAGTCTCGCCAATCACTTGGATCCAGATAAGTAAAGTCATATTTATTTAGTATTCAGTACTGCCATTCATTTGGAACCAGGTAAGTAATGTCACATGTATTTAGTATGCAGTCTCGCCAATCACTTGGATCCAGGTAAGTAAAGTCATATTTATTTAGTATGTGGTCTCGCCAATCACTTGGATCCAGGTAATTAATGTCGAATTTATTTAGCATGCAGTCTCACCAATCACTTGGATCCAGGTAAGTAATGTTGCATTTATTTAGTATGCAGTCTGGCCAATCACTTGAAACCAGGTAAGTAATGTCACCTTTATTTAGTATTCAGTACTGCCAATCATTTGGAACCAGGTAAGTAATGTCACATGTATTTAGTATGCAGTCTCACCAATCACTTGGATCCAGGTAAGTAATGTCACATTTATTAAGTATGCAGTCTCGCCAATCACTTGGATCCAGATAAGTAAAGTCATATTTATTTAGTATTCAGTACTGCCATTCATTTGGAACCAGGTAAGTAATGTCACATGTATTTAGTATGCAGTCTCGCCAATCACTTGGATCCAGGTAAGTAAAGTCATATTTATTTAGTATATGGTCTCGCCAATCACTTGGATCCAGGTAATTAATGTCGAATTTATTTAGTATGCAGTCTCACCAATCACTAGGATCCAGGTAAGTAATGTTGCATTTATTTAGTATGCAGTCTGGCCAATCACTTGGATCCAGGTAAGTAATGTCACATGTATTTAGTATGCAGTCTCGCCAATCACTTGGATCCAGGTAAGTAAAGTCATATTTATTTAGTATGTGGTCTCGCCAATCACTTGGATCCAGGTAATTAATGTCGAATTTATTTAGTATGCAGTCTCACCAATCACTTGGATCCAGGTAAGTAATGTTGCATTTATTTAGTATGCAGTCTCACCAATCAATTGGATGCTGGTGAGTAATGTTTCATTTATTTAGTATGTGGTCTCACCAATCACTTGGAACCAGATAAGTTATCACAAATTTATTAAGTATGTGGTCTCGCCAATCACTTGGATACAGGTAGGTAAACTCATATTTATTTAGTGTGAACTACTACCAATCACTTAGAACCAGGTAAACAATGTCTCATTTATTTAGTATGCAGTCTCGCCAATCAATTGGATCCAAGTAAGTAATGTCACATTTACTTAATATGCAGTCTCGCCAATCACTTGGAGCCAGGTAAGTAATGTCACATTTATTTAGTATGCAGTCTCGCCAATAACTTGGATCCAGGTAAGTAAAAATGCATCGATAAGGGGCCCTGGTCAATTGAAGTGCAATGAGGACGTTATTCCTTGTTGCTCCCGGGCCGACAGCTAGATCCTGCCATAAATCCTGTAATCCTAAACTGTTAAACCCTCGGAAACAACCCCCACAAGCAGTGGAACTCTTTCACAAGGGGTCGCTGTAATGTGGGCCTGAACCGGAGCGTGGCTTGAGAGCCGCCTGCGAATGGCAACCAAGATGGACCCCAGGACTGTGTGCTGAGAGGAAGGCTCGCAGTTCGGGTGCGACTCCACCGCTCCAGACGCCCTGCAGCATTAAGTGCCAGTGCGGCGCTTCCGGCTGCTTGAGGCGAACGTATTAAACTGTTTCCAGCCTAAGACAGATCAGTGTGAGGACGTGCAGAGTGCCTAAGAAAGTGGACAACTGCTGGCATTCTCTTGCGCAGGGTGAGGCAGTGCAATCCGGCCAGAAGACGCCAGTTTTCCGCGAGCACCACAGCAGTGAGGGGTGTCACAGCATCTGCCCTGTCACTGTCCCAGCGCCGAGTAGAGACGGGACCTGCCACCGGTGCACACCCATTGTGGTGCAGTCATTACCGCAGCGCCGGCGGTCGCTTCCCTACCGAGGGAAAAATGAATAAACACGTCTTCCCTGCAAGCAAGGAGCAGGAAAAATAGAACTGCATAATATGCCAGGTCCGACGACACAGAGCCAGGCGAACTGGAGGAGGCACCCCCGATAACCCGGGCGGCGTCCTTTTCGGTTCCCAGCCCCCTCTCCCCCTCGTAAGGGGGAGGGGGTGCTGGGTCAGGGCGGCTAAGTGGAGAGCCCGCGAAAGAAGAGGCGCGGCAAAAACAGGAATTGCCCGCCAAAAGGTAGTGCGGCAAAAACAAGGAAAGCCCGCGAAAGGCAACAAAGGGTGGGGGCGTGGTTCCCTCTTCATAAGGAGCGGGGCTTTCAGCAGCAGCACACAAACAACTGCAGCCGTGGGACACCCGTGCTCGGTGCACAGGTCTGCAGTGGAAGGTTTTTTCGTTTTTGGAACGCAGTGTTGCCGGAACCAGCTGAAGAGCCGCGTCGCTGCCGGTGGGGATCGGAGGCCGGTGCTGGAGCCCGGGCTCAGAAAACGCCATTCAATGCTGGGCTGCGTCGCTGCCGGAGAGGATCAGCTGTGAGCCGCAGGGTTGCCGGTGCGGAGCGGAGGTCGGCGCTGGAGCTCGGGCTCGGAGAGCGGAGACCCATGCAAGGCGGGTCTACGTCGCTGCCGGTGAGGAACAGCTTTGAGCCGCAGGAGTGCGGGTGCGGATCGGAGGCCGGCTCTGTAGCTCGGGCTCGGAGAGCGGAGACCCATTCAAGGCGGGTATACGCCGCTGCCGGGGAGGAACAGCTGTGAGCCGCACGAGTGCCGGTGCGGATCGGAGGCCGGTGCGGGAGCTCGGGCTCAGAGAGCAAAGACCCATTGACAAGCTTGCAGGCTCACGGCAAGCTTCCGCTTCAGAGAGCATCGAGGGAGCATTGTGTAGTACGCAAGCGGCGGGGAGCATGGACATGGAGGCCTTCATGGCGATGGCCAAACTGGTCACGGCGCAACATGGCACAAACTGGATGGAGGCGCTGACCAGTCAGGCAGGAAGAAATCACACGGGTGTCGGGGAGAGAGCTCACTCGCCTCTAATGTTTCAAGAGGACAAGGAGAACCTCATGGAGGAGCAGGAAGTAACATTGGAAGAAGAGGAAGAACCGACAAGGAAGAGAAAAAGAGTGCTGACAGAAAAAGCCAAAGCTATCAGAGAACAGGCCACGAGCAGCAAGAAAGGGAAACCAGGCAACAACAAGGGTAAAGGACGGGCGCAGCAGGTTGCAGCCGTACTGGCACCTGCGCCTGCTCCTGTGCCCAGGACGCAAGGGGCATCCAACACACCTGAAGCCAGACCGGCGGCAGTGAAGGAGATGGGATCACCTTCCATGGAGGTGATGAAAGGTATAGTGTTACAATGCATACAAGCCTTGGGTAACGGGGGTAATGGTCCACTCTTGAGTGGTAATGTGAATGCTTTTAATCAGTTGGGGCAGGGGGCGAATGTATTGCAAGGGGAAGTACAGCCGGTTTCAATGGGAGGAGCCACGGGGCAGTCAATGGGAGGCTCTCTGACAAACGAGGGGTCCAACACAGGTGTGCAAAGCCCAAGGGGATGGTTTAACGCACTGTCGGGGAATGCGGGGGCTCAGTCGACAGTGGGTCAAGGGTCTGTCGTGGCTAATTATGGGAGCTACATAGGGAATCCTGCGGCGTTACAGGTCTCTTTATGTCAGCAGGCCACGGCAGGGAATCCGGGAAGCTCATTTGGGGGGTCAGGTCTGGGAGGTAGTGGCTCATTGGGTGAGACAACAGCAGGAGTGGGGCCACAGGCGTCACCATGGTGGGCTAAAGGGGTGGCTAATTTGGGGACACCTCAGGTCACCGATAATGGACAAGGGGGTTTAGGGGGTACTATGACTCCATACGGAAGGACCATGCCTGGTTTCGCCCCAGCAAGGGTGTCAGTAAATTCCCTATCCTGGCACATACCCCTCACAGTTAAGGAAAGGGTGTGGAGAAAGGAATTTGTGGAGATTTTGGAATTTATACAGATGGAGCCAATGGGGAATGGTTTAAAAGAGTTATCAGAGAAAGAGAAGGAGAAGAAAGAGAGGGAGACCCCTAAACCTGAGGCGACCATACACAATTGGATTAAAGCCTTTTTAATTTATACCTCCGTAATGATTGAGAAACACCCACAGGATGCCTCAGCAATGTTAGCATATTGCCACTACATCCAAGATATCTACTTGAAAAGAGGGGGGGAGGGCTGGCTTAAATATGACAGGGCATTTCGTCTAAAGATGCAAGTGTGGCCAGCTCTAGCCTGGGATGAGATGGATGTAGAGGGTGTGGTGGACAAACTGGTACTTAGCAAGGAAGGGGGTGACCAGGCCACCGGTGAAAAATCCCAAGTTGTATGGAGAGGCAGAGGTGGTTTTACGCGAAGGGGAAGGGCGTCCTTTCGCGGGCACTCCTCCTGGAATAACAGAACCAGCTACCATGGGGAGCAGGCAGAATGCTGGAGGGTCAACTCGGAAGAAGGTTGCCCGTTTGGCAAATCCTGCAGATTCAAACATCCAAGGGGAGGGAGCTATAGGGAGCAGAACACCTCCGCCAGCGAAAGCAAGCACAAGCCCAGTCCCAAAGAAAAGAATAAGGGCAAAAGGGAATGAAATGCATGTCTTGTTGCCAGAAAATGCGCCACTCAAAGTTGGTAAGGCATCCATTAAATGTGGGCTACCTACTCCAGTTAACATCCAGGCTATGACTCCATGGTTAAATATGTATCACAACGTTGAGCACGCTAAACTGCTGTGGGAGGGGTTTAGGCGGGGTTTTAAGATCCCATGTACAGAAAGAAAAAAGGGCAGTGAGGTGCGCAATTTGCGGTCTGCCTTGCAGATGCCAGAAGTGGTGCGCCAGAAGGTCGCTAAAGAGGTGGCTCTTGGCAGGGTAGCGGGGCCTTTCACACAACCCCCATTCCCGAATTTGGTCGTGTCTCCTCTGGGACTGGTTCCCAAGAAGGAGCCGGGCCAATACCGCTTGATTCATCATTTATCCTTTCCAGTAGGGGAGTCAGTGAATGATGGGATCCAGGAGGACAAATGCAGGGTTCAGTATGTCTCCTTTGACGATGCAGTTGACATGGTAAGGGCGGCAGGTAAAAAGGCTCTCCTAGGAAAAGCAGATATTGAATCAGCGTTCAGGCTGCTGCCCATTCATCAAGAAAGTCAGCATCTGTTGGGTTTCAAGGTCCAAGGAGGATATTATTTTGACAAATGCTTACCAATGGGGTGTGCCATTTCCTGTTCTTATTTTGAAGCCTTTAGCTCATTTTTAGAGTTTGCGGTCAGAAAGGAATGTGACAAAGGGGCACTGTTGCATTATTTGGATGATTTTCTATTCATGGGGAGAGATGGAACAGATGAATGTCAAGAAATCATGCAGGTCTTTCACGAAGTAATGGGGTTGATGGGGGTACCATTGGCTAAAGACAAGACGGTGGGTCCTGTGACTTGCCTAACGTTCTTGGGGATTGAGATTGATTCAGTTCAAGGGCTGTGCAGGCTTCCACAGGACAAGGTACACAAGATGAAATCAGCTATTGCGAGCTTGAGGTCCAAGAAGAAGGCAACGTTGAGGGAGCTCCAGGTCATGGCAGGCAACCTGAATTTTGCGGGCAAGGTCATTCCAGTGGGGAGGACATTTGCTAGGGGCATTGAGTTGAAAATGATTGGTTTGAAACATGCTGGTCAACATGTCAGGTTAGGGTCTGATATAGAGGAGGATTTGGCTATGTGGGATGAGTTCTTGGATATCTTTAACGGGGCTCCAAGGTGTTACGACTATTGAGAGAGCTCAACAGGTGCATGCTAAAGTGGAATATTGAAGTGCGCGCTAGACACGTCCCAGGGGAACATAACACAGCTGCTGATGCTCTCTCTCGTTTGCAGTGGGGGAAATTCCGAGAGTGTTGCCCGGGAGCAGAAAAAGGGATGACGCCATTCCATGCAAAGTGGTGGGACATGATTTGGGGGATCTAAGTGCCCTGATTCAGACGGCGTTAGCTCCAGGCACGAACACAAAGTATCAGGCATGCTGGAAACGGTACCTAAGCTTCAAGCAAGAGGAGCTGGGGAATACCATGTTGGAAAAGCCTGTGAGGGCGTTTGTGGGTTGGGGATGGCAAGCAGGCAAGTCCAGGTCATGGATGGCACATCACCTGGCAGCCATCGCTCATTTTTCAAAATTGCAAGGGGAGCCCGACCTGACTAAGGAGCATTATATTTGTATGGCCATGAAAGGATGGGCCAGACAGGTAATACCAATAGGAGATGAGAGGCGCCCCATAGATTATGTCAAGTTACAAAGGGTGGTGGCCAATCTAAGGTTGACCTGTCACGGGGATTTCGAGGTAACATTGTTCAAAGCTGCTTTCTCGTTGGCCTTCTTTGGGGCCTTTAGGGTAAGCGAAGTAGTCCCAGAGAACAAAGGCGCAAAGGGTTCGAAATATTTGCAGATGCAGGATGTTCAGGTCTCTGAAGGTGGACTATCGTTATGGCTGAAAAAATCCAAAACAGATCAGGAAGGTAAGGGGTGTACGGTGGCGTTACAACCCATTGCAGGATCCACGGTGTGCCCAGTCCGGGCCGTGGTTGCATTTCTTGAAGTAAGGCCTCCTTCCGAGAAAGGAGCACCGTTTCTGATACACGAGGATGGCTCCACACTAAGTCGATTTCAGTTTAAGAGGGTGATGGAAATGGCATTGGCAAAAATTGGGGAGAATGAGGGAGTGTTTGGTACGCATTCATTCAGGATAGGGGCCGCAACATCAGCAGCGGCAATGGGGATGAGTGAGGTTACGATCAAGCAGATAGGTAGATGGAAGTCAGGGTGCTTTAAGAAATACATTAGGCCCGAAAAATTGTAAGGGTGACACGCCTTCTTCTTTCTCTCTCCCCCCCCTCTCCTTTTTTAGCATCCGCCCGGAAGAAGAAGACAGCCGTGTGGGTAGTAGGACACTCTTTTGTGTCCAGGGCGGGGGCCAGCTGGTCAGAGGAGCAGGAAGCACTAACAGCAGGGGAGTTCAGGATTAGGTGGCACGGGGTGCCTGGCATGAGGTGGGCACAATTGCATGGTCATCTACACAAACTCTTAAGCAACAAAAGGAAACCTGATATATTGATCGTTCACTTGGGGGGGAACGATTTAACAAGGCTGGGGAGAGGGGCTCTCATGAGGGAGATGATGTATTCACTGCAGGAAATTGCAAGCCAGCTAGGGGAAACAGAAATATTATGGTCTGAAATCATCCCAAGAAAGGAATGGAAGGGGGCTGATAACCACGCCGCAGTAGAAAAATCTAGGCGAAAGCTGAATTGTGCGATGGCAAAATTTTGCAAGGGTAGGGGTTTTGGGCAGATTAGGCACGGACTCATTAACTTAAAATCTCCAGAGTATTTTTTAAACGACGGGGTGCACCTATCTCCATTGGGGATGGAATTATTTTTCTGGAACATATGCACAAAGGTACTAGAGATGTGAGAGAGGAGCAAAGGGGGGAGCCACGTTGGGCGGAAACCCAGACATGGCGTGGCAGTGTTTGGCCAGACAAACACAGGAGACAGACTCCGGAAGAGCCAGGAGAATGCGGGAAGGGTCCTCGCTCTTCCCAGACCCAACGCCCCTTGGGAGCCTAAGCGGCAGGGGCGGCGGGGAAGGACTATTACGGCTCAGCTTCCCCCAAGGAAACGGCACTCTCCCCGCTCAGGAGCACCTGCAGGGGCAGGACAGGCTCGGATACTACCAAAGCAGGGAGAGTTGGGCCTACTGATGGACTCTTGGGAAAGGAAAAGGGGGAAGCAGGTCCTTGGGACACGGAGTAGTCGCCGCACCTGGCAGACAAAGTTTTTTCCACAAGTGATGTACAGTTTGGGTGTTGTATTGTGGAATAAATTTCTGCGGCCTTCTTATGCCAACAAACAAGCAAGTCTCTTTCTGCACTTTCTGGGGGGGAAAGGGCAAAGAGTGATGGTGTTATGCTATATGTTGGGCATAGGTGGACGGATGCCGGAGTTATGCCAGGTCCGACGACACAGAGCCAGGCGAACTGGAGGAGGCACCCCCGATAACCCGGGCGGCGTCCTTTTCGGTTCCCAGCCCCCTCTCCCCCTCGTAAGGGGGAGGGGGTGCTGGGTCAGGGCGGCTAAGTGGAGAGCCTGCGAAAGAAGAGGCGCGGCAAAAACAGGAATTGCCCGCCAAAAGGTAGCGCGGCAAAAACAAGGAAAGCCTGCGAAAGGCAACAAAGGGTGGGGGCGTGGTTCCCTCTTCATAAGGAGCGGGGCTTTCAGCAGCAGCACACAAACAACTGCAGCCGAGGGACACCCGTGCTCGGTGCACAGGTCTGCAGTGGAAGGTTTTTTCGTTTTCCCACCCACCAACCCTACGAACAGATCACTCAAGAAACGCCTGGTCGTCGGCGTCGCAGGACGTCTAGGCGGTGTGGCGGTGTTTGGCCAGACAAACACAGGAGACAGACTCCGGAAGAGCCAGGAGAATGCGGGAAGGGTCCTCGCTCTTCCCAGACCCAACGCCCCTTGGGAGCCTAAGCGGCAGGGGCGGCGGGGAAGGACTATTACGGCTCAGCTTCCCCCAAGGAAACGGCACTCTCCCCGCTCAGGAGCACCTACAGGGGCAGGACAGGCTCGGATACTACCAAAGCAGGGAGAGTTGGGCCTACTGATGGACTCTTGGGAAAGGAAAAGGGGGAAGCAGGTCCTTGGGACACGGAGTAGTCGCCGCACCTGGCAGACAAAGTTTTTTCCACAAGTGATGTACAGTTTGGGTGTTGTATTGTGGAATAAATTTCTGCGGCCTTCTTATGCCAACAAACAAGCAAGTCTCTTTCTGCACTTTCTGGGGGGGAAAGGGCAAAGAGTGATGGTGTTATGCTATATGTTGGGCATAGGTGGACGGATGCCGGAGTTAACAGTAATACGAAGCAGAAACACCTCTACCCTGGCATGACAAAGTACTATATCGAAACCCTCACAACACATCCCTAGACGTGTTATTGGGATCGTGAATTACGATACAAGGTCTGCAGAGCAGCTGAGAACTGCCTGCGGTGTGTGAGTGTCCGGTGCAGGACAAATGGAAATAGCGCACTGACCTAGCAGCGCACCAAGCTGGCAGTGACTTATGACACGATTGAGTGCTGGGTGCCCAGGAACTACACTGTAAAGCAGGTACCCTGCCCATATATTGATGACATGGCATTAACACTCAATAGTGGGGAATGACTGTCTCTCTGAAATCATCTGTAGGCCTGGAATACTGCCGCATGTGGCCCTTACTGGAACGCGAACTTGCAGTCAGACGCAGTGCCTCTCTGAATGAAAGCACATGGGACAGAGTCTACAGAACTACGGAGCACAAATAGAAGCACTCAACACAGGTCGAGCACGCACCTCCTCTGACACCACCGGCCCCGAACACAAACTCTTACTGGGGGCAACAGAAACGAACACATCGCCCATGCAAGAAGGAAACAGCAGTATTGACCTGGCTGACTTTGGCGCCACGCAGCAACAGCACCCCTAATCCAGCACTGCACGATTCTCTGCCTCAAGCACTCACAGTACTAACCTGGTAGAGGAACTGACACTAAGAACTGCAAATAAGCCTGACACGTACAGTGAGCTGCCAGCAAGGAGGGGAGATAAATGTCGGAACACTAAGGTTGGAGTGTTAACCTCACAGCACACCAAACTGCCAATGAAACTGTAACACGGCTGAATGCTAGTAAATGCTGACCAGTGCACCAGCAAAGCGGAGCAAGTATCTTCAGACATCTGCTTGAATAGTTCCCACAAAGATCCTGGAACAACAGCGACAACTAGATGGTGCCTGCCCAAATCGCTGCACCCAAAGCGAACACCCCACTGACCTAAACGACGGCTGTGAAGGAACGAAATAACTGCAAATCAACACTGGCCTCACCACCATGGGAAAAGACAGGGTAAAGAATGCGACAACGGAGAGCAAAATGGAACAGTACACAACCTCTGCCCAAACTCCACGACAGGAACAGGCCAAAACTGGCGACACATTGGTAATGGAAGAAGATGATATATCCCCAAAAGATGTTATGAATGCTATCGTCAACTCAAGAACCTCCATGGAAAAAAGATGGACTGCATAAGTACAAAGGTGTCACTACTGCGGCATGACCTGCAAAAGCTTACAGCCCGCACGGGGGAAGCTGAGGGCCGCATATCAGAAACAGAAGCTGGCCTGAGGACTGTATACCACCAAATGACCAAAACGTTGGCACGCCTCAAGGCACTGGAAGAACGAGTGGAAGAGGGAGAAGGCACTGCGAGACGGAAAAATAACCAGATCCTTGGTTTGCCTGAAAAGTCCAAAGACCCGAGCATGGAGCTCTTCCTTGAGCAGTGGCTTGCGGATCTATTCGCTCCCAAGGCCCTATCAAAATTCTTTTCAATCGAACAAGCTCACTGTATACCCATCAGGTAGACAAATCCCCGGAGCTCCCCTGCATACAGTAATAGCAAAGCTTCTGAACTACAGGGATCGGGATGCCGTACTTCAGATGGCCAGAACTAAAGGCTCCAAAACATATAATGGCTCCAAAATCGCCTTTTTCCCGGACTTTACCAGGGAGGTTCAGGAAGCAAGACAGTCCTTTGACCCACTCAAGAAACGCCTTCAGAATCTTAACATAAAATATGGACTGTTATTCCCTGCACAACTGAAAATGTACTATAACGAAGCAAGTGTGCATTTCACGGATCCCAGAGAAGCATGGAGCTGGGCGGAAAGACACCTAGAGGGCGAATGGATGCCGAATCAGAGGCAAGACAATGGCAGACATCGGCCACGACCGGAGAGAGCACCACCTGAGCGCCCACAACAGGAGCTGGAAGCGCTGCCAAACGGAGACGATGACTGATGCGAAAGTGGCAACATAAATATAATATGATGTGCACTAAGAAGGGGCATCATGAAATGCCACGTAAATACTACGCCAGCGCTGCTGTAGAACCTGCTATTAGAATAGCTGGCGGCCCAGACCACACGGACCCCCATTGCTGTTACTTTGCAAATAGGATAAGTAACACTCTCGTCTGATTGTTGTACACCTGTGTTTGTATGTTGGGTAGATCGGAATGTAGAGTATTAACCTACTAGTTTAACAATTTAGTTTACTCGGGCAACAGATGCTTCAGTTTGGGATGGAGTATGGGGAAGGGGGAATTGAGTTTGTTGTTGTTGTTGATCTAAGCACGGGTCAATTGTTTGCACCAGACACAAGTTGTACATGGGTACTGAAGATTCAAAGAACAGAAAACCTCCCACAGAGGGCGTGACATATTGGACACAGCTGCTTACACGTCCCATGATGACTCAGGCTGGGCCCACCACTAAACAATTACGGCTCCTAACGTGGAACGTAAACGGTCTAGGTAAGAGTAGCAAAAGGAGACTGGTGACATAATTCTTAAACATACACAGTCCAGACATAGGTCTCCTTACAGAAACTCACCTGGCTGCCACAACATGCCACTTTTTCAAGAGAATGAACTACCGTACAGCGGTACATGCAGGATTCTCCATGGGGTCGAGAGGTGTACTGATCTTACTGCACAAGAGAACTCCCTTTGAGATCTCCAATGTAACCCAAGACACAGGGGGAGATTTGTAACACACACAGCACACTGTGGAACAAACCTTTGCCATTCTAGCAGTTTACTCACCCCCAACACTCATGTCGGCCTTGATAGAGGCTATAACACCCATACTAGCTGACAATGTAGCAGATAATTGGATAATAGGGGGGACTTCAATGAGGTCATGAACGTTGAAGTAGACCACACACACGTAAGAGGAAGAAACCCTACAGTACCCACCAAACGAGCTACTTCCACATCGGCACTAGGGCGGAAAGATGTGTGGCATGACCTACAACCTACTGAGCGCGAGTATTCGTTTCACTCTGGGGCACACGCATCACTCTCCAGGCTGGACTATTTCTTCCTGCATGCAGCAAACATCCATAAGGCAACTGAGGCAACCCTGCTCCCCCGGGGCATCTCGGACCACTCCCCACTTTTGATACTTTTTTAAAGGGAAAGACCCCACGCCCCACCAACCTGGCGACTAAACAGTTATTATCTGGGCTTCCCAGACCTGGTGGAGAAAATCCAAATGGTCACATCCTTAAATTTTGAGTTGAATGAAGGCTTGATAGACAACACTGTGTTACTCTGGGAAGCCTATAAGGCGTTTCTTAGGGGCAAGATCATTGGGTGGACGGTGGCACACAAGAAAGCACACAGGAAATATGTGGACGACACTGTACTGGAAGTGCGGCAGGCTGCAACACTATACACAAACACGACTTTACCCGAGGATAAGAGAACCCTGATTCTGGCCCAAAATAAACTACAAAATGTGACATTAAACTGCGCAAAACTAGCACATAGAGCAATGCGTGCAAGGCTATGCGAGACGAGTGACAAAGCTGGCAAACTGCTGGCATGGTTGGAGAGGAGGGATGAAGGACATCAGCAGGTCAGACACATAACCACTGAAACTGCAGGGCAGGGCAGGCCTCAACCGATCGGGAAATCGCAGAGAGCTTTGCGGGCTACTATGAGGAATTGCACTGCGCTCCCACAGGCCCCATTGATATTACAATCTTAGATGAGATTACTTTGCCATTATTTAGTGATATGCAGAAAGTGAACCTGGAAGTAGAGATTATGGAGGAGGAACTGTTAGCTCCTCTATCACACTCCAAACTGGGAAAACCCCGGGGCCAAATGGGTTTCCAATAGAGACGTGGAAGAAAATAGGGAGTGGTGAGGTTGTGCCACATATGTTCCATATGTTTCTACATTCGAAAGAGCTGGGAATTCTCCCTCCAGACCTGAGGAAAGCAAGCATAATAGTGATCCCCAAAGAGGGTAAACCTCAGATAAGTGTAGCTTTTACCTCTTACAGGCCGAACTCTCTTATTAAGGGCGAGGCAAAAATCCTAGCGAAGATACTTGCCAACAGACTGGAAGGTGTGATAACGTCTCTGATTCACCCAGATCAATGTGGCTTGATGACAAAAATATCCACACGGATGAATGTCCGCAGGCTTCACTTGGCCATTGAGAGAACACCAGCACTACAGGAGTCTCTTGCACGACTCGCAATCGATTTTGAGAAGGCATCTGACTCTGTCTACTGGGAGGCTTCATGCTCAATAATGCGTAGAGTGGGCTTCGGAGAACAATGCATAAATTGGGTGAAACTCCTCTACAACTCCCAGACGGCAGAGGTTAGGGTGAATGGTTGGTCGTCACGTAGCATTAACTTGGGAAAAGGGACAAGACAGGGCTGCCCCCTGTCTGCAATGTTGTTTGCACTGGTGATTGAATCCCTAGCGGTCCTGGTGAGGAATACACAGTCCATGATGGGCTTCCACTGGGCTCACGACTGGGAGTATAGAACTTCCCTGTACGCCGACGATTTATTGATTTATTTAAGTAACCCAGCGGATTCTTGCCCCATTGTCACACAGATACTGAAGAGATATGGGTTGTTCAGTGGGCTGAGGGTAAATTGGGGCAAAGCAATACTATTTCCGCTAAAGGGGATAGGTAATATTATTCCGAATAACTGCCCGTGTCGGGTGGAAACAGAGCAATTCCGGTACCTTGGCATACAAATCACAGCTAACCTTAGGGACTATGTGGCAAAAAACCTATATCCAATTGTTAGATTTGCGAATGACGTGAGCCTTGGATAGCTCAACGTCTTACTTTACTGGGGAGAGCGGTACTGTTCAAGATGCTGGCCCTCCCACGCTTTCTATACATCCTACAGAACACACTGCTAAACGTCTCCATGATGGAATTCCGCAAAATAGACAGGATACTTAGAAAACTACTATGGGGAGGAGGACACCCGCGGATAGCTCTGTGCATCCTACAACGCTCCATATTGGAGGGTGGCATTGGACTCCCACATTTACAGACATACTACTGGGCCACCCAAATGGCAGTCGTAAATGACATTCTACATGGCAACACTGAACTCCCACACATTCGTGCAGAAATGCACACAAGGCAGGGAACCTCCCCACAAGAAAGCCTTTACCAGACCATAAAACACCCACCTCCTTGTACAATGGTAACTCACACGACACAGATATGGGTGGAAGCACACAGATATCTAGGTTGGGAAGGGAAGATCACACCGGTTCAGCCTCTGTGGAAGAATAGATACTTACCTGAACTCAACGTGCTCCTGATAAGGGGCAAACTGGGAAGCGGCTGCAATAGCCAAGATCAGTGATGTAATACAGGAAGGTAAAATAATACCCTTCGAGAACCTAGCAAATAAGTTTGGTCTCCCTTTGACAGAACACTACCATTACAGGCAAATGTTGCATGCGCTGAGAGCGCACTTGCCGAAACTCTCTGACATCCCTGAATGCACACCAATTGAAAGAAACATTGTCGTAGACCGGGTAGAAGTGAAAACAACCTCTGTAATGTACAACGCAATCTCCTCATTCGGAACACCAGCTCTCTGTAGCTTGAAAACCAAGTGGGAAAAAGACCTCGGCTTATTACAACCTGAGGACTGGACCACAGCCCTAATGTACCCTAGAGAAATTGCTATATCGACCAGAATCAGACTTGTACAACTTAAAATATGACATAGGGTATATTACCCAAGGGTGGCACTATACCAATGGGGTAAAATTACAGACCATAACTGCATGAGAAGCCACCAAGAGGAGGGAACCTTCTTCCATATCTTATGGGAATGCCCACAAATTCAACTTTTTTGGCATGAGATTTTGAGACAGACTATCGACGGTCATGGGCCCAGTGGTACCTATGGATCCTAAACTGATAAAGCTGCGGGTAGAGGAGGATGGAGAGATGTCGCGCTTTGAGAAACTATTGTTCTCAACGGCCACATGCCTCGCTAAAAGGAATGTGGCACAATTATGGGGTTCAGACCTTGCCCCACAATATGAACAGTGAGTGGCAGATGTGGATGCGTGTATTGCAGTGGAGCACCGAGTATACACAGCTAGAGGATGCTCTGGCAAAGATGGGAGGAATGTTAGCGAAACACAAAAGTTGTCATGGTGTTTAGTAAATATGTAGACATATTTTGACTTGTACACATAATGCAATATACCCGATCGAGCTGTGCTGAAATACCCAAACAAAGGATCAAGCTTATAACCTGTGTATTATGTTTGTATGTTTTTGATGTGTTGACTGTTGATGTTTTCACCAAAGAAAAACAATAAAATGTGTTATAAAAAATAAAGAAAAAAAGCTACTGCATTACTGCGATCCTGAGTTTGGGTGGAAGTTGGAGATTTACCTCTGCGTTGTTAGCCCGGCACTAATAGCACTGCAATAATAGGGGCCAGAATATCCCATTGTAATGGGAATGGGGACTTACAGCCACCCTCCTGCCCCCGGCACCTCGGGTTCTGGCACTAATGGCACCAGACCGAGTTACTGTAACGCAATTTGCATTGGGTGGTATCCCAGCGGTTTTACCGCTGGTATCCTTCCCAACTTGTGAGGGAACCCACAGTCATGTACCTTGATCTGCATTCTGGAACTTGCTCTGCTCTTTCCCACACAGGGCTGCATGAAGGAAATACAGAGGAAAACAGATCTCCATGGCCTACTCATGCTTGACCTTTATGACAGATGTTTACTTTAACACTCTGACCATATTTCTGCACTTCTGCAATCACATCCGGGTCATTCTAATTCCCTCTATCTTGTCCTCAGTACCAGCTGCAGTGATTTCAAATTCTCCACCCACCCAACTCTCTGTACAACCCACTCACCCACTCTCTACCCCTCAAATATTTCCTCTCACACTCCTGCTTTATTTCTTACCCTCTCACTCTCAACCTTTCTCACTTCTATGTCTTCTTGCCCATCAGCAATGGCACCCTCTCTTAGTCATTTCCTCCCTTGCTTTATTCTCCTTCCTTCTCATTCTCTTCCACACCCGAGCCCCTTAGTGCATCTTCCTTTAAAACTTTAGACGCTCCTCCTTGCGCCCTGGTACCTATAAATGCAAAATGCTAGTAACAGTAGTAAACACCAAAACTATTGGCATTGCCAATGCTTGTTTTCCCTTGTTCCCCAGGCAGATATGCGTTGTCCACCTGCCTATGCTGGGGAATAAATATTACCACTGATGCCATGTACCAAACCCTTATATTTGCCAATCTGTCCATGCAAGACATGTTAGTCCTGTTGACTTCAGAGGTGCCAACTCCTGTTTGCCTGCAGACAGAAATCATTCTGTTAACCCATGTCTTGATTCTGCAGCTTGGCGGCGCACTTTGTACTGTGGCTATAACCGTGCAGTAGGTGTGGCTGAAGGAATCACATGGCACAGGTAAGCTTTAGACCAAGCTTTTATTTGCAGAGCCCCCGCAGAGCAACCAACAAGAAGCCCTACGCGTCTCCGTCTTCCAACCGCCTCGGCTCGGTCACGCGGTCCCTATCAGAACAATAACAACAACAAGAACCGCGTGACCGAGACGAGGGTCAGAACACGAAAGCAGCACAAGAGTGAAACAGCAACCTATAACTCTCTACATATCTTCCCCCTTTAAGAAAATAAAGAACACAGTACCCCCTCTAACAACCAATGACTATGCACTAAATATATCACATTAAAACATGAGTAAATACAATAAAATTATGATGAATAAAATTCACCTTCCTAAACCAGCACAGTATTTCAAGATTATTACACTGTGGATGAATTTCAATTTCCACACAGCACAATGAAGAATATGAGGTATTGTCACTCTAGACCAAACTCTAACACTCATAAACTTCCATCCACACAGGTTTTGATCTTGTCCTTTGAGAGCGATAACTTTCTGCATTCAAGGAACATCCCTCATTCAAATCCTCATCACACACCCCATTGGCATCACCATTGTCCATTCGCACTGCTGTTGTCCTAGGTTCTTTTTCGAAGTTTCCCGCTCTTGCCAATCTTCCTTTTGACCACACTTCTCCCCCTTCTAGGATAACTACATTCTTCTTTACAGCACATATCTTTTTCAGACCAAGGAATTTACTTTCCACACACTTATTCACCAACCTTGGATTTTTAACATATACCATTTCTCCAACTTTCCACTCCTGATCTTTCACACTCATTCTGGCATCAAACAACTCTTTGTTCTTTTTCTGACTCAATTTGATGAGCCTCATAATACGATCTCGATCAACTTGAACAACTTTGGCCATCCCTAGCCATCCTGGACAGAGCCTTGTCCCCGGCTCCCTACCTTTCATGGACACAAATGGGGAAACACCAGTCACCGAATGTGGCGTAGTAAGATAGTTCCACGTTAACATGTTCAACACCTCCCTCCAAGGCTGTCCCTATTTCATGGCCATTTGCAAGCCCCCTTTCAGGTATCTGTTTACCCTCTCTACAAGGCCATTAGCCTTGGGGTTATATAACACTGCCCTAGTGTGTTTTATTCCATAACCCCGGAGAACCTCTCTCATGGCCACAGACACAAATTGGACTCCATTATCTGATACAATTTCCGCGGGTACATCTTCTTTAAGGAAAACTCTTTCAAGGAACCTAATTAATTCTTTAGCCGTGACTTATTTGACAGCTTCCCACTCAATCCATTTAGAGTGAAAGTCTACCACCACAAACAAAAATCTTAAGCATTCCCCTAAACCCACTACCGGACCCATGATGTCCACTGCCAACTTGCTCCAAGGCTGGTCAGGAATAACATTGGGTACCAGTGGGGCTTCTCTTATCACTTTGCACTTGTCACTCGTTTGACATGCCAAACAATCTTTGACATACCTCTCCGCCTTCCTGTCAATCCCCGGCCACCAATAGCTCTGTCTTAATTTCCGCTTCATGGCTCCTTCTCCTGGGTTTCCCTGATGTGCAAGTTCTATCAACACAGATCTCAGAGATTCTGGAGGAACAAAACAATGTCCCCTCCTTAACTTCCCCTCACACAAACTCAACTCTTCCTTGATCTCCCACCACACATTGAACTTACTATCAAGCTCCTTTTTGGCCGGCCATCCCGTCACTGTCCACCTTTTAATCAATTTAAGATCCTCATCTAAATGCTCTTCCTGTGCCCACCTCTCTTGATTACTGGTCCCTTGCCACTCCGCTACCACAGACTCTTCTTCTAGCTCCTTCTCAGCCTCATCAACTGGACCATTCCCAACCGGCAACCTTGACAGACAATCCGCCACCACATTCTTTTTCCCAGGTAGATAACTCTCATCAACATTAACATTTTGAAGTCCTAATCCCCATGTACTTATCCTGGGGGAACCCATGGCCCAAATACCACTCTCAAAAAGCTGTACCCTGGGTTTATGGTCTGATTTAACAGTAAATCTTCTCCCCCACAAAAAATATTTAAAGTGACTCGCCGCCCAAAACATTGCCAACGTTTCCCTTTCAATTACAGAGTACCTACACTCTGCACCCCTTAATGCCCTGGATGCAAACACAATGACTCTTTCTGTGTTGTCTCTGTCATATTGTACTAAAGTCGCACCTAACCCCAACATGCTGGCATGAACTACTAAGACAATCCTATCTCTGGGGTCAAATCTTCCAATGGATGGTGCTTCACTCACTGCCTGTTTAATACATTCAAAAGCTTCGTTACACTCTGGATTCCATTCAAACTTCGCACCCTTCTTTAGAGTCATTCTCAGAGGTATGGACACCTTTTTTTTTTTTTTTTTTTTTTTTTTTTTGATGCAAACGCATCTTTACAAAATTAATTTACAACAATTGCAACCAATTACATTTCATATTAATACATGTCATTTAAAAACAAGCATTTGCATAAATCAGACATTTATTTTCCCTTTTCTGTTCCTTAACCATAAACATATTCTTTACTTAAACAAAGGCCACAAACCCATCACATCCTATAAACACATCAAACATGGAAACATAAAGCGCAGAAACACATAGACTCAACAACGGCCTCAAATTGTCCCAACCACACCTTTACCATCAACACCAAAAAGAAGTGCGGACTCAATTATTTTCACTAATCGCACCGTTGCCAACATTAAGGAATTACTAGAACCCCACATACAACGGGTCCAGATTAATTCTCTTCCCATGAGGGTGTTAGTAGTACTGAATAGTGAAATGTTTTTTAGTCTCACCATTTCAAAGGCTGTACAGAACAAAAAAAGATGTTTCAAAGTCTCTGTACATTCAAGTTTTTTACAAAATCTACAACTAGTATCAACCTCTTCTCTGTCTCTGGTGCCCCAATATTTCATTCTTACTCTAGTGTGCAATAAGTCTAATCGAAAACGCATGTAACCTGAACGAATTTCAGCACTCGGAATAAGAATAAGATATTGTTGCAGAGGCACCTGAGCGTGCCTAAAACGTGCATATTCAGAAAAAGAAGAATAGCTCGATATTTGAGTACAAGTCTCTGCCCAGTCATTCAAAAAAATACGCTTATGTGCAATGTGGAATCTGCTTTGAAGATCTTCAACGGAAATATTAATACTTCCAAGGACAGACAATACACGCTGCTTGAAATCAGCAATTGATCTTGGCTGCGATGCTCTTAGCATATAACAAAAGTCCTCATACAGCGAGTTTTCCTCTGGGAAACTCATTTTTAAATAAGTTTTCAAAAGACGCCAATTATATCGTGCTGCCAATGAGTTTAAACCTAACTCATGACGAAGTATTGCATTCGGAAGAGAAGAAGGAAGACATAGTGTTGTTTTCCATAGCCTGGCTTGCAATTTATTCAAAAAGCTTGCTAGATCATTTAAATTCATATCCAAACCATAAAGAATGATGGATTCAACCTTTTTTGAATAAAATTCAAATAGAGGACTTAAAGAAAATTTACAAAGTTTACGACAAATAATTCTCATTTGATTCTGTAAAGGTATCACTTTTTCTGCAATCGCACGTTGCCAAAAAAGTGCAGATGAATTGTTTGCCAGATTATATCCCAAATAGGTTATCTGGACTGCAATTTGAATAATAGAAGACTCCAAGTGCCACCGAAACTTCCGAATCTTTTTTTTCGAAGAAAGTATCAGGATATTAGATTTTGAGGGATTTATAGTAAGATTGTTTTTTCTACAATACAACAAAAATGTCTCCAATTTATTTTGCAGCCAAGATTGCGTACTAGCAAATAGTAGTATATCATCGGCATAAGCCAACCACGAGAGATGAATCTTCCCCAACTTCACAGTGTAAGATTTAGAAGAATCCCAAATACCTTCAATGTCGTGTAGGTATAAATTGAAAAGCACTGCTGCAAGATTACAACCCTGTTTAACTCCAATTGCCGTTGGAATAGAATCTGATAAAATGCCTTTGCTTGAAATACGTACTCTAATGGAAGTATGTTGATGCAAAAGAGCAATAAGCGCCACCAAACTTGGGGGAGAATTAAGATTTATCATTTTTTTCCACAACCTATTACGAATTACTGAATCAAATGCTGAAGATAGGTCGAGTGATGCAATAAAAATCGGACCATGTGCAGAATTATGAGCTTCCGCAATTAGATGAGCAAGAACTGAAGCGTTCAGTTGAGTCCCCATATTTTTTCTAAAGCCCGTCTGTACTTTATTTAGAATTTTTTCTGTTTTGATGTGTTTCTCAACTTCATTGAGTAGAAGAAGGGCAAAAATCTTGGCAGCGACATCAATAAGGGCAATTGGCCTAAAAGAATTGGGATCAGTGCAGGGTCCTTTTTTATGCAAGGGAATAATAATCGACTTGACCCAAGAACACAGAAGAGTTTTGGTTGAAAAAATAGATCTAAATATCCTCAAAAAGACAGTAGCCCAAAAGATAGGATCATCTTTTATGACACATGGCGGTAAACCGTCCGGGCCAGCACACTTTGACGGTTTCAGCGTCTCAATTGCTGCTATGACATCATTGAGCACCCACGGACAGTGCTCGGGTATAAATTTCAATAGATATGACATATCTTCTTCACAAACACTTGTCGGAAGACGATATTTATGTTCAAAAAATGAAAACCATGTAATACCGTCAATTGCAGGTTCCATATGGGCTACGTTTGAATTGTCTGGTGTTCTAAGCATTTTCCAAATATCACGAATATTGTGATTACATAAGAGCTGAACCATATTTTGATTATTAGACAAGTGAAAAGCGCACCGTGTAGCCTTTATCTTAGATTTATATAATCTGAGCACCTTCTTTTTTGCGCTCAAAGCCAATATCCTATTCTTGATCCCAAATTCTTTTTTTAACGCACGTAATGCAGTGTTCTTTTCAGATTTCAATTTCAAAAGTTTATTTGACAATACATTAAATGAATGTGACTTCTGGGTATGATCCAAAGCTTCATCAGCAAGATCCTTAAGATGAAACTGAATCATCTGCATGTTCCATTCGAGGATTGTGCCAAACAACGTGTTACCAACAAACATGTCGGGCCACCAATCACGATTGACTAAAAAGGTCAAACGACGACAGATGGACTTGTTCCAACGGATAGAAATGCACGATCTATCCCCCTGGGCCAAAGCTAACATATGGGCCCTATCAAATAACTCAGTTGGCCCTGACAACGTGCATTCTAAAATGGCATGGTCTCCATAAGGCAGGAAAGATGGTTTAACCAAGGAAAGTAAACCCGAAAGCTCTTTAGAACACACTATATAGTCAATGGTCGAAGAGGCATTACCCCTATGCCAAGTGCAAGATGATTTAGATCGGATAAAGTTGATAATGCACAAGTGCCAATTAGATAAAAAATTACACCAACTTAGGCCATTCTGAAACGATGTTTTAAAATGTTGCGAGGATTCCAAAGGAATGGAGATCTTAGAGGATGCATCTAAATAAGAATTAAAATCGCCCCCGATCAATAACTCTATCGTAGGCTGTATCTGGAAGAATTCTAAAAGCGAATCATTCAACATATTAATAGCATTCATAAGAGGGAGAGATTGAGGATTCCAATACAGTGATATCAACAACATCCTTCTTGGCACACCCACATTAAAGGTAACATCCAGCAGAAGAAAAAGTTGGACACCTTTGCAAAATCCTTCACACATCTATGGTAATATTTGGCTAATCCTAAAAATGATCTCATTTGGTCCTTGTCCCCTGGCACAGGAGCGCACTTCACAGCTTCCACCAAACTTCTCTTAGGTCTCACCCCTTGTTTACCAATCACAAGCCCCAAATACTTCACTCTGTCAACAGCAATCTTACATTTACTCCTTTTCACTGTCAACCCAGCCTGGCTCAATCTACTTAATACTTGTCCCAAAACTTGATCATGTTCTTCCATGGAGCTTGCATATAACAATATATCATCATGAAAGACAAAAACATTTTTCACTCCCTCCATCACAGTCTCCATCGCCCTATGGAACACGGCTGCCGCTGAGGCAAGCCCGAATGGCATCCTGCAATATCTAAATGTTCCAAAGACAGTTATGAAAGATGTTAAATGTTGACAGTCTTCTTTCAAAGGGATCTGATGATATGCCTGAGAGAGATCAATCACTGAAAACACCTTGGCCTCATTAAGTACTGCCAACTTGTCACCAATAATTGGTAAGGGATGGCTATCTACTAAGATGTTCCTATTGAGATCTCGCAGATCTACACAAAGTCTAATGTCTCCATTCCCTTTAGCAGCGACCACAACAGGTGAAAGCCATTCTGAGCTTTCACTTTTCTCTATGATTCCTTCCTGTAATAATGACTCCACTTCCAATTTAAGTTTCTCACATTGTGAGGTACTGGCCTTACCTTGTGTACCTTAGGACAGGAGCCAGCCTTCAAGCGAATTTCATGTTCAAACCCTCTCAGCATCCCTAACCCTTCCTGAAACACCATCGGATACTCCTTCTCCCACTTGTCTCTCAGCTCAGCTACCGCAATAGGATCTTTGGGACATGCTTGTATTCTAATACCCAATTTACGCTGTTCACCCCATCCAAGGAGAGATGAGCCTTCTTGAGTAACATACACCTCTGAATCACAACTTCTCCCTTTGTATTTGATGGAAGCTTGGAACTTCCCCAAAATTCCAATTCTCACATTGCCATATGCATAAGTCTCTATTGAATGCTTCTTTAATAGCTTCACATCCCCTTGCAAGCAACCTTCAAAAGTTGCTCTCGACATCAGGGTCCAAGGTGAACAACTATTCACCTTCATAGTTACCACTCTTCCGTTGACCATGAACACATCCATTGGTGCACTTCCCTTGTTTGAGACCTCTGGCACTTCCAGCACATGTTTTGCTTGGTTGTTTTGCAGCATTGCCGGATTCTCCTCCTATTCAGGCACTCTTCCGCCAAACTCAGTGTTCTGCACCAGTCCAGACTCTCGACAGACCCTCACGAAAAGTCCCTTCTTTTTACACTTCAAACACGAAATGTTTCTTGCAGGACGGAACTGACTTGTAGAAATATGGCGATTGCTCCCACATTTGTAGCACTTAATTTCTTTGTTCGGGACTCCCTTACGAAATCCTCTCACAGCAGCCACTTCTCCCTCCTGTTTACATTACATTACATTACATTGCATTTATATGGCGCACCATAAACCCATAGGTGTGAGGGCGCAGACAAACAAAAACAAAGCAGAGAAGGAAGAAAGAAAGGCTAAAACGATCTAAGGGGTAGCAGAATTAATAAACCAGGGGCAGCTATTTGAAGAGGAAGGTTTTAAGGCCCTTCTTGAATGAATTCAGAGAAGATGAGTTTCTCAGTTGGTCTGGCAGAGCATTCCAAAGTTCCGGTGCCACTGAGGAAAAAGCACCACATTGTGCCTTTTTGCTTTTGACTCTGGGCTGCTGAAGCAAGTTCCGGTTGTTAGACCGAAGGTTTCTAGCAGAGGATTTTTTTCCTATGTACCTTTGCAGGTATGGGGGCATCTTGTCACCTTTCATAGACAACATATTCTTGTGAGTCTGTTCCATACTTCTAGCCGTCTCCACAGCGAATTCAAATGACATATCACTCGATAAGAGTCTCTCCTGTATCTTTATAATATAAGTGCACCGGACCAACTGGTCCCTTATAAGCGAGTCTGTTAGGAGTCCAAACTCACATGTGTGGCTGAGGGACCTTAAAGCTGCAATGACATTTTCCACAGGCTCCTGTGGATCCTGTACCCTCTGAAAAAAATGGTGTCTCTCAAATGTAATGTTTTTTTAGCCTCAAAATGAATTCCCAATTTCTTCTCAGCCACAGTATATTGATCCAAATCCCCTTGGCAGCAACCAGGTAAGTATCAAATTCTCTTTTCCACCTATCCCACCTAATTGGTGGAGTGCCTGGTTCTGATAGAAAAGGTAGCGGTGGAGACATACTGGCTGCAGCCATTTTTATTGGATATGCTCTTGTGCTTTGTGACCAATACAGCAACACCTTCCTTTTTTTGTGTGTATATGCTATGCTTTAGGATTTATTTTCTTTCCGCCCTGTGCAGCTCTGTATATCAATAGGACACGTATGCTAGTCCCACACTGTATTCACAGTATTTCTTTCCTCTAGACCCTCAATTAGCAAAATTGTTTTCCTTTATCACTTTGCACTTAACTTCGTTGTTTGTGGCAATAGGGCTTTCCTTCTTCCTTTCCCTATCAGTCATCCAATGGGAAGCAGCCTGCCAATCCTTGAGTGGACCTCCCCCTGTAGCTACGCCCTGCCCAATCCCCTATTTCGCTCCTCACCTGAATGTCCAATAGGAGCCGGGGTGGGTGGCACCAACAATGGCAGCTGTGTGTCAGCGCCGGCAGCTCGGAGAAGTAGCGGGGAGACCCTCCCCCTGCAGCGCCACTTCGCGCTGTTGGCTGTGCCACTCCGATCGATCACGGACTGATCCGAGCGCACCTCTGAGGCATCAGCTGTCGTGCGGCCCAGTGTCTGTTCCGCTTCCCTGGAGACTGATGAGGACAGGGCGTGCCTTCCGCCGCTGGTACTCCGTGGCGGTCTCCGCGATGTGGGTTTCCTCGTCACCAATGAAGGAATCATGCGGCACAGGTAAGCTTTAGACCAAGCTTTTATTTGCGGAGCCCCCACAGAGCAACCACCTCGGCTCAGTCACGCGGTCCCCATCTGAACAATAACAACAACAAGAACCGCGTGGCCGTGGCGAGGGTCAGAACACGAAAGCAGCACAAGAGTGAAACAGCAACCTATAACTCTCTACAGTAGCCTTCCTCTGAATTGTATAGTGGGTTTGTGAGTGGGGTAGGGAGGCACAGAACGCTTGAACCACACACATGCATCCACGGCTTTCCTATGCTTAGCCCAGCACAGTGTACACTAGTAATGTCATGCGTTTGTGTTTAATAATCTTTACTAATGGCAATGAGAGTGGCCGTTTTAATTTCCTGTCAGCCCCAAGCTGCACTTATTCAATGTGAAGGGCATTTGGAAGTTGTATTTTCAAAACATCTCTGACCCAGATGTAGAATCTTCAAACCCTGCTTCTCCGGCCACGGTATGCATTTGTGTACAGTAATCCTCCCTACAGTTGTAATTTAATGTGTTTAGTAATGTTTACTAGTACCCGTGGAGGGACAATGAGCTTGTTACAAGCAAGCTCATTGACCCTCACTGGGTCATTACCAGCCCGACAAAGCATTTGTATGTCGGTTACATCTGCGTCCTGGCCGACATGGAAAGAGAGAAGGGACTGCATGTAGTCCCTTCTCCCGGTTCTGTGGTGGCCATCTTTGTTTTCTTTTTCTTTTTTTATTGCTAAACACTGCATCCGCCTCGTAACTTAAAAAATACACTGTTAGTACCCAGGTTTTACGGGACCGGGTACTAATAGACATAAGCTCCTTGCTGGGGTACATTACCACTTCAGGTAATGCTCCGGGGCCTATGTTAAGTCCCTCAATTCCCTCTGGCCTGCTACGGGCTGGTAATGACCTGGCAAAGGGCCAATGAGCTTGCTTGTAACAAGCTCATTGTTCTTCAATGGGTACTAATGAACATTACTAAACATATTAAATTATAACTATTGGGAGGCATACTGTACACTTATGCATACATGCCCAAGTGCAGTGAAGGCCTTAACATAGGCCCTGAGGCATTACCTGAAGCTGTACTACCTCCTGGCCCACAGCTCGGGGCTTATTGCCTAAATAACGCCAATGGGTATATCTTTAACATTCCTCGTGTCTGCCCTGGCCACTCATAGATCAGTGATGGTTTCATTCACTTATAAGAGCTTTTCTATTGGATTTTAAATTATTTTATAATGGTTCTTTTACAAACAGGAGAATTATGCTAATATGATAACCCTGCTAGCATAATCCCACTCCACAATCTGGGACAAGAAACAAGCTCTTTAAATCAGAATATTTTCATTGTATTACAAATAACAAATTAGTTCAAAAACAGGCAGTCCCCTAAATAACAAGGCTGAGAAGGTCCCCTGAAAACGCTACAAATTAATTCAGAGTACTATTCTGAGACAGATGAATATGCCACCCATAGCTTTTGCCCCTCCTCCACATCAATACCGCAAAGGTGAAAGACATCCCTCAGCGAGACAGCCGTTCTGCCGGTATCCCACACAGGTACAGCAGGGCTTGGGGACAATGTGAGGTGAAGATGGCAAAAGCATTCTCGGGGGGATAGCTCAGCTGCAACGTGCTCACCTTGGAAGCAAGACGACATGGAGCAACACAGGTTCGATCCCCAGGTCCGCGCTTAGAAGCCTCTGGGTTTTAAGCACGTTATAAATAACCTATCATATCACATCATATCATTCAAACTAAGGTAACAGTACAAATGCATGCATTAGACACAAAGCAAACATGCAGTATACTCCCAGGTTAATTAAACATTTCAGAAGGGCACAAACAACATTTGATGGTAAAGTGCAGTACAAGAGTAAGCCAAAAGACTCTATGACGCACAGCCCAAGAGTGTCCCCAGTGGTAAGAGAAAAGATGGCACACGCATTAATATTAGCAGAAATCTTAGTAAAGAGAATGTAAATCTATTCCAAACATGGTCTCTTAGCACTTGAGCCATAATTGTAAAACACGAGCCAAACACAGATCGGACACCTGCCGTAATCCCTAAACGGACACGTAGACATGAGAAGCCAAACACAGTCAAGTACAGAGATTGTCCTGTCTCATGGGCTGAGAATGAGGAATGGTAACTTGTAATTGAAGGATGACGCTTCATGGGCCTCTCTCCCCCTACTCAATGTCTGGCTCATATCCTGATGACTTGTCAAGTGTCCAAGAATGTTTAGCAATGTGCCAACCTATCAAACCCCTTAGAAACAAGCCGCTTACCAACCTCTTGTCATGAAGAGGATGTAGTTTAACCTTTATCAATATAGGGGCATTCTAAGTGGAACTATCAGATACTTGTAACACAATTAACTGTTTAACCTGTATGGAATACAAACGTGGCCAAACCCACTAACCTATCCACGTTCCCCGTAGGTTTTGTACATTCATCTTATGTTATGATGTTGTTGAGGATGAGTTTGAAGTACTTAAGAAATTGTTTTTGATAAGTATGTCAAGAGCGACAAGATTTCAAGGTTTCAGGTAATATTATCCCCACCAATAATATTGCCATATATATGGCCTTGGGGTAAGGCCATAGGCAATATTATTAGTGGGGATAATTAGTGGGGTTATTGGGACATGGGGATGAGGGGGTGTCCCCGCTCTATTAAAAATGTTATGGGGATTTCGGGGGTGTCCCCAGCAGGTTCCATGGTTTAATATTGCCAAAATATGGCAATATTTTTGTATGGCAATATTCTTGCAGGGATATTAACACATGGAACCAATTTTGATGCTTGTATGCTTTCCCGACTTTGTTTCGATGTGAATAAAGTTGAGTTTTGCTATGCACTTTGTCTAATCCGTCATTAAGTCTAGTTTGGACTTACTCTGATTCCTTTGGGTCTATTTGGGATTTTGGGCTGCCTTAACAGTACAATTATAATGAATGCACTGGAGCCTCTCTAAGCTAGCCTCACTAATATTACCATTTGAGGTAGACCATCAAATGAATTGTACATAGTCACACAAACATACATACATATATGAACAAACAAGAATGCCTGTGCTCAAGTATTTTACAATGGAATCACCATCCTTCCTTTGATACGATCAATCAATTCAAGCGCCTAGGGAATGGAATTTGCTGCCCGAGAATGTCAAAGAATCTCCCTCCTTGTTTACCTTCAAGAAATCCATGAAGACCATTCTCTTTAACCTAATCTAACCACTCCTCGATAGTTTTCCCTTTCTCCTTTCTTTCTTCTGGGATTCAAAGCCTTCGGGCAAGTAGTGTTCAACATCTTCTAGAAATCTGTGAAGATCCTTCACTTACCCTAGCCTACCCTCCCCTCCTAGCTCTAATTTTCACTTCTCCCTTTTCTGCCCTCTCAGGCCCACGGGCGTACAGCACATAACAAGAATTAAAATAAATAAATACAAATAAATAAAAAAGAGATCAGTGTAACCTATTAATGGTCAGAATGCAAGATGGCTGGTGAATAAGTTCAATGGTAATGATGAGTGCACAGGTAATATACTCAATGCAAATATAATGACTAACTATTCACAATTTGTATCTCTTTCATACAAAGTAAACAAAAAGGATATAAAACAAAATAAAAGGACCTTAAAAGCATGTATTGCTCACTGGCATCCATTGCTGCTTACTAAGCCTCAGCACTCTTGAAATCCTAATGCAGTCTATTCGATGTTCTGACATTTATACACGCAAACTGCATGGGTTGTAAACCGTCATCTTGTGATCATCGTATCTGTTGACCAATTGCAGTAAGTTCAAGTGCCCGGGTGGCAGCAAATCATAAACCATGCCCTCCAAGCTGACTTCAGCAGATGATAACTTTGAGCTTACCCCCTTGTCACCACTCCAGTGCTTGTCTCATTCAAACGTCCTCTGTGCACTATCTGTTCACATGCCTCCATGGAAATAATAAAACGCCTCTTTGCTCGATAAATATCAACACACCTTTTCTGATCAGACAACTGATCAGACAACATTGGAGTTTCGCCTGCCTTTGTGTCGTCTATTTCATTACCAGTTTCCACAACACATTTTTTTTGCTCTGTTCCGCTACCTAACAACTACAATGAACAGAACCGAAAAAAGGTACTTAGATTAGCTCTAATGACTTTGACTTTCAATAATGATTGTATAAATGACAAATGTCCTTGCTAAACCTAATATAAATTGTATTCTTAGATCAGTTGTTTTTTTCAGGTGCCCATGAGAACTTTCCAAATGTGGGCCTATTCCAGTTGTCTTTGCATTATGGGTATATATAACATGTCAGTGGTCTTCACCTCTTACTTTTCTAATATAGGCCTTTTTAAAATAAAATATAAATGCATTCTTTAATCTAAGTAACTGCAGTTTTTTCCCACAGTTAATTTTCTCCTTCTTCGGTCCTCAATAATTCTTTTACCAGCCTGAGTATACCCAAGAGGAAACGTGTGAGAGAGAAAGTTGCTGAAAATTGAAAGTGGTGATGATTGTTGGGGTGGTCAGGACAGCTCCTCATGATTACGAGGGGTTCATGTTGCACGCGCCATATTAATGACTGGGGTGGTGGCAAACTGGGCACTATTTTTCATTTTCATATGTATCAGAGTGTAGTTAATTATGGATAGGATATGTTACTGTTTGTTTAGAAATGTATACATATTAGCTTGCACATGCGTAGAAAGATAATATATCAAACCCACCAAAATGCAAAAACATACATGAACATTAATACAAATACATAGGGATATAGTGGGCTTTTATAAATTAATGAAACCCACGGTAGCCAAGGGCTGCTTTGCAAGGTGAACTTTGACTGTTAAATTACTGATTTTGTGATGTTTTAGATGCATGGGGAGGCGTTAATGAGTAACTCCACAACCTGTGCATTCAGTGCAGCTGTAGGAACTGGCCATGAGGTTTATGGTTTGATCAGTATCACAGACGGCAGAAGGTGCGTGATAGATGGGGTTTTCATTATTTGTTTTAGCTAGCAGTTAAACGGGGTGAGCCAAAGACCAAGGCTAAAATAATAAGAAACCAGGAGTTGCAATTTTATTATCAGATGCGCAATGTGCGATAAAGCAGCAGAGTATTTAGAATAGAATTGTCCACTTAGACTAATGACCTGGGGAATGAAATAGTATCACTAACTCAAAGAGAAATCATTCACCCAGCCTTCCTGATATCGCTGGGAATATTCATGCGAACCATGTGCAAATCAAGAGTTAGGGTTTAAATGGCTTAGGCCAGTTATTGCTAGTAATGCATTATGTACCAATACCAATGTTTAACCATGTGCTGATATCGTGACCCACCACAAACAAATCCTAAGAAGAGGTGTGTTATGAATATGATCTGAAGATGACAAGTAAGATAAAAACTGGCCAATGGAAACATAGGAATTGGGAAATTAAGGGATTTCTTTGAAGAGGGTTTTGTCCAATCATGTTTTGGGAGTGGATTGCAATCTGGGAGTATTTTAACTTTTGGAAAATTGTATAAAATATGTCCACTGATATGGTTTGTTGATATTTCGGTTACTTTGGTCCTGCAACACCATCTATCCACTCCCTGGAGCTTTGTACAATAAACCTGCTTTATGTTCAACTGTGTACTCACTTCTTCACTGGTGGGCCTGTTTGGGTTAAGGTGATTAAAGGCCCAACTGCACATTTTGCATTCTTAGGTGGGCCCCTGGCTTTGTGAGATGTTAAGGGTCTCTTGTCTACACCACTCAGGTGTGGCACCTCACTACGGGGACCAGGCTTCCATGCATGGTGATAAAGAGGTTTGTGGACGCCATATTGGTTAAATGTCTCTCTGCTCCCCAGAGATGCAGTGCTGTGGCCCAGTTGTGCAGGATAACTTGATGGAGAACCACATTTGAGCATTTTAGGTTCATGTGAGTGCACATTTGGGGTGTAAGGCAAGAGGGGAAATAGCAGTAAAAAATGGTTGTTTCTTTGATGAAAGTTTTTTTGTAAGGGTAGACTTGTAGTGTGGGTGTGAAATTAGTTGAGGTTGGAGGAATTGGAAAAGGGGATTTTTTTGATGGAGTTCTTTTTTGAACTGTTCTTTGTATATTGTAAGTCCTCTATATATATTTTTTACCTAGTTTGTTATTTTAGAGGTGTGAGGGGGTATCTTACCCGCACACACAGGGGGAGGCTTGGCTTGATACCCTTTAGTTTTCTTGTCTGGTTAGCTGGAGCCCTCACCTGCAGGTGGGATGGTATCTTAACTGTTGATAAAGACGGTTTTGTAGTAGGGAAGAGACTGTACTAGTGATAAAGAGAGTGATGGCAGTGGTACTGTAGAGGAAAGCATTGCGCCCCTTTTATGCTCAAGTGGTGGTGATATCTTGGACATACTGGGCGGTGAGTGTTTTTGATACGATGCAGTCTTTTGTGTAAAAGTGAGAAGTAGAATTGAAGTAAGAAGTTGAGTGAGGTAATTGTGGTATACATGAGTATGGTGGTGAATGATTCAGGAGAACAATTTTAAAAAGGGGTAAGGATAAAAAGGGTTTTCGTTGGGTGAACACATTTTGTGCAACAGGTTTGGCTCGACATTGTTTCTGTGAAAATGTTTTTGATAACTTGGGGAGAAGTATGTAAACTCCATAGAATCATTTATGCCAGGTCTTGCTCGGCTATGAGGTGAACATTCTAAAATACCACAGGGAGTGGTTGCAGGAAAGTATGGGGAAAATATAAATTCTTTGCTCGTTGAGGGAACCTATGATACAGGGACATTGGAGAACTGCACACCTTTTTAACTACAAAGCACAAGGGATAAAAGTTAGTGAAGCGGTTAAACATCTTGGAATTATGGAGTTTGCATGAAAATGGTGGGACAGGCCATAATGTTGAATGGGGAGAGGGCCGAAAAAGGAGGCTGTGGGAATTACTTCTGCACCGCCCCCATGTAGGGGCTTTCCTTTATCACCCACAGAGGGGTACACAGACCCTGAGTTCGTACCACCATGTTCCCCAGCTGCTACTCCAGTGATTGCAAGATGGACACAGGTAACGCCTCCATCAGTGACGATTTCTAAGAAATGGAATTTTGGGGAAAGTGGAAGGGTAACTTCAGCAATCGTTAGGGTGGCAGAGAGGTTGAAAAACAGAGAGCGGGAAGGGGTAATTCCCCCGACTGCTAGGTTAGCAGATAGATTAAGGGTGGAGGAGCGAGAAAGAGAGAGTGGATGAAGGAATGAAATAGAGAGAGGAAGAAGAGGTTAGGCATTTTCCTGCTAGGATAGAGGATAGGCTGCGAAGAGTGGTAGAGACACAAGAGCGGGAAAAAATGAAGGAAGCACTAAGGCAGACAGAGGAAGAGAGAAGACAGCTAAGGGATGTAGACAACGAAAGGTGGAGACACAGGCAGGGTCTTGTGAGGCTTGATAAATCAGTTATTGGTAGGGTTGAGGTGGATATGGAGAACAGGGATGCGGTTACAGGTTCAGGGGCTGAGCATGGAGGACAGGAGATGGCACTCTATGGTAATGCTGATTATGCTTCTGTGCCTGCAGAAGGGTCAGGGGATGTGGAAACTGGAGTAGAAGATGAAGAGTGAGGGGAATCAGATGTTGGGCAGGTAGAGCAGGGTGTAGTCACAATACCACCCACTCTGGTAGTTGTGATAGAAAGCACACCATAGAGCCATAAGACTCCCCCCGATATTTCCATGGCTATAGGAAGTAGTAGGAGAGAAATGGGAGAAGCCCCAGAAGAACAACCTGGTGTAACTCAGTTTCCATTGTTCCAGAAGGGCCTGGGAAGGGCGTATGATGTCCTGTGGTCACACATGGACCGGAGTAACTTGATGAAGACACTCCCTTCATTCACTGCAGGGGCTTATTCATGACTCTAATGGGGGAGTGGTCAGACAAGCTTTGGAAGAGATCGGAGTATCCAGGAGTACAGTTGGATACAAATACCCATGATGGAGCAGCTTTTAATAATCTTAAATCATAGGTATGAGGGGGGGCTTGCAGATTATGCCTCCCTATATGCCTGATATCAATTCAAGTCTAGCCAAAACGATGAAATTGGATGATGATCCTGCCAAACACATCCAAGTAATTCAGGAGGTGTGGAGGCAGAAACAGGAGAAGCATGGGACAGAATTTGGTGATTTTTTTACCACATGCTAAAGAAAGGACTTCTCAAACAAGTCAAGCACAATTTAGATAATGTAGGCCAAGGGATGGCCAGAGTTTCAAGCACATATTGTGCATTTCACTAAAAGAAGACAGGAAAAGAGAGGGAGAGTGTAGAGCAGGCACAACAAAGTGGAGGCTAAACTTGTTCAAATGAAATTGGCCAAGATTTGTCTACAAGAGTCAGTAATTACGAATTCTATGGAGGGACAACAGGGACACAGTGAACTGGGTATTACACAGGGGTGGATGGACAGGTATATCCCCGGTCCAATTCTGATGAGAGGGTTTCCTAGGGGCAGAGGAGGATTTCCACGGGGAAGTTGGTCATTTGGTGAGTTCAGGGAATGGGTCCGCGGTTTAATGGGACGATGGGAAACAGTTATGGAGGGTTCTAATGGATTCAGTGTTGATTGTGTAGAAGATTGAGACACATGTCACAGTAGTTTGACATCGGAGCTCAACAGATGCATGCCTCTACCCTGCCATATACCTCGGGCTCTGTGCAATCGCAGCAGGCACAGGTTTAACAGAACCCAGTGACTGGGGCTGCACAGACCTTCGGGATCCCAACAACCATGCCAGCACAAGCATCGGTGCAGACATGGGACAAGAATCCTTTACCCCAAGGAACAATTACGCACTACACTGGAGCAAGTGTTTTCAGGGGAAATATTTTTTCTCTCCCTGGTGCTAATGTGTACCAGGAGTAGGACAGCCCAGAGGGGTCTCTGATGTGTCCAGTCCTGTTCGTTACCAGCAATCCAGAAGAAGAACCCCAGGTAGGTGTGCAGGTAGGTGGCCCAATGTTCTCATTCATGGTTGACACTGGGGCAAGACAATCTTGCATCAAGGAAGGTGAGTTCCCCTTGTCAGGTAAAATGATGGACACACAGAGATTCTCTGGGGCTGTCCTGTCAGTTTCTTATACTGAAGATCTTTATGTCAAGGTGGCTAATCAACATTTATCGGCCCCTTTGTTGTATTGTACGGACACCCCAGCAAATCTGTTGGAAGGACATCCTGAGCAAGTTTTAGATGTCAATTGCCTTTACAGAGGAAGGTATTGTATGTTTGGTTCCAGGGTTGTATCCAGTAAGGGAATCAGTGCATTTTCAGACGTATTGTAGCAACATCGCGATTAGGGGGTTTCCCATCCATGTAGCATTGTTTCTTTATGGGGAGATGGTTTTGTAATTTGTGTCCCAGGGATCAGAAATCAGCCCTGGTGGGTACCATTTGAGTTTTTCTTTCAGTCTGATGTGACGCAGGAGGTAACCAGGCACCAATGTTACGATTCTCTTAGAGGCTGTAGTGGTCAAGAAGGACAGGGTTGTTTCTTCAGGCACAGATGAGCAAAGCATAGAGTGGCACACAGTTCTGAGCATAGAACTGACCATTTTGCTTAAGGATGTGTCTGACAAGTAATTGGTCAAAGACACCGAAGACACATGAGAAATGGTTTTTGAGATTTGGGTGCCTTGCCAGAAAGGGATAGAGCAAAGGGAAGTACCACAAACCATGCTCATCATTAAATGGAGGATTTGGGAAAAGTGCTGGACCATTTGTCGACCAGCAATCCTCATGATGTGGAGCTGTTAAAGAGTGTTGAAGTGGTGAGGATAACATTGAAACCTGGTACGGTATTACCATGGGTTAAGAAGTACCCCATGTACTACCCCATGAAAACTAAATATTACAAAATAACTAAATATTAGCACATCCCCTCAGAGCACAGCACTGGGAAATAGTAATGTGTTTATTCTGTAATTAAACTGTGTACCTCGTCCTTGACCCTTAAGTGTAAAGTTCCTATTGTAACCTATGACTGTCTGTAACAACGCTCTGATGCCTACAGGTTTGGTGTGATGTACAAATAAAAAAAAATATGATAATATCTTAGAAAGTGGAAAAATGTATTTATGAGACCTTATGGTGTTGTTAAAGCAAGGCATACTACAACCTTCTGTGTCCCCAAGCAATATGACCATCTACCTTCTGAAGAGAGCAAAGGGGTTCAGCTGGGGGATAGTACAGGATTTGCGCCCCCTCAATATTGTTGTTGAGGCAGAATTTCCAGTGGTGCCGACTCCTTCCACCATTCTCTGTATCATACCTACTGGGCCTACCCACTTCACAGTGATTGACCAGAAAAACACATTTTTCTCTGTTCACTTACACCCCGATTCTCAGTACCTCACAGCGTTTACGTATCGTGGTCCAAGATTCGAGCACACAAGGTTGCCCCAGTGGTACTCTGAATCTCTGAGCGACTTAACAGAGTGGTTCCAAAGGATTTGGGGAATTTGCACATGTCCAGTGCGGTAACTCAGTATATGGATGATCTATTAGTCTGTAGCACTTTAGAGGAGCAGTGTCGAGGAGACTCAACAACGTTTCGCACCCTGCTCGCGGAGAAGGGGTACAAAGTGGATAAAGAAGAACTGCAGTACTTCCAGACAGAGGTAGTATATTTGAAGGAAGTAATATTGCCTGCAGGAAGGAAGGTAAAGCCGGAGAGAGCCACCACAGTTCAGAGTGCGCCTCAGCCAGCTACAGTGAAACAGATGCAACAGTTTTTGGGGCTCTGTAACTATTGTAGATTGTGGATTTTAGATTACTCTAGTTATGTGAGGCCCTTACTGCAGGAACTAAAGGAAGCACAGAAGGTGAATGGTCTGATAGCATGATCTGAGGAAATGTGGTCTTGTTTTCAGGAACTCAAGGCTGCAATCAGCAATTCTCCAGTCTTGGCGACCCTGAATAACAAGAAGACATTTTATCTGTTTTCCCATTCCAATGGGCAGGTGATGGCAGTGGTTCTAATCCAGCAAACATCACTAGGCCATACACCTTTAGCGTATTGCAGCAGACTCCTAGACACAGTAATGCAGGCTATTTAGATTAGACTTTTCCACTTAGACTAATGACCTTATAAATAAACATTACCATTACCACCACCATTACCTGTGCAATCAGATAGCATCACTAAGTCAAAGAAAAATCATTCACCTAGCCTTCCTCATATCACTGGGAATATTCATGCAAACCATGTGCAAATCAAGAGTTAGGGTTAAGACGGCTTAGCCCAGTTATTACTAGTAGTGAATTATGTTCCAATACCAATGTTTAACCATGTGCTGATGCCATGACTCACCACAAACAAATCCTAAGAAGAGGTGAAGTTGACTATTAGGATAAAACTGGCCAAAGAAAAAGTAAGAATTGGGAAAAGATGGGATTTCTTTGAAGAGGTTTATGTCCAATCATGTTTGGTGGGTGATTGCAATGAAGTATTTAGGAGTGTTTTAACTGTTGCAAAATTGTATAAAAGATGTCAACTAATGTGGTTTGTTGAGACTTGGATTAGTTTGGTCCTGCAACACCATCTAACTGCTCCCTGGATAATTGTACAAGAACTTGTTTTATGTAAAACCGTGTACTCACTTCTTAAGTTGTGGGCCTGTCGGGGTTAAGGTGATTAATGGCCCATCTGCACACGATTGCTCGCAGGACCCTGATCCTCATCGCATGGAAGACGCTTCCACTTGGTGTGCATGCTATCGATGTGAAGTAATGGCAACTGTGGTTGAGAACATTTGTTGCCAATACACTCCGGCTGCTTGGCCTACCTAGCCAAAGAAGAGCCTCCACCACTATTCATGACCCAGCAGCAAGATCTCAGGGTAGCCTGCCTCACAAGATCCATGTTGAGGATGCTGATGGTGCAGATACATGAGCTTATTGTAATAGTTATCCCTCATGTTTCTAGTAATGAGTAAGTATTGTGTGTATCTGTTTTGTCCGTTCAATCCTTGCACTATAGCCTTTTATGTGTTCTCCAAGCCCATTGTGATATCATGGGTTCACTCGCAATATATATTTATACATTGGCAAAGAGTAATAAGAGCTTCATTTCCTTTTGGAAATTGGAATGCCTCTCTACTTTGGAACAGATAGGGATGGACCAAGAGACATTGGTGTTAATTCCAGATAAGGTTAAAAAAAGCAATGGCAGAAAGATTGGATACAGACGTTGGAAGCCAAACATAATTTCCTGATGTATGAGAGCTTGAAGCAGGAAATAAAGGCTTCCAAATATTTTCCAAAATACCTGACCACATTTTCCTGCCCTAGACCTAGACACGGCTTTTTTAAATTTGGATTTAATCTCTATCAAACTAAGCAGAACATGTCGCTCTATGATATGATATGATATGGCATTTATAACGCGCCTATACACAAGTGTTTCAAGGCGCAACGAGGCAAGGGAAGGGGAACAAAGGGAGGACAGACAATGATCCTAATAGGCCAGGTGTCATTCAGATCGTACAAGTGCATGGGATGGGGGGAAGGGACAGTGAAATACATGGGAATAGATAAAAACACTAAGTCAAAGTAGTGGCCAGCAAGTGTCAAGTGCAAGGATAAAGTGCAGACATAAATTGTCAAGTGCTGGCAGGGGGACTGTAGGGATACAGAAACAGTCCACAAGTGCGGGGGTTGCCAGGCAAGCAGGGCAGTTGTGTGAGACTTTCAGGGGAGGGACCTGGGCCCGAGATCGGAGGGTGGCCAGGTAACCAGTGCAGTTCAGGTTACAGCCAGGAGGTCAGCAGAGGAGAGGAGGAGAAAAAGCAGAAGCAAAGAGAAAGGTTTTGAGGTGCTTCCGGAACCAAAGGTGGTTCTCCTCAAGTTTCAGGGAGGCAGGGAGGCTGTTCCAGAAGGAGGCCTCAGCTGAAGAAAGAGATCTACCAACAACTCGTTGCTTGGAGAAGAGACTGACCATGAGGGAATTGGAGACGGATGAGCATAGAGCTCGAGAAGGCAGCTATTTTGGAAGAGTGGAATAAACAATCAGAGACTAAAGTAAACTCTAGATTCTCCAGGCGAGAGGGGGAGGTGCAAACCTTGAAACATGTCATACATTTCTACTCAGGCCTCACAGTCCTAAGGCTCTTATACATAGGACAATTCATAGAAATGAAAAACAAAATAACTATAGTGTGGAAGATTTGTTGTTGGGAGAACATTTAGCATTGTCCTTCGCCTTGGTCAAATTTCTGGAGGAAGTGCTTTCTGGCATACACTTGGGGACGTTGATTGCCACAACCTAACCAAATAAATGTGGATCTTGTAAAGGACATTTTTAAAGGATTCAAAGAAATGTTGAGCAGATGGAATGAATTTTAGTATTTCTTTTTAAGATATTGGTTGTTAAAGGCAAGGCAAAGGTTTGTGATAAACCATATGTTTGAAATCATTATTTTTAAAAGATATATATTTTTATATATTGAAAAATTGGTTGGTCTTTGTTCATGCTTAACAATTCCATCTTCTATTTTGAGAGTCAACAATATTATTTATGTCTATTACAAGTGATGACCAAATGATCTTCCTAACTTTTTTTTCCAAACCACATACACATTTTTATTATTCACTTATTTCAAAAATATTAGACTGTGACTACTTTACGCACAAAGTATGTTTTTGAATTCTTACCTATGCCTTATTTATTCCAAGAAAGACAAAACAAGATAAATGCAATTATTTGATTCATTCAGCAAAACTATGCCTCTATCTTTTACACAGAGGGTATACGCGTGAGGCCTACCAAGGCTTTACTTGGTGGATTCATGGAAGACTGGGATTACGCGCTCAATGCGTCATTCTTGCCTGTGTTGTTCGAGGCATCCGTGAACAATTTCCCAGTGCATCCAGACAATAAACAGGATTTGTACAGACAGTACCAGACAGTACCACTACCAGATCTGTACAATTTTTGGTTTGTATATACCATAAAAAATATTTTGAAAAATGCAGTTTTTTAAGAATATTTTACTTTGAATAAAAATATGTCTGCAATTATTTTGAATTGTTTACTTTCTAATTATTTCAAGTTAGTGCATTTGATTTCAAGTTTTTAGCATTCCTGATGAATTTCAATTGTTCCCAAACAACATACAACAAGGCACAAACAATAAAGTCACAATACCAAATACGCAGTACTTGCATTATAAGGGGGATTGTATATCTAATTCTGATGATTTCTTCACATGTTAGTTCTATGTTTCAAGTACTCTAATTTTCATTCAATTGTATTTGGGAATACACAAGTCTTTTATTAAATGTTAACAATCCTCAAACTTTGACAGTCATAGGAAATTAAAGCAATGAAGAGATATGATGACAAGTGAATGAAAGTGTTTGTCCAAGTCACCAACACCACCAAGTCTACTAATAAAAACAGTATGCTATACCAGCAAGATCAGCAAAGGTCTTTGGAACTGCACTCAATAAGTTTCCAATATTAATCACAGTCGATCATAATATATCCAAACACTTCTCCCTTATCAATGCACTGTTATCACTGTGTCCATGTCTTTTCCTTTGGGTTGGGTTTTGGGCCAGCAGTTGCATATGTGAATGTACAACTCAATGTGTTCTTGTCCATTACACCCTTTCCTGTCAATTCCTAACATGACAACGCTCTTGTCGGAAACCAACAATACCTTCAAATCCAGCAACAATATCATTCCCACCACCATCACCGGTTGACACTGCTGGACAAAAGATAAAATCTGTGGGCACTCACCAACACTGTTTAGCGATCTGGGTCACCGCCTCCATGAGTACAGTAATACCTTAAATTAACATATAAGGTCAACTGGAATCCTGCGGACCACCACCTCTCTTGTCACTGTGTGTATTATCAGCATTGCTCTTATAGCGCACACCCCAGATTTGGAGCAAACTATACCACGATCTGTAAATGATATCGCCATGTTTAATTTGCTGAGCAGGTCCCTGCCCAGAGAATTAACAGGGGAACATTCAGAATATAGTAAGGGTCCCCACACTACCTTCCCTCCCACCTTTACGTCCAGCTCCTCAGTTTATGTAACCTTGGAAATAGCCCCAGAGGATCCCTGCGCGTCAAGATATTTTCCTGAAAAGGGAACATTTCCCACCATGATGCATGATTTAGTTGCACCTGGGTCCACCATAAATATGAACTGTTTGTTTCCTATCTGCGCCCCCACCAAATGCTCCTCTTCAGGGTGGATGGTCGTTGACAAGACCAGACATGCAAGTGCTCTCTGTGGGTTGTCCTAATCAGGATATGTGTTAGTTCCAGGTAACGAGAAGGGGTTGCCCCCATCACTGCTGCTCATACAAAGAGAGTGGTAGCCTCACTCGGTACCCTGCTCACCAGGGCAGCCTCGCTCTGCTGTTGATGTGGTGGATGCCGCCCTTGCATGCCAGATGCTTGAGGCTGCTGATTATATGTTTGGTGTTGCCCCTGTGGATACTCTTCGTTCAGATATCCTTGACCTTGTTGCGAATACCCTAGGCCTTGGTGCCCTTGGGGTCCTTGGCCCTGCTGCTGTGACCCACAACTATACCCCATTGCAGGCCTGCTCCTGTATTCTGTTGCAAAATTCCCCCACCTTAAACAATTCCAACATTGGGATGGTCCAAAACCAACCCCTCTGGGTCCAAAACCTTAATCTCTTGCTCCTCGAAATCCCCCTCTTCCTCGCTGTAGTCCTCCTTGTTGTCTCTGTGGGCCAGGATACTGTTGGAACCCGCCCACTGTCCTTGTCCTCCTTCAGCCCAGAGCGCATTTAGCTGGAATGTAACAGCCACTACTGGTACATCAAAGCATCTCAGGAAGGGGGAAGGCAACACCTTCCTACTGCCATAGCAAGCCTAATTAAATATCAAAGGCTCCATGGATCCGCCCTGTTCTATTGTCAAGGTTCTGCGTGGTGGCATTGCACACTAATGAGTTAAATGAAAGCAGGCCTGCGAAGAGGCCGGGTCACAGAACTAACACAAGGGACAGGAAACTAACAACTCTTCGATGTGCAATGTGTCAACTTGAAGCTAGCTCCCACCCGTCTGTATGAAGGGCGTTGAATGTCAGGTCTGGGACAACTGTTTACAGTAAGCAACCCCTGCCGGGAACACCCTTTCAGAGGGAAGAAGTAGGTGATTTGATAGAGATAGAAAGTCTGTTCTCGCCACAAACTTCAAGAGAGGCCTGCACTTTGATCAAGAGTCACAGAGAACTCAATTAACCAAAGAGATACTTTGATCCACAACAGACAGGAAGATGGGTGGGACTTAGTAGTACATTTTATCACCCCTTACCTTTCCTGTTGCAAAGCACTCTGGTTATGACCTCATGAAGAACAGAAGACTGTTGGTAGGGACCCACATGGGTTCCTTAAGGTATGCTTAGCATGACCAATCACTGGGACCCATTTGGCTTTAAAGAAGGGCTGAGCCCCTCACTTAGCAGATCATCCGACAACTTTGAAAGGAGTTAGAAGAAGGACCCATTTGGACCCTGGCTGAAGGTACAGCCTGCCTTACAGAACAGCTTCTGCCTCTGAAGGAAGGCCACGATTGCCAAGAGGGAAGCAAGACCCCTCTCAAAAATATCTCCCAGGGTACAGATGGAGATACGAGATTCAGAGGACCTGTCGAGCAGCTCCATAACCAGTGCCCAGCCAGCACGTAGTGGGCCCTTTTAGGTTCTGCCCACAAGCTTCCTAGGTGGGAAATGCCTGAGAGTCTCTGAACCTCTGAAAAGGCTGTAGCCTGCATACACTTTCCTCAGCTTTGGACCGTCCACCTTAAAGGACAATGCGAGCCCTGCGAAGAAGTTAGGAGGAATGCCACAACGAGCATCAACCAGCGTCCATCTTTTAAGGACATTTTTGAGGGCAGTCGAGCCCTACCACCACATCCAGCTGCAACACTGACTGTTGTCACACTGAAGTCACTAAAGCCATCCGAGACACCTCGGCTGTGAAAACAAAAATCTAAATATCGAGGCTGAGTACCCCAAAAGGAAATACACCGAACACGGGTTACAAAGGAACATACAAAGTACTTTATTTTATACTGAATCCATTTACGAAGAACAGAGCAAAATCAGATAGCTATCGGCCCTCAGTACAACACAACGAACTCCAGCGTGGTTCAGTGTGTTCAGTGAGAGACTCTGTACATTAGAATGCATTGGTCTTTTATACTCTTTGTGAGCACGATGTCCAGCCCTACTTCGGGTTAATATTCCGCTAATACATCACCGATCTAGGGTTTATGCCGAGTTTCGCACATCCACATGTAACTGGTTTGCTTTTAATACATATATCAACAAGACTATACGGCAACTGTGTATTCTGGGATTTCCCATGCAGGTCTTCTCAAACATTAATACAATGTAGTTAAACAAGTGTTCTACGTTCAGTATTTGAATACATTGTTCTTAATATATGCTCGCGGATTAGTTTCATTGCACAAGTAATCCTTCACACACAGGTCAATGAAGGACAAGGTCTCAGTTCACGACCTCAACAAGTGGCCTGCAGGCACATTACATATTAGCTACATACAGAGGCCAAGACAGCCATGTTGTATTTCGGAATGACATCGTCCACCATTTTAACTCACAGGGTGACTTTACAAAGCGGACCTAAAATGGCGGATTGACCGAAAATGGCGGCTTACATTGATTTTAAGGTCAGGACCTTGCAACACGGATTTCTTCGCAAGCGACTTATAAGCAGCTTGGCGTAGGCCAATATACATATATTCATTGTGATAGGAGGCACGATATAATTTCTCATATGACAAACCCTCCTTTTGGCCTTTGCCAAGTGCTAAAACTACTTTGGATCTCCTTGCAAATAACTCCATGCATCATCGTCCAGGCACCCTGAATCACTGTCGGAAATATCTATTGCCATTAGGGCATTCGCTAAAATTTCTTCCAACACATATTCTTTGGAAGTTTTATCTGGGGCATACACTTTATGTCCTATCAAACCTATTGCTTTTGCGCAACATCCCCCTAGCATCGAACATATACTAGGTAGACACTGAATACAGCAACAAAGAAACAACAGAATTCCCAGAATAATCAGCAAGACCGAAAGTACCTTCCAACCCCAAGATCGCAAGAAGTCCCAGAACCAAGCGCTAAGATCCCAGTTTCCCTCGGGAACATGCACTTCTGAACTAAGGACATGCAGATTCTATATTGCCTTGACGATGGTTGGGGAGGAATCTGGCTCAAAAACACTGCAAGCGGACCCCATTAATTTACACACTCCACCACGTTCAGCCAGAATGACATCTAATGCCATCCGGTTCTGAAGTGCTACTAGTCTTATCGCCTTTTGTTCTAATGTCATATTATAGAGTATGTCCGTGGTTCGGTTGATGGTTGTCTCCAGTACTCACGCTAGTCTTCTGATATCTTCGGAATTCGCTGTCTGCCCCCAAAATGGCACTACTGATTTTGCTATATCTCCCAAGATTTGTGTTGTGGTATCACCGTTCTCGTCTCGCCATGGACGAGCCTTTGAAACTTCTTTTGTACTAGCTATAAACACCCCAGGTAACAGTATCCCTAAATAACAGGTTCCCTGCCAATCCCTGGGCAACCATGGGAATGCTACATTACCGCAGACAAAGTAGACAGATTTGCCTACATACAAAGGTCTGTTTTCCCCAGTCGAATTTGCAACGTTGGCACAACCTAGAAAATCTCCCATTGACTGAGTTCCATTCCTCTGTATGCAAAAAGAAACTAAATCGGGGCTATGATTAACAATGTACGAAGGAGGCATGGCATCCTTATTGCCTATTGGACCCATTTTAAAGGAAATCAAAGATTGAAAAGGACGAGACAGTCTATCAGAAGGCCTAATAGAAGCAATGTTAGGTTTACTCCTGTTTGCGAAAAGCAAGCATCCCAGGGGAGTCAAAACACGTTTCTCAAAACTATTCAAATTGGTGCCATCAAAGTTCCCTGAGATGCTATTATTCCAACTGCCAAAGAACAGTGCTCTAAGAGAAGCATAACAAGCAGTTGTCAATGGTAAAGGATGAATATACCAACCTAGCCCCTTATCCCCGTGTTGCGGCAAATGTGAGCAGACCCAACAGTTAGACTTATTAAAAATGGCATGCGTAGCATTCATGATAAGTAGCAGAGTATTATTGTGGTACCTTTGTCTATGCTGAGAGAGTCCCTAGGGGACAGAGTATGCAAATGTACGAAGGGAGTAGGAACAGCAGGTACATTTTCAGTGGGCAACAAGGATTCTAAAGGATGCATTTCCTCAAGGTACCACAATCCTAAGACAGTGACTATTAAAAACCCAAATATCCTTAAAAAACACAGCAATACGTTTTTGGGGCCCAGGCATATTGTCCATTGTCCCGATTGGTCACCCCCTTTTATACAAGTCCCATACAAGCGGTAACGGTAGCAGGCATTGTAGTCTTCAAACGGAAACCCCCAATGTTCGTTGCTGGTGACTTCCGGTCGTGTGACTTCTTAGTCCTTCCACAACTCTAGCCAACAGAATCCCCTTTCTCAAATTTGGGCAAAAACAAGCCCTCGATGATCCTTTCCTTCTTCGAATGCACAGCCGAACCGTGCCGTAAGTCTATCAGATGCACAGCAAAATCGTGCCGTAAGCCTATTTTCTTGGACGCAGATTGTACCTTGCTTTTCCCGGTACCGATTGATCCAGAAACAATGTGCCGTCACTTCCCGTTGGAAGCAACATATCAGAGACAAGTGAAGATGCCGAAATTGGAACGGCAGTTTCCGGATGCAAAACTTTCGGAGAGTGGGGAGACAAAATGGCGGCTTCTTCAAGTCTCACGGTCTCAGAAAGATTCTCCGACACACTCTCCGCACTATTTACTGCTTTGGGATCGTTGGTTGCAGCATTAGCGAGGGGTTCTGTTTCGTCTGTAACGTGTGGTACTGGGCGAGGAAGTTTCTTGATATGGGATGCATGGATCCAGTTCTTTCTTCCAGAGACCGGCAACACAGTTTGGGTGACCAACAGGACCTGGAACGGGCCACGCCAGCGAGGCGCAAAGCAGGAAGAGCGTTCAAATGCCTTGATGAGCACCCAAATTCCAGGCCGTATACTGTGGCCGGGCCCTTGTATCGCACATGTAAAGCTTCTCATACCTGGTGATAAATCAAATACAGGTTTTTAGTCAACTGGCTGCAATAGTTTGAAAGTAATACATTTTCAACATTTCTTAACGAATTACATTTAGGAAGGTTCTAGATATTGGCAGGTCTCCCCATTACCACCTCAAATGGAGAGAGCCCAGTTTGAGTGGTTGTAAGCATGGATAATAACACGATCGGTAAAGCGTCCGGCCATTTTAACTTAGTGCCGGCACACGTCTTAGCACCAAGCCTTCAGCCCACCTCTTGGATTCTTCTAACCTGGCATCAGCTTGGATATCCCCTACAGACCCAACACCCTCATCCATTGCATAAGCATTTACAGTCTCCCTTGAAACATACATCTCCGTAAGGGGATCGGCAGCAGTTTGTCTAGCTATCTGATCAGCGAAAGCATTACCGTTCCCTATGTCATCTGTAATCTTTCGATGTGCTGCACATTTCATAACTGCTAACTGAGTAGGGAGTGCAAGCGCTGAGAGTAGTCGTACTATTAGGGAGCCATGTGAAGTTAAGAACCCTCTCTCTGTCCAAAGTCTCCCAAAGTTGTGATCCACCCCAAAGGCATACTGACTATCAGTATATATGTTTACTGCAAGCCCTTCGGAAAGTTCACAAGCTCGGGTCAATGCTGTAATCTCTGCGGCCTGTGGAGAGTTATGCATGATTCTCTTGGTTTCCACGACCGTGCTTAATATGGTGAATGCATAAGCAGCTGTGGATGTACCATCCGGAAGTTTGAAGCAAGAACCATCACAGAACAGCTCTCCTTGCGGATTATCCAAAGGAGTGTCTTTCAAATCAATTCTACCCTTTGTTTCTTGTTCAGTAGTATACAGACAGTCATGTGACTCTTCATCGCCGCAAGTAGTGCCTTGCGGGAAAGGTAGGAGTTCAGCCGGATTAAGAACACAACACCTCTTAATTTGAATGTGAGGAGCAAACAAGATCAATTCATATCTCGTCAACCGTGCAGAAGTGAGGTGTTGCTTTTGGGTTCGGTTCAGTAGAACATCTACAGAGTGAGGCACCATCAGGGTTAGATCATGGCCTAGGACCATTCCCTCACTCTGTTTACAGATGCAGCAGCAGTAGCAACAGCCCGCAAACATCTTGGCAAAGCACATTCTACAGGATCAAGGGCGGAAGAAAAGTAACCGCACGGCCTATTCTTCCCTCCATGTTCCTGTGTAAATACAGCCAAAGCACATCCATCACATTCATCCACAAACAACACAAAGGCCTTTTCATAGTTTGGTGTGCCCAAAACTGGGGCAGAGCATAATGCAGTCTTAAGCAAGTCAAACGATTGCTGGTGTTCCGCGTTCCATGGCAATGCCGAAGAAATGCCCTTCTTTGTCAAAGCCAACATTGGTTTGATCACTAGTGAAAAATTTGGGATCCACAACCTACAGTAAGAAGCCATACCTATCAAAGCTCTAACTTCCTTCTGTGTAGTTGGGACAGACATGCCAGAAATGTGTTTTATTCTTTCAGGTGTCAATCTTCTTCCTTCCTTTGACAGGACATAGCCTAAATAGGCGACCTCCTGGCAACAATATTGAAACTTTTTAAGCAAAGCTTTGTGACCATGCTTAGCTAGATGGATAAGCAATAACACAGTGCCCTCCTTACAGGCGCTCTCAGAGTCAGCTGCTAAAAGCAAGTCATCAACATACTGAAGCAATGTACAAGTAGAGGGCAATTCAAGGGTATCAAGCTGTTATTTCAAAGCCCTACTATGGATGCTAGGACTCTCTGTGTACCCTTGAGGTGCACAAGTAAATGTGAACGAGCGTCCCCCTAAGGTGAACGCAAACAGGTATCTACTATCCTTGTGTATAGGAATACTAAAGAAAGCATTCTTTAGATCCACAACACTAAAGTAAGTAGCTGTAGCTGGAATCATGGTTAATATCATTGTCACATCAGGCACAATTGGAAATTGCGGAGCAACGACCTTATTAATGGCACGTAAATCAATTATGAAAAGGAATGGAATTGCATTATCGCATTTATTGTACACGGGTAAAATAGGACTATTACACAAACTTCCTGAAATTTCTTCAATCACCCCGAGATGCACAAAATCGGAAACAATGCATTTCAAAGCTTGCTCGCCCTCAACTGAAATCTTATACTGGGGAATGCGTGGCAGCTCAATTCCATGTTTCAAAACTATCTTAACAGGTTCAATCTGTAAGACACCGACATAATTGTCGTCAAGAGCCCATAAGCTCTCTGGTACATCAATGAATTCTGGCGGCAAAGGTCTAGTCAAGAATTGCGAGACAGAAAATTGCTGTGGTGAAATCGTCAAGCGCACTCCATCAGGAGAACAATAAATCACTGCATTTAATTATTTTAACAGGTTCAACCCCAGCAAGTTCTCTCCGCAATTCGAAGTCAACAAAAATGGCCAGTGGTCCGTAAAGGGACCCAAAGAAATGGGTACTGACGAAGAAACCAGACAAATAACTGGTGTGCCAGAAAACCCTACAGAAACATTGGTTTGCCCTGACAGTGGAATGTTTGGAACCCGCGAATGATCAATGGAAAAAAACTGATGTTTCCTATTTCCCACCACCTTTTCAATGTAGGGACCTTTCTGATTGACGGGAATAGGTGTAGGTTCCAAACCCTGCTTCGGGCAATCCGAACGAAACAGAATGTCATCAAAAGGAAGCTCTTCAGATAAATATGCAGCAGAAGGATGATCAAATATGTTCCTGGTGTCCACACTTGAAGTCTGATTATCCTGTGAAAAAGGTTGCTGAGGATTCTGTGCAAACTGACCTCTACCAGGGCCCCCTACACCCGGGCGACCTCTGGATCGTCTACCCATATTCCCAATGTGTTATTCGACCTTTGTTGAAGCACGGGCATTGTGCACGCCAATGACCCTCTTGACGACAATAGGCGCACTGGTTAATGTACACAGGACCCAAGGGCACATTCCCTTGCGGGACATACTGACCTGTAATCTGAGAACTATCCCCTCTGGGGCCTCTAACAATTTGCTGTAATAGCACTTGAGTCTTCAAATCACCTTTTCATTTTTCAACTCTATCTTTTTCATTATTGACACGATTCTCGTAGTACTGAGCCATGTGCAGTACTTCTGATTGGGACTTCGCCTGCCAAGCGCTCTCAGAAGACATAATTTGTGACTGGATGTCAGGCAGCAATCCACGCACAAATTTGTCCACAAATAACCTTTTCCCAGACTCTGTGCCTAGGTCTTGTCCGCTGAAATTCGAAAATACCTGTTCGAACTGATTAAAGTACTCGGTAGCACCCTCAGACTTCCCTTGGACACAAGCCGTAAGTTTGTCCCAAATAATTATTTTCTCTGCAATTATAGTTTTCAATTTTGCAATGATTCTATCAGGCAAAGTTAGTATCACCTGAGGCGGTCTTTCACCAGCTGGCCTTTCTCCATCGAGTCTAGTTATATTCACCTATGTATCTTCCGACCCTGGCACGTCGTCTATAGTTCTAACTTGTTTCCACAAATCTACGGGCAGGAGTACAGGAAATAATAAGTCAATATCTCCTAAGGTGAACACAGAGGACTGCAAGATGGACTCTATTTCTTTATAGAATCCTGTCCGATTTTTCCTAATGTCAGGAATAGATTGTCTAATAGTATTCACTTCCTGTCTTGAGAACGGGACATGAACAAACTGCGATACATAATGTGCAGGAATGTCCACAGCGACTATACCTCGTGCAGCATTGGCCGCAATCTCAACCTTCGGGACAAATGTCGGAGGAAACTCTCTAATGGGCAACTGAGAAGTAGGTGACTCCGAACGCTTACTAAGCAACAGAGCTAAGTCGAGCGTTAAAGCAGTCGAAGAAGTGTCAAGTGAAAAGATCTCTTATAAATACTCAATAACTCTGTGGGGCAAATGATCTTCCTTTTTACACAATCACCCTGTAGGTACTCTATCATTACCTGTATCACTTTCCTCTGCATTTCTGGCGTATACTGACTATATGTGTCATATACTTCAACTGGAGTTATCGACATATCCGAAATCCATCTAAGTGTGTCCTTCGTACAAATTCGTGCTTCCTCAGATATCGATTTACGACAAGGAAGGAACCGTTTCTGCACATACATACTTTCCCGCTCATCATCCTCATTCTGCAACTTTTCTAACTCCTTTCTATACCCAAACAACCTCTCGACATGCTCATTTACTTTCTCCACAGTGTCTCTAGAAAACGCTAAAGTATTTAGATCTCTTAACCCTTGCAGGAGATCTGTATTATTTAATTTTCCCCACATTACACATAAATGAATCCCTAAACCTTCAATAAAAACATTTTTCTCAGGAAAATTATCCATATTATAGAGTGTGGCAAAAACATTAGCTTGATCATCCCTTTCCATACAATGCTTAGCCCATGCAATCAAATCACGTTTCTTCTCTGGTGGTACAGTATTGCGAGTAACAACCTTCGACCCTGCACCTTGATCGACTACAAGCGGCTCAGGACCACTTGCAAGAGAGGGAGCAGGCAAATTCAATGGAGGTACTGTAACTGGTGCGATTAGAAGAGGTGGAGGGGCTGGAGGAAGGGGAACATTAGGAGGAGCAAGAACAACGGGACCAACAGCAGGTAGAGCAGGAGGAGCAGGAGGAAGAGGCAAAGCAGCAGGAAGAAGAACATACAGAGGTGGCGCAGAGGCAACAGGCCTTCATTCATTTAACAATTTGTCTCTAAATTCGTCGGAAACACGAAGGTCTTTGGAAGGATAGATTTTCTGAATTTCAAGTGAGAAAGCCCTATCCATATTCCTAGTCGATTCAGAATGTTTATCTTGGTCATACAATAATGCCTTTTCAGCGTTCGTCTTATGACGGCGCGCATGTTTTTCTCTACTTTTAAGTTGCTGCAACGCTTCTTTTTTCCAATTCTGCAAAACATCAAATGCTGCAGGTCTAGCCTTTTTCTTTAATAGAATTGACTCTAAATACTCAATACGAGGGATTTCAAAACTACCATTGATTGGCCACTGAAGTTCGGCGGCATGTCTGGTTTGTCTGTGCCAAATGTCATTAAATACTATACTTCAAATGCCATCCTTACAGTACATAGTACATGCCGGCGACCCCTCCTGTGGTGCGGGATGGCTAAATTCCAAAGATTGTCTATCGCTGCGGAACAACGCCCTGAAGCAGGTAGACAATTTCCCAGGCATATCAAATTTTTGGTGTTACCTGGTCAATAATTGTGCCTGCAGATACAATGCGCCAAATTCAAATTATCAGGGTTGAATTAAGAGTCGGGTCACGACTCACCTGAACAAACCTAAGGAGGTCCGATCGAATTTCAAAGAATCTTACCTAACTAATCTTACCTCGTGTATGGTGATTTCGGCAAATCTGCCAGCCTCGATAAGTGGACCCTCGTCAAGATGCCGTCTCGGACCACAAGCTAATCCTCCAAGGATCGGGTTGTGCAGCGCTGCTGAGGTGTCGTGTCTCGTTCAGTGGGGCCCCTTTTTGTCACACCGTCCGATCCCGGTCCGATAGCCTGCATCAACCTTCAACAATCTGGCATCATTCTTGAGGGTCCCTATTCGGGCGCCAAATGTGAAAACAAAAATCTAAATATCGAGGCTGAGTACCCCAAAAGGAAATACACCGAACACGGGTTACAAAGGAACATACAAAGTACTTTATTTTATACTGAATCCATTTACGAAGAACAGAGCAAAATCAGATAGCTATCAGCCCTCAGTACAACACAACAAACTCCAGCGTGGTTCAGTGTGTTCAGTGAGAGACTCTGTACATTAGAATGCATTGGTCTTTTATACTCTTTGTGAGCACGATGTCCAGCCCTACTTCGGGTTAATATTCCGCTAATACATCACTGATCTAGGGTTCATGCCGAGTTTCGCACATCCACATGTAACTGGTTTGCTTTTAATACATATATCAACAAGTCTATACGGCAACTGTGTATTCTGGGATTTCCTATGCAGGTCTTCTCAAACATTAATACAATGTAGTTAAACAAGTGTTCTACATTCAGTATTTGAATACATTGTTCTTAATATATGCTTGCAGATTAGTTTGATTGCACAAGTAATCCTTTACACACAGGTCAAAGAAGGACAAGGTCTCAGTTCACGAACTCAACAAGTGGCCTGCAGGCACATTACATATTAGCTACATACAGAGGTCAAGACAGCCATGTTGTATTTCGGAATGACATCGTCCACCATTTTAACTCACAGGGTGACTTTACAAAGCGGACCTAAAATGGCGGATTGACCTAAAATGGCGGCTTACATTGATTTTAAGGTCAGGACCTTGCAACACGGATTTCTTTGCAAGCGATTTATAAGCAGCTTGGCGTAGGCCAATATACATATATTCATTGCAATAGGAGGCACGATATAATTTCTCATTTGACACAGCGAGCAAACCAGATCCACCATCCAGCAAAGAGACAATGGGCCTCATTACAACAGTGGCGGTACAGTGATAATGGCACCAGTAGTGCTGCTGACGCTGTTATCACTGTACCGCCACATTACGAGTTCTGCTGGCGGGTGCCGCTCTGCACGCCTGGTCAGACCAGGCGTGCAGAGTGGCACCCGCCAGCAGAACAGGATTGTAGGTACTGCTTGGGAATGGGGACCTACCGGCTCCGGGTCCCGTGAAAGAGGAATTACCGGGCCCACCCAGGTCGGAATGGCCCGGTAATTCCCCTTTCGTGGGACCCGGAGCCGGACCCGAGTTTGGGGGTAGCCATGCCCTTATTAAGGTCATGGCTACCTCCAACTTCGTAATGAGGCCCAATGACTCTTAACCCTGAGCCACCGTGCAGGCCAGCCTGCAGCAATCCGTCCAGCCTCACTGGATAAACTGCCTGCTAACTGATATCCACAGCTGTCTCCCGTCTTGAGCTCTGTCGCAGGTGCTGCAAAGTGTCCTGGAACTAACTTGATGCTGTCGAGAATCTAGACAATCTCAAGCACCAGGTTCATTGTGGTGCTGTCCCTCTGGTCCTTCTCCAAACGCCCCTAATGACATTTATGTCCCCTCTTTAAGACTGATTGTTTAATTGACTTCCCTCTTGTCAGTATACAGAGTGCATCCCTTTCATTTGTAACGGTCAGTCCTCTGTGATCCTTTACAGGGTGGGGTGTTTTTTGTAGTGTGCTAGAACTGTCTGTTGAAATGATAATAGTAGATATTTTTATACAACCTTGACTGGACAGTCCCTTTTATCAATGGGTAAAAATTGTTTTCACTGTGTTGCAACTAACCAACGATCCACAATCCTGCGGAGATAAGCTTGCTGTTCCATCCATGTTACCAAAACTGGACAAGGAGGTTTATAATTTACTTGTGTTGCCAATCTGTTTGGATCCCTTCTGCTGTACTAGAGGTGTGGAGCTGATGGATGGTTTAGAAGCCAATATTCATCTCTGGACCACTGGTGCCCTGGAAGTTGATTCGTCACAGAGTGTTTTGAAGAAAATGTGTGCTTTGAAATGTACCCAATGTAGGGTTCTCAGTGCTGGTGTGAGGTGTTCCCTCTTAGTCTCTGGAGTAGTTTTTTGCTGCTGTATTATGTATTCATTGTAGTTTTAAGGTAAGGTAGTCTGGCATTCTGAGATATATGTTGTTGGCGTAGTCTATTCTTCATATGAGGAGAAAAACGACGGTGAGCGTACTCTGTGGGAAGATGAAGAAAGGTAGAATCTTCTTGATTGGGTGTAGGTGGAAGGAGCACTTCTTTACTACTGTGTTGACTTGCGGTTTGAGTGTTAAGTCGTGGTTCATTAATATTCTGAGATTCTTAACCACTTTGGATGGTTTCAGCCGATTTCCCATTTCAGTAGGCCATGGAATTTGGTGTTGGTTCGATGGGTCTTTGGGCGCGATCATGATTTTCGTTTTGTCCGGGTCGAGCTTAAGGCTGCTGGCACTCCTCCAATGGTTTATTTCTGTGAGGCAGTTGATGAAGTGTGTGTCTTGTTTTCTGCTTGTGTTGATCTTGTAGATGATTTGTGTGTCATGTGTGTAATTGTCGCAAGTGAGGCTGTGTCATATCTTCAAAATGTTAGAACTTACATGTGGCCGTCGAATTGTACATTGTGGTTTTGAGTTTGAATTGAATGATGGAACTTGTAGTTTAATTGGCAAATTATAATTGCACATTGCAAATCAAAACTTGCTCAAACACAACTTCAATATGAAAAATGTGAGGTATGCAGTAAACGTTACATATTTAGAAGATAATGGATTGCCCTACTTTGATGTAAACCATATATATTTACTGAAGAGAACACATCAATATCTGGTGCACTTATAGAAATCATTTGTTGGACCAGAATGCATAAAAGTGCAAGTTTCATTTAAATGCAGGGAATGGTGTTAATTTAGTTCACAATGGGAACTACAATTCTTTTTTTTATTACATCTAAATAGTTATGTCGTGAAACTGTGTCTATGTCATGGTCTCCATTTGCCCGTTGGTGGATTTTTCAATCAAATCTGGAGCATCACCATCACAAATGGAACGGTTCTATCGATATTCCAGAAAATTCATTCAGCTCCTGTTTGCTAATTTGCCGAGCCTGTTATCAGGACCAACATGGACACGTTTCATCAATGAAGACATACCGAGAGCCACGTTTATACCAATGAGTATCGAATCGTTTGCCTCCTGAAATGCCATGTCCTTCTAGAGAAAATGGACCATGAACTGCATTGAATTCCATTTTACTCCACGTATCGTCCCCTTACACAATTCAAGAACTGGGATTAAAATATTGAAGAATGGCGTATGAAAGAGTGCATGGAATGCGACAGTCGACGTGAACAGGATTACTTTGGCTTGGAGTGAACAATCTGTTCTTCCGTTGATTATGTGCGACAAAAGCTGCAATGGCTCTGTTCAATGTATTCCGCTGTTTCCTTTGTAAGACATATAACGACTTAGTAAATTCACGACAATGAGTAATTATTCAAAAATGAAAATGATCTTCTTTTTGTGAAAAGCAAGTAAACATTTACTGTGTGTGTGTATCTTCTGCATTAGGTAACTGTAGGAATCACACTCGAGGCGTTGGGTAGGTGCGACCTCCGCTCACTCGAAGAATCACAGGTCGCGCGGCAGGGAGCAGGCTGACATTCAACATTCTATTTTATGACAACTTCTCTACAGTAACACTATGGCATAGTTGTTGACAATGGAGGTTTGGCTGCTGTGTACGAATTTCATGACAAAGGGCTGCACATCGGCTTGACATGGCAATGGCCACTTGAGGGGCGTGTGTCATGATTTACTCTCACCAGGTACTAGTACTTAGTGCAATTGATCAACAGATAAGATTATCACAAGATGGCGATTTCTGACCCGTGCGGTTCATGTGTCTAAATATCAGAAAATCAACGGTAAGATGTATTGGAAAAAAACTATGTGATCGATTGGTTTATGCTCAAAAATGTAATATCTATCCATTGGAGCAATAACATTCCTGAGAGAAGTTCTTCTTTAAGACCACCGAGCTGGACTTCTAAGCCTTCCACAGTGTCATGGTGAGCGAAGGCGCGTAGAAACCATGCCCAAGAAAACACAGCAGTCAAAGCCACGTAGTCACTCCCCTGAGTCCCGATCGGCCACGAAAGCCCCGGTTCTGTACATGGAACAGCTCGAAGGACATATTGGCACATTTAACTACGGGTGGGATTTGAACCACAGCTTCCTTGGGAGCAGAAGCCCCGTCCAGCCTTCCTTGAGGTTCACAGGCCTGCTGCCGAGTCCTGCTAGGGCCTCTAAGGTACAGGTAATATTGGTCTGTGAGGCAGGAATCCTCTTAGGCTGAGGCTGGGGGTTTATGGTGGCTTCTGTGGTCTCTACTAAGCGTTCGCTCTTTCTTTGTAAATAATGTAAGTTAGCGTTCCTCTGTTCTATCTTTCATGCAGCATGGAGGCGGTCACTGTGGCACAGTCATGGTAAGCAAGGCTGTTTGGACATGGAGAGCGATGCTTCCGCGAGGTCTAACTGTGATAGGACATAAGAGGTGACAATGAAAGGGATTTGCAGAGAGACATAGAGGGAGAGACAAAGGGTGCAACACACAGGGCAGTAGAGTCAAAAAGGTCAGAGAAGCATAGGGTAAGCAATAGGGGGTGCATTGCATGACGCGAGAGCGCCATAAGGCGTATGATACATTAAGTGGGAGTGCTATGCATCTCAACAAATGCAAAAGACAAAACTATACCCACAGACACAAAGAAAATGCCTTCTCATCTGGGAACAAAAACATTTACTCATTGACTCATCATGGCAGTAAAAGGAAGTGTTCGGAAAGCCAACATGCAGGCACGAGATGGGTACTGGCAAGACACTGCTATCATGCTACTACCTGGCCATAGGGTGGCAACAGCTGGAATATGGTGTGTTTATCTGGGCAAACGATGGCAGTGCCTGGCACATCAAAAGATATGAGAGGAAACCCAGTGGACACTGAAAAACACCATGTAGAGAGTGTCCGTTCTATCTGATCCGGGATGGGATAGACATTAAATATTAAGAAAATAGAACCGTGAACAGCAGGTCAGGTAGGGGACTAATCACATTCAATATCTAAAAAGCACAACAATTCTAATAAACTAGAACATAGATAAAACACATATTAAATCAACATACATATAGTTCAACAATGAACATGCAAGTATTCTCACTGATACTTCATAACATGGGAATATCACAACATGAAGCCTACATACGGCTAGGATGTAGAGTAGGAAAAATGCAACATGAAAACATACCTATGTATGTTGATTTAATACTTGTTTTATCTATGTCCTAATTTATTAAAATTGTTGTGGTTTTCAGATATTGAATGTGATTAGTCCCCTACCTGACCTGTCGATCACGGTTCTATTTTCTTAATATTTAGTGCCTGGCACATGCCTTTATAATACCTATATACAAGCACACACTATTGGCTTTGCCAATGCTTATTTTTAATAGGACTTCAGTGCAAGGAACAGAGATGCAGGAAGTGGCTGAATACACGTTGTTAGCACTTTAGTGTTACACCAGTTGCACATTTTACAGCTGCAATTAAGCCATCCAGCAGACTGCTTAAACATAAAAACACAAACAGGCAAAGGTTTGATGTTAATGCTTAAGAGAACAAGCACAAAATGACCAAGGAGGGTGTGATTTGGGCGAGGAAAGGCAGGTAGTGGGTCGGAATGGACATTGCTCCTGGGCATGCTAAATGGCAACCGGTCTATTTCCCCTCACATATCATCCCCCTCCTAGCCCTACCCCGATTCAATAGGTGTGTCTTCTAGGTGGTGCATAAGTGCCACCTAATAGCCAAACCTAAAGAGCACTCGATAGCTCTGGATGAAATGTAATGCCCCAATGCCCTTTATGTAAACGCCTTTCTACTATAGAGGAGGACAAGCTGGGGCAGAGTCAGTCTTGTGTCAGCCGAGCTTGCATAGGTGGACTGGCTGGGGAAGAGCCAGTCTTGTGTCAGCCGACCCTGCATAAGGTGGACGGGCTGGGTCAGAGCCCGTCTCATGTCAGACGACCCTGCATAAGGTGGACTGGCTGGGCAGAGTCAGTCTCGTGTCAGCTGAGCGCGCATAAGGTGGACTGGCTGGGGCAGAGTCAGTCTTGTGTCAGCCGAGTACGCAGAAGGTGGACTGGCTGAGGCAGAGTCAGTCTCGTGTCAGCCAAGCGCACATAAGGTGGGCTGGCTGAGGCAGAGTCAGTCTTGTGTCAGCCGAGCACGCAGAAAGTGGACTGGCTGGGGCAGAGTCAGTCGCGTGTTGGCTGGGGCAGAGTCAGTCTCATGTCAGCCGAGACGACGTAAGGTGGACTGGCTGGGGCAGAGCCAGTCTCGTGTCAGCCAAGCCTGCATAAGGTGGGCGAGCTGGGGCAGAGCCAGTCTCGTGTCAGCCGAGCCGACATAAGGTGGACTGGCTAGAGAAGAGTCAGTCTTGTGTCAGCTGAGCCCGCATAAGCGGGACTGGCTGGGGCAGAGTCAGTCTTGTGTCAGCCTAGTCTGCATAAACTTGACTGACTGGGGCAGAGCCAGTCTCGTGTCAGCTGAGCGTGAATTGGGTGGATGGGCTGGGGCAGAGTCAGTCTCATGTCAGCTGAGCGCGCATAAGGTGGACTGGCTGAGGCAGAGTCAGTCTCCCGTCAGCCGAGCCTGGGGCAGAGTCAGTCTCGTGTCAGCTGAGCCTGCAGAAGGTGGACTGGCTGGGGCAGAGTCAGTCTCGTGTCAGCCGAGCATGGGGCAGAGTATGTCTCATGTCAACCAAGCCTGCAGAAGGTGGATGGGCTGGGGCAGAGTCAGTCTCGTGTCAGCCGAGTGCGCATAAGGTGGACTGGCTGGGGAAGAGCCAGTCTTGTGTCAGCTGACCCTGCATAAGGTGGACGGGCTGGGTCAGAGCCCGTCTCATGTCAGACGATCCTGCATAAGGTGGACTGGCTGGGCAGAGTCAGTCTCGTGTCAGCCGAGCGCGCATAAGGTGGACTGGCTGAGGCAGAGTCAGTCTTGTGTCAACCAAGCACGCAGAAGGTGGACTGGCTGGGGCAGAGTCAGTCGCATGTTGGCTGGGGCAGAGTCAGTCTCATGTCAGCCGAGACAACGTAAGGTGGACTGGCTGGGGCAGAGCCAGTCTCGTGTCAGCCAAGCCTGCATAAGGTGGGCGAGCTGGGGCAGAGCCAGTCTCGTGTCAGCCGAGCCGACATAAGGTGGACTGGCTGGAGAAGAGTCAGTCTTGTGTCAGCTGAGCCCGCATAAGCGGGACTGGCTGGGGCAGAGTCAGTCTTGTGTCAGCCTAGTCTGCATAAATTGGACTGACTGGGGCAGAGCCAGTCTCGTGTCAACCAAGCCTGCAGAAGGTGGATGGGCTGGGGCAGAGTCAGTTTCGTGTCAGCCGAGCGCGCATAAGGTGGACTGGGTGAGGCAGAGTCAGTCTCGTGTCAGCTGAGTCTGCAGAAGGTGGATGGGCTGGGGCAGAGTCAGGCTCGCGTCAGCCGAGCCTGGGGCAGAGTCAGTCTCGTGTCAACCAAGCCTGCAGAAGGTGGATGGGCTGGGGCAGAGTCAGTCTCGTGTCAGCCGAGCGCGCATAAGGTGGACTGGGTGAGGCAGAGTCAGTCTCGTGTCAGCTGAGTCTGCAGAAGGTGGATGGGCTGGGGCAGAGTCAGTCTTGTGTCAGCCGAGCTTGCATAAGGTGGACTGGCTGGGGTAGAGCCAGTCGTCATCTGAGCGCGCATAAGGTGGATGGGCTGGGGCAGAGTCAGTCTCGTGTCAGCTGAGCCTGCAGAAGGTGGATGGGCTGGGGCAGAGTCAGTCTTGTGTCAGCCGAGCTTGCATAAGGTGGACTGGCTGGGGAAGAGCCAGTCTTGTGTCAGCCGAGCTTGCATAAGGTGGACTGGCTGAGGAAGAGCCAGTCTTGTGTCAGTCGACCCTGTATAAGGTGGACGGGCTGGGTCAGAGTCAGTCTTGTGTCAGCCGAGCTTGCATAAGGTGGACTGGCTGGGGAAGAGCCAGTCTTGTGTCAGCCGACCCTGCATAAGGTGGACGGGCTAGGTCAGAGCCCGTCTCATGTCAGACGATCCTGCATAAGGTGGACTGGCTGGGCAGAGTCAGTCTCGTGTCTGCCGACCTCGCATAAGGTGGACTGGCTGGGGTAGAGCCAGTCGTCAGCTGAGCGCGCATAAGGTGGATGGGCTGGGGGAGAGTCAGTCTCGTGTCAGGCGAGCGTGCAGAAGGTGGACTGGCTGGGGCAGAGTCAGTCTCGCGTCAGCCGAGCCTGGGGCAGAGTCAGTCTCGCGTCAGCCGAGCCTGGGGCAGAGTCAGTCTCGTGTCAGCCGAGCCTGCAGAAGGTGGAGGCAGAGTCAGTCTCCCGTCAGCCGAGCCTGGGACAGAGTCAGTCTCGTGACAGCCGAGCCTGGGGCAGAGTCAGTCTCGCGTCAGCCGAGCCTGGGGCAGAGTCAGTCTCGTGTCAGCCGAGCCTGCAGAAGGTGGACTGGCTGGGGCAGAGTCAGTCTCGCGTCAGCCGAGCCTGGGGCAGAGTCAGTCTCGCGTCAGCCGAGCCTGGGGCAGAGTCAGTCTCGTGTCAGCCGAGCCCGCATAAGCTGGACTGGCTGGGGCAGAGTCAGTCTCGTGTCAGCCGAGCTCGCATATGGTGGACTGGCTGGGGCAGAGCCAGTCTCGTGTCAGCCGAGCCGGCATAAGGTGGACTGGCTGGGGCAGAGCCAGTCTCCTGTCAGCCGAGCCGGCATAAGGTGGACTGCCTGGGGCAGAGTCAGTCTCGTGTCAGCCGAGCCGGCATAAGGTGGACTGGCTGGGGCAGAGTCAGTCGCCTGTCAGCCGAGCCGGCATAAGGTGGACTGGCTGGGGCAGAGTCAGTTGCCTGTCAGCCGAGCCCGCATAAGGTGGACTGGCTGGGGCAGAGTCAGTCGCCTGTCTGCCGAGCCGGCATAAGGTGGACTGGCTGGGGCAGAGACAGTCGTGTGTCAGCCGAGCCCGCATAAGGTGGACTGGCTGGGGCAGAGTCAGTTGCCTGTCAGCCGAGCCCGCATAAGGTGGACTGGCTGGGGCAGAGTCAGTCGCCTGTCTGCCGAGCCGGCATAAGGTGGACTGGCTGGGGCAGAGACAGTCGTGTGTCAGCCGAGCCCGCATAAGGTGGACTGGCTGGGGCAGAGCCAGTCTCGCGTCAGCCGAGCCCGCATAAGGTGGACTGGCTGGGGCAGAGTCAGTCTCCTGTCAGCCGAGCCGGCATAAGGTGGACTGGCTGGGGCAGAATCAATCTTGCGTTGTCCGAGCCCGCATAAGGTGGACTGGCTGGGGCAGAGACAGTCGTGTGTCAGCCGAGCCCGCATAAGGTGGACTGGCTGGGGCAGAGTCAGTCTCGCGTCAGCCGAGCCCACATAAAGCCGCCGGAGCCGCTTTGTTTTGCTTTCACAGACTTGCATCCGATGCCACTCTCTCCGCGTTACTCCTCCTGGCTCCTGCCAGGAAGCCTGTTTGCTCTGCATTGTAGACACACTTTTCAAGGGCTGCCGTCTTCTGTGCCTCGTTAACACAAGTATTACATCCTTGAACGGAATAAAACAAACACTGCTTTTGTGTAAATGCCCCTTTCTTTCCTTTTATTTTCCAGCGGCATGAAATCCCCGTGTGAAAAAAATATTATAAAGTTAATTATCTCTGAGCTGCACATTCAGAAGCGGCTGCCAAGGCGCGCCATTCTTCCAGCCTCCGGGCTCTGGGCAAGCGTCCAGCGGGAGCGGGACGGCCTCTGGGCGCACCTGTGTTGTGACAGTGCCTGGCGAGCGGGGAGATCTCCTTTTACAGCAGCCACCCAGTGAGGGGTGGTGTGGGATCCGTGCAGAGTATCACCACGCCAGGCTGCAGCACGAGCTCTGCTGTGCGGGCTATCAGGGCTGGGGTGAAGCACGGGCCTAGCATGTGGTGAGCTCCCGCTCTGTAGTTTGCACCGGCTCCGTTTATGGATGAAGTGCCCAGAAGCTGCCTTGTGAGTATAGCGGCCAAAACTGTGAAAGAAAAGAAACCCACGTTCAAGCCAATCAAGGGCGGCCAATAGTGTCTGCAATGTCAATCATTTGACAGCAGTGCAACTGGGATCGACTTTTCGTGTCTCCATGGTGGGTTCGACAACCCAAAACCAGGGACTTCATTTCACCAAAATGCCAGGGGTCGCGGAAGTGACATCACACGACCCTGGACCCCCTGATGACATCACCGGAAGTGATGTCATTTGACCCCACCCTGAAGTGATATCATAGGAAACGATGGAACACGACCTTTCACCTGTTGACAAAACAGGAAGTGGAATCACTTAGCATTGTACACTACGAAAAATGTGGTTACGATATCACTATAATGTGATGTACATTTCGTACAAGAATGTATCGCCATATGTATCGTTAAGATCAATGTGTATAGGTCCATATTACCAAATTACTGTGAATGCAAGCAGACGTCCATGACCAAATGATAAAAGTGTGTTATTATATAGCGCTTACGCTTAAGCGCTTTACATATAAGAAATATACACCCAATATCACCCAACCTGTGTTGGTACTCATTTATCGACCTCAGAAGGATGAAAGTCATGGTGTTTAAGAACAGATTAAATCAGTGACTCACCTCCTGAAGTGTGCCTGAAATAAACCTTTAGCGAGTCCAGGAATTATTGCATAGAATTCCAGGAAGACACGTTATTTGGTATTCCTGTTCTTTCTTATTTAGGGTCAGTGATGAAAGTGTTAGACTTGTGGCCCTCCTGTTCTTATTTTCCTTCTTTTTTTAAGGGGCCTGAACAAGAAAGCCAGCCACTCCCCAGAAGTAAAGAGCCACATAGATTGCATTACAAAAAAAAAAAGATTCATTTTTTTTAGAGGTGCAAGGGAGACCTCAGAGGTTGCAGTTGCGACCTCTGACGAACCTAAATGACGTCCCTGCCCAAAACCCACGTGCACTCAAGCGAATCCAGTAAAAAGAAGATGCAACTGGTTATCTGGGATTCTACCAACTGAAACTGAGGACCAATATCTTCTGTAGGGGTTCACCTGACAGCCTTGAGCAGTCGCAGTCAGAGGCAACCACGCAGTCTACGAGCAGTGCCATGCACCCCAGCCAAATCTTTAGAGAGGAGAAAACACTCGCTTGCCTCATAACTGGGCATTTCCGAGGCATCCCCCTTCCCTTTCAGCTGCACCCCTTAAACCTCACCTAAGAAGAGGCATATATCTAATTGAACCCCAAAATCCTCAAGGCTCCACTCAAAACAAATCCCACTTTGGATTCTTAAGTGCTCTGGTGCCGCTGTCTTTTACCAGATCGTTTAGGGCCAAGTGACCAACACAGATAACACAGGCCCTCCTCCGTCCTATACCTGAGGATCCTACCCACATCTCACCAATCACGGATTACACCACTCAGCCCTACTGCTCCCTCTCCGGTGGCCCTAGCACCCCTGCTACTCCAACCCATTCCAGCTCCCCTACCCACTGCAACTCCTGCCACCCATCCCAGCTCCTGCCACCTATTCCTGCTCACCCCACCCATTCCTGCTCCCTCTACCCATTCCAGCTCCCGCCACCCATTCCTGCTCCCCCTACCCATTCCAGCTACCCCTACCCATTCCTGCTCACCCCACCCATTCCTGTTCCCTCTACCCATTCCAGCTCCCGCCACCCATTCCTGCTCCCCCCTACCCATTCCAGCTCCCCCTACCCATTCCTGCTCACCCCACCCATTCCTGCTCCCTCTACCCATTCCAGCTCCCGCCACCCATTCCTGCTCCCCCTACCCATTCCAGTTCCCACTACCCATTCCTGCTTCTCCCACCCATTCCTGCTCCCCCCACCCATTCCTGCTCCCTCTACCCATTCCAGCTCCCCCACCCATTCCTGCTCCCCCACCCATTCCAGCTCCTGGCACACATTCCAGCCCCACTACCCATTCCAGCTCCCTCTACCCATTCCAGCTCCTGCCACCCATTCCTGCTCCCCCACCCATTCCTGCTCCCCCTACCCATTCCAGCTCCCCCTACCCATTCCAGCTTCCTCTACCCATTCCAGCCTCGCCACCCATTTCTGCTCCCCCTACTCATTCCAGCTTCCTCTACCCATTCCAGCCTTGCCACTCATGTCTGCTCTTCCTACCCATTCCTGCTCCCCCTACCTATTCCAGCTCCCTGCACCCATTCCTGCTCCCGCCACCCATTCCAGCTCCCTCTACCCATTCCAGCTCCCTCTACCCATTCCTGCTCCCCACTACCCATTCCTGTTACCCCCTACCCATTCCAGCTCCCTCAACCCATTCCAGCTCCCCGCACCCATTCCAGCTCCCTCTACCCATTCCAGGTCCCACCACCCATTCCTGCTCCACCTACCCATTCCAGCTTCCTCTACCCATGCCAGCTCCCCGCACACATTTCTGATCTCCCTACTCATTCCTGCTCCCCCTACCCACTCTAGCTCCCTCTACCCATTCCAGCTCCCCACACACATTCCAGCTCCCCCTACCAATTCCAGCTTCCTCTACCTATTCCAGCCCTGCCACCCATGTCTGCTCCCCCTACCCATTCCTGCTCCCCCTACCCATTCCAGCTCCCGCCACCCATTCCCGCTCCCCCTACCCATTCCTGCTCCCCCTACCCATTCCTGCTCCCCCTACCCATTCCAGCTCCCGCCACCCATTCCTGCTCCCCCAACCCATTCCTGCTCCCCCTACCCATTCCAGCTCCCTGCACTCATTCCAGCTCCCTCTACCCATTCCAGCTCCCTCTACCCATTCCAGCTCCCGCCACCCATTCCTGCTCCCCACTACCCATTCATGTTACCCCTACCCATTCCAGCTCCCTCTACCCATTCCAGCTCCCCCCACCCATTCCAGCTCCCTCTACCCATTCCAGCTCCCCGCACCCATTCCTGCTCCCCACTACCCATTCCTGCTCCCCCACCATTCCAGCTCTCCCACCCATTCCAGCTTCTCTGCCACCTTCACACCTTACCTGTAGCCCCTGGGTGTATTCTCTATGTACAGCGCACTCTGCCTCCCCCGCCCCATCCACCAATAGGATTGGGCTCCAGGAACGTAACACATCTGAAACATGCTGACCATTATTACTGGGGTATTATTAGGTATTTATTGAGCGCAGACCTAGCTTCTGGAAGCAACAGGGCACTTTAAAATCATAAGGGGAAGAATAGGGTTAGAGAGCAGAAAAACAAGGGAGTGAGATCTAACAACAGGGGAGTAAACTGGGGGTCCCCCAGCCCTGTAAGCGGATTCAATTCAACACTACAGCTAAGTCAATTCCTAGTCTGGGATGCTGAGGGAAACCCTTATTGATATATTTGTGTGTCCAGTTCGTTTACTCTGGATGACAACCCTTATATAACACCCCTCTCGTAGAATCCCCCTGACCTCACTGAGCCAAGAAGTAGGTTTGTTTTGCAAATTAAAAGGTTTATTTGAAAATTAAACAATATATATATATCACACTTTTATAATAAATTAATGTTTGATAGCACACTTGTGAAGATGATAGTGATCAACAATGGATAATGTTACAGTGGTACACTCTTTTTAATGGCTTAGGAGTCGATATAGAGAGGATAAAGTAGCTGAGAATGCTTTTATGGCTTCAAGGACAATGCAATGATGAATGAAAATGCAGTACAGAAATAACTTGATATGACTTCGACAAAAGACAATGTAATCACTTTTCTTTGACAATTCACCCCCCCCCCCCCCCCTTTTTGCAAGGTAAAGAAATGGAAAGAAAGCACACAGTTCTCAGGAATGCAATCAAATGTAATTCAGTTCCCCCCTAGCAAGCTTAGAGGAAAACAGGTAAGAGTTTTAAACACAGGCAAAATCCTTTTAAATGTGGTATGCAAAGAAGTGAAAAATATGCTAAAATGATTTTAATTCCCTCTAGAGGTTCAGGGTTGGCGACAGCTACTTGGTATTAGTTCAGGATCACTTTAGCAATGCTCTATGAATGATTGTCAGGTTGCACACAAATTTCAGCAAGGAAAGCAAGGACAAATATTTTTACACGTGGCTGAAATTAAGCAAAATGTCAAATCACAGCAAATGTTGTCGCGTGTCAGTCGAGCGCAATTACGGAGACACTATAAGGAGTAGGAAGTCGGTTCCGGAGATACGGCCGATTTAGTAAAGGTAGTTTTTCGGATTTTAAATTTTAAAGCTCAGAATGACAGGTGACAGTTTTCAGTTTTAAAGATGACAGAATGACACGATTCTAGGAGGCAGTTCTAATAGGCTAAAATAGTTTGGATTAGATTATTTTAAACTAAGAGATTGGTTTTAGCACAGTGCTAGCTGGGTACTCACACTAGATTTTGGACAGGAATGCGACTTCGTCACCGATCGGGTCAGGATTGGCTGGACTTCTGCTAGCGGTTCTTCACAGCAATCTGGTCTCTGGTTCTCTCTGGTTCCCGATACAGCACTGCTTTCTGGATACTGCTACAGGTTCTTGCAAAAGTTCTTGGCAAAGAATTCAAACAGCTCGCCCGGCTGTTGAATAGTTTGGTTGGTTTTGAGGCCTGCTGAAGAGGATTCAGCTTGTGGATTCAGGCCTCTCTGCTACAAATTCTGGAGTTAATCTCTGGTCTCTGGAGATTGATGGATTTGAAGTCTGGATCTCTGGATGTGAAGTCTGAAGTCCCCCGGCAAAGCGTCCCGCAAGAAAGTGGAAAGTGAATGTCTCTACCTGGGTTTCAATGTTCCTTTTTATGTGTTTTGAACATGGGTGTGTGCCTGGGCCTAGCTAAGCCTGCCCCTCTCACTTATCATTGGCCAAGCTTTCCTCGCTCCCTTGATTGGGGGAAAGAAATGGAGTGTCAGAGTGATGCTGTAGGTTTTATGGTCAGAGGAACCTCCCCTTGTCAAATTGCACACAAATCTATTTGTGACCCAAATACATATTTATCTATGTACCATTTTTCTCATATTATAGTTCCAGTTAACATATTTTCTGTAGCACCAAACCATCCGATCCCTGTCTTTGTACGATGTCGTGTCCACTGATGACAGATTTCTCCCCTTTTCATCCAGATAACGACCTCTAAACCTTTCCAGATTTTACACAAATGTGCACCAGGGATATGGGTTTCAGATGATAAAGTGTCAGATTTTTAACATGCATACATTTGGAGTAACAACCTTTTTTTCCGCTACTATCCCCAAGAACATACCACAGGGTCCTAATACCTCTTAAAATGTGCACAGAAAAATCACAAGAATGATGATGTTATTTATATAATTTTGACAAGTCCGCACTGTGAATTATCCATCTTTTTAAAATCATGCTCTGGCCCCACAGAGGTGTGGTTTTCCAAAGCACATGGTGGAATTTCTGGTTTATCCACTTCCCCCAAGCTCAGCTTGCTCTCACAGGCACTGCCCCTCCCAGTTTCTCCCAAGAGCAAGCCATTTTACGACCCCCCCAATATAACATATGCCTGAGCAAGGGACAGTGCTTTGTTTAGTTTCCTGTAGTCCCCAGGTGCTCCTCCCCTAATCCAATCAGAGAGGTGTCATCTCCTTTTGGCAGGGGCAGCAGAATGCAGCCAGGCCTGGGAAGAGTTGTTGAGCCAGTTCAACTCCTGTCGGGGTAGTTGTCAGGCAGAATTCAGCTAAATGTCACTTTAGTTCCAAGTTTTCTACATTCAAATCCAACTTACAATTTTTGCACATGCAGCTAGAATGCTGATTCTAAGTTCAAAACTATGACATTTAAACAATTGCAACCTATGTGACACTCACAAGTAGGTCACTCATTTATTCTAAACATTTCGATTTTAGTGGCTTTAAACCCAAATTCACTTAAGCTGCTGACATCCCCAGCTATTTTTTTTATATATACATTAAATAATGACTTCCTTCAAGTCATTTCAGAATATAGCTTTACATTGTATCCACCTCTTAGCAAGTCTTTCCTTGGCCTGGTTTGGGTTCATTTGTTCAGTTTTACACAAAAGTCTGGTGGTTTTAAAACGCCGGCTTTCTGATAGTGGTGAGCACCAGTATTGCATCAATTTTTAACATTAAGAAAATGAATTCCCTACAGTTCTGGGTTGCTTTTGGCAATCAGCATTGCCATTCCCAATGGTTTCAGGCTACTGTGTGTGTAGCCCAATGGTGGTTTTAGGCAGTTCCCTCCTGTGCTCACAACATAGGAAAAAATAGGTGGCAGCCTATTCTTCATGTTTTCCCTGTGCACTCTCTGGGGAGTTCTGGCCATCATGATGTTTTCAATGCCAGTAATGCACAGTTTTATGGTAGGGCTTGGATGCATGGGTAAAAACATCCCGCAGCCCTTTAAGACGATGTAGCAATACCCTTGAGATGAATGGGGATGCAGAAGTTACTCAAACATCAATGATCAAAACGACTCAGGTAGTTGGAAAAAAGATAACTGTTTTAAGATCAATTATCTAAAACAGGGAGTACAACGGACGTCTCAGCGTACAAACTCTCAATGCATCTAAAAAAAGCTTACTTTTATAACAAAAACTCGTTATAGGTGACGTTAACCTACGTATTTACTAACATCATCCTACATGGCAAACTACAAAAACCTAGTGGCTATTGTGATTGGGTCTAAGGGAACATCTAAGTATACGTTCCATACTTTTCTAAGAGAGTGATAGGCTCCTTAACATCAGGTGGGGCAACTAAGCCCTCCCCAAAAAAGGTCACTATGAACATCACTAAATACATGACGTCCCATTGGTTACAAAACTATAGGACCCTTAATTACGTAGCCCCCTACCATTGGTTGGCATTCTTATATCCGTCAGTACTTTTCTACCCACGTTAGTAGCACGCAGACTAGACTTCCAGGTGCTGGTGAGCTCGTCTTAACCATAGATTCCCACCAATTAGCATATCATCTATCATCACCTCAGTGGTTTGAACTCGGCCTTGGAAATGTTCCTTGCTGCGGAGAATTCAGGGGAGTCAAGGCACGCTCTGCCTCCATGCGTAGGTGTGGCTCATCATGTTTGTCGAACTTCATCCTTACACATGACTGAAGACCTCAAAATTGAGTTCTAGGGCCTTTAAAATACAATTTTTTAATAGACCTCTGACGTCTTCCTTGTTTTTTTCCGTGCCTTCTGAACAGGAGTTTTGTTCTTTCATTAGATTTTTATCCAATGTCTGCTCACCCCAGCCTGATACGGCCTGGGCTTCTTGGACTTATGCAGCCCCGCGTTTCTGAGTTTCACTCCTGTTAATTTGTTCAATTATTTTTAACTGCGACACACTAATATGATATGGCATTTGTATCACGCCTATGCACAAGTGTTTCACTGCACGACTGGAAAAGAGGCCTTCCTTTTTTATTCCAGCTCTGCTATAATACGTAGTGGAAACATCCATTATTTACTTGCTCCTATACATGTATACATTGGTGCCTTGCTCCTATATATATATACATTGGTGCATGCCGCAATCTATTCACTATAAAGCAAACCTCAAGAATACTTTGTCTCTTTGCATTTCTTTGCATATGTACATGTGTAAAATGACTTGATATCTTCATCGTTTCTGTAGCATAAGCCTCTTCATCTTGAGCCCAAGATCTCACTTATCTTTGATACTTTCTTGATGCCTTATAGAATATCTTCATTCTCTTGTCTCTGCATCTCTTCTATGTACGTCAATCCAGCTTCATGTGTGATGTCACCATTCTTCTCTGCTAGACATCTGCTCTGTTTCTTCTGGAATTTCATTCAAATGGCCGTCATACTGTCTTGTATGCAGGTATGGTTTTCTCAATGGGATCCTCGCTTCCAGGATTCTCCTCAGTATCTGTATTTTCAATGGTTTTGCACGTGTCTCACACTCTGGTTCGCAACATATATGCATATATGGGCGAAGTCGGGGTACTTGGCTCCTTCCAGGAGGGTGGGCAATAGTCAGCAATGGGTCTAAGAGTCTCCAGGGGAGGACCCTGTGGGTATCAGATCAGCCAGTCTATGGTAAGGCAGGAAGTGGACAGACTATGGACCTAGGTGTTAGGGAGGAGCCATTCCTTGAAGAGGCGGTATTTGAGCTCCTCCCTGAACTGTCGAAGCGAGGGGGTGAGTTGGATGTTAATGGGGAGGAGCTTCCAAAGTCTTGGGGTGTGGAAGGAAAAGGTCTGTCTTTGTTTTTATTCCTTCCTTCACCGGCAGAGTTCAAGTCTGTCCTTACTTCTGGTGGGTCATAGGCCTCCGGAGATGTAGAGTTTCTCAGTGAGGTCGCTTGGGGACTTAAGGGTGACAGCCTTGCAGATGATGTAGCTGGATTTGAAGATGATAGGTGGTTGTAGCGGGGGTCAGTGAAGTTGGATAAGGGTCGGGGTGATGTGGTCGAATATGCAGAGACCTTTATTTAGTCATGCTGCTGCATGGAGGACACTTCTCAGGGGAGCCAGGGTAGTTTCCAGAAGGACTTCCAAAAGTCCATTGCCACCATCCAGGTGGGAGAGGACCAAGGCTTGGTCAACAAATGTGAAGTTGTCTGAGATGAGGGGCTTGATTTTTCGCAGGAGAGTAAGTTTGTATCAAGCCGTTTGTGTCTTCCGTACTATGGTGCTGTTTGAAGGAGAGATGTCTGTCGATGTCAAACCCAAGGACTTGGCACAGGGGGCATGCTGGGATGTGAAGCCCTTGAGGTGCATAGCATAGAGCCAGATCTGGATGTCCGGGTGTTCGGTGTTACTGGTCAGCTGTAGGAATTCAATCTTGGAGGGGCTGAGCTTCAGGTAAACACGGGACATCCACGACTGGATCAATGAGAGACAGGCTTGAGCTTGTGGATTTCTTCGATGGAGGATATCTTGAGGTACAGATGTGTGTCATCTGCATATTGGTGGATGTGGATGTTGTATGGAGCATGGCGGTTTCCAAGCGGTTACATGTAGAGCCTGATGATCACAGGGGAGAGGATGGATACTTGTGGGCCTCAGTAGGTGATGGGGGTAGAGTTGGCTATTTAGAGGAATCCATTTTAAGGTGCTATTTGCATTTAGCAGGGTTGGGTTTCAACTAGCTGAGGACGATCTTGTTGTTCCCCATGCAGCGAAAGTAGCAATGTAGATTGTCGGTGAGTGTCTGGTGGTCTTCTGTTTCAAATGCTGCTGAGACGTCAAGGAGAACCAGGAGGCAAGGATGGCCATCATCAAGGATTTTAAGGGCATTGTCGATCACCTGATAGTAGCCGTGTCCTGCTGCATCTTGGTTTAAAGCCAGATTGGTAAAGCTGAAGGAGGTTGTGGGTCCCCAATGTGTTGGAGTTGCATGGCTACTGCTTTCTCAATGATCTTACCTAGGAAGGGAAGCTGGGTGATTGCAAGGTAGCTGCTGAGGTCATCAGGGTTCACTGATGGTTTCTTGAGAAGCAGGAGGATGTGTCTGGTCTTTAGGGATGTAGGGAAGGTCCCTTGAGTTAGGGAGCTGTTGATGGTTGTCAGTTAAGTGAGGAGCTTTTCCAGTCGGAAGTGTCTTGAGTTCAGAGGTGGGGAGGGTGTCGTCCGCATATGATGTGGCCTTGGGGGTGCAGGGTGGAAGTCAGGTCTTCCATAGTGAGTGTCTTGAATGTTGTCGAGGTGGTTGTGGTTTTGTGCTGTCAGTTGAAGCGTTGGTGTCTATGTATTGGTGGGTGGATTGGGCTGGTTTTATTGATGAATGAAGAGTCTCGGTGGAGCGCGGCATGTGTGGGTCGAGCAGAGGGTTGATGCGATGCTTGATGGCTTTGAACAGGGCTCTGCTTTCATTGTTGGCCTTGGCTACTGTGCTTTGGTGATAAATGGCCCCTGGACAGTACTGGCAGGTCCCTTCCATGGGCATCCTTCACTTCAGGAGTAACTCACTGACAGGGTTTGAATCCCGTATATGGTGTGGAGGGTCCCATTTCAAAATGAAAATAACAATTCCATATATAACAATAATGGCAGAAAAAGCCTTTGTGAATTATGTGAAATATGTGTGAGCCACACAAGGAAGGGAACATGGAGAAAGGTCTTTTCAAACAACATCCCATGGCAATGGGTCTCCTCAGCGTGGGATTCATGGAAGAAGCCTGAGAAATGGCCAAGGAGGGGACTAAGGCGTGTGAACATGTAAGCAGAGATTCTGTGTACGCCCTGAGCACACATGCATTGCATTTAAAGGAACCCTGCTGCGTTTGGCGCACAGGCCGCCCAAGCCTCTCACAATCCAAGGCAGTCTCCGCCATTGTCTAGAAACCTCTCTGATCCTTGCGTTGTAGTCCTTGTAATTCGGTCAATTGGCCGCAGCCACCGTGCAATGGTGCCATGAAGACAGCACCCTGGATTTGAGGCGGGCCTGGTGGACATTGCAGTGGCCACTTACAATTGGTTTCTACTGGGCTCTGGTGCAGCGAATGCGGGTTTGACATTGGCAAGCCAAAAAAGGGGATTCTACTTATTAAATCGTAGAAACTGCAGCACACTAGCACATAACTGTAGCAGCATCACAAACCACAATGTGTCTGCCTTCGTCTTCCCATTCTATATTTCATACAAAAATACCCGCAAGCCTTACATTAGTAAAGTCAGCAAGCAAGAAATATGTACACCAGGAACCGACCTCCAAAGATATTCGCACAGAACACGTGGGTAAATGTTATGCCTTTCATTGCATGCAGTGGCAGCTGGTGAAGCCCTTCATTGCATGCAGTGGCAGCTGGTGAAACCCTTCATTGCGTGCAGTGGCAGCCAGTGAAGCCCTTCATTGCATGCAGTGGCAGCCGGTGAAGCCCTTCATTGCGTGCAGTGGCAGCTGGTGAAGACCTTCTTTGCATGCAGTGGCAGCTGGCGAAGCCCTTCATTGCATGCAGAGGCAGCTGGCAAAGCCTTTCATTGCTTGCAGTGGCAGTTGGTGAAGCCCTTCATTGCATGCAGTGGAAGCTGGTGAAGCCCTTCATTGCATGCAGTTGCAGCTGGCGAAACTTTTCATTGCATGCAGTGGAAGCTGGCGAAGACCTTCATGGCATGCAGTGGAAGCTGGTGAAGCCCTTCATTGCATGCAGTGGCAGCTGGCGAAGCCTTTCATTGCATGCAGCGGCAGCTGGCAAAACCCTTCCTTACATGCAGTAGCAGCTGGCAAAGCCCTTCATTGCATGCAGTGGCAGCTGGTGAAGCCCTTCATTGTATGCAGTTGCAGCTGGCGAAGCCTTTCATTGCATGCAGTGGCAGCTGGCAAAGATCTTTGTTGCATGCAGTGGCAGCTGGCGAAGACCTTCGTTGCATGCAGTGCCAGCTGGCGAAGCCCTTCATTGCATGCAGTGGAAGCTGGTGAAGCCCTTCATTGCATGCAGTTGCAGCTGGCGAACCCTTTCATTGCATGCAGTGGCAGCCAGTGAAGCCCTTCATTGCATGCAGTGGCAGTTGGTGAAGCCGTTCATTGCATTCAGTTGCAGCTGGCAAAGCCTTTGATTGCATGCAGTGGTAGCTGCCGAAGACCTTCATGGCATGCAGTGCCAGCTGGTGAAGACCTTCTTTGCATTCAGTGGCAGCTGGTGAAGCCCTTCATTGCATGCAGTGGCAGCTGGTGAAGCCCTTCATTGCATGCAGTGTCAGCTGGCGAAGCCTTTCATTGCATGCAGTGTCAGTTGTTGAAGCCCTTCATTGCATGCAGTGGCAGCTGGCGAAGCCCTTCATTGCATGCAGTTGCAGCTGGCAAAGCCTTTCATTGCATGCAGTGGAAGCTGGCGAAGAACTTCATGGCATGCAGTGGTAGCTGGTGAAGCCCTTCATTGCATGCAGTGGCAGCTGGCGAAGCCATTTATTGCATGCTGTGGCAGCTGGCGAAACCCTTCATTGCATGCAGTGGCAGCTGGCAAAGCCCTTCATTGCATGCAGTGGCAGCTGGTGAAGCCCTTCATTGCATGCAGTTGCAGCTGGCGAAGCCCTTCATTGCATGCAGTTGCAGCTGGCGAAGCCTTTCATTGCATGCAGTGGAAGCTGACAAAGACCTTCAATGCATGCAGTGGCAGCTGGTGAAGATCTTTGTTGCATGCAGTGGCAGCTGGCGAAGCCCTGTTGCATACAGTGGCAGCTGGCAAAGCCCTTCATTGCATGCAGTGTCAGCTGGTGAAGCCCTTCAGTGGATGCAGTGGCAGCTGGTAAAGCCCTTCATTGCATGCAGTGGTAGCTGGTGAAGCCTTTCATTGCATGCAGTGGCAGCTGGCGAAGCCCTTCATTAAATGCAGTGGCAGCTGGTGAAGCCCTTCATTGCATGCAGTGGCAGCTGGTGAACCCCTTCATTGCATGCAGTTGCAGCTGGCGAAGCCTTTCATTGCATGCAGTGGCAGCTGGCGAATCCCTTCATTGCATGCAGTTGCAGCTGACGAAGCCCTTCATTGCATGCAGTGGCAGCTGGTGAAGCCCTTCATTGCATGCAGTTGCAGCTGGCGAAGACTTTCATTGCATGCAGTGGAATCTGGTGAAGACCTTCATGGCAAGCAGTGGCAGCTTGCGAAGGGGAGATTGGGGGGGGCGTGAACATCTCCTATCAAATGAGGGGGTGATCGAGTAGAGCACGGGAGCCAAAAACAACAAAGGAGGGCGGAGGAGGGTTCGCCTCCCCAGAGAATAAAATAACATGCTCAAATGCAGCTCTGTACAGCCACATCCTGTGGGGAAGACTGGCAGTACATAACAGTAAGAGATGACATAATCATGAGGATGGAAAAACATTATCCTGCGTGACGTGCTCTTACGGAATCCAGTTATTATAACCAACAACTGTTTAATAAACCCAAAACAGCAACAAAAAAACACCACTTTTTAAAAAAAGTATATATGGGGGGGATAATGATATAAAGTGGGTGATGAGGGGGTTGGAGCAAGCTTAAACTCACAGGGAAACAGAGGGCTTGTTAGGGAATCACCAAACAGGAATATAAAAATAAGTACTTTTTCACTGTTTCGGGTTTGTTGTAAAATCCCTCTCTGTAACTGTTTGCGATAAAATCACATAGAACCACCTCTTACATGTCTTACATGTCCATGCTGGCTGCACCAATATGTACCAGTATTCACACATAAAAACATACTCTTCTTTGCTTTGACTATAATGCCAGTACTATTAGAGCACATGTCCTGCAAAATGACGACTCAAGGTGCTCCAATGAAGACCAACTCAGCACCTCCAATGCATATGTGTTCATGCAATTCCCCAGCCTGCTTGCCCAATGGTCAATGAAGGCTGAAGAAGCAAAACGCCCAGTCCTTGCCCGGCCCATTGTGCATGCATGTCAGAGAACCGTGAAATGTAAACGGAAACCACATTTCTCTGGTTTTGCAGGCTCAGCTGTTGGTGGCTTCTACATAATGGGCAGCGTGCTGCGCCCCTTAGCAATTACGTATGGGCCACCACAGATTAAATGCATTTTGGATATTCATGGAAATAGAAAGTGTACTTATTTGCATTACGTTTAGGAACAGCAAAGACATTATTGTGGAACTACATTAAAGGTTATGAAAGTGTGAATGTTAAGTATGTATGTATCTGTATAGGTTGCCTGATTGTCAAATAAAGTAAAAGTCAGTAACTGGATCCTGTAGAAGTGAAATGGCACATCCCAGCCTTGCTGTAGGTAGAGTATTTTGCTCATGCTTTTCGCCTAAAGGCATGATGTCCTGGATTAAATCCTTCTTAACTATTTGCAGATGTTTTCTAATGGATCCTGTCTGGTTATTTTATGCCATTAGGATTTATGCTGTGCACCGCTGGCATCTGCATGGTCTCCAGGCACTCTGGCAGAGCTGGAAGAGAGTGGCTCGATTTGGATAGTTGGGAGGAGAGGGAAAGGGAAGATTGTAGTGCTTTGTGTTGAGGTTGCAGATCAGACATACCATGGGCTCTGTGTGCTTGTAAGTTTACTAGATGATGTGGGAGACATACAAGTCCTTGAGTGCAGAGGGTTGGCCTCATGCCTGCACTGTGGGAGTGTGCAAGCCTGGTTCTGAGCATGCCAGCTGTAGTTAGAGGTGTACTTTGTTAAACGGGATATCATATCGTGCCTCCTTTATTGTATATATTGGCCTAAGCCCAGTCGTTCTGCGAAGAAAACTGCGTTGCAAAGTTCCGATTCTAGATTGGCTTCGCCACCATTTTTAGGTCCATCCGCCATTTTGATTTCTATTCCAATGTAACTCTGTGTTCTAAAATGGCGGACAGTGTTTCCCACTTGTAACTGAGCCGTCCTGCACTTTGTACATTAGTTAATGTATGAACTGTCCGTTGGCCGAATGTTTGGGTTGAGTAAAGAGACCTTGTCCCATGCCTGACTTGTAGACAGAGGATTGTCTGCACCAATAAGTCTGATCCGCAGACATACATCGACCACAATGCTGAACAAATACTAAACATGGACACTATCTGAACTGTATTGTAAAGGACATATGTTAAGGCTTATTTTTAAATCCAAGAATACACTGTTGCCATTGTGACTTGTTTGTATGTCACTGAGAATGATCCATGTGCATATTGTCGGACAAGCCAGAAGTGAACTCGGCACAAACTCTAGATCATGTATTATTAGCTTGCAGAGGGCTGAACATTATGATTGGAAATGTATAAAATGTACAACTCTTTAGAAGTCCAGTACCTTTCACTTCTCAATCCGAAAGGGCTGGTATTCGCTGTGATGTACTGAGGGCCAGATAGCTATCTGATACTTTGTTTCTTTGTAACTGTACAGTTTTAGAATAAAGATCTGTGAATCTTTATAAGCCCATGTTTGGTATATTTCCTTTTGGGGTACTCAGCCTCGATATTTCCTCTTGCTTTTACACATTTGTGATGTTTTAAGTCTGGACAGAGGGCTATTTTTTTTTACAGCTGTGTGCAAGCGGCTGGTTGACGTGTGTGGTCATATGATGGGGCGTGCTCTTTGGATTTACATGTGGCTTTCACATGACTAGTCTTCTTGTATTTTGCACTAACATGAGAGGTGATTGGCTTTAATGGTGGATGTGTGAAGACGTCCTTTGTTGAGGTGTAGATATTCTGAGAAACAGGAAGACGTTCTAGTAGGGTTTTTGCTGTGACTTGATGTGATGTCTTCCATTCGTTGAAGCTTCCTGACTACCTTGCAAAGTGTTTTAGGTGAAGGGCCGATTATTGAGATGTGCCATTTTTGCTGCCTGATGGGGGTAGGTTACACTTTCAGTCTGTTAAGCACTGAAGATTCAAGTTTTTAGAATTTCCCTGAATTTTCGGTGGTCCTTTAGGGTGTGGATTTCACTTGACAGCGCGTTCACTGTTTGGCCACTATAGTGGAAAAGGCAGAGCATCTGTGTATTTCTGTGCAAAACCTTCTGGTTCCTAAAAGTATGTTGTCTCTCGATGTTAAGTGTCTGGTTGTTTGGTAGAGTGAGGTTTAGTTTTGGAGGAATTCTGCTCCTCGACCTTCAGTGCTCTGTGATGATGCAGAGGGCGCTAGACTGGATCGTTTTTTTGATTGGAAGCCAGTGGAATGGTCTGAGAGCCGGTGGTATAGGTTTCCTCCTGTTGAGTCAGAGTAGAGGTCTGACTGCTGTGTTTTGGTTCCTTTTTATTATTTATGAGGTTGTCCAACATACATAGGTAAATGTTGCTTGTCTTGTTGATCTTCTTCAGGGATATGAGGGCCAGCCCTCTGTGTGTGAAGCAGAGGTGGGGTGTAATCTGTCGGGCAGAGCGCAGATGGTAGGTGCACTTTTTGAATTGAGTGGAACAGTTCAAGGAGGATTTTATTTGATCAGATTTGTTTCAATACTGTGACAAGGTCAGTGCCCTGCACTTGTCAAAGTGGGACAGGAACTCCTCTCAGCCAGCGGCGGGTGACCTACCAGGGAGTTATCCAGAGCCAGTCCTACCACAAGCTGTATGGTGGCATCAGAGAGGACCCAATTCCTGCCCCCACCTCCTTTTGTGCCAGTCTATTTTTGCCGCAGTCCACCTTTGTCTCATATTTAACTCTCAGGGACGCTAGGGTACATTTGAATGAGATGCTGCCAGATATAATAAACATAAACAAAAGACTCACTTAATAACATGCCTGTAGGTGTATTGTCATCTAACAATCAGCAAAATTAGTAACTTTGTTCAAATTATTTTTTTACTTTACCATGTTTGCCGGTGTTTGGACCCCTCCTGGGTCTCTCTACAGTTGCTGCTCTCCTGGACACGCCCCCTGGGTTTGATAGCACCGGCCCCAACCCCGCAGCGGTGAAGCCCGCGGTGGGGCAAGGGCTCGGTGTTTGGCGCCGCAGGTGTTCGGCGAAGAGGTGCGCGGTGATCTTTGGATAGAAGCTCGAGGTGAGAAACCCTGCATGCACTGAGACTGAGACTGTTTTCCAAAAGCCCGCTCTGTTGTGTTTCGGTGAACAGGTGCATTTTGCAGCCGTGCCTTTCCCGGTCCTTTTTGGAATTCAATCTGCTCCTATCATGGAGTCTCCCCTCGCTTCTCCTCTCCCTCCATTCCTGTTTTGTCCGGCCCTTCTGGGTGAACAACCTCCCCCTGTTCCAAAATCTCAGCGCAAGACCCTGACTTTGAAGAGACAGTGCTGCCAGTTCGGACCACTAAGGGAGGCCAAAACAGATTCTATCGCAAAGTCACTTACTGGGCCTGACACTGTTAAGGATACTGTTGGACTCCCTCCACCTTTAACTCCATCTGCTGACGCACGCGACCACACACCTGATCCCCTCAGGCCTCTGGCCAACTCTCTGGTTGTGCCCACATTTAACTCGCCCCTTGACTCTGTTTGCCTTGGACTTGCAAAATCACTAGCCTCAGTGCTGGGGAATTTGCCACTGGAGAGCCTAGTGGGGCTCGTTCAACCTCCAGATCCCACTTCTGAGTCCCAAACCTCGGCCCCTGATCTCCCAGTGACCATTGGCACACTGGCCAACCATCCTTTGTTTACTGAAGCCCCAAATCGTATGGACCTAGAGGTTTGTGCCACAGGTGTTGTAAATTCTGCTTCCAGCTCATCGGGGGCGCTGGGGGCTTTGGGCTCATCAAATTGTGTTTGGAGGGAGCAGTCCCCCTCTATTAGCTCTGGGGGAAACTCTCTTCTTTGTCTATCTTCACTCCGAGCACATAACTTTATATGCCAGGCGGCAGATCATAGTCCCAACCGGCTAACTGACGACGTCTGCTTAATTGGGAGGTGCAATTGCAATCTGGTGCTCACTAAGGTGTTGGCCGAGCTGACAGTCATTAAGAACGTACTCCTGGTGTTAGCAAATAACCAAGGGAAAGGAGGCGAAAGGGAACAGGAGGTCATTGTCACCACTCCCCAATTGGCTAAGGGTCTGATAAACCCTCCCCGGGAGTGTCTTAAAACCCAGGTCCCCATGAATCCAGCATCTATAAATGCCCACGCTCCCCATCACCGTTGGGCTCACAACAGATTGGCTTCTACTCCAGGGTATGTGGATACCAGAAACAAGCCCCAGAATTGTATTACTGTATCTCCCATCAAGCTATTGCCTTCTTCAGTTGTGAAGCAAGTCCCTCGACGACCTCCATCTGGCCAAAGCCCATATGTTCCCAGATCACCACAAAGGGAACACATCAGGGCCACATGCCATGGGCGGGTCCGGACCTGCTACAATTTACCTCCACGGGGTACCAAAACTACTAGAGTCCAAGCCTGAACCAAGAGACGCTCTATTGAATAAGTTCCTGCATTGGCTGCAGTCTGTGCGAGGCTGCACATTTGTTTCCAGAGAATCTATGGTGGGATGCTCTAGAATTCGTGGCAAGGGCTTGAACTCCCTAGATACTGTGAAGTTGGTCCTCTGGGATGGCAGAGTGGCCAACGGGATTTTGGAAAGAACTGGGTGGGTTGGTGGGGTGACACAAGGTGGGATTTCATCTAGCCACTGACCCCTACAAAATGCTGATGGCCGTTTGGGGTATCTTTCAGCTAATACCCTTCTAACAGGTGCAAATTTAATCTCTCTGGGTTAAAGTGAACTGGGTGTTCGGATGTAAATTTGCTTTGGGCCAGCTTTTCTTTGTTACCTGCCATCTTTTTGTGCCCTTCATTTTCCTGTTATGTTATGATGAAATTTGACTTTGTATGTTTAGAGATTGTCTTTGTTAGGATGTACTTTGATGGCCTTTTAGGCCGAATAAAGTTATTGATGATGATATACATGTCCTCTTTAATATAGAATCATATAGACATGTTTTAATACACAATTGGACAGGGCATATTTGTATCTAAAACACATGTTACACAATTACCATGAAAAAAAAAAACTTTACTGCACATCATGAATCAAGTAGCCTCCTACTCATGCATTCCATAGATCCCTCACCCCTTATCCAGCTGATTCATCAATACGCTGATCACCAGATTACATTTTGCCCTACATGTTTCGGTCCCCCTTCTATGGAATACTCAGACCTTCTTCTGGGGGGGATACTCTGGGATCACTGTTATCTAATTACACAACTCCCCACCTCAACTATGATTTTCCTGCGCTTAACTCTTAGTATAACCACTATTTCACAATGCCCTTAACTGCCAATGCACCCAATGTTGCACATTTCCACATTTATTTATTCTCAAAAAAACACAGTTCTTCACTAATATATTTTCTAGTAGCTGCACATCTTATCGCTACTCTTCAAACATGTGAATCGATGGGAACAAATATGAACTCACTCACTTTTCCACTCTCCTGTTGCAGTCTCTTCTGTTGTCCAATCACATGAGCGGTGCGGTTATCATGAATTCTTTTTGAAACTCTGGCACTTAAAATGACAATCCATCCAAAATAAATATAATCATATCATTAAACATGCTTTTATAACCTGTTCTGTACAGCTCAAGCACCTCTATTGTATAGATCAGTTGCCCCTTCAATCATGGAAAGTTGCTACCAGCCCACTCGGCTTTGCCTTCTTACTTTCCAGTCAGCTACCCCTTGGTAAGGCTGGGAACCAAAAGACACATATAAGGTAATACATCAACATAACCTGTACAATAAAATATAGACTCTCCCTACATTGACCAGTTTTTTAAAACACTATTAGTTGTTTGCCATGCTCACTTCTTACAATCATCTCCATTCATAAACATGGCCCCAACGACTGCAACTTCTGAGCTACTGTCCAGCTACGAGGCACCCTCATTATTATTTGTTCAATGCTTGTTGAATTCTCAGTGGCATTCAGCATTCACTTAGGTATTGAACAAACATAAATCTTGCCTATCACTCATATGTTTACATTCTCTGTTTGTCTCTGCACTGTCTTCTGCGTTCCTTTGAATGTTAGTCCCAGCGCAAGTTACATGCTCTGCATTCAGCGTTCATTTGGACGTTTGTCCCCGCGTATTACAGTGGGATTTTAGACCCAGTTATGAGAGGACACGTCCCTTGTGAACAATCTTTGGCAGCTGCTGCATTTTCAATCGAGAAGGGACATTGACACCCCAAAGAGCTTCAGTTTATGAGGTAATGATTTCTAACCCAGCGATTAAAATTGTAAGATGTAAAATGGTGAACCCATTATGCAAACCACAGAGTATGATGCTTCATGGTACATGGAATTCATTTAGATTAACTTCATTTTAGAGGGCTCTGGACCAAGTGAGATAAGCACAGGATCAGTGTAGACTAATTCATTAATAAAAATCCATATTCTTTATTTTGAATTATACATACTTTATAAAAAGCAATTTATAAACACCACTGAGTAAGTCTAAATTCTCCCTTTCCATACTTCTAGTTTCTAAAACATGACAATACATACATCAAAAAATACATGTATTCTTTATAATGTGCAAAACTAGTCTCCAGACAAAGTGCAAAGTTCACATGTGATATGATATGATATTACATTTAAAACTCACCTTTACACAAGTGTTTCAAGGCATGAACTATGCATATAATTAGCGAATTCACTAAGCAATTAATACACCAGTCTAATACATTCAGCTGTGAAGAAATATGGAAGAAAAACTTCCAAAAGTTAAAACGCTTTTTTGCACACCATTGTGGGGCTCAAACTATATGGGTCATTCAAGTAAAAGTGAACTAAAGTTATTAATGAAAGGTATTTAAGAGGAGTATGGACATGGGCGAACCCCTCTATCTGTAATTCCTAAATCTCCCTTATTAATAGTTTCAACAGAAACAACATCTAGGAACCAAATGGGAGCTGATGTCCATCTTCCTCAGGACTTGACAATGGTGATATGTTCTTATATCAGAGATATTCTCTTGGGTTATTGTTCTCATCGTCCCATAGTGTATCTTGATAGTACAATTTCTGTTCAACTCTAGAAGGAAAGAAAAAAAAAGCTTTCTAAAGGACAATCTTTGGATCAGCATAAATGAGGGGAATAGACAGAAGACTGTCTAATCCGACAGTGAGGGATATAAACTAACACACTTGATGAGAGATACATTTTGATTAATTCTGCATTTACAGTTGTGGATGGAGTGAGTCTGTCCGTGTAGCTACTAGAGTTGAACAGAAATGGTACTATCAAGATACTCCTCTTAAATGCCTAGAGTTAATACCTTTAGTGGATTATCACTTGAATGCCCCATTTATGTTCAATGGTGCTCATCCTTGTTCCAGCATTAGTGATTCCTCAAAGCGACCTGAACATTGGTGAATTTCCAAAGGTGGATGTCCATTTGAGAAAAGGAAGATCGCTTGAACTGCTCCATCGGACAAAAAGATAATATTAGTTCTCAGCCAAATCAATAACAGCGTATGACTCCATTCCTGAGGAGCACAGGCTGTTCAGCAAGACTGCCACAATATTAACGATCATATTCATGGCTGGGATCCAAACAGTAGCAAACACCAAGTGGTTACAGATCACTAGGTAGGAGCTTTTACAGACAATCAATTCTGCCATAAAGGGATTCAATGCCATTAAGGAAGAGCTGAGGGCCATATGACTGATGACCCTCCAGAACTGATATATCCTTGATATGATCGCAGTGATGGAAGGAGGAGTTTGTGCCAAAATCGGGCCATCGTGTTGCACATTAACAACTTCTAACAATGAACATAATGGAACCTTGACCGAGGCCCTAACATTGTTAACAGGTCTGCATAACAAGATGGAAGACGAGCCGGATGACATTGAAGATGACAGTTGGTCTGCCTCCCTGTTCTAGTAGATCCCGCAGTGTTTGCAAATCTATTCAAAATTCTTGGAGTGATATTGGTGCTGGTAATGTTTGGATTCTGTGTAGGCAGGATAGTGATTGTCCAATGCAATAAAACAGCAAAGAAAGCGGTAGGAATCAAAATCATGATCGATGTCAAACCTGAACCTAAAGCCAAGGAGCTGACTGATGAAGTTGTCAGGAAATACAAGAGGCCAGCATCATAGCACCTGAAGGAACAAAGTTCCTGTATCCAAAGAATCATAAGAAGTACGTGGGACAATAGGTATATTGTACCCCGAAAGGACAATGTAACTACATGACCTGCAGTGTAGATGAACACGTCAAATCAGCCGCCACCCTGAGTGGGTGATGAAGATATGGACGCCAAAGAAAAATGTTTTCAAAAGAAAATAGGATGTGGAAACAATTGAGGAGGTGGTTGAGGACAGAGGGGGGAATATAGAGGAGCAGCTGCATGCCTCTGCAGGAAATCCCACCCCCTGCCTCCCATATGCTAGAAGACTGAGATTGTGCCATGTTTGACACCAGCAGTTCTGCCAATACCACTACATATGTTCAAAAGAAGATACTCATTGAGAAAACCCTATTGAATATATCCCCGAAGGGACAACAATTTGAGGAAGGAAATACCTGATGGAATATAAGAAAAGAGCAAAGAATGAAGCATGTGACGTCATAAGAGAGTATGAACGACTTCTCAGGGTACTGACTGAAGAGGATGTATGGATCCTACAGAAATTAATGATGAAGTAAAGAATGAAGAGAACTTTTAAATATGAAAAAGAAGATTACACATGGTCAAGGTGCTGCAGAGAATCAACTATTCAATAATTGTACAGATGGTGAAACACAGATAGACTAAGTCATCATAGAATCTTGCTATATGTAGAGAATAGAATGCAGGTGAAGCCACAATTGTATAGAAGCTGGACATCTGTATCATGAATGTTAGTGAGCCAGGACACATGAAGAGGGACGAGAATTGCAACAAGAATAAGCTGAATCTTGGAGCTGCATGGCAGGGCTGCCTGGCTTGAAGTCAAGACTGAAGCAGCCAAGGAGCGAACGTGCAAGGATGAATCATCTCTTGTTAAGGTGCAAAGAAAGAACACCAAGAGTGCCAAGTATAATTCATTTAAGACATTTAAAACCAAGACAATTGACCAAATCGTTGTCTGCTGTCACGTGAGCCAAGAATGAAAATAGAATGCAAACCTGGAGTCCTAGAACGTGGTAGTGAATGCCTGTAATCCCATGTATTCCAACAGACAAGGATACTCTGCAAGGTCAAGTTCAAAGACAATCTTCATGGCAGATGACTTGGGTGATGATAGATGCTGGGCTAATTGGGGGGAGGGGAGAGGTAGTGTCATGCCCCATCTCCTTACACCTGGGTCTGGGTTTACGTGCTAGTAAGTGAACTGAATGTTCCAGACATGGCACAAGTGTACCAACCAATTATATTGGCCCATATAATGAAGGACCTTACAATTGGAAAACCAATAAGAAACTGTATAGCTAATGTTTCTGAAGATGACATGTTTTAGAGGTAGGCATGTGTTGTCCACCTTACAGTGGGCAGCCAATCACAATCCCAGTTCCTATGTAATGTGCACTTAGATGTTCCCCTTAAGCCAATCCCGATGACCAGTAGGTTTTTCATTATTTGCCACGTAGTATGACATCACCTCTGACGTATTTTCAGTATATAAACATGTTTTTTATGAAAAGATCGTTGAGAGAAATCGAGCGTACGTTTGTTGATGTTTGTTGTAACTCCCTGTTTGAGATCATTGTTAATAAGACCATACTTTGCCATCTTCCTGAGTTGGTTCGAATATTTGGACTCAGAGGTATTCTGTGAACCCATCCATTGCATGCACGTTCTTAAAGGGCCATAAGATCATGTACCTTAAACTCGGGCATTCCTTGCATCCTCAGGGACTCCAGCATTCCTCTTCCCATCTGCCCTACACACCCTATTCTCAGGGGCTCCTAGAGCTGTCAGGTCCCGAGTCTAACCTCAGAGGCTCCTCCAACCTCCCCAGGCCCTTCCTCCCATCATCAAGGGCTCCTTGTGCACGCAGGACCGCCTCGCATCTTCAGGGCGCTGTAGCCTCTGTCAAGTGTCCCCAGCCCACAAGCGGCCCAAGTCCCAATGGGACACCCCCAGAACAATCTTCTCGGAACTCAATGGGTTTAGGAATTCCACAGCATTTTACCTGCCAGGCCCATTCCTCCTGGCAGGCACCAGGAGGTAACCTGCGCCATCTTTGTCTCATACAACCCACAGCCCCCACCGGCTTCACACGGCCCATGGGGGGCCACCCACACGCAGGGGTCATCTGCAATGAAGAAAGGTTAATAGCAGAGGCCTGGCAACCGTTGGGTGCTGCCCAACATCTACTTGGTTGTTCAACCAATCGAATGGTCCTCTTGTTAATAATTGAATGTCCCGAAAGCCCATAAGCTGTAGGTGGATCCAGTAGAAACCCTGTAAGCTGTAAGTGGATCCAGTAGAACCCCCATAAGCTGTAAGTGGATCCAGTAGAAACCCAATAAGCTGCAAGTGGATTCAGTAGAACCCCCATAAGATGTAAGTGGATCCAATAGAACCCCCATACGCTGTAAGTGGATCCAGTAGAACGCCCATAAGCTGCAAGTGGATCCAGTAGAAACCCATAAACTGTAAGTGGATCCAGTCGAAAGCCCACTAGGAGCTTCCATGATATTTTAGATGCGCCTTGGAGGGGCTCTTCCCTGAGTGCTTCCGCCCCGGCCCTACTGGCCTTGCGTCTGCCCATGCCCCTGGCAGCCAGTCCACCCATGGCAACGGAGCGGCGCGTTGCCCGAGCGCCAGGCTTCCTCCTGAGGCCGTGAGAGGCGATCTGGGGGTGACAGCTGCCGTGACCCCCACGGGCACGGATATTGTTCCTGGGTCAAAGCCCTGAATATCAATGGACTCCACTTCCTTCACCCCTCGTCACCGCCCTGCTCCCTCTTCACCTTTGACCCCGCCTCAGTGGGGATGCCGTCTCCAAAGATGGCCAATGCTTTGTTGAAAGGGCGGCCCCTGCGCTCCTCATTGTGTCTGGGGCCGTGTACGTGACTCCCCGAATGCCCGCGCTGCTTGGAAAGGGTATCCTGTCCTGGAATATGTGGGAATGCACCACACGGTGCCCACCCGCCACCCCCACCCCCCAACCCCCGAACCAACTCCTATGTCTCAAATGCGCGTCCATCTTGCAGGTCATTAAATCGACAGGTTCGCTGTGCAGCTGGCGACAAACCTTCGATCTTCACTTGAGGGGGCGATGGGGGCTTTAGGGGATAGGGAATGATGTTCTGTTCTCCGCCCAGAATAGAGCAAGTGACTTGGGAGCGAGGCCTTCTCCCTGCGTGCTTGGAAACCGTGCATCTAACAGCGAATTTCCACCAGGGATTGGGGAACAGGCCGTCCCGTTTACAGGCTTCCATGAACATCTCTGCAACAGTCACTCAACCTCAGGAGCTACGTTTACAGATTTCTGGTTGCACCACTTTCCAAGAATCCACCCTAGCAAGTCATCCCTTACACTGCACAAAAGCACTGCACAAAAGCACTGCACTACCCACAGTGCAGTTTATTATTATTATTACTATTATTATTGTATTTACGGAGAGCCAACCTGGCTTCGAGGAGCAACGGAGCGCTTTACAGAGGTATAAACCAATACAGATGCATAATCGAGCGCTTTATAGAGGTGTACAACATTACAGATGCGTAACGGAGCACTTTGCAGAGGTGTACAACATTACAGAGTCATAATGGAGCGCTTTGCAGAGGTGTACAACATTACAGAGTCATAACGGAGCGCTTTGCAGAGGTGTACAACATTACAGAGGCATAACAGAGCGCTTTGCAGAGGTGTACAACATTACAGAGTCATAACGGAGCGCTTTGCAGAGGTGTACAACATTACAGAGGCATAACAGAGCGCTTTGCAGAGGTGTACAACATTACAGAGTCATAACGGAGCGCTTTGCAGAGGTGTACAACATTACAGATGCATAACGGAGCGCTTTGCAGAGGTGTACAACATTACAGAGTCATAACGGAGCACTTTGCAGAGGTGTACAACATTACAGATGCATAACAGAGCGCTTTATAGATGCATAAGAGGTGTACAACATTACAGATGCATAACGGAGCACTTTGCAGAGGTGTACAACATTACAGAGGCATAACAGAGCGCTTTGCAGAGGTGTACAACATTGCAGTCTCATAACGGAGCGCTTTGCAGAGGTGTACAACATTACAGAGGCATAACAGAGCGCTTTGCAGAGGTGTACAACATTACAGAGTCATAACGGAGCGCTTTGCAGAGGTGTACAACATTACAGATGCATAACGGAGCGCTTTGCAGAGGTGTACAACATTACAGAGTCATAACGGAGCGCTTTGCAGAGGTGTACAACATTACAGAGGCATAACAGAGTGCTTTACAGAGGTGTACAACATTACAGAGTCATAACGGAGCGCTTTGCAGAGGTGTACAACATTACAGAGGCATAACAGAGCGCTTTGCAGAGGTGTACAGCATTACAGAGTCATAACGGAGCGCTTTGCAGAGGTGTACAACATTACAGAGGCATAACAGAGCGCTTTGCAGAGGTGTACAACATTACAGATGCACAACAGAGTGCTTTACAGAGGTGTACAACATTACAGATGCATAACAGAGCGCTTTATAGATGCATAAGAGGTGTACAACATTACAGATGCATAACGGAGCGCTTTGCAGAGGTGTACAACATTACAGATGCATAACAGAGCGCTTTATAGATGCATAAGAGGTGTACAACATTACAGATGCATAACGGAGCACTTTGCAGTGGTGTACAACATTACAGATTCTTAACAGAGCACTTTGCAGAGGTGTACAACGTTACAGATGCATAACGGAGCGCTTTGCGGAGGTGTACAACATTACAGATGCATAACGGAGTGCTTTGCAGAGGTGTACAACATTACAGAGTCATAACGGAGCGCTTTGCAGAGGTGTACAACATTACAGATGCATAACAGAGCGCTTTGCAGAGGTGTACAACATTACAGATGCATAACAGAGTGCTTTACAGAGGTGTACAACATTACAGATGCATAACAGAGCGCTTTATAGATGCATAAGAGGTGTACAACATTACAGATGCATAACGGAGCGCTTTGCAGAGGTGTACAACATTACAGATTAATAACAGAGCACTTTGCAGAGGTGTACAACATTATAGATGCATAACAGAGTGCTTTGCAGAGGTGTACAACATTATAGATGTATAACATAGTGCTTTACAGAGGTGTACAACATTACAGATGCATAACAGAGCGCTTTGCAGAGGTGTACAACATTACAGATGCTTAACAGAGTGCTTTGCAGAGGTGTACAACATTACAGAGTCAGAACGGAGCACTTTGCAGAGGCGTACAACATTACAGATGCATAATAGAGCGCTTTGCAGAGGTGTATAACATTACAGATGCATAACAGAGTGCTTTGCAGAGGTGTACAACATTACAGATGCATAATAGAGTGCTTTACAGAGGTGTACAACATTACAGATGCATAACAGAGCACTTTATAGATGCATAAGAGGTGTACAACATTACGGATGCATAACGAAGCGCTTTGCAGAGGTGTACAACATTACAGATTCATGACAGAGCACTTCGCAGAGGTGTAGAACATTACAGATGAATAACGGAGCACTTTGCAGAGCTGTACAGCATTACAAATGCATAACAGAGCGCATTATAGATGCATAAGAGGTGTACAACATTACAGATGCATAACAGAGCGCTTTACAGAGGTGTACAACATTACCGAGGCATAACGGGGCGCTTTACAGAGGTGTACAACAGCACAGATGTACAGAGTGGTGTAGGATATGGAGGGGTGCAGAGGAAGGGTACAGCTGTACCAGGTGGTGGGGAGGAACAAGGTGGGTGGAATCTAGCGAGTCAGGCGGTGCGAGGTATCAACCTAGGTGTTGCGGAGGTGCAGCCCATGTCCATGACCTAAAAGCCAACCATGGCTCATCTCCAGCCACATCAACACTGCACACACGGCACACTGCTGTCTCATTTAGAATGCACAGACAGAATCTGAACACAGTAAGCATACTTCTTAGGGGGCCCCTTTTTCATCCACCCCCTGTATACAGCGCCTATGTTGTGCAGGTCGCCATGCCAACCGAGGGAAACCTATAATGCGCAAAGCCCTGCCCCCTGTGCAGCGTTTCATGTTTGTAAAGGCCCAAGCTTTCATGTAGTTTAAGGCTGAAATAGGCTTGTTTCTAAGCGCTCTTATGTATATATGTGTGAATGGAATTTAAAAAGCAGAACCTTGCTGGCAAGCAACGGAGAGCTGTACATAGGGGGCACACCCAGAGGGTTACCAGTAGGGTTAGGGGGCAACCCAGAGGTTAGCAGTAAGGTTAGGGCGCACACCGAGAGGGTTACCATTAGGGTTTGTTTTTTTTAAAACAATTTTTATTATTTTATAACAAATACATCAACCATGGTAACTTTTTAGGACATACATAATCAATATCAAAACATCACATTATGCAGTGTCGCTTCCCGTCCTCCCCCCTCCCTCCCTCCCCACCAACTCGAGCCATCACAGCCTCATCATCGACATGAGCGTTTTCGGGAATCTCTGTGTTCGTTGACTCATCTGAGTCTTCTGTATCATGATTGACCTGGTGGGGGCTTGCCATTGAGGTCAACAGCTGCCTCCAGGCTATCAGGGGGCCCGCTTCCTCCCCCCCCCCTTGGTGACAGCTTCAAACCATACCACAGTTTCTGCTTCCGCCCATCTCAAGAGGTCCGCCCACCATATCTCCACTCTGGGTCTGTGGGCCGCTTTCCAGCACATTGCGATTCTGCCTTTAGCCAAAATATAGGCCAGGTCCTTCATTTTACTGCTATGCTTCGAATGGCGTGGCCTGGGAAAATTCCCAATCATGCAAGCCCAAGCAGATCCTACGTCCAGTACCACTCCCCCACCAGCCATTTTCATCTTTATTTCCTCCCAGAATCTGTGCACCTCAGGGCAGGCCCAGAACAGGGGTAATAACCCTGCCTCCTCCTCCCCGCACCTGGGACATTTTTGTACAGCTGAGCCTCCAAACCTAGCTATTCTACTGGGATTCAGGTAAGCTCTATGAGTGACATACAGCTGGATCTGCTGGAGTCTCGCATTCCGGGACACCTTTTTATGGTACCTTTGGGCTCTGTCCCACTGTCCCTCTGTCATGGGTTCCCCCACCTCCTCCTCCCAGTCATGCCTCAATTGGAGCAGCTCCTTCCCCCGCCTTCACCCTCAGGAGCTCATATATCCTAGATATTTCATGCCCACCCTCCGAGACATCATACATCGTCTCTAGGGAGGCACCGGGTTCTTCCTCTAGCACAGTCTCAGGCCACCTCTCTCTCACCCATTTCATGAGCCTGGTATAGGTAATAAATTGGGCTGTATGCACCCCTTTCTCATCCTGCAGCCTCTGGAATCCCAACGCCTCCCCTTCCTGCCATATGTCTCCAAGGGAGGCCAATCCCACTGGTTCCCAGTATCTACGGACCGCTTCAAACAATTGGGAGTCGTCCCCGTATAGCACCGCCAGCGGGACCTGCTGGGAAAGCGGATCTGGGTCACCCACCATTCTCCATGTCCTGCGCCAGATCTCGCAGCCCAGCTTCAATAGTCTCCCCATCCTCGCTATTTTAGTTTTATGCAGCCACACTGTCTCCCTCAAAAAGTAAGGAGCTGATTCCCCTTGCAAAAGCCTAGCTCCTGCTGAGTCTTCTGCAGACAACCACCTAGCCACATGCAACTGCCATATAATACAGCTCAAAATTCGGCAGGTTTATGCCCCCCCTTGTCACATGGGTTCTGGAGTTTCCACAGGGCCACCCTGTTCCTAGAGTTGCCCCATATGAAGCCCCTGCACATGCCATGAAGTTTCACAAAAAATTGTTTGGGGATTAAGTACGGGACATTCACAAAAAAGTGCAAGAGTCTGGGCAAGACCACCATTTTGAGCAAAGCTGCTCTCCCCATCATGGCTAGTGGTCATTTAGACCAGAACACCATGCTAGTCTAACTCCCTCCATCACCTTCTCTGTGTTCTGTTTGTGCTCTGTCTCTATTTTGTGGTAAACATTTACGCCCAGATACCTGAATGTCACGGTCTGCCAGGGTATCTGCAAGACGGGCAGCCTCTCCAATGGGGTGCTCTTATACCTTCCCAGGGGGAACAAACTGGACTTCCCGGGGTTCACCGATATGCCCGAGAGGGTGGCTTACCGACCCATCACCTCCAACACATATTGCAGGTTCAACTCCGGGTAGCGCAAGTAGAAAAGCACATCATCTGCTTACAATGATATCAGGTGTGTGCCCCCTGGCGTGCGGATCCCCACCTCCCAGTATGCCTGCAGCAACAGTATTGTTGCCGCAGGCATATTGCCAGCGACTCTAATGCTAGGATGTATAACATGGGTGACCAAGTTGCCATTTATCTGAGATTGTGGTTCCGGTTTTAACTCTCGCCATCGGGGTACTATATAGCATCTTGACCCATCTAATATATCCAGGTCCCATCCCGTATCCTTTCAGAGTCGCTTTCAACCACGGCCACTGCACTGAATCAAAAGCTTTCACTGCGTCCAATGACACGATAGCCAGCTCTCTCGAGTCCCCCTCAGTTTGATCAATGATATGGTGTAGCCTCCTGTGGTTATCTGTGATATTTCTACCGGGGACATAACCCGTCTGGTCTGGGTGTATCAACTTGCCAATTACTCTCTTCAACCTATTGGCCAGCACTGCCGTGAGTATGTTGCTGTCCTGATTGAGCATAGACAAGGGACTATAGGATCCGCATTCCGCGTCCGGTTTGCCTGGTTTCAGGAGCGGGATGATCAATGTCTCGCGGAGGGACGCCGGCAGTTCCCCCCGCTCATATGCTTCATTAAACATGGCCAGCAGCGGCTGGAGTAGCTCCTGCTTGTACGTTTTATAAAACTCGCTGGGTAACCCATCCGACCCGGGTGCTTTACATGTGGGCAGGTGTTGGATCACCGCCTCCAATTCGTCCACGGTGATGGGGGCGTCTAGGTCCGCTCATTCTAGGTCATCTAAGGTGGGCAGGCCTATATCCTCTATCGTATCTAGTATATCTTGACTCATGTCCTCTCTTGTGTCCTGGTATAATCGTCTGTAATACTTGAGGAACTCCTCATTTACCCTTTCCTGGGTATTATGGATTTGACCTTCTACGTCCCTGACCTCTCTGATCACCGAGCGGGGGTTCCCATTCTTGTATAACCAAGCCAATAACCTACCCGGCTTATCCCCCTCAGCATGCAGCCTCTCTGTGTATTTCTTATAGTTAAGTTTGCATAATCTGTCCCAAAGTTCACTACAAGCTAGCTGTAAGTCCTTTATTTTAACCCTGTTCGCACGGGTCGTCCCCTCGTTTCGTATCAGGCCCTGTAGCTCTCTTTCTGTCTCCTGCAGTTCCCGCTCAATACCCCCTTGGAGCCCTTTGGATTTAGATATTGCTACTCCCCGCACCACCACCTTGAATGCCTCCCATACTGTCCCTACAGAACCTACACTGCCCGTATTAATTTAAAACTATTCCTCGATGGCCTCCCTCGGATCCTTTCAAAAGCCTGCATCCTGTAGAGCCTCAGTCCTGAGCCTCCACGTCAGGATCCGCGCTCCGGGGGGGTTGATGTCGCCACTCTATGACCAAAGGCGAATGGTCGGAGAGTACCCGGGCCTTGTGTTCCACCCCCACCATTTCTCCAACTATCTCGGCAGATGCGAACACGTAATCTAGCCTTGTGTGCAGGTTGTGTGGCACTGCATAGTGTCAGTATTGCCTATCCATTGGTGTAGCCTTCTCCACACATCCTCTAGGCCGAGGTCCATCAACAGTGTCCTCAGCGCTTTAGTTGCTGGTGCCGGTTTTTCTGATTTGTCATCTGACCTATCTATCCTGGGGTTCAGAGTGCAATTAAAGTCCCCTCCCCACACCATCGCGCTACCAGCCAGGGGGCTAATTTTACTATATAAAGACCTGATATATACCGCTGTATCATGGTTAGGGGCATACAAATTTATGATATTCACTTCTCTGTTCTCCAGGAGTCCCGCCACCACCACCATTCTGCCTTCTGGGTCTATTGTCGAGCTAAGCAGCTGAAATGGCACATGCGGTGCCACTCATGTGATCACCCCTCTTGCATATGCCGAAGTATGTGGCCCCTATGACATTACCTCTCCATTTCCTCCTAATCACCTCCACCTTCTCCTTGGTGAGATGGGCTTCCTGTAGCAGAGCTATGTCAATCCGCACCCTCTTTAGTTACATCATCCTCTTGCTACGTTTTAGATAGCTATTAAGGCCTTGCAAATTCCAGGTCACAATTCTGAGATTACCCGATGCCATTGATTTGTTTGTCATTTCCCTGTAGGCTCATACACAAACCAAAACTAAAACTCCCCAAAACTTTTACACCACAAACTTCCCCTCCTACCCCCCACCCACATCCCCACCCACACCCCACAACACCCTCCCCAACCGTTGCCCAGCTCCATCCCTGGATCTCAGGCACCCCCACATCTAGCCCTGCCTAGCAAGTCTATACTCAGGGCTCAGCAGGGTAAAGTCGCCCTAATGGCTACTTAACTACCAATTCTCAGGGGTAGGTTGCTCCCATCCCATTGCTCCTATTACCCATACTATCATGTATGATGTTAATGCTATTCAGCTAAAGGGTTACCAGTAGGGTTAGGGGGCACACCCAGAGGGTTGCCAGTAGGGTTATGGGGCACGGCGAGATGGTTACCAGTAGGGTTAGGGGGCACACCCACAGGGTTGCCAGTAGGGTTAGGGTGCACCCCCAGAGGGTTACCAGTAGGGTTAGGGGGCACACCCAGAGGGTTGCCAGTAGGGTTAGGGGGCACGCCCAGAGGGTTGCCAGTAGGGTTATGGGGCACGGCGAGATGGTTACCAGTAGGGTTAGGGGACACACCCACAGGGTTGTCAGTAGGGTTAGGGGGCACCCCCAGAGGGTTTCCAGTAGGGTTAAGTGGCACCCCCAGAGGGTTACAGTAGGGTTAGGGGGCACCCCCAGAGGGTTACCAGTAGGGTGCAGGGGGCTTCAGTTTCTCCCCACCACAATTCCCCAATTAGGCACATGTTGTTGTTTTGGCTTCAGCGCCAACTATAAGTCATACTTTGTTTATATATATCGCGCTTAATAGCCAGAGGTTCTAATCGCGGACCCATGGATCGATCCTGTGTGGCTCTGCGTGGTCTTGTTTAGAAGGCGAGTGTGTTGCCCCTGACATTACAGCACAGCTACGTGGGAGATGGTATGTGAGAAGGGACACACAGCCTGTAAGTGTTGTATGATTAATTACCCACCCATTGACTGACCATGCTAATCCCTATTGCCATTCCCACCCACTCCCTGTCACTCTCCACCCAAAACACCTCCTCGTGGTAACTCTTTAAGGGCAATCTATCAATTTCTAACATCAAACTTTATCCTGTCAGACATTTCTAAGCAGTCTGCTGAGAGTTAATGGTTTAATCGAAGCAGTAAACAGCTAATAGTGTAATACACATGTTTTAACCAAGCATGCCGTCAGTTGCATTACCTGTTCCTAACACTGAAGCCCAGTTAAAAACAAGCCTTGACAAATCCAGCAGTTGGTGCTTATGTATAGGCATTACAGTGATATTTGTCAAGCACTGCTATCATATGTCCAGGTTATCACACCATTTTCCAACTGTTGAAATCTCATGACCAGGTAGTATCATAATATCGGTACCGAGCAAATGCCTATAACATAGCTAAATGAAAGCCCAAACTGTTGGCTTTGGCAATGCTTGGTTAACTTAACATGAGGGCACAAATGCAACCCTGTATAGTCCTGGGTAGACAGGCTTCTGCGTTCATTTGGTTGGTTTGTCAGGCATGCCTACCTGCAGCACCAAAAACAGGCAGCAGAGGGAAGAGAGCCTTGTCCAGATGTCCATGTAACATTTTGCAGGTGGTGCTGCATAGGGCATGCCATTGTAATATGAACATCTTTTTTAAAGTTTACATTTTGATTGACTCAATTCGTCAAGGGGATCAAATACACACATTATCAATATTAAAGTTAGATGGGTGCTTCTGGGGTAGGGGAGTAAAGGCGTGGGGGTGGGAGGGTTAGAGGGACAGTCGGGGGGGTGATGAATCCAATGAAGTCATCACAGATTCTCCGGCAGTGACCTCCTCCCATGTGGCCAGGGGACAGCAGCCACTACCTGATCCTGCCCCTGGGGGCGGCTATGTGAGGGAGGATCACATGGCGGAGACAACTACCGCAGAGATGTCATGGACTCATTGGATGAGGCGCAATATCCCTCCTTTTCCCATGAGGAAAGCAGGCGTGCAGGAGCAGAGCCACGAGAAAGCCAGAGAGACGTCAGAGCAGCCCAGAGTTGGAAGCAAGCAGCACTCTGCCGCCTGAGCGCTAACGGGATCGAAGACACTACACAGAGACGGTGAGAGCCGGTGAGAGCCGGTGAGTCCACCCAAGCCAAGTGGGGACCCCAGGGTATTTCAGCAACCACGCCATTGACAATTTGAACATCATGAAATTGACAAAACAAAAACAATACGAAGATTGTTTGCAAATAAAGAGGGCACAGTGCAGACCCAAACCCCAATAACTTATGAGTACATGAAATGCAAATGTGGGGAAAAGCTTGAACGAGTATTGAAACCGATTGATATACTGAACCAAGAACCCTATATGCAGATTAGGATATAAAGAGGAACTGTAACGCGAGAGAGAATTCCTGGCAAGAATATACCAGGCCGTTTAAAGTACTAGAGGAGGAGTCCTGGCAAGAGAAGGATGCCAGGTAAATTGCAAACCTACAAGAAATGTCAAGAAAGGGCAGTGTTTGTTAAACAAAGAAGGAACTTGTGGGAAAATAGGAAATACAAGGCTTTGTTGTGGGCTAAGGACAGACACAAAGAACTGTTAGAGGAAGAGGCATTTCCATCCCATTTTAGAATCCCGGGGAAGGGAACAACCCTCTGGAACAAAGGTCTTTTCATTTTGGAAAACATTTACATTGGAGCCATTCTATTTTTCATTTATGAAAACGTTTTGCCAATACCACGAAAACACATTTCCCTTCGTACTTTATTATTTTTGTTTCTAGTGTGAGAGTCATGATAGAATGTTTGGACACAAGAACGGCTTTTGATTTCTGACATCCTGACACAGACAGAGCCTTAGTCTTTGGTTTGTAGGTAGGGAACCTCGTCTTTAGAACAGGTCAGAGAGGCATTTTCCCACCCCGTTTAAGTTAATAGAACTCTTTAAAAAACATGACAACTTTCTGTCCGGCCTTCATTTCTGACTCCTCACAGGTGGGCTGATGGGTTTGGGCATGGTATTAAACCACAGAATAAAAAAATGTTCAAAAATAGGTCGACCAAATTAAGTTGACTAAAATGTGAACTTTTAAAAAAGTGGTCAAAGTAAGAACAAAGAAATGGGGCCTTTGATGACTGCGGGATTTGGATAAAAAGAATGTGTATTTTGGCTGCTGGCCAGTATTTAATTGAGCTCAATCTACTTAATTATGGTTGGTTATCAATGGGGCATGATTAGTAGAGTGGTTGTGGGAAGGGTAATCCAGTAGAGGAGACCCCTTCGGTGTCTAGTAGTTGAAGTTTTAGCTTCACCTGAAATAGTTCCAATAATTTACTGGTCGATGGTGGCGTGTGTCCATTCCAGTCGTGACGGGCCAGTGAAGAAAACGAGCAGAACTGGAAGAAGAGTATACACTAGAGGGCGATGAGATCCTCAGACAGTTTGGGGTGAGGCCATGTACAGTTATAAATACATGAAGCCTAGTCTTGAAAAGAAAGAGCCCCCAGCGTATGGTGATAGGACACAGAGGATCTAGGTGGTAAGTAGAGGTTGCACATGGCAAAGTTGAGTACTTGGTTGAGGGAAGTGAAAGAGTTGAGGTAGACCTAGCAGTAGACAGGTTGGCTGAGGACCAGAGCGGAGATCTGAGTTTGGGTAGATAGCTGGGTTCTTGTTGATGTTAATGAAGTGATGTAGTGATGTGTTCAGGAGGAAAGGAGGGATGCAATGGGAGAGTGGAGATGGAATTGGAGGCACGTGGGAGGATGGCCTCCATCTTCGAGGAGTTTAACATCAGACAGCTCTGAAGGCATCATGAAGCAAGACACAGACAACAGATTCAGAGTTAAAAATAAAACACTTTATTTAAGTTAAATATCTGGATTAAAAAAGGCCTAACTGGTCCTTTGCTAAGGTGGGATTTCCCTACCTGAATGAAACTAAGGAAAGTCAAAGAGTTCAACTTAAGAATCTGTCTCTGTCAAAACCCTATACTTGCCCTCACAACTACATCTATACAATGTGTAGGAATGTCACCAACCCACAGAAACAGTGTTCAACATAAAGTTCTGAGATTTCTTTCAGCTCCCTTCCCCAAGCTTCCAAAGATTCCACAACATGTCTCAAGATGTCCTTGCTAAGATTCAAGGTGCTATAGATTTAATCAAGTGTCTGGGTTCCCTTCCCAAAGTTCCACATGTTCCAAGTAACACCGTTTAAACACAAAAGAACATTGAGGCTCCATCCTCAAGTCAACAAATGTCTCGAATCGCAAGGATGTCCATCCCCAAGACTTCATTTTGTTTCCACAAAAATATTCTTGCCTTTCCAAAGTTCAATTAATTCTTTTTCCACGGGTATATTTCTGTGGTTTGCAGCATTTACACAGTTTGGTATCCAATACCCCTCTCTTCGGTTTCATTCTAAAGTTCCAGTTCAAATCAAGCTTCAGTGTAATTGTGTTAATTTTGTTTCCACTTATTCTTTAAAGTTACATTCACGTCAGAACACAGCTTGCAGTGGCTTTACTTGAATTAAAAGTTCTGTTCCCTTCTGGATTCAACATGTAATAGCTCTGTTTGTTTGCAAATCTTGCATTCAGTTTGGTATTCAATAGATATGGGTTTTGCCCGTTAGTCACTTTTAATTCAATCCGATGTTCAATATTTGTTTGATTTACTTTAACTGACACACGACCAGTCCGATACAAAGTGTTCCTGGCAGTTTAACAATCGCCAATGGTTTACACCAGAGGCTTTTGAAAATGTGCTCTTCTAAGACATGCAACCACTCCGATACAAAGTGTTCCTTCACAATTGAACTGTACAAATACTCAGGCTTCAGTTTCTCATTCGGCAGAAACTCACGGGTCACTTTAACAGTTCTTCCAGCAGCGTAGATAACATGGCCTTCTGCTATTGATGTCAGGGTCCCAGCTCCTGCCTCTCAGACACTCCTGGGTGGACCTCTCGACAAAGGGGATCGAGCACCTCGCACACAAGGGAACGAGACAGCCTTCCCACACAGGTAACATCTCCGTGTTCAGTCTGCTCCATGGAGCCCCACCTCCCACTCCACGCTTTCACAGACCGCCTCTCTCTGCAGTCTTCAGCATCTTGGCATGCTGCATATGGTAGTCTTACCCGTAGTAGTTTTCCCCAGTTGTTTGTCTCTCTTAAGACAAGATTTCCTGCTGCTTGTATCGGCCTCCAAGCTGCTCCTCCCTGTGTTGCTTTCTCCTTCTCATTTTATACAACTGCGACCCTCCAACAGGTTGCAGGTGTCCTTTCTGATTTGACTTGCCTGACCATGATTAAAGGGATATGCCTGACCTTCCCAACACTTAACAGGCATATGCTTCGTCCCAGTACCAAAATGGTAAAATGGTGTAGTGTTCTCTGATCTCAGCTACCTCTTCCTCGTCTCAGGACTGTCAAGTGTCACATGAGGGGAAGTAAGGGGAGCTGACTTCCAATAACCCATAAAGGTTGTGGAAAGGTTGGGGTGATCATCAATGGGAAAATGGGGATACCATGTCTCACCTTTGGGTCCCTTATTCTTTCTTACTCTTCTTCTATGTCTTCGAGGCTTATCATACTCCCTGATGTTACTCTGACCAGTATCCCACAGAGGCTTCGGGGACTAGGGGTTCATCATGAAATGGGGAAATACCTCTTCTCACCTGAGGACATTTCATTCTCATTCCCCATGGATCCTCCACCCAGGTGATCCTCCCTCGTTTCTCCTCCCCCATGGTCAGGATCCTAGAGCGATGGCCTTACCTGGCCACCTGAGAAAGGGGACCTAAGGGGAATACATGTGAACGCACCCTCAGGTTTCTCATACAGCACAGAAGCTGAAGCAGCATCCAGCGATGCAGCAGGGGCAGCCGGGGGGTGGGGGTGGGGGGCAGGTGGTGATGCACTTCGTGACGTCACAAAAGATAGAGGGCAAAGAGAAGATGATCAGGGCGGCATCGGGAAAGCAGTGATCAGAGAAGCCAATGGATGAAAGGAGGAGGTGTATATTATAATTGGGGATTTATATTGCATGTACTGACAGACTCCTCTAGCTTCTAAGCAGAATCAGGGTTGATATGTTCAGTTCTTGCCTGATGACCGCAATCGAATATAGTGATAACTCCTGTGTTTTTGGGTAGGGGGGCTGGTAACGGCCATCCGGGGCCTTAGTAGGCCTGAGCAAAGCTCTCTGAGTTGCTAATCATGGTTTGTTTTTGCTTGAAGGGAAATTGGCCCTATGGATATTGCGCATTTCCAATTTCCCTGAATAATGTTCTTCAAAGATGACCACCATGGAATAGAAGAGGTTCCTTTCAGGAAGGCATGAGGACCCGACCAGCAAGAGCAGGTGAGAGGGGTACAGGGGGGTGCATGTGGCCATTTTCTGTGGAAGCCTGGAGAGGCATATGGGGGGATGAGGCCAAGAGGCAAGCGACTTGGGACTCCAGGGCTGGATGCTTGAATCACATATGGGAGTGTTGCTAATTTTATCTTTGACAACGCTCATCCTAGCATAAAAACGTATATATTCATTCAAACTGCTTCAGGGTTTGACAGTGAGGATAAACTGGCTGTGAGGTCTCTTACTTGTTTGGACAGTGAAGTGATATGTGTCCACAAACGCACCTAGTACCAACAGCAGTGAGATGGACAGGGAAGGGCCAGCACAAACATGGGCACTAAGTAACCGTCTAACGGTCAGGGGCAGAGTAATGTGCAAGCATGAGCACTTAGTATGTACTGGTACTGATTGACACCATGCCTTTCAAGAAAGGGCTGTTATGCACATCTGGGGTGGATGATCGAGAGCGAGGACCATACATACATCCCACGGGCTGGGGGAAGGACTTCCCCTTGGAGATCTCTACAGGCCAAACAGGGGAGGCACACACATGATCAAGGGCCACAGTGGACAAAAGACACAGGCCCTCATTACGAGTTTTGCGGTAACCATGCCCCTATTGGTGGCATGGCTGCCGCCGAAATCGCGTCTGGGTTCGGGTCCTCGGAATGAGGATTTACCGGGCCATTCTGAGTTCAGAAGGCCCGGTAATTCCGCCCTCCAAGGACCCGGACACGGTCCTTCCCCATTTCAGCCCCCATAGGGCTGAATGGGAATGGAGAGGGAGCAAACAACGGGCCATTACGAGATGGCCCGTTGTTTGCTCCCTCTTCCCCTCGCAGGACCCGGTAAGCATGCCTGGTTTTCCCAGGCGTGCTTACCGTGTCCCACGAGGGGAACTCGTAATGCGGCGGTACGGAGTGAACGGCGCCGGCACCTTTTACGGCGCCGTTCACTCCGTACTGCCAGGGTCGTAATGAGGCCCACAGACTCTGTGGGCCAGCAGGCAACATGTCCACATGTAGTAAACATGTGTGCAGACATCATGAGTTAGGAGAATTATACATGGAATTATGTAATGCACAGTTGACCTGGTAAGCCATGGCCAGCAACCACAATAAGATATGGGGATTACGGGCACATGACTGATTTGTATTGAGCTTAGGGCCCTTTAGGAACGTGCATGCAATTGATGGGTTCACAGAATAACTCTGAGTCCAAATAACCGAACCAACTCAGGAATATGGCAAAGTATTGTTTTATTAACAATTATCTTAAACAGGGAGTTTAAGAACATCAACAGACATACGCTCGATTTCTCTCAACGATCTGTTCATAAAAATATGGTTAAATACTAAAAAAAATGTGATGTCATATTACGTGGCAAATAATAAAACACCTACTGGTGGTTGTGATAGGCTTAACGGGAACATCTAAGTACACATTATATAGGAATTGGGATTGTAATTGGCTGCCCACTGTCAAGTGGACTACCTATGCCTACCTCTAAAACGGGTCATCTTCAAAAATATTAGGTACATGGGTTCGTACTGATTTTCAAACTACAAGGTCCTTCGTTATATGGACATCTACAATTGGTTGGCACGCTTGTGCCATGTCTGGAACATTCGGTTCACTAGAAGCACGTAAGCCCAGATCCAGATGCAAGGATTTGGGCCTGACTCTACCTCCCCACCCAATTAGCCCAACATCTCTCTTCGCCCATGCCTTCTGCCATAAAGATTGTCTTTGAACTTGGCCTTGCCAAGTATCCTTGTCACGTGGAATGCATGGGAGTGAGAGCACTCAGTATTGTTGTTATGGGACTCCGAGTTGGAACTCTATTTTCATCCTTGTCTCATGTGAGAGAAGACCACAATTTGGTCCATTTTGCCGGTTTAAAATGTATTAAATGAATTAAACGTGGTACTGTCGGTGTTCTTTCTTTGCATCTTAACAACAGATGATTCATCCTTCATACATTTGTTCCTTTCCAAAATAGATAGCTGACCTTGGCTGCTTCAGTCTTGACTCCAAGCCAGGCAGGCCCGCCATGCAGCTCCACGATTCAGCCTATCCTTGTTGCGACATAGTTTTCTCTTCCCTCTTCATGGGTCCTGACTTACTAAAATTCATGATACTGATGTCCAGCTTCTATACAATGGCGGCTTTGCCTGCAGGCTATTCTCTACATGTAGCCAGCTTCTATGATGAATTAGTCTACTTACGTTTCAGAGTCTGTACAATTATTGAATGGTTGATTCTCTGCAGCACTTTGTGCATGTATAATCTCCTTTTATGCATTTAAAAGTTCACTTGATTCTTCACTCTGTCATTAGTTTCTGTAGGATCCATGCATCTTCTACAGCCTTTATCCTGAGACGCCATTCATACTCTCTTATGATGTCACAGGCTTCTTTCTTTGCTCTTTTCTCATATTCCTTCAGGGAGTTCCTCCCTCAAATTGTAATCCCTTTGGGGATGTATTCAATAGGATTGTCTCAATGTGCATCTTCTTTCGAACATACGTTGCAGTATTGGCACAACTGCTGGTGTCAAACACGGCACGATCTGAGGCTTCCAACATATGGATATTTCCTGCAGACGCATGCAGCTGCTCCTCTACAATATTGTAATTTGCATACAGAACCACTCACAAAACAATTTAACCTGGGTCCTTTTCTCTCTGAGTCCAGAAAGATACCCGGGGGTCTGGCCCTTCACTGTGATAACATTTCTTCTGCTCTACAGGAGCATAAGGATGATTAGTGGCTAAGCCACCTGCCCAGCCCCCACACTTCTACAAACCAAGTGTGATCCCACTTATGAAGGAGAAACAGGCACAGCCAATGTGAGGGAATGTGGGAAGAGGGAAGGCTTTACTTTAGAAGGGTGTGACTGTGGTCCAGTAGTGCCCCAAACAGCAAAGTAAAAACAGTACAAAATAAATAAAGAATGTCCAATCAAGTTCTGTAAACATATATATGCTTTAATTAAACTCACCAATGTACAAATAAGTATAGAATACCTATAAAACCCACCCCTGTAAGAGAGGACACAGAATATGCTAAATATAGAAAGATGTAGCACTGCGGGTGATGAAAAGGTAATCAGCAACCCCAATTCATGAAACATTCTGTCTTTTAGTGGTAACATCTGCAAATGGTACTTAGCCATTCGAGCGGTTTTGTCTGCAGCTTGAAGTGGTGTCAACGGCTTTCAGTTGTGCCGGCCCAGGTGGCAAATCAGCACTGAGTTGGGTTGATTGGGTGCTCCGTGCAGATCTGAAGCAGGGTCAGGCAGTGCAGCTTGAAGAGATCAGCACGAGCCATGCTGTGAGGTGATAAGTGCCGCTGGTGCGGGTTGGCGTGTGATATGATGATCCACTGGTTCGACTGAAGCTGCAATGTGAAGTCCTGATGACTCAATGCTGTGTCTCATGCTGAGATCCAGAGTTCAGTGTTCATTGTTCTGATATGATATGATAGGTTATTATAACGTGCTTAATCCCCAGCGGTTTCTAAGCGCGGACCTGGGGATTTAACCTGTGTGGCTCTGTGTGGTCTTGCTTCTAAGGCGGCTTGTTGCCACTGGGCTATCCTGATGCTAGAGCCAGGCAGGAGACGAGATTCTGCTTTAGTGCACAGTGCCGAGCCATTCGATGATGGCAGCATGGTTGTTCAAAGTCAAGTGAGTGCCAAAGGCAGCAGTGGCAGTTTTTGTTGGCTTGGTGACTTCGAAGGGAGCTCGGATGTTGCTTGAGTTGGTTCGACTGTAAAAACTAGGATCCTGGCTGTCCGGGCTCTCGGGATGCTGTGAAACCCAGTGTAGAGGCTCTAGCACAGGGATAGCACTTCCAGGTGCTGTTCTCAAACCCCAGGACGGTTTGGTGTAGAGTGGCAGGTCCTGGTCCTCAGCAAGAGTCACCCCTAATTACCCTGGGAGTAGGTAGGGAGAAGAGCTTGCCTCTGCATTGGAATACTTCTTCTTTTCCTCAATGGCTGAGACTTTGGAAAGGTCAATTCTCCCAAAAGAGGTCCACATGAATTCTTCCTTCAGTCTTGAAATCTAAAATGATACATTATAGTGCTGGAGACCTCATCATTTATAGGCAGAAGTCCACTGGAGATTGGGCTAAGACAAACCTGCTTGAAGGGGTCCAATCCTTGTTCTTAAAACAAGTGATATGTGTCTGCTCACATTATACCCAAAGTGCTTTGTGCTAAAGTAAGTGGAGGGGACAGGAAGGAAACAGAGTAACAGAGAGAAACAAGATGGTGGTATCCTCCACCTTTGCTGAGATCCCTCTGTCTTCACTAACCCCACACAAGTTCCTTGTCCACAGCAGCAAAGGTCCTCTATGTATGTAACATACTGGTGTGAGGTTAGTCCTTTTGTGTAGGGTGTGCCCTTTGATTCCTGTTCCCCAGGATAGCTCCTGCTGAGGGGCTGTCTTGCCGGAGAGCTGTGTTACCCGACATCTCAAAGGATCAAAAGGGAGGCAGCTCCTGCTAGCCTCGGTTGTGCTTGATTCAGCAAGACAGCCAATCTAGGGAGAATACTCTTAGCCTGGTCATGGCTGGGCTGGGCTCACAAGGCTAGCATTATTATTACATCAATTTGATGTGGCTTTTATAATTATGAGAGATACTAGCCAACATACCTTAAACTCTGGCAGGGCTTATATTTAAAGTGTAGCACCCCCACCAGGATAGTAACTCTCGCAGCTTTGTGGATTTGGGAAGAGGGGTGAATATCCTAAATGCAGCCCATGTGTGGAAGGGACTTGGCTGTCACTGCAGCTGTCAGGATGGGACATGTGACCCCCGAACCTGCTCTGTGCCACTGGAGAACAGGTGCTGCTGATCAGGATACTGATGCAGCAGGGCACAGGTGTGCACTATGCTTTTGGCATGGAGCTTATCAAAGGGGGCAGGGGTTAGCAGACCACCCTTTCTGAGATAGAATTACTTACATCATTTTAGTTTTTATAAAATTGCATCATTTTATTATTTATACAATTTTTAAAAACAGAGGTTCTACTCCCGTGCCAGATGCCAATCATTCACTCACCATATGTACTCCTGTGCCAGATGCCAATCATTCACTCACCATATGTACTCCTGTGCCAGATGCCAATCATTCACTCACCATATGTACTCCTGAGCCAGATGCCAATCATTCACTCACCATATGTACTCCTGTGCCAGATGCCAATCATTCACTCACCATATGTACTCCTGTGCCAGATGCCAATCATTCACTCACCATATGTACTCCTGTGCCAGATGCCAATCCTTCACACCCACCATATTTACTCCCATGCCAGATGCCAATCCTTCACACTCACCATATTTACTCCCATGCCAGATGCCAGTCCTTCACACTCACCATATTTACTCCCGTGCCAGATGCTAATCCTTCACACTCACAACATTTACTCCCGTGCCAGATGCCAATCCTTCACACTCACCATATTTACTCCCGTGCCAGATGCCAATCCTTCACACTCACAACATTTACTCCTGTGCCAGATGCCAATCCTTCACACTCATCACATTTACTCCTGTGCCAGATGCCAATCCTTCACACTCACCACATGTACTCCCGTGCCAGATGCTAATCCGTCACACTCACAACATTTACTCCCGTGCCAGATGCCAATCCTTCACACTCACCATATTTACTCCTGTGCCAGATGCCAATCCTTCACACTCACCATATGTACTCCCGTGCCAGATGCCAATCCTTCACACTCACCGCATTTACTCCTGTGCCAGATCCCAATCCTTCACACTCACCATATGTACTCCTGTGCCAGATGCTTTCACCCTCACCAGAGTCTCGATTTGGCACTGCGTTCACCCTGACCCAGTAACATGAGATTACATATCACTGACAACCACATGTTTCTATAAATAGGGAAACACATGCATCCAGAGGTAAAACTGCCTGCATTACTAGTCCCCCGTCCAGGAACAGAGGAGGCTGAGAGATGTACACTGCCCTGGTTCCACGACAGTAGGGCTGCTGTTTGTCAAACCCAGCCTAGAGCACCTTCTGTTCCTTTGGCCACCAACTCTGGGCAGTCCCTAAACCAAAACAGAAAGGCAGGTACATGTGGGCTCCCTTTTGATGCCTCAGAAACATTCACATCACAAATAAACCCTATGGCAAGGGTGTCTTTGTTGACTTGCCTACAAAGGTCTAAAGCCAATGCTACAGGTTGAAAGCTACGCAGCTAGGCTCATCCTTGGGCTCTAAAGTTCTGATCATGTGAAACCCACCTTCCAATCCCTGTGCAGGATTACTTTCAAGGTGCCCACCTTCTATGAAAGATCAGACCTATCTCTCCCCCTGATGACTTCTGCACTTAAGTCCAAGCACTGGTTCCCTCCAGGTTGGAATACAGCAATGCTCTCCTCACTGGACTACCCCAGCAGCAACCCCCAGCCCCCTGCAAGCTACACAAAATGCAGCAGCCAGACTCATCCTTTACCTTGCAAAACATGACACATCACCCCCGCCCTCAAACCTCCATCTTACCTTCATAACAACCTCAAACCTAGATCCCACATAATGGAGGAGGTCAACAAGATGCTTGATCTCGAGGTAATAGAGCCCTCTACAAGTCCATGGTCTAGTCCAGTTCTTCTAGTACCAAAGGCAGGATCAAGGAGTTGAGATTCTGAGTGGACTATAGAGCTCTAAATGCAATCACTAAGATTGATGCCCTTCCTTTGCCAAGGACAGATGAGCTGGTGAACAAACTTAGTTCAGCCAAGTCCCTCAGTACATTTGATCTCACTTCAGGCTATTGGCAAATAGCACTGCCAGACTATGCCAAGGAGAAGACTGCATTCTCAACCCCAGCAGGCCTCTACCAGTTTAAGGTAATACCTTTTGGACTAAAGAATGCACCTGCTACATTCCAAAGGATGGTTAATCAAGTTCAGAATGGGATGGAGGACTTCTGCATGGCATACTTGGATGACATTGCAGTGTTCAGCCCTACTTGGAAAGAACATGTTGACCATTTAGGATATGTTTTGCAGGCTCTCGAACAGGCCGTCTGACCATAAAGGCAAGCAAATGTCAAATTGGTCAGAGTAAAGTGAGGTCAGAGTAAAGTGAAGTGAACCTGCGCATGAGGTAGGAGGAGGTTAAATCAGGGCATTGCCTAGCAAAGCTGTATAAAACTGCCCCCCTCCCTACTACTCAAACCCAAGTGAGAGCCTTCCTAAGCCTCACTGGTTACTATAGGAACTTCATAGAGAATTATGGGACCATTGAATGTGGTAACCTCTCCCAAATTCCCTAAAAATTTGGGAGAGGAGTAGTGGAATGAGGAGTGCACTCAAGCATTTGAAGGCCTAAAGAAAGCCCTTTGTCAAGCTCCAGTCCTAAGAGCTCCTGACTACAACCAACCCTTAATTGTGCAGACAGATGCTTCAAATACAGGAATAGATGCAGTTCTGAGTCAGCTGGATGAGAAAGGTAGGGAGCACCCCATTTGCTTCATCAGCAAGAATCTGAAGGAACCTGAGACAAGATGGGCAACCACTGAAAGAGAATGTTTTGCTATTGTGTGGTCACAGAAGAAGTTTAGGCCATACTTGTATGGATCTATTTTTGTGATTCAGACTGACCACCAACCCTTGAGATGGTTGATGCAAACGAAAGGGGAAAACCCTAAACTACTGAGATGGTTATTCAGCCTGCAAGGGTTTGATTTTACCATTGAACACAGGTCTGGGTGTCACCACCACAATGCTGATGGTCTCTCCAGGATGTTTGACTGACTGGATTAAGGAGATTCATCCAGGAGTGGATTAAATCCTCCTGTCCCTTAGTCTGGGGGGGACGAGTGTTAGGGAGAATTCTCAAGAATGTACTAATTTCCTTTACCTTTTGAGACCCCCCCAGCAACTTAGCTGGATTTCTAGGATTGATTTTTTTACCTGGGAAGAGTGTGGGCCTTTTTTCCCACTCTCCCATGTATTTTGATGTGTGTTTTACTTTTGTGTTCTTTGGTTATGGAGTTTTCAAACAACTCCATAGGCATCATCTTTTTCTGTGTGTCACACAGCACCTTCAGTGCAGTGGCACAGGGGTGTCCTTCAGACTTCCCAAGGTTTAAATACCTTCTCTGGGACTGACTACTGTCTCCCAGAGCATGTAAAGTTAAATTGACTTTACTAGTCTCTTTAAATGTACAAACCCAGCACACACTATATTCCTATAGAGTGCTGGAGGGGTTGCCTAGCATCCCCTGAGTCAAAACACTCATTTAACAGTCAAATGTTACCCTTTTCTACTTGAAATTACTGGTGGCAGTTGTTTAGATCAAACTACCATGATTTTTCTCGACCGCGAACAACGGTAGCTAAAAATCGGGTCAGCCATGTTTTTCAATATGGCGCCCTCCGGTCAACTTTTTTTAACCATTTCTTTTTGGAAATGTCCTTCTTGTGTTTTCTCTGCATGCCAAACCAGGTTTGGTCCCTTTGTTCGTTGGCCTTTGGCGGGCTTCAGTGATGAAGCCCTCCTTTGGCGCCTGAGTGTCTGGGGTGGACAGGATGTGAGGGAGGTGCCCGGAACTCCCTGTGCTTAGTCTCCTAGGAGACCTGAATGCACTCTGGCGTGATTGGCCGGCTGGCTGTCCGGCAAGGACAGCCACCCTGCTGTGTGATTGACAGCCAGGCTGGAATGAATGGGGGAAAACTGTTTAAAAGCAGGTCTGTGGGACTTGGAAAGCAGAGTCGACCACTGGAACGAAAGAACCGAAGAGGAGAGGAAGGAAGAGACTGCTGCAACTCCTGGACAACCATTGATGCCCTGCTACAGGTCTGAATTGCCTGAAACTCCATCGACAGAGAAGACCTTCAAGGTTAACTTCTTCCCTTGAGTTTGGTGGGAACAACCAACTGGCAAGCCGCCTGGACACCGTCCCCTCCTCGTTGAATTTTCTGCAGGGTGCTGTGGAAAACCAGATAGCCAGTGGGAAGCATACTAGTTTGTGGTCTTTAAGACATTCACACCTTAAACCAATGTTTTGCCAGAGCTTGTGACCTCTTCCCTGGGCAGTGCAGGAACCTCCCAATGTCCTCCTTCTTGTCCCCATGACTGAATCTCAGGAACAGCGAGATCTGCTCGAACTGCCAGGAACAACTGCCTCAGCTAAAGCTCTTCTTCACTTTAAAGGTACTGTACAAACGCGGTTCTGAAATATTTTCAGCAATGGTGAAAGTTTGTCAATCTTTCCCGACTTTGAAGGCTTGTTCTTCCCTGAACCAACATCTAAATTTTCGTCTAACCAAATTCTTTTAAGATCCGTGGCAAAGACTTAACCGTATACTACCAAAACTGTGCTACCCTACCCAAGACACCGATCCATTGACTTTGGCTCAGGCCTATGAACTGAATTGCTGGTTGTAGTTAACTGAAACCCTTTGCCCTGCCTATGAAAGTATGTGTGCTTCATTTCTTATAACCTTGTCTTTTTACCCCTTTTTAAAGTAACTGAAGTGCCATTTTGCTCCCACTTCAGGGGAGCTGAACTTGTTCAGTAACTTATTGGTTGTGTATTTGTAGTAAATAAGTGTATGATATTGAGCTGCTCTTGCTAGTGTAATGCATTCAAACTGACTGAGTAAATAAATGTATATTGTTTTACCAAGAAACCTTGAGTAAGTGTTTGTTTAAATCACTGTATTTGTTGGTCCTTTGTGTAACTTGTTCTACTGCTCACTCAACCTTTGAGACAAGTCTGGCTGCACAGCCACTGCTACCACATTACTGTGTAGTACAGGCTTGTACCAAAGGTGAAATTGAACTGGCACTTTTAGTCGTAATTACATGTTGTGTTCCCCAAGGGTACTGCATGTGATTCTGCCTAACAGTTTCCCTTCACCACGTCCCTACTATATAACCTGGGTGTAGATGCTCACGCTCTTCAGTACCCATCTCCCAGTGACTTGCTTCCCCCTACACATCTTCCTCTCATGGATATGCTTTTCCACTATGGACAATGGATAAAGGAGGAGTGAGGCACATACCAGAATCATATTCAGTAAATACTTGTCAGGCACTGGTTCTGGGATGCACTCTTCTTTCTTCCAAATGATGGCCAGCCACCCCTTTGCTATGGGTATCCCAAAGGCAGGAGGAAATTGAAACTGACAGGATCTTTGAGCCGAGAAGGTGCTCTAATGGGAAGGATGGGGATGCAGAAATTACTCAAACATCAATAATAAGGATCGACTCAAGAAGTTGGCAAGGTGTACGCTATTTTACTAACAATTATCTAAAACAGGGAGAACAACAGACATCGATTGATGTCTCATAGCAAATTCTCTCTGATTTACATAAAAAACATCCTTTTCCAACAAATATTTGTCATCTTTTTTCGTCAACCCTCAATCTATTTTTCAATAGCATGATCAACCTTAGCCTGCAGCAACTTGTTTTAGGATCCACTCATAAACTGGGGAATACGCTTAACCTGGTATTGGTGAATGAAGCTTTAGAAACTTTTCAGTCTGTTGAGCCTGTACTATGGTCGGATCACTATCTGGCGACTTTTCTGCTTAAAATAGCTCGGGTACAGTCTAAGACTCCCCCTCCGAGAGTGTGGCAGCGCTGCTGGCTCTCGGCCGATTTGCAGGGTTTTGTTTCTTAAGTCAAAGCTAAATGTAGGGCTTCCCCTGCTTCTGCCCTTTCAGTGCTTTCTAGTTCACTACAAGAAGCAGCAGATGCAGTGGCCCGCTAGGGCTTATCCAACCACACAGACTCCTTTCGGATATCTGATATCAGAGTCCAGTACAAAGCCTACTCTGCAGCTTATTCTGCGGCTATTACGGCTGCAAAGAAATCCTATATGGTGCAGAAAATGGAGTCATCTCTGCATCACAGTTTTTTACCACCAGAATTGAGACCATCTGAGCCAATATTTCAGTGGCTGCAATGGTATCTGCTCTTGAGATTGAATCACTAGGTCCTAGTGACTCGACTTTATCAGGAGGTTGGTCGTCCTTTCCACTTGTTACCGAGTCGATGGTATGCACTGCTATTCAACAAATTAAGTCAGGCACTCCGTCGGATATGGCCCCATTGGCAGTACTGAAGGACATCTAGCCGAGCTACTGAGGGAGATCACAATGGCTATTAATACCTCCTGCCAGTTGGGGTGCATCCCACCAGAGCTTAAGGTTGCTACGGTGATTACCCTTTTGAAAAAGCCATCGCTGATCCTTCACTTCTTTCCAATTTTCGTCCCATCTCTCTCCTGACTTTCCTTATGAAGCTTCTGGAGTCTTTGTTTTCCCCACTTCTGTCTTCCTTCTTGGAGTCCTCTGAACTTCTTGTCCCCGCTCAGTCAGGCTTTAGGCCCGACCGGGATACAGAAAATATTTTGGTCTCAGTCCCGAATGATATGGCCAGGCTGGTTGATGCTGGTGGGGTTGGAGCTCTGATTCTACTTGATCTTTCGGCGGCTTTTGATATCATAGACCATCCTATCCTGCTGACCCACCTCGCCCATAATGGAATCTCCGGTCTAGTGTTGCCTGGTTCTCTTCGTTCCTGGCAGACAGAACTCAAATCCTTTCTCTCGCTCCTTTTTTCTCTGATTCCTGCCACCTTGGTTGCGGGGTGCCACAGGGCTCCGCCTTGTCTCCCATTCTTTTTAACATTTATATCTGGCCATTAGTGTGTCTCATCCTCTCCTTTGACGTCAGATGCTATTTTCATGCCGATGACAATCAGATCCTGATACGTTTAGACCATGATCAAGCTGAGATGTCATCATGTCTTTACCAGTGCCTGATGGCCAGGGGAGATCGGATGAACCACAATTGGCTAAAGTTAAATGGAGACAAGACGACGGTTTTGGTGGTAGGACCCCCCACACCCTGATCCTTCACTCTGGGTGTCTTCCTTCTGGCCATCTTCTCTTGGTCCTCTTCTCGCCCCGGCAGCAAAAGTGAAGAATTTAGGAGTGGTTATGTCTGCTTTCTATGGATGCTCAAGTATCAACGGTGTGTCAAACCGGCCATTTTCATCTCAAAATATTGAGAAAGGTGCTTCCCATGTTACCGGCCATCCTGCGACCACCGGTGGTTGCGCCCATGGTGTTGAGTCGTTTGGACTATTGTAATGCCCTTTACTTGGCCTATCCTAAGGGCATAGTCCAACGGCTACAGCGCCTGCAAAACCTGGCTGCTCGGGTGGCAACTGGTTCCCCTTATGGGGCCCATATCTCGCCAGTTCTCTGTTCTTTTCACTGGCTGCCTGTGACTCAGCTCATCGGGTTTAAGGCGCTCTGCATTGTCCATCAGGGCATTGCATAATCAAGGGGCAGAATACCTACGGACAAAATGTACCCGCTATCTCCCAAATCGGTCATTGTGATCAGCTTTGGCACTTTTGCTTTGTGTGCCAGCCTTCCGCCGGAACCCGCTTTGGTGGTCGGGCCTTTTTGGTGGGCGCTCGCCTTCCATTGGCATTTAGAAAGGCTTTAAATGACTGTTGCTGATGGGCATGTGGACCCCATACCTTCCGCTCTAGCGCCATGATACCCCTGGGTGACCATGCGCTTTATACATTTCTATAACATAACATAACATCATTGATGTCATAATACGTGGCAAACTGTAAACACATATGTGGGGCTGTGGTTGGGTAACAGGGAACATCTACATATACTGTCTATGGGGGTTTAAGTTGTGATTGGGTTTCTACTGTCAGGTAGGCAGCCAAGCCCTCCTCTAGTACAAGTCATCTTCATTGTTAAAGAATACACGACGATCTATTGGATCTCAAGCTATAGGACTGCTTCATACATGGCCCTCTATAATTGGTTGGCACACTTATACCCTTCTAGAATATTCCACTTGCTAGCAGCGCACAAGCTGGTACTCCAGGAGCTGGTGGGTTTGGTCTTGACTATACCTGGCCACTCAATTAGCCCAACATCTATCATCACTCTTACTTTCTGTCATTCAATTAGTCTTTGAACATGGCCTTGTATGCTTCACAACTCCTGGGAATATTAGGGAGTGTGTGCATGCCCTTATCTTCTGGCCTCTGCAAAGTCTGCTTACGTGTATTTCCATCCAGGTCACATGACTGACAACCAGGTTTCACGCTTCTTTTCAATATTAAATGGTATTAAAACGAATAGAACTTGGCACTCATTGTCTCTCAGCTGCACCTTGGCTGGAACTTGGCTTGTCTCTTGTATTAATTGTATCCTTTGAATAGACAACCAGTTCTCGGCTGCCCTGGCCTTTCTTGTCACTCGGCCAGCCAAGCCTCCTTGATTCCCTCTTGCTTCTCAGCTATTGTTTATCATCTGCGACACACGTTCAGGCTCTCTGTCCATGGAATCCCAGTTTGCTAAGACACGATGTGGAACATCCAGATTTCTCATGCTTATATATACCTTGGCGGCAGCGCCTGCAGTCTATATACCACCAATAGCTAGCTTATATGATCACTTAGTCTACTTGTGTAACTGGCTCTGTACAATTATAAAACGGTTCTGCATTTTCTACCGTGCTCTTCACACGTGTAATCTTTTTTTACACGTAACAGTTTACTCGATTCTTTACTTCGTCAATGGATTCTATATGTTCTCTTTACATTCTCCACAAATATCTCCTCTCAGTGTGTCACGTTGCATCATGTGACGTCACCAGTCTGCTTTTTCATTCATCTTGTCTCGCTCTTCAGGGATCTTTCCTAAGAGGATGTCAGCTTTTCGTGGATACATAAAGAATGGTTTTCTCAATGGATGCTTTGCTTTGAAGGCTGCTCGTGTTATCGGCATCATTACAGGTGTCACCTTCGTCACTATCTCTGGTTCCCAACATATAGGTAGGTTAGGGGCAGGGCTTCTAGTGGGGGCTTTTGGCTCCTCTTCTACAAAATGTCTCTGTAACCTGAAACTGTACCCTTTTCTTCTCTCTTGTGCTTGGGTGATGGGACTTACTTGTGTGTGGGACAGTGGTTCCTTTCCTTCTTCTCTGCACCTCTTGCAGCCGACTGGTCACTTCTATCTTCACTCATTTGCCACGCTGGTTCTTCGTCTTTACTTGAGTTAAGACCAACTGGTCTCCAGTGTAATAATCAAAGATCCTTAGACATCTTGGGTAGGTTCTATTAACAATTAAACCATTCTCCATGGCATAATTAGAGAACGTAGAAAGCAACCGCTGGAGACCAGCTCTGGTGTTGCCAAGAAGCAGGATATCACCCGCATATGATAGCCAAGGGACACAGAAATCTCTGAGGTTAGGAGAAATCAATCCGCACTCAGACAAGTACCCCTCAATATCTGAGATGTATACATTAAAGAAGCAGGGAGCAAGTATGCATCCCTGCCTCAATCCTACCTTAGTAGCGATTCTTCGTGACGTGTCCCCGCCACGATGTAATCCAATACGTACTCCTGTATTCTCAAAGGGCTATAATTAGCTTCAAAAGACCCCGGCAACCTCCAATCAGCCAACCTAAACCAAAGAAGACTACAGTTAACCTGGTGAAAGGCTGCTGAGAGATCGATTGACGCCACACATGTACACGCCACGCTGATTCCTGAATGGCCCTCAACGCTACGCCATTAATTGTTGAATGGCCCCGTCAAAAGCCGGTTTGTGTTTTGTTCAAAAGTTGTGTCGTGGCCACCCACTGATTAAGGTGAATAAAAGGATGTCTGGCAAGATCTCAGAGGGTGTGTAAAGTAAAGGCAAGGAACCCTCTTTTTTGATGGGGGCCTGACTCCAGAGAGCTGGGACACATTTATCGAAGGAAAATGGAGTCAAAGGCTACCCTTGTCATTGACGCTATGGTAGTTTGCTTTTGTCGGCAGTGGAGCTTCAGATAGCATGTATCATTTAACTCTTACAGGAAAAAGGGAAGTGAATTCCTTTCTAAGCATTAAATAATGCAATTTTATGTATTGCTAAACATAGCAATACATAAAATTATAGTCACCTTAGATGTACTAATCCACCAAAACACACCAAAATGTGCATAATCTGTTGTGATTTGTATGCAATGTTTTTCTTTGTGCCTAGCATGGCATATGTCATTGTTTTAAACATATTTTCTTATGCGAACTAATACAATTGCATTAGTTAATGCTTAGAAAGGAATTCACTTCCCTTTTTCCTGTAAGAGCTAACTGATAAATGCTATCTGAAGCTCCACTGCCGACAAAAGCAAACTACCATAGAGTCAATGACAAGGGTAGGCTTTGACTACAATTTCCTTCGATAAAGATCTCAGAGGGTTCATCCTCCTGATCCAGCATAGAACAATCTTAATTAAGGTTACCCACCAGGATGACGCTACCACTACGGAGTTTTACCATCGCTGGATTGTTTTGGTAATCATTTTCAGAAAGGATCACAGCCGGCCACTCCTTTATGACAATAAATGTTCACAAGTAATAGTTTCAGCCGTGCTTCAAGTGACAAAACTGGTAATGCCATCATCCCAAAGGGTACATATGGAATGGGTATAGATGATACCCCCAAAGTGAATTCAATAGCAACTGCCAACCCTCCTGGGGCTCTACCCGCCCTACTGGTCTTAGCCAACTGCGAGAAGACCTCACGCACATCTAACACCCCATAGTCTTATAGCCATGCTTCTTGGAGGAGAAGACAAGTACAATCATTTAACATAGCAACAACTTCACTGCTCGTAAATAAGTGACTACTCCCCCTCGAGTTCCATGACAGAGCTGTATACCCCTGGACCAAACCAACAGCCCTCTCAGATTCATAGTTCTGGTCTTCTGTGCAATGACGATGTCATGGGGGAAGATGTTCCCTTGTTTGTCTCAACACCGTCCCCTCAGAATTTATGACAGTCTTCAAACCTCCACCAAAATTTGATCAATTTAAATTTGGCTGATCGGCAATCATTTGAATATTGAAAGCAAGATTGTTCAAAATTGACCTCTCAGAACGACCCACTTCCATCACTGTTCTGGAATGAAAGTAGAGATTGGTCTTTTCCACCCGTCCTCTCTCTGGGAACTGTACCCTACTCAAGTCAAATGAAGTCAACAAACTCCGAGGCAAGGCCTCTGAGAAAAAGTCATGAGAACATTTCCCGATTCAAACATACGGCGCGTTTGCGCCAATGAGATTGACAGGTGGACTGCATGGGGAGCCTGTATTTTACCCTGATTATCGATCTCATTTTGAGCGGATCTATTTCCTACATTAGTACCGGCAGGCAGTGCGTGACTTTCACCAGCCGGCCTGGTAAAGCCACCTTGCTTGGTACGTCTATGCACATTGGACATCTGTTTACGCGCACACTGAGACTCCTGTCTGGGGAGTTTCAAAGTCTCACTACCTCAGGCATCTTTCAATGTGCTGAAAGGTCTACTAGCCCCATTACCCTGGGCATTTGCCAGCACAGCCACATTCTGAGCTGCCTTAGGAACATGCAGCGCATGCAAAAATGAATCGCAGCCCAAACATGGCCTTAAGCCTGCCTGGACACACCCCATCTCCTTGGAGCACCCCTCAGAGTTTGCAAAAGGATTACCAATCGGTGATTAACCCCTTCAGAGAATGTGCCAACAGTGTGGTCCCTCCCTGCATCCGGAGGACACCATGTTTAGAAAAATAATTATCCTCCACGCAAGTAGATTCTGAGGTACGCAAAATAACAGGACGCCGTTCCTTTTTGGTGATCAAGCCTTGGTTATTCCCCACATTTTGGAACATCCCATCACATCTTTAGGAGGAATCACTCATCATCATCATCATGTGAATTTCGGATGTGCATGAACAATCCATAAAAACAGTGCACAACACAAGAATACTTAACAATGTGTACACAATAAAACAGACATCCAGTAAAAGAAACAACCCCAATGAAGAATAGCATCTAGAAAGAGTTACACATAGAATTCATCTGGCGGTGTGTCTTGGCTCATTTTATGACTCTGTGCTTATCAAACATGTCCTGTGGCGCAAGCCACGCGTGGAGAGCCCACCCACAGCCAGTATATCAACGCAGGGCGATACTGTACACAGCCCTGTTTCTCAAGATCAAGTGCACTTCACAGTACTGCCTTTCTCAATAGTTCCTCCTTCCATTTAAGGCTGCACCGCAAGAAGTCCAGGGTTACGTTTGAGGAATATACCTATGCGCTGACTCAATCTCTAATTTAATGGGGAAATCGTCACTGCATATATTATCCAATACCCCAAAGCCCTTTATGAGACCCCATTGTTCCACTGATACACAGAAACAATCAATCGTGGAGCTACCTATTGCAGACGAGAAAGCAATTTTGCCAGGAATATCCACACACAGCTGCCCATTTGTTGCCCGTAGCCCCATTCATGAAAATAATGCCAAAGGCGCATCCCTCACTAATTCCTGCCAATTCTTATCTTCCATCCTTACGGGAGCCGGCATACCTACTAAAGCATCCGTTTGCAACCCCATCGTCCCCAGGATAGCCTCTGTTTGAACCCCCATTTCCAGTCGTACCACGGATTTACCCATTCCGCCTTCCTTAAATGGTCGAGTAAGAGTACATGCATCTTTTCCTGAACCTCCTCCAAATTCACAATACCACACTCCCCCGCTTCAGTGCGCTCACCTAAGCACATACTCTCTTCTAAGACCGGGTCATAACCCGGGTAAGTTGGTTCTTATTGTTTCCACCCATAGACATAGAATCAGATATTGTCAGGTTAAATAGGAACTTACGTGAGGAGGTATTTCTTTTTTAGGTAATTTTAAATTTTTCTTTTGTTTTGTCTTATTTACAGACCCCTTTCTCCCACCCTTCCTTCCTCTAAGGTCTATGATCTCTGCATAGCCCATCCTTCCTTCCCCTGAAGTAGTAAGGTCTATAATCTCTGTGTCTCCCAGCCTGCCTTCCTTCCTCTGAAGTAGTAAGGTCTATAATCTCTGCATCTCCCAGCCTTCCTTCCTTCCTCTGAAGTAGTAAGGTCTATGATCTATGCATCTCCAAGCCTTCCTTCCTTCCTCTGAAGTAGTAAGGTCTATGAGCCCTGTGTCTCCCAAGTAGTAAGGTCTATGATCTCTGCGTCTCCCACCCTTCCTTCCTCTGAAGTAGTGAGGTCTATGATCTCTGCATCTCCCAGCCTTCCTTCCTTCCTCTGAAGTAGTAAGGTCTATGATCTCTGTGTCTCCCAAGTAGTAAGGTCTATGATCTCTGCGTCTCCCACCCTTCCTTCCTCTGAAGTAGTGAGGTCTATGATCTCTGCATCTCACACCCTTCCTTCCTCTGAAGTGGTAAGGTCTATGATCTCTGCGTCTCCCACCCTTCCATCCTCTGAAGTAGTAAGGTCTATGATCTCTGCGTCTCCCAAGTAGTAAGGTCTATGTTCTCTGCGTCTCCCAACCTTCCTTCCTCTGAAGTAGGAAGGTCTATGATCTCTGCATCTCCCACCCTTCCTTCCTCTGAGGTAGTAAGGTCTATAATCTCTGCGTCTCCCAGCCTTCCTTCCTCTGAAGTAGTAAGGTCTAGGATCTCTGCATCTCCCAAGTAGTAAGGTCTATGTTCTCTGTGTCTCCCACCCTTCCTTCCTCTGAAGTAGGAAGGTCTATGATTTCTGCGTCTCCCACCCTTTCTTCCTCTGAAGTAGGAAGGTCTTTGACCTCTGCATCTCCCACCCTTCCTTCTACTGAAGTAGTAAGGTCTATGATCTCTACGTCTCCCAAGTAGTAAGGTCTATGTTCTCTGCATCTCCCACACTTTCGTCCTCTGAAGTAGTAAGGTCTATGATCTCTGCGTCTCCCAAGTAGTGAGGTCTATGTTCTCTCCGTCTCCCACCCTTCCTCCTCTGAAGTAGGAAGGTCTATGATCTCTGCATCTCCCATCCTTCCTTCCTCTGAAGTAGTCAGGACTATGATCTCTGTCGCAATCGCGAGCGATTGATCTCCCTCATTCGGGGTTTCCTTGGTCTTGTCCCCACCCTCTTGTAACAGCGGGGCAATACCCAACACCTCCACCAACGAGGTTTGCAAAAGCTGAACAAGAAAAGAATACTTTCCTCAGCAAATGTGCCCCCTAAATGAAAATATGGATGATTGGTAGTTCACGGTTCTAGCAGGCAATGAACGTTAAGTTAACGTGCACAGGGATTGACTATTTCGATGAGATATTAATAACCGAATAAGGAAATTCGTTCGAAGCTTGGATTTACGTTCTTGGAGCCATTGTTCTTTAGGGGGGATGGCAAAGGCTTTATGGACTTGGAAATGATGATGTGGTCATAAAAATAAATGTTACAATGCATTTTTTTTTAATATAGATTGACGAAGGAACTGAGAACCATATTGAGCGCCCAGACTGTAGGTTGGATTAATCTAATTCTCTCATCTGCCTCCCTCAAGGTGCGGCGTATTGAAGAGTCTTCAGGATTTTCCACGTTCGATCTGAGCTGCTAGTGCTTAGCAGTACCATTATCAATAAAATTAGTTAACTCAGTGGTGGAGGCCTCCATGGGTGCATCACATGTTTGTTGTATCACACGCTGTACCACCGAGTCTGATTCTACACTTCCATTATTAAGGCGAGCTGAATCTGGAAACTCAGTAGTACTGAGGTCAGGCACATGGCTTCCCGCAGATGGAGCATTGCTATCCGCCATTAACAACCGTGCAATGCCCTTAACCTGCATTCTTCATTTCATGCCTGCACTTGTGCCAGTTTATTAAAGGAAAGAATCTCTAATGGGACTACACTTCTATGATGACCCGGAAGCAAACAGTGAATCCCTGCTTCATACGTCCTTTCCCGGATTGATCGGCAGATAAAGTAATGGAAGGTTCCTCCCATGCATTGTGTATCAAGGCTGCCACGGTGACATGCTCCGGGCGGCCCGTGGGGCAGTTATTCTCCTTCATCGGATGTGTTTCCATGACAGCAGATCTATCTGTTGGCCGTTGGTTTCTTGCAGACGTTGCGCCATTATGCAAACAAGAAATATATCCAACACTTGCAATAACATGTCTAAAATACACGTATAGAAAAAAAATAAGTATTGATATATTTGCCTTTAAGAAATTTCCAACAAACTTGATCAGTGTTCCAAAATAAAAAAAGAGATTAAAAAAACTACACCCAGTGTTCTGCAAGTAGATAAGATAAAATCAAACACGTCTCGCTGGATCAAGAGGGAGAAACCCAACAGGGCCTGAGAAGCGCCCCGCGTTAAAACAATACCCAACCCTCAACTGTTCCCACCAGAGTGTGTTATACTTGGTTACCATCAGAATGTGTTATACTTTGTTCCCTCCAGAGTGTGTTATACTTTGTTCCCTCCAGAGTGTATTATACTTTGTCCCACGAGAGTATGTTATACTTTGATGGCACCAGAGTACATTATACTTTGTTCTCACCAGAGTGTATTACACTTTGTTCCCTCCAGAGTGTGTTATACTTTGTTCCCTCCAAGGTGTGTTATACTTTGTTCCCACCAGAGAGTGTATTATAACTTTGTTGGCACCAGAGTGTGTTATATTTTATTCTTTCTTGAGTGTGTTGTACTGTGTTCCCACCAGAGTGTGTTATACTTTGTTCTCACCAGAGTGTGTTATACTTTGTTCCCACCAGAGTGTGTCATACGTTGTTCCCACCAGAGAGTGTGTTATACTTTGTTCCCACCAGAGAGTGTATTATACTTTGTTGGCACCAGAGTATGTTATACTTTGTTCTCCCCAGAGTGTGTTATACTTTGTTCCCACCAGAGTGTGTTATACTTTGATGGCACCAGAGTGCATTATACTTTGTTCTCACCGGAGTGTATTATACTTCGTCCCCACCAGAGTGTGTTATACTTTGTTCCCTCCAGAGTGTGTTATACTTCGTTCCCACCAGAGAGTGTATTATACTTTGTTCTCACCAGAGTGTGTTATACTTTGTTCTCACCAGAGTGTGTTATACTTTGTTCCCTCCAGAGTGTGTTATACTTTGTTCCCACCAGAGAGTGTATTATACTTTGTTCTCACCAGAATGTGTTATACTTTGTTCCCTCCAGAGTGTGTTATACTTCGTTCCCACCAGAGAGTGTATTATACTTTGTTCTCACCAGAGTGTGTTATACTTTGTTCTCACCAGAGTGTGTTATACTTTGTTCCCTCCAGAGTGTGTTATACTTTGTTCCCACCAGAGAGTGTATTATACTTTGTTCTCATCAGAGTGTGTTATACTTTGTTCCCTCCAGAGTGTGTTATACTTTGTTCCCTCCAGAGTGTGTAATACTTTGTTCACACCAGAGTGTGTATTATACTTTGTTCCCATCAGAGAGGGTATTATACTTTGTTGCCACCAGAGTGCGTTATACTTTGTTCTCACTAGAGTGTGTTATACTTTGTTCCCACCAGAGTGTGATATACTTTGTTCTCACCAGAGTGTGTTATACTTTGTTCTCACCAGAGTGTGTTATACTTTGTTCCCACGATTGTGTTATACTTTGATGGCACCAGAGTGCATTATAATTTTTTCTCACCAGAGTGCATTATACTTTTTTCTCACCAGAGTGTAGTATATTTTGTTCCCACCAGAGAGTGTTATACTTTGTTCCCACCACAGTGTGTTATACTTTGATGGCACCAGATTGTGTTATACTTTGTTCCCACCAGAGTGTATTATACTTCAATGGCACCAGAGTTTGTTATACTTTGTTCCCACCACAGTGTGTTATACTTTGTTCCCACTAGAATGTGTTATACTTTGTTGGCACCAGAGTGTGTTATACTTTGTTCTCACCAGAGTGTATTATACTTTGTTCCCACCAGAGTGTATTATACTTGGATGGCACCAGAGTGTGTTATACTTTGTTCCCACCAGAGTGTGTTATACTTTGTTCCCACTAGAATGTGTTATACTTTGTTGGCACCAGAGTGTGTTATACTTTGTTGGCACCACAGTGTATTACACTTTGTTCCCACCAGAGTTTGTTATACTTTGTACCCACCAGAGTGTGTTATACTTTGTTCCTTCCAGTGTGTGTTATACTTTGTTCCCACCAGAGTGTTTTATACTCTGTTCCCTCCAGAGTTTATTATACTTTGTTCCCACCAGAGAGTGTATTATACTTTGTTGGCACCAGAGTGTGTTATACTTTGTTCCCACCAGAGTGTGTTATACTTTATTCCTTCCAGAGTGTGTTGCACTGTGTTCCCTTCAGAGAGTGTATTATACTTTGTTGTCACCAGAGTGTGTTATAATTTGTTCTCACCAGAGTGTGTCATACGTTATTCCTTCCAGAGTGTGTTGCACTGTGTTCCCACCAGTGTGTTATGCTTTGTTCTCACCAGAGTGTGTTATACTTTGTTCCCTCCAGAGTGTGTTATACTTTGTTCCCACCAGAGTGTGTTATACTTTGTTCCCATCAGAGAGTGTATTGTACTTTGTTGTCACCAGAGTGTGTTATAATTTGTTCTCACCAGAGTGTGTTATACTTTGTTCCCTCTAGAGTGTGTTATACTTTGTTCCCACCAGAGAGTGTATTATACTTTGTTGGCAGCAGAGTGTGTTATACTTTGTTCTCACCAGAGTGTATTATACTTTGTTCCCACCAGAGTGTTTTATACTTTGTTCCCTCCAGAGTGTGTTATACTTTGTTCCCACCAGAGAGTGTATTATACTTTGTTGGCACCAGAGTGTGTTATACTTTGTTCCCACCAGAGTGTGTTATATTTTATTCCTTCCAGCGTGTGTTGCACTGTGTTCCCACCAGTGTGTTATGCTTTGTTCTCACCAGAGTGTGTTATACTTTGTTCCCTCCAGAGTGCGTTATACTTTGTTCCCACCAGAGTGTGTTATACTTTGTTCCCATCAGAGAGTGTATTATACTTTGTTGTCACCAGAGTGTGTTATAATTTGTTCTCACCAGAGTGTGTTATACTTTGATCCCTCTAGAGTGTGTTATACTTTGTTCCCACCAGAGAGTGTATTATACTTTGCTGGCAGCAGAGTGTGTTATACTCTGTTCTCACCAGAGTGTATTATACTTTGTTCCCACCAGAGTGTTTTATACTTTGTTCCCTCCAGAGTGTGTTATACTTTGTTCCCACCAGAGAGTGTATTATACTTTGTTGTCACCAGAGTGTGTTATAATTTGTTCTCACCAGAGTGTGTTATACTTTTTTCCCTCCATAGTGTGTAATACTTTGTTCCCACCAGAGTGTGTATTATACTTTGTTCCCACCAGAGAGGGTATTATACTTTGTTGTCACAAGAGTGCGTTATACTTTGTTCTCACCAGAGTGTGTTATACTTTGTTCCCACCAGAGTGTGATATACTTTGTTCTCACTAGAGTGTGTTATACTTTGTTCTCACCAAAGTGTATTATACTTTGTTCCCACGATTGTGTTATACTTTGATGGCACCAGAGTGCATTATAATTTTTTCTCACCAGAGTGCATTATACTTTTTTCTCACCAGAGTGTATTATACTTTGTTCCCACCAGAGTGTGTTATATTTTGTTCCAACCAGAGAGTGTTATACTTTGTTCCCACCACAGTGCGTTATACTCTGTTCTCACCACAGTGTGTTATACTTTGATGGCACCAGATTGTGTTATACTTTGTTCCCACCACAGTGTATTATACTTCAATGGCACCAGAGTTTGTTATACTTTGTTCCCACCACAGTGTGTTATACTTTGTTTCCCCCCAGAGTGCATTATACTTTGTTCTCACCAGAGTGTATTATACTTGGATGGCACCAGAGTGTGTAATACTTTGTTCCCACCAGAGTGTGTTATACTTTGTTCCCACTAGAATGTGTTATACTTTGTTGGCACCAGAGTGTGTTATACTTTGTTGGCACCACAGTGTATTACACTTTGTTCCCACCAGAGTTTGTTATACTTTGTACCCACCACAGTGTGTTATACTTTGTTCCTTCCAGTGTGTGTTATACTTTGTTCCCACCAGAGTGTGTTATACTTTGTTTCCTCCCGGGTGTGTTATACTTTGTTCCCTCCAGAGTGTATTATACTTTGTTCCACCAGAGTATGTTATACTTTGATGGAACCAGAGTGTATTATACTTTGTTCCCACCGGAGTGTTTTATACTTTGTTCCCTCCAGAGTGTGTTATACTTTGTTCCCACCAGAGAGTGTATTATACTTTGTTGGCATTAGAGTGTGTTATACTTTGTTCCCACCAGAGTGTGTTATACTTTATTCCTTCCAGAGTGTGTTGCACTGTGTTCCCACCAGTGTGTTATGCTTTGTTCTCACCAGAGTGTGTTATACTTTGTTCCCACCAGAGTGTGTTATACTTTGTTCCCACCAGAGAGTGTATTATACTTTGTTGTCACCAGAGTGTGTTATAATTTGTTCTCACCAGAGTGTGTTATACTTTGTTCCCTCTAGAGTGTGTTATACTTTGTTCCCACCAGAGAGTGTATTATACTTTGTTGGCAGCAGAGTGTGTTATACTTTGTTCTCACCAGAGTGTGTCATACTTTGTTCCCTCCAGAGTGTGCTATACTTTGTTCCCACCCTTCCTGAGTGTGTTGTACTGTGTTCCCACCAAAGTGTGTTATACTTTGTTCTCACCAGAGTGTGTTATACTTTGTTCCCTCCAGAATGTGTTATACTTTGTTCCCACCAGAGTGTGTTATACTTTGTTCCCACCAGAGAGTGTATTATACTTTGTTGCCACCAGAGTGTGTTATACTTTGTTCTCACCAGAGTGTGTTATACTTTGTTCCCTCCAGAGTGTGTTATACTTTGTTAACACCAGAGAGTGTATTATACTTGTTGGCACCAGAGTGTGTTATACTTTGTTCACATCAGAGTGTATTATACTTTGTTCCCACCAGTGTGTTATGCTTTGTTCTCACCAGAGTGTGTTATACTTTGTTCCCACCAGAGTGTGTTATACTTTGTTCCCACCAGAGAGTGTATTATACTTTGTTGTCACCAGAGTGTGTTATAATTTGTTCTCACCAGAGTGTGTTATACTTTGTTCCCTCTAGAGTGTGTTATACTTTGTTCCCACCAGAGAGTGTATTATACTTTGTTGGCAGCAGAGTGTGTTATACTTTGTTCTCACCAGAGTGTGTCATACTTTGTTCCCTCCAGAGTGTGCTATACTTTGTTCCCACCCTTCCTGAGTGTGTTGTACTGTGTTCCCACCAGAGTGTGTTATACTTTGTTCTCACCAGAGTGTGTTATACTTTGTTCCCTCCAGAATGTGTTATACTTTGTTCCCACCAGAGTGTGTTATACTTTGTTCCCACCAGAGAGTGTATTATACTTTGTTGCCACCAGAGTGTGTTATACTTTGTTCTCACCAGAGTGTGTTATACTTTGTTCCCTCCAGAGTGTGTTATACTTTGTTACCACCAGAGAGTGTATTAAACTTTGTTGGCACCAGAGTGTGTTATACTTTGTTCACATCAGAGTGTGTTATACTTTGTTCCCACCAGAGTGTGTTATACTTTGATGGCACACGAGTGTATTATACTTTGTTCTCATCAGAGTGTATTGTAATTTGTTCCCACCAGTGTGTGTTATACTTTGTTCCCTCCAGAGTGTTTTATACTTTGTTCCCACCAGAGAGTGTATTATGCTTTGTTCTCACCAGAGACTGTTATACTTTGTTCTCACCACAGTGTGTTATACTTCGATGGCACCAGAGTCTGTTGTATTTTGTTCCCACCAGAGTGTGTTATACTTTGTTCCCACCAGAGTGCATTATACTTTGTTCTCACCACACTGTGTTATACTTTGTTCCCACCAGAGTGTATTATACATGGATGGCACCAGAGTGTGTTATACTTTGTTCGCACCACAGTGTATTATACTTTGTTCCCACCAGAGTTTGTTATACTTTGTTCCCACCAGAGTATGTTATACTTTGATGGCACCAGAGTGCATTATTGTTGTGATCTTGATGGTCGTGTAGATGAAGATACCTCAGTCCCCAAGTACCACACTGGTAAGAATAATATCACTACCAATGCAATTCTTGAGGCCACAGGTGTGGAGTGCCGTCAAGCTGGAACCAGGAACACCGGAAGGACCCCCTGACCGCTGTAAGGCAATAAATGATTAGGGCAGACAGTCACAATGATCACAATGCAATATGGTGGAAGAAGCTAAAGGGCTTACCCAAATGTGTTGGTCAGGATGCCTCAAAGGGTTATGGGAACAGAAGGGTCCTTGTGGGCACTCTTGATGGAATACACCTGTAGGTCAGGTAGCCAGTGGATAATCCGTAAACAATCCGTTAACAGTCCACGGTCGAAATCCGAGAAAACAATAACCAAGGTCCAATATCCAAAGTTCAAAAGTTTGTTCAAAGCCAAAGGTCGGGAAGTCTGAAGGTTAAAGTTCGCCTGAGCCTGAGGAAGAGACCAAAAGCAATCCTTGAAACGTTCCGTGGTCAAAGAAATCCGAATTCTAAACGAGATCCAAAACGCCGTGCAGCACTCCGAAAAGCAGCTGTGAAGCGTCTGTTCCGCATTTCCCCTGTCCTTATGACTGTGTTGAAATGGTCACGTGATACAGTCACAAGGGAAACGTGGGTCCACATCATGTGACCCTCGACGCTGCACGGGGAGTCTGCCAGCGATTGGCCGTCTGTTGCCGGCATTTGATCACCTAATCTGAAGCACTACGTGCGCTGAATTGTAGTCTCCGGGCGCCCGTGGACGGGTGCCGTCCTGGAGAGAAGCGCCATGGTTGATTCCAATGTAGGAAAGGTCGTAGCCGTCCTTGGTAATTCAGTTGCTGAGTGTGATGAATGTTATGGGATACACGCCGTATGAAGCGTGCAGGGTTAGGGGTGGTGGACGTGAATCTGGAAGGTTGTCTAGCCATGGTGTGGCAGGGAGAAGGCGTGACAGAGTCCCCCCCCAACGGCCCACGACCCCGTGGGCTAGAAGGATGGTCCCGATGAAAACGAGCAACCAAAAGCGGGGCCTGTACATCCCGAGAGGAAACCCAAGAGCGATCCTCAGGACCATACCCCAACCAGGCCACCAGGTACTGCAACTGACCCCTATAAAGACGGGAACCCAAGATGGCACTGACCTCAAATATTTCAGGGGATGACACTGAGACAGGAGCAGGCGGTGTAATGATACGGGTAGGAGCAGGGCAGGGCTTGAGCAGAGAAGAGTGAAACACTGGGTGGATCCGCCATGAGGCGGTAACGGAGAGGCGAAAAGCCACTGAGTTAATGACTTTGGAGATCCGGTACGGACCGACAAAGCGAGGGAGCATTTTACGGGAAACAGGAATGTGTAAATGCCGGGAGGACAACCACACCCGATCCCCCACCCGATACTCCGGAGCAACCAACTGTTTCTTATTGGCCGCTTTCTTCATGGAGACTTGAGATTCCCGCAAATGGACAAGGGTTTGAGCGTGAACAGTGACTAGATCGCGAGCACAGGCATTGGCAGCAGGGGTGGCTGTAGGTGTGAAATCTGGGAAAGGAAGGGTACGAGGAAGTTGGCCATAAAGGGAATAAAATGGAGAGAAGCCTGTTGAAGAGTGTAGAGCATTGTTATAGGTGAATTCCGCCAAGTGCAAGAGATTTAGCCATGTGTCCTGATATTGGAGGGTAAGGCATCGCAAGTACTGTTCTAGGGATTGGTTTACCCTTTCTGTCTGACCATCACTCTCAGGGTGGTAAGCGGAAGAGAAATGCACATCAATGCCCAGCAACTTGGTCAAAGCTCGCCAAAAACGAGAAGTGAACTGGGTACCCCGGTCAGACACTATAACCTGTGGCAGGCCAAAGAGACAGAAGATGGATTCTAAAAACAATCGGGCCAGTGTTGGTGTCGTGGGAATCCCTGTGCAGGGTACGAAACGGGCCATCTTGGTATAAGAGTCCACCACCACCCAAATGGTGTCATACCCCTGTACGCGAGGTAAGTCCGTAATCAGGTCCATCGAAACCGTGTGCCATGGCTTCGGGGGTATGGGTAGTGGTTGAAGTAGACCTAAAGGACGACCCCTTCAGGATTTACATTGGGCACATACTGAGCAGGTATTCACGTAACTCTCTACATCCCGTCTCATTGATGGCCACCAACACCAGCGTTTCAATAGATCCATGGTACGGCGTTGTCCCGGATGGCCATTGATCGCAGCGTCATGCGACCAGTTCAGAGCCTGGGTCCGCGTTTCACTTGTGGGCAGGAACAGTTTCCCATGTATAAACGGTAAGCCGTCCTGAACTATAAGATCCAATTCACTGACTGCATGACTATTGTGAACAACCCAGTGGCGTATGGTATTTAACATGGACGGTGAGGGGGTGCAGGCACAGATAACATGGCCTTCTCCTAGCAAGGTATCTGGGAACAAAGGAAGGGATTCCCCCCCTGGGGAGCGGGACAGAGCGTCTGCTTTACCATGAACCACCCCGGGTCGGTGTTTTATTACAAAATCGTATGCAGCAAAAAACAGATGCCAACGCACTTGACGGCTATTCATGCATTTCAAGGAAGCCAAATCCTGTAGGTTCTTGTGGTCGGAATAAATGGTGGTTTGATGTTTAGCCCCTAGAAGATGATGCCGCCATGTCTGCATAGCGTCTTTAATGGCCAATAGTTCCTTCTCCGTCATGGTATAGTGTATTTCGGATGAAGTGAACTTCCGTGAATGGAAAGCCACCGGGTGCAGTTGACCTGTGGTAGGGCAGGCTTTAGAGAGAACTGCACCTAATGCAAACGATGAAGCGTCTGCTTCCAGAACAAAAGGGCGTTCAGGATCGGGGTGCTGAAGAACAGGGGCAGTGGTGAACCTCTCCTTCAAGGTATCAAACGCTGTTTGATGTTCCGTTGTCCAATGATAGTGGACCAAAGGGCTGGTTAGTGCAGTCAAAGGCGCAACAATGGAGGAGAAACCAGCGATAAAACGCCGGTAGAAATTCGCGAACCCAAGAAAAGACTGCAGCTGTTTGAGTGTAACCGGAGCGGTCCAGTCCGTGATAGCGCGGACCTTAGATTGGTTCATGGTGAGGCCCCCGGGTGTAATATGGAATCCTAAGAACTCAACTTCGGTGGCGTGAAACAGACATTTTTCAGGTCTAGCAAATAGTGCATTCTTTTTGAGACAGGACAGGACTTCTCTGACGTGAATGACATGCTCTTCCAGAGTGGGGGAGAAGATCAGGATATCGTCTAGATAGACCACTACATATACATCTAGGATATCACTGAACAAATCGTTTATGAAATGTTGGAAGGTGGCTGGGGCGTTGCAAAGCCGAAAGGGCATCACCGTATATTCATACAGTCCTTGTCGAGAGCAGAACGCCGTCTTCCACTCATCCCCTTCTACCATACGGATCAGATTGTAAGCCCCACGTAAGTCTAGTTTTGTGTAGATAGATGCGTGAGACAATCTGTCCAACAACGTGGAAATGAGCGGGATGAGTTATCTGTTCTTAATGGTGATGGAATTTAGCCGCCGATAATCGACGCAAGGGTGCAGATCACCCTCTTTCTTCGGAACAAAGAAAATGGGACTTGCTGCTGGAGAAGAAGAGGGACGGATGTGACCTAACCGTAAAGCCTGTTGGATATAATCCTTCAGGGCCTGTTCTTCTGATTGGGACAGTGAGTATATGCGACCCCTCGGTACCGGAGCTCCCGGTATTAAGTCGATGGGGCAGTCATATGGCCTGTGAGGCGGTAGGCCCTCTGCTGAGGCTTTATCAAACACCATATGGAAGTCCTGGTATACTGAGGGTATCCCAGCTGTGACGGCCCCAACAGTATGAGATAAAGTGGCAATGGCTGTGGGAATACCGTCTTCCAAGGTTAGGGAAGCCACGGCTCCTAGTACTCTTGCGGGACTGGACAAAGATTCCGACTCTACCAGGCAAAAATGCTGACAGACCTCGGATTCAAAAAACACTTGTCCGGTACTCCAATTTATCAGAGGGTTGTGTTGTTTCAACCACGGTATCCCGAGGATAATCCCGAACTGAGGGGTAGTGATCAGATCAAAAGTTAATGTTTCTCTGTGGGTACCTTGGATTACTACTTCCAAAGGAGCAGTCTGTTGCTTGATGGGGCCAGAAGCGAGAGAAGTACCGTCGACGGCCTGCACTGGTTCAGGACGTTCTTTGGTGATCAATGGTAGGTTGAGTTGTTGAGCCAGTGAGATGTCAATAAAACAGCCAGTGGCACCTGAATCTATAACAATGTGAACCGAATGCATGCGTTCCCGGGCTGGGATCAGCATAGCCTGAACCAGCACTGGTTTAATGGGACCAAAAGTGATATCAGAGGGGGTTAGTGGAATGCTCGCCCGTACCCCTGATCTCAGGGGCGAGCCTTCTGAAAACCCAGACTTTTGTTTTTGGGTCGGCGAGGACATTCTTTTACGTAGTGGCCGCTGATACCGCAGTAGAAACAAGCATTGTCAGTACGTCTATGTTCCTGTTCAGTATGAGTAATGGGGCTACGGATCCCGCCTACTTGCATGGGTTCTGGGGTTTGATCAGTTGAGGGGGAAGTGTGATGACCAGAAAAACCTGCTTCTGCCCTTCGCTCAGTCCTTCGGGCATCCACCTGTAAAGCCAGAGCAACCAGATCTGAATAGATAGCCGGAAGGGATGGGACGACTGAGAGGGCATCCTTCAAGGTGCTACTCAGACCCCTATAGAATACAACCGCCTTTTTGTTTTCAGGCCAAGACGTCTCCGCAGATAGCTGGTTAAAGCGGGTTATGTACTCTATAAGCGTCTGTCTGCCCTGAGTGAGGTCCAAAAGTTCCAAGTCATGGGATTGTGCCCTATATCTGGTGTCGAAGAATTTTGCCATTTCATTAACCAAGAGGTCGAAGTTGTATAGGGCAGGATGGTCGCTTTCTAAAAAAGGGTTTGCCCAAGTGGCTGCCACTCCTGACAAATGCGAGAGTATAAAAGCTGCCTTAGTGACGGAATCAGGAAATGCCAAGGGCCGGCACAAGAAATGGAGTTTGCACTGATTTAAGAAAGTGCAGTATTTCCTAGGATCTCCATGAAACCTTTCGGGGGCTGCCAGGGGAATGGGGCTAGGGAGTACCACAGGAGGGGGCAGAGAGGAAGCTGGAGGAACTGTGGGAGGAACAGGGTTCTGGGGGGGCAGCGTCCCCAAATTCGGCATCAACGGGTAAAGGATGTTGGACGCTGTTTAAGGCGTCCAGTCTATGGTGAATAGCGGTGGTAGCTGTGGCCATATCAGTCCTAAGGGCTGTGACTGCTTGCATTAAAGCGGCCACTGGGTCTCCGGCAGAAGTATCCATCTGGCGACCAAAAGGCTTCACAGTCTGTTGTGATCTTGATGGTCGTGTAGATGAAGATACCTCCGTCCCCAAGTACCACACTGGTAAGAATAATATCACTACCAATGCAATTCTTGAGGCCACAGGTGTGGAGTGCCGTCAAGCTGGAACCAGGAACACCGGAAGGACCCCCTGACCGCTGTAAGGCAATAAATGATTAGGGCAGACAGTCACAATGATCACAATGCAATATGGTGGAAGAAGCTAAAGGGCTTACCCAAATGTGTTGGTCAGGATGCCTCAAAGGGTTATGGGAACAGAAGGGTCCTTGTGGGCACTCTTGATGGAATACACCTGTAGGTCAGGTAGCCAGTGGATAATCCGTAAACAATCCGTTAACAGTCCAGGGTCGAAAGCCGAGAAAACAATAACCAAGGTCCAATATCCAAAGTTCAAAAGTTTGTGCAAAGCCAAAGGTTGTGAAGTCTGACGGTTAAGGTTCGCCTGAGCCTGAGGAAGAGACCAAAAGCAATCCTTGAAACGTTCCGTGGTCAAAGAAATCCGAATTCTAAACGAGATCCAAAACGCCGTGCAGCACTCCGAAAAGCAGCTGTGAAGCGTCTGTTCCGCTTTTCCCCTGTCCTTATGACTGTGTTGAAATGGTCACGTGATACAGTCACGAGGGAAACGTGGGTCCACGTCATGTGACCCTCGACGCTGCACGGGAAGTCTGCCAGCGATTGGCCGTCTGTTGCCGGCATTTGATCACCTGATCTGAAGCACTACGTGCTCTGAATTGTAGTCTCCGGGCGCCCGTGGACGGGTGCCGTCCTGGAGAGAAGTGCCATGGCAGATTCCAATGTAGGAAAGGGCGTAGCCGTCCTTGGTAATTCAGTTGCTGAGTGTGATGAATGTTATGGGATACACGTATGAAGCGTGCATGGTTAGGGGTGGTGGACGTGAATCTGGAAGGTTGTCTAGCAATGGTGTGGCAGGGAGAAGGCGTGACAATTATACTTTGTTCTCACCAGAGTGTATTATACTTTGTTCCCACCAGAGTGTTTTATACTTTGTTCCCTCCAGAGTGTGTTATACTTTGTTCCCACCAGAGAGTGTGTTATACTTTGTTGGCACCAGAGTGTGTTATACTTTGTTCCCACCAGAGTGTGTTATACTTTATTCCTTCCCGGGTGTGTTGTACTGTGTTCCCACCAGTGTGTTATACTTTGTTCTCACCAGAGTGTGTTATACTTTGTTCCCACCAGAGAGTGTATTATACTTTGTTGCCACCAGAGTGTGTTATACTTTGTTCTCACCAGAGTGTGTTATACTTTGTTCCCTTTAGAGTGTGTTATACTTTGTTCCCACCAGAGAGTGTATTATACTTTGTTGGCACCAGAGTATGTTATACTTTGTTCTCACCAGAGTGTGTTACACTTTGTTCCCTCCAGTGTGTGTTATACTTTGTTCCCACCAGAGTGTGTTATACTTTATTCCTTCCTGAGTGTGTTGTACTGTGTTCCCACCAGAGTGTGTTATACTTTGTTCCCACCAGAGTGTGTTATACTTTGATGGCACCAGAGTGCATTATATTTTGTTCTCAACAGAGTGTATTATACTTTTTTCCCACCAGAGTCTCTTATACTTTGTGCTCAGCAGAGTGTGTTATACTGTGTTCCCTCCAGAGTGTATTATACTTTGTACCCTCCAGAGTGTGTCATACTTTGTTCTCACCAGAGTGTGTTATTTTTTTTTTGTTTAGCTGATAAAATCAACCTTTCAAATTTACAAAATGTTATTCAATTCCATGTAGATAAAATTTGAATTAATTGTTTACAATCAAGCATAACCTGACACACAAAATTAAAAATTCCAGTTACGAATATAAAGCAAATAAGAATATGGATAAAAATTGATAATTGACATCTCAACTTGAATAAATTGATCAGACAAATTGCATCGTTCGACTTTGTACAAAATAAACCATAAAAAATAAAAATATTCACTTAGTGCAGTATACAAAGTACAGAAATTAGTTGTACTTCAACTAAAACAATAACAATGGAATACATTTAGAATTCAACTAGCAACACAGTATCAAATACTCTCAGACTTGGCACAGCGAAATAGGAAATTCATTTCCTGAATGGTTTACATTATTAAGTTAAATTTGAAGTAATATCACATCCAAAAATTATACAATTGCCACTTTTATGGCCAACCTAGGAAAAGAAAAAAATTGTGGCCATATATCTGACTGGAAAAGCAGGTTTAGTTCTTCAAAGTAATTTTTGAAAAGGACTTTTCGCAAAGAGTCTAATTGAGAAGAGTAAACCAAACAGTGTTCCAGAGTTTCCTTTTGATTAGGTGTTTTACAGAATCGACAGATATTTAGTTCCATCACAATTTGTTTCCTCTTGGCCACAACATCTAAAGTTGGCCATAGGTTTAGTCGAAAACAGAGAAACTTGTTGCGAAAATTGGATGATGGAAATTTGAGCAAATAATCGGCCATAGTTTTGTAAGACTTATGACCAAACAGCCTGCGATCAAAATATTTATACGCTAGGCACTTGGATTGGTTAACACACCAATCATATTGATGGATCTTGATTTTGGCATGGGCTTGGTTGGTTAAAAGTAGTTGTAGGTCTATTGCGGCATCCGCCAAGGCATTCAATGTAAATTTACACCAGATTTTGGAAAACATAAAATGTCGAGACAGTAAATAAATGGCTACTTTGCTGGGGGTGTTTGGATGGTTTAACGATAACAGACATTTTTGTAGGAAAGCACAACATTACCAAATGACATGCAAATGCAATGAAAGAGATCCTAACTCATAGCGAATTAAAGGAAGAGTCGTGCAGATCGGAAAATGCAATACTTGCTTCCAAAATAAAGATTCCAGTCTGTCCCACCATGAGGCATCTCTAGGAGGAATTGCTTCGGAGCCATATGTCAATATCGAATTATTTTTTGATGGTAAAAGCATAATACATCCTTTATAGTAAACTTTCCAAATGTGCCCAAAAGGATTTTAGCTTGGGAGATTAAGGACCGAAGTTTGCCTCGCAGATTTGGTTCATAGTAAGGGTAAGTTGAAGATGCTGAAAATGTTAGGCTTAGATACTTGTATTGCACAACTTTGTCAAGGGTGTCCTCCTGTAGCTTCCAATTATATGATTTTACTTTGGCGCTGGAGTTCCATTTGGAAGTCATTGTTTGGGTTTTACTTATTTTTATAATGAGATGGTTCTCGTTTACATAGGTTTCCAAGCCATTTAATAAATTCTGCAAACCTATGGGGGTTTCAGAGATAAGAACGAGATCATCTGCATAAAAGAGATATGCAATTTTATGTAAACCCAGGGATGGCGCGTCGCTCTGAATGAGACCCAGAGCCACTCCCAAATCATATATAAATAAATTGAAAATAGTCGAAGCAAGAATACACCCCTGCTTTAGCCCTCTAAACGTATTGAATTTAGTAGTCATGGTGCCTCCATTAGACAATCTGACCTGTATAGAGGTGTTGGTGTGTAAGAGAACAATTAGGGCCACAAGTGATGGAGGGCAGTTGTATTTGAGTAATTTGTTATACAGTAATAGCCGATCAATTGGATCAAAAACAACCCTAAAGTCCACAAAGGCTAGGTACAGGTGATGTCTTCTGGCTGCGTAGTCAGACTAAAGCATATGCAAAGTTATGATGTTTGGTATGGTGCCCAAACTGGTGACAAAGCCTGCCTGAAGGGGATCATTATGATGTGTTTGGGCAGTCCATTTGTTCAACTCCCTCAGAATTAGGCGAGAGAATATTTTTCCCGGTGCATCCAATAGCGCAATTGGTCTGTAACTCAAGGGCTCTTTTCTGTCTCCTTTTTTATAAATAGGGACTATGATTGAATGGGTCCATGTTGGGGTAGGGTTTGTGTTTTGTTGATGATGGAAAAATATTAATCAAGATTTCGCCCAGATCGCTGGATGAGCTTTCAGCATCCTATTTGATAAACCATCCGGGCCACACGCCCCTGACTTTCTTGCTTTTTTAATGAAATAACAGATGTCATCTAGCTCATAGTGAAGATGGAATTTAAATGGGGTTTTAACAGAGTCTAAGGATGTGCTCCCATCAGGTACTTTGTATCGATTGGAAAAATGTGCAATCCAAGCAGATTCTGAGACTTCATTCGCTTGGGAGATGACTTGAGACCCTACGGTAGCTTGATTAAGAAAAGACCAAATTCTGGCTACGTTTTTGTTTTGTACGGCACTTAGCAAATGCTGGCCAACCGATTGGTAGAGATTAGCACGCTTGAACTTAAGCCAGTTTCTATATTTGGTTCTGATATTTATTAGAACTTTGAACCTAATGTCATTTGGAAGTTTCATTGCTTCTCTTTTTTGGGTTCGATACAGCCTTTTTCGAGTGTTTAATTCTGCGTCAAATACGTGCAGTTATGGAGTACCATTACCATTATTTTGGGAGGAGGGAAGCGAAGAAATTTGAAAGGCATGCATCATATCAGAATATACAACATCGTTAGAACCATTGTTTAAACATATTCTGGCAGCTTCCCTATTCAGACATGAGTGAAAATTACTTAGAGAGTTTTCTGTCCATCACAGTCTGTTACCTGCATTGTTCAACGTAAGATAACCTTTGGAGAGTTTGTCTCTCTGTACAAAAGGGTATGTCCATTTAGCAATTAATGGCTTATGGTCACTCACAGAAGAATTAACAATCTTAAAATCAACAAAATCTGGAAAATAATTGGCATTGGTATATACATAGTCAATGATGGACAAAGTTGTGCCTCGCTGCCAAGTTGGACCGGGGGGGGTGATATCAGACCGGAAGGCTCCATTCAGTCTAAGCAAATTGTGGTGTTTCAAAAATTGGTTCCATTTACACAGTCTACTCGGGTTGTTTTTAAGACTATTGGAAATACAATCCAAGTTTAGATCACCTGCAATCAGGAATTTTGCGACTGAGGTGTCCATTATGATTAAATTGAGGACTTTGTCTAGATCTTTCAGGAAGCATCCGTCCGTGATCCTCACCGGATTCCAGTACACATTAATGATGGCATAGATGGTTGCATGTACTTTTAGTCGTACCATTTGGATGAACATATTGGGAGAAGCCCAGGGTGTAATAGAGGTGTTAGCAGTAGATTGTATAGCTACAAGTAGACTGGCTGAAGGTCTGCCACAATGATTTATTTTTGGAGGGAATGATGAGTACATCATGATCTTCCCAAATTGGAGAAGTTATGAGCGAAGTCTCTTGAAGTATTACTAGTTGGAATTTGTCTAAACCACGGTTGTTAATATTTAATAAATGTGTATGTCCTCTAGAATTCCAACTAAGTAAAGCAAATTCTTTAGGAGGTGTGGGTAAGACTAGTTACTGTTGATCAAACTGGTTATCTGGAAATCGGGAACCTTTCTTGTTCTGGGACAGACTTTTGCAAGTGTTTTGGTGGGGCACTTTAACAATCATTTGATGCGTCAAAGGCTGGTTTTTAGAATCAGCATCCATAATTAGCTCGAAACCCAAATCAAAAAGTCGTTTTTTGGCAGCCCATATGGCATTCTAAATAACTCTGGATTGCATCCAGATTCTTCCTGCATGAAAGTTTGAATGATTACAAAATTCCCCCAAATCTACATCCTCAGAGCTAATATCTTCTAGTTGTGGTACATCAGTGAATATAGACAATATTGATCTGCGGCTCAATGCATATTGTGCACTTGGAGCTGGTCGACATGACAAGATCAAAGAATAGTTGGTCAAAGGTTTTTGATTTGCAAATGTGGGCAGTTTAGTTTTTCAATAACTGTCGGAACAGGAGTTGTGAAGGTTGATTGCTTAGAATCCTTGTAACAGCTCTAATATTTCAGGGGCAAGTTCTGCTAGCAACGTACGTTTCTTTTCCCTTGGGGATTCTTGAATCAAGTGATGCTGGTGGGCTTCACTACTGTGATTCACTATTGCTGGAGTTGGTTTTTGTGAAATAAGCAGAGTAGATTTTGGAACCAGCAAGACTTGTTTCTATAGAGCCTGGGAAGGTGCAGCTTTGGAGGCAGTACCCTCTAGAGAGAGACTAGGTCTCGGCTCAATTGGGTGATGTCTATCCATGTATGCATCTACCGCCCGTCTAATTTCTTGACGGTTGTTAAGACGGATTTCTGAACTCTGTCCTGGTGGCGCAGAAGTTCAGAAGGCCAACCTAATTACTTGGAACAGGGTAACCTCTGGTCGAGCCAGACCAATCAAGGTAGCGATCGCGGCGGTCAAGACTAGGTCTCAAGAGGGGTGAGGGTGACTGAAAGCCCGCAATGAGCACACAAAGCAAGATCGCTTACAAACTACTCCAAACAGTTGTTATATTAAAAATATATACACATTTATTTCAAGGCCTTTAAAACAATGACCGTAGCGAGAAAATCACAATATAACGATAGTAAACCAACACATACCATATCAACACAATATATATACAAATACAACAAGTCTCAAGCGTTATATGCACGAAATGTGTAGTCTACCTAAAAGGGAGGGAAAACAGGCAGTGCGCAATAATGCTTAGACCCAGTTCGCCTTCAGAGGCACCTAACTAGATGGAAGTCCGAGCCCTGCGAAGAGTGGAGCCTTGTGCTCAAAAGTACCTGCACGCGCTGGTGCCAACGGGCAAAAGGAGAATCTCTTCGAGGGAAATCAGGCAGTTCAGTTTAGTGCACAAAAGAAGAAGAACACGTTCCGCGACTCAAGCGCAGCCTCCACAGTGGGCACAAGCAGAGCGCGAGTACGGAAAAGGGTGCTGTTTGACACAGCGGGGAAAAGCAATGGGCTCCTGCAGGAGGGCGACCAGATCCTGGCTATGCCACTCACCGGTCCCCGATGCAAGCAGGCCCAGTCTTCTCCGCGTCCGTTTCAGTAGCTGGCAGGTTCAGAAGAGCAGGGAACGCCTCGTCGTCGTGTTGAGTAAAAAGACGTCCCAATCGAAGAAACCCGCACAGTTTGTTACCACAGCAGGGCAACGGAGCGGCCGTGTGTATCTGAGCCAAATGTACACTACTCACTTCAGACCTGGGAATGCCAAGTGTACGAAGCGTGTGAGAGTGACAAGGACTCGAAATACTACACAACCTGGCGGCGGTTACAGAGCAAGACTCCCGTGTAAGCTGGTCAGTCAGCTGGATGGCCCAGAGACACTTCCGAAGGCTTACTGGCAGGAGATGGTGAAGATGCCGAGAATAGCTGTTCCCGCTATTCCAAGGGTCGAAGTACCAGTACAGGCCTTCTGGTTCGATCAAACGTGAAAAGGGTTTCACAAGGCGACAGCAGTGCAGAGGAGAAGTCCTTCAGCGGGTCACCAGCGATTCCTCGGTCCAGCCTCTTGGTTGCAGGATACTTGGCTCCTGTATTCCTTCGTTCGTGGGAACTCAGGAGATCGACATGGTAGTGGTGTTTCCAGCCCCCTCTTATCCATGGTTCCCTTCGCGCCAAAACGGAGGGGACCCAATGGGAGATCCGCTCATCAACACTCACACCATTCGTGGACCAATCACGGACCACGCTGGACCCAGGCATTCACACCACCCTAGACTCTCTGGCACCCAGGATGTGTATTGGGACCAGACATCCCAGCCCACATCCTGGAGGCACACACAAGACATGTAGAAGCCCGCGAAAGCATCCGTGTTTCGCAGGAAAGTACATGCCCAAATAAGGAAGGCCCCGGGTCGGCTCGACCTGGGGAAGGTGAAGGGAGCAAGACGGTCAGCGGACAGGACAAAGGAGCCTCGTGGTCTGGCCATTTTGGGAGCCAGGCCACCATTTTGGGATAAGCGCGGAAAACACGCTTAGAACGCCAAAAGGAGCTCAAAACACAAGAAACGATCGCTGCCACCATTCCCGTCCCTGAATCACTTGCACCGATCAGATACAATCCTAAACGAGTATCTAGGACCTGTAGAAGGCTAGAGACCCAAGAGAGCTGTAACTTAGCTTACAGTGCCCTCTTGTGTCATGTTGCACGAAAGCCGCAACATGATAAAAGAAACTACGGGAAACAGCGTTCCCCGGTACTGACAGTCTTAAGGGCATGTCAGTTTCCCCGTAAGAAAGGAGCGAAAGCCCAGAGGAGTGCCGCAGAAGGCTGCACTTCTCTGGCAAAGTCAAGAACAAGGTGAAAAACAACAGTAAAAAGTTTAGGGGTTGCCACATGGAAGGAAAATTACCTACAATTATGAAATCTTTCCTAACACTGGTGTAATTTAGTGATCAGGCGCGCCGATGCATCATTTGGATGTTTATCATTGGTTCGAGCAGCATTTGTTGAATTGGAAGGGGGAAATGTATGGGTGCTAGTTCCCTCAACTTCTCAAATTAGCGCATCAAGAGAAGCGTAGGGAATTATAGATTTTACACCAGATTGAAGATTAGAGGCAGTACGGAGCTTGGCTAATTGGTGGTATTTTTTAGTCACAGCAGATGAAGCAATTAGCGTACTCTTCTTGGGAGTTTTAAGATGTTTTAAAACGTTTTTGGTTCTGGATGAATTAACCTTCCTCGGAGCTTGCAAGTTTTTCTATTTTTTGCACGAATTCTCAGCAGAGCGTTGCTTGTCGCCCCTTTCGAAATTCTTGATGAATATTGTGAACGGGTTCCTTGAAGGAGGGACCGATTTTATTGGAGTTTTGGGAGTGAAATCCTATAAAGCTGTATTGATCGCTGGGGCGAGATCAGGTTTGATAATACCTTTAATCAACGGTAAAGCTAATGTTAGAGCAGGGTTCAGTGGAGAGAGATGCCGAGGTACCGGTATCTCTCAGATAGTTTGAGCTCCAGGTGACACCGTTGTGGCAGGGGGCTTTATTCTAGGAGCGGTTGAAGGTGAACCAGACATTCTTTGCTGTAACAAAATGCTTGCATCTGTTTGCAGGCTATAATCCTATGAAGTTGTTTTGTTTGGGCCTGAAATTTACCATTTAGAGATTCAAACAATTTGTATGAGGTTTGCAATGCTATATTCATAGAAGTTAAAATAGTATTGACCAAGTTTGTATCCGCGACCACATCCCCTTTATTACACGGAATAGGTGGAGAAGAGGATGGTCGTCGGGGATTTGGCGCAAGATATGAAACTTCAATGGCAGAGCAATTTAAGTCAATATCAGAGAACATCACCGGTGAATGGGAAAAGTTCTGTTGCATGCCATCAGGAAGTAAATGTGGCGAAAAGCCTGATTTGCTGACGTTCAGATCGATTATTGCTACCTCTGAATGTGTACACAACTCAGAACTGATTTCGACATTTACGGGGGCCGACGCCGGCATATTGTGCAACATGACACTATCGACACTGAGACATGGGTGTTAGAGTCACAGTGCGGTAGGTTAACAATGTTGTTTGCAGCTTGGTTTTCCATTGGAGTGCTAAATGCATCCTGCCGAGGCAGCATACTTGCAGTCAATGCACTGGGGAGATTAGCAGTAGACCGCTTAGAGCACACAGGGTATGGACCATTAACCCCGGATACAACTTTGGGTGAGTTTACGGCACTACATTTGGGAATATCTTTGTAAAAGTGCCGAATATCAGACACAGGCGAACCTCTGAAATCCTTTGCACCCACGATCCATTACTGGCGTAGAACAAAGTGCCAGCGTCGATTTTCTTTTTAGGGGCAGTTGACATGTGTTTAAGGATGATTTGAGATCACGTTGGAGTAAAGAGGCCGGCACTCCCACTTTTAACGGAGGAAGCCAGGATTGCATATTGTGATTTAATGGGACTTCATCTTTGATTGAGGGATGAATACGGGCAGTCTGAGGGGCCTTGTTGCTCGCTAGGAAGCTAGACAGCGAGACAGCACCACTCCTCTGAACGCACGCGCCGAACAGGCATGGGTGGTGATGATATGGGGGCAGCTGGAGTTGGATGGAGGGGCAGGCTGCAAAAGGGGCGGGCCAGCAAAGTCCACGTGAAGAATCTGCCAATAATGGCCCCACGAGTCATCAGGAAGGCAGAAAAACGCCATAGAGCAGAGCACCACAGCGAGACAGAGTGTGTTATACTTTGCTCCCACCAGAGTATGTTATACTTTGTTCCCAGCAGAGTGTGTTATACTTTGGTCTCACCAGAGTGTATTATACTTTCTTCCCACGAGAGTGTGTTATACTTTCTTCCCACGAGAGTGTGTTATACTTTGATGGCAGCAGAGTGTGTTATACTTTGTCCCCACCATAGTGTATTATACTTTGATGGCAGCAGAGTGTGTTATACTTTGTTCCCTCCACAATGTGTTATACTTTGATGGTACCAGGGTGTGTTATACTTTATTCCTTCCCGAATGTGTTGCACTGTGTTCCCAGCAGAGTGCATTATACTTTGTTGGCATACGAGTGTGTTATACTTTGTTCCCACCAAAGTGTGTTATGCTTTGTTTGCACCAGAGTGTGTTATGCTTTGTTTGCACCAAAGTATGTTATGCTTTGTTGGCACCAGAGTGTGTTATGCTTTGTTTGCACCAGAGTGTGTTATGCTTTGTTTGCACCAAAGTATGTTATACTTTGATGGCACCAGAGTATGTTATACTTTGTTCCCTCCACAATGTGTTATACTTTGTTCCCAGCAGAGTGTGTTATACTTTGGTCTCACCAGAGTGTGTTATGCTTTGTTCTCACCAGAGTGTGTTATGCTTTGTTCTCACCAGAGTGTGTTATGCTTTGTTCCCACCAGAGTGTGTTATACTTTGTTCCCACCAGAGTGTGTTATACTTTGTTTGCACCAAAGTATGTTATGCTTTGTTCTCACCAGAGTGTGTTATACTTTGTCCCCACCAGAGTGTGTTATACTTTGTTCCCACCAGAGTGTGTTATACTTTGTCCCCACCAGAGTGTGTTATGCTTTGTTTGCACCAAAGTATGTTATGCTTTGTTGGCACCAGAGTGTGTTATGCTTTGTTTGCACCAAAGTATGTTATGCTTTGTTGGCACCAGAGTGGGTTATGTTTTGTTGGCACTTGTAACTCTCTCAGTGCCAAACGCGTACCGCACACACATGCCCGGTCTTTCTCTTATTTCAAGTGAGCGAGTGCCTCCAATCTCCACCAATGACATCATTTGTTGCCCAAACAGAAGTCTGAGCTCGCGCACCCACAGCCGGCCATTGGCAGGTCCCGCACTCGCAGTCTGTGCCGACACGATACTCATGCGAGCGTTACTCCGTGGCAAACGAGTCTTCTAAAGGAAACTGTGTATACATGTAAAATATGTTAAATTGTTTACCACACGTGGCACACGTGGCATGCAGCCAATGGAAGCTTCTGCTGCTGGGCACGAACCCTCCCCCCGTCCCGCGGGACTCGCGGACGGCAGGCTGCCCCCACTACGCAATGCCCCCTCAAACTCGTTCTCACCAGCCTCTGCTGTGATGTGCACCAACTTTGGGCAGAGTTTACCACCCACAGGCAGGGTCGGACTGGCCTATAGAGCAATGGGCCCATGCCCAAAACAAAAACACAAAATGCTTTTTGTCAAAGTGGGCCACTTTTCTGGCCAATGTGGGTCAGTTGGATGAGTTTGACCAGTATTAGTGAATTAATATTCTTTCACATGCGCAATGTGCATCAGAGTTTATCAAAAACCTCCCCCTTGGGTACTACTCAATCAGTCTGTCACAAAAGGATTGAATTGTCATTTGCAACTGTGGGCCACTTTTTCATTGGTGCCCTAGACAGTTGTATGGCCCAGTCCGACCCTGCCCACAGGTTCGCTGAGAGGTCGCTTTGAAGGTTAGGGCGAGGACTATCAGACACTTAGAATCAGCCACCCCTCCCCCCCGTCCCCCGACCCCCCACACACACTCCCGTCCCACCTGCGAAGGCTCTTTCCCAGAACCAAATATTCGTCCACTCCAACTCCACTGTGGTCTCTTCGCCTTTAGCGCTTGGGGGTAACCCCTGTGCTGTTTTAAGCACTACATCAGAAAACTACGAATAGCGCAACTTGTTTTTCCTGCTACTCTTACCTTCTCCTCCAACCGCCCCACTCCCTTCCTTGCCCCCTCCTCTTGCCCCCGAAGAATTCGCCAACAGGTTCCAGCGTATTTCCTCCCTCGATCTTCGGCTGTTCCTATGTTGCCTGTCTCTGCAATCCTCGTGTACAAACACGCGTGCCCATTTCTACACACGTGCCCATCTTTTCTTGTTTTGCCGAATGTCCCCAAACCCTCCTGGGTCATTTTGAGCAAAACCTGCTGGACCTCTTTTGGTACCCAGTTATCGCCCCCCTCTGCCCCACCACCCTGAGTGGGTACAATAACGTTCTATTATGGGCGGAAAACACAGGGGCAACGCGGTATTAGACGCGGAACAAAAAAAAACAATTAAATAAACAAATAACTATTGTCCGCCTATCAATGTCTGTGGTATAAAGTCTTCCTTGGTCCCTGGAATGCCTTTTTTGTGTTGATGTATAACTTAACAGCGCTATAAAGTGGCCCCCTTTAAAGCACTACATTCTCATTCACTAAACAGAGCTTTGTGTCATATGTCCCGTGAACACCCAAGTGACAGACAGGGTGCACAGATGCCCTTACAGCGCCTCTCGGCAGACCACGTGACTTCTTCCACCTGTTTTAAAGACCGTTCCCTGGCAGCATAAATCACTCAGTGGGACTGTAAAGTGCTGCCCCTTGCTCCCAAAGAAGCCCATTAAGAGCGCTCTAATGGCAAATAAAGTTTTACAGGCCCGCCCTAAAGACCGCTTACAGGTGCATCGAGTTAATGATTCGCTTCCGGGGCAACTGGCGGAATTTCTGGTGTGTGCACACACCGAGCATTACTCTGTATGCCTGAGAGTTGCTCTGCCTTAGGTTCCATGACAGGAAGCATAGAGAGGAAGGGCGCTGAGGGAGGGGTGAGAGGGGCGAGGCGACGGCCCTTCACATGAGTGCACAGGACCAGAGGCTGAGGCGGAATGGCCAGTCTGTGCAGTACTCTGGCCCCACTGTCCCCCCACACACACCTTTATCGAGCGCTCGGTGCATCATTACGTCATAGTATTTCATTAAAACGTCAGTGGTAGATGTCAATGCATTTGAGAGACAGGCTCCCTGCAGTTCCTCAGTACTTCACCCTCACAGCACCTCCTCCTCACAGGCCAGTGGCCCATCTCCTCCTCACAGTCCAGTAGCTCATCTCCCCCTCACAGGCCAGTGGTCATCTCTCCCTCATAGTCCAGTGGTTCATCTCCTCCTCACAGGCCAGTGGCTCATCACCCCCTCACAGTCCAATGGCTAATCTCCCTCTCACAGGCCAGTGGCTCATCTCCCATTCATAGTCCAGTGGCTCAGCTCTCCCTCATAGTCCAGTGATTCATCTCCTCCTCACAGTCCAGTGGCTCATCGCCCACTCACAGTCCAGTGGCTCATCTCTCCCTCATAGGCCAGTGGTTCATCTCCTCTTCACAGTCCAGTGGCTCATCTCCTCCTCACAGTCCAGTGGATCATCTCCTCCTCACAGCCCATATGCTCATCTCACAGTCCAGTGGCTCATCTCTCCCTCATAGTCCAGTGGTTCATCCCCTCCTCACAGTCCAGTGGGCCATCTCCCCCTCACAGTCCAGTGGCTCGTCTCTCTCTCATAGTCCAGTGGTTCATCTCTGCCTCACAGTCCAGTGGCTCTTCTCCCACTCACAGTCCAGTGGCTCATCTCTGCCTCATAGTCCAGTGGTACATCCCCTCCTCACAGTCCAGTGGCTATTCTCTCCCTCATAATCCAGTGGCTCAACTCCCCCTCACAGTATAGAGGCTCATCTCCCCCCACAGTCCAGTGGCTCATCCCCCCTCACAGTACAGTTGCTCGTCTCTCCCTCATAGTCCAGTGGTTCATCTCCTCCTCACAGTCCAGTCGCCCATCTCCTGACAGTCTAGTGGATTATCTCCCCTCAGAGTACAATGGCTCATACCCTCACAATCCAGCGTCTCATCTCTCCCTCACAGTCCAGTGGCTCAACCCCTCCTCACAATCCAGTGGCTCATCTCCTCCTCACAGTCCAGTGGCTCATATCCTCTCACAGTCCAGTGGCTCATCCCCTCCTCACAGTCCAATGGCTAATCTCCCCTTCACAGCCCAGTGGCTCATCCCTTCCTCCCGGTCCAGTGGCTCGTCTCCCCCTCACAGTCCAGTGGCTCATCTCCACCTCACAGTTCAGTGGCTTGAACATATGGCCCTTAAATAAGTAGCATATTGTGCAGTAGATGGGATGAACAGTAACTCTTGCACCAAATAATCAAACCAACTGAGGAAGATGGCAAAGTCGTTTTACTGTTATATTATCAATTGCCTAATACAGGGAGTTACAACGGACATCGCAAAGCATTCTCTCGAAGCATTTAATAAAAAAGCATACCTTTATAGTAACAATTCATCATACGTGATGTCATCCTACGTGGCAAATAAGAAAGACCTATGAGGGATTCTGATTGGCTCAATGGGAACATCTGAGTCTACTTTCTATAAGAGGCAGGTTGTGATTGGGTCTCTACAGTCAGGTGGACAACTCACACCCACCCCTAGTGCAAGTCATCGTCAACAGCTATTTGACACACAGCTCATCACTGGCTACCAAAATATAAAGCTCTTCATTATATGGCCTTCTATGATTGGTTGGCATGCCTGTGCCCATACAGAACATCCGGCTCACTAGGAGCATGTAAGCTGGTACCACAGGTGTCAGTGGGTGGACTTTGACAGTGTTGCTCCACCCAGTTAGCCCAACATCTCTCATTGTCCATGCCTTCTGCCATGGAGATTGCCTTTGAACTTGGCCTTGTATTGTATTCTCGCTGCTGGGAATATGTGAGAGTGTGAGCACACGCTATCTTAAGTCTAGAGCTGCATGGCCAACTTCTATTTCTATCCATAGCTCACGTGACAGGAGACGGCAATTCCGCTCATTTTCTAGCATTTAATTGTATTAAATTAATAAACTTGACACTCAGAGTGTTCTTTCTTGGCACCTTAACAAGGGATGACTCATCCTCTCACGTTCACTGTTCTTCTAATATAGATACATCCAACTACCTGTGTTGCCCAGAGCACACCTATTAAGTAGCTTCATTCTAGGAATATGAAGGATGATTAGTGGGGTGCCGGGAGAAAAACAACCTTGACACTGGGTTGTGTTAACCAATGTAAAACCAGCAGATGTCCACACACTTGTGGAACTCTCCGTCCCCTGCACACCCTTTCAATTGTAAATACAATCAATACCCATTTGTCTTATTTAGTGGCTTCTTCAAAAAATGTGTGTATAAATACTTTGGAAACCAATTATAACAAAAAAATGATCAATTTAATTTTACTTTGTGGTGCTCTGTGCAACACATGTATTTGAATTTAGATTACGTCCCCTAAAACATTTCTTTAGGGTGTGACACAACAGCCATAGCAGCACACAGCATAATATCTAATAACCCATCTACCCTTAAGGTATGTCATTTTAAAAGATTAATGCAATCACAGAAAAACATGCTACTACTTTGGCATTCAATGAAGAAGAGGCTTCACGGATATTAGGCCTTTTAAAAGAAATTGAAACTACCATTCCCACAACAACCAGTCCAGAGAAATTAATAACACAACTGGAAAGAGTCATCAGCAGAGAAATAGCACAAAAACTGCATGCGACCACACTAGCGCAATATTATCGTGCCCAAAGAATCCCGAGAGGTTTAGGAGTCTATTTAAGACCTTCTCTGTGCAAGGAAAACCCCGATTTTGTAAAGAAATGGGAGCAAATCCTAAATAAATGTTCACTGGACCTAATATTACTGACGATTGAAGAATTGGCTAAATCGGTTAACACACTGGACAAAGAGATTGAGGACCTGACAGAACAACTTTCCAAATTTAAGAACAAGGAGGAACTGACAACCATTGTAGAGGAAGTTAACAAAACATTAGACGATTATAAAAAGGACATTTAACAACTGAAAGTCCAGAAATTCAGAAGAGATACATTGGACTACCTGCAGGACATAGTATCTTCCTGGTAGGACTACTACACACAAACTAAATCAGCACCAAATAGAAGACCACACCCAAATCGGAAAACACCAACATCAGGACAAGAGGAAAGTGGATCAAGCAGTGAAATACCAACCAGTGGAGACAAAGTTATCCATTTCGAAAACATGGACACAAGATCAACCATACATACATCACAAGAAGCTGCAACTTCTAAGGCACAACCAATTACTTCTTTTTTAGAAAAAAGTCAACACGAAGAAGCAATAAGAAAGCTAAGACCGCAAAACAAACCAAACAACTAGTGGTGAACATTTCATCTAAACAACTGACAAAAGATCAACTGATTTAGGCCTATCCTTCATACCCACCCAGAACTCCAATTTATTGGAAGAGAAAATTGATCTACATAGATTAGCGCGTACAATGAGATTAAAAGTCTTTTTTGACACACAGATGGCAGTGGACACTGAACAAGAACAACATCAATACTTGGAAATCAAGCCCAAGAGTTAGTTTGACCCTCAAGTCAACAACATAACCATCAAAATGTTTGAAGAACAGATGACTAGGGATCTGAATAGAGTAAACTTCACCAGGTCTAGAAACTACAACACAAGGGGACGTCAACATGAAATTATTAAAAATCTAGCAGACGAAAGAAGTCTGACACTCAAACCAGCAGACAAATGAGGCGTCATAGTAATCATGGACACCACCTAGTACGAGGAGAAGATCAAGGAACTACTAGCAGATGAGAATACATATATTAAAATCAATGATGATCCAGTACAGCAAATTTCAGAGATCATTGAGACAACACTTGAGAAAGCAATGGAATAAAGATGGATTTCCAACAAAACCAAACAATGTTTGTCAAATAAACACCCTATCACTCCGATTTTTTATGGATTGCCCAAAATACATAACAACTTGAGGACCCCACCACTTAGGCCCATAGTAGCAGGGACGGATAGCATCTTCAACCCATTGGCAGTGTATGTGGACAAGGCTCTACAACCATTAGTGCAAGCAACATCTCTACGTCTAGAGCTGATAATCTTGGGTTCACACATAAACATCAAAGAACTAGGCCAGGAATTCTCCTCCTTCAACATTGACGGAAATATTATCAGGGTTTCCAAGGAAGTAAAACCCTTGGCTTCTTCCTGGATTCCAATCTATCATCTGATAAACAGTTAAAATCCATGGCCTCCACCACTGCCTTTACTTGCAAAATGATAAGAGCTGGCAAGCCATTCCTCCTGAACAACAGTTGCATGATCCTGGCCAGAGCACTAATTCTCTCCAGGATCGATTACTGCAATGCCCTCTACAGCGGTGCTAATAAATAGACCATCTAGAAACTACAAACACTACAAAATAGTGCCTTGCGAGCAGCGCTTGGCATAAATAAAAGAACACACATATCTGCCATCAGACGTCAACAAAAATGGTTATCCTCAGAAAACAAAATACAATTAAAAATGATCTCTTTGACAGACAAAGCTCTTAACAATGCCGCCCCAAGCTACCTCATGAACAAAATACAGAAAACAACCTCTATTAGACCAACCAGAGTTACCAACACTAACTGTCTAGTAGTATCTAGATTTAAGCTAACCATAATTGGAATTGGTGGTAATAGCTTCCCTGTGAAGGCTGCTAAAACCTGGAACCTACTATCAAACAACTTGAGAGCAGATCAACCCTACCTACTATTCAGAAGGAACGTCATCCAACATTTCATCTCTAATGACCACTAGTCACCCATCTGCACCTCCCCACCCTACTTCTAGGTTCTGACACCTGATATTGATCCTATTCTCCTTGTTGAAATATGATATGTTATCTGTACCATTTTTATGTAATTCACAGTGTTATTTTATGATTCTTGTATATTATTGTATCTTGTATAATTTGTAACTTTGTACGCTTTGATTTATCCTACTTGCTGCACCCTGCTACCCACGGGTCTGGAGCGCATTAGAAGTTAATAAAACAAACAAACAAACACACAAGGTTTTTTTGCCTCAGAGGCGAAGGAAGATTGCCCAAGGTGGGCAGCCAGAGTGAGAGAGGAAACGCAGGGCAGGGGTCCCAATGAGAAGGATTTCTGTCTTACTGGCATAAAAGGCAGAGATTGTTGGAGGCACACCAATCCTGAATCACGGATAGACAGTAGGGAATGAGCGAGAGAGGAGAGGAGCCTGAAGGAAAGCTGAGTGTCCTCTGCATAACACTGAAAGTTAGAGGAGAAGGTAGAGATCAGGTGAGCCAAATGGGCCAAGTAGAGGTTGAAAAACCGGGGTGAGAGGATAGAGCCCTGGGGAACGCCACAAGTAGAGAGAGGTGGCGGAGAGAATGGCACAAAGTTGGACCTGGGAACAGCAGACCAAGAGGAAGGAGGTTCGCCACTTCACGGCCTGATCCGTGATTCCCAGTTTTCCATGTAGTCGATTGATCAGGAGAGCATGGGTGACTGTGTCGAAGGTAGAGGACAGATCAAGGAGGGTGAGGACAGAAGGAATGATGGAATCAAGGTTAAAGAGCAGATCTTCACAGGTTTTTAGTAGAGCAGTTTCCATGCCTCTGATAGTTCTGAAGCCAGACTGATCATCATGAAGGCAACAGATTCAGTGTGGAGAGTAAGCTGGGATATGGCCAGCTTTTCCGAGAGTTTGCCCAGGAAAGGAGTGATGGAGATTGGGCGATAGTTTGCCAGGCAGGTAAGATCGGCAGACGGCTTCTTGAGGAGTGGGTGCACATGGGAGTGCTTAAGGGGAGAGGGGAATGTTCCAATGGCGAAAGAGTGATTACAGACATCGGCCAAAGCTGGAGCGAGGGTGTCAATATGGTCTTTGATGGTTCTGGAGGAGCAGGGGAACACCTGTTTGGATGACACTTTCATAGATGAGACTTGTCTAGAAACCTCGTCAGGTGTTGTCAGAGAGAAAGAGGAGAAAGGAGGAAGAGAGGTAGAAATGGCCAAAGGGGGGCGTAGAGAGGACGAGAGAGACGAAGAGGAGATAGAGGAATGGATGTCCTGAGTTTTAGTGGAGAAGTGAGAGGCCAGAGCCTTACAGAAGCCTGGGAGGCAATAGGAGAGGTAGGTTCCTTGCAGATTTTAAAGAGTTGGGCCGTGTTGTTAGAGGCCCCAGAGACCCATGCTTTAATGTGTGCTCTCTTCTTGATGAGTGTTATTGCTTCAACTGGCATTTTGGTGCAACCAGTCTAGGTATGTCTAATTGTGGCCTGACATGCTTTACAGTAATGTTATTACTTGTCTACACTGGTGTACATTGTGCAGCCAGTTGGACATGTTTTCAATGTGGCATAGCTTATTAATAGAAAATCATTAATGTTCCTGTGCACCGTTGGTGACTTGCATGTATTGGATTGGTGTTACCCTATAAAACAATTGCAAACACTCCGTGGCTTTTTAGCCAATTTTTCTCAGAAACGATGGTGTACATTGCATTAAAACACATATTTATAACTTTCTCCTAGTAGTGTGTGGCACACCCCTTCTGCAGCACATTTGTGCATATTGTGCTAGCGTGATAATCTAGGACAGACAAAGTGTGGCGCGACCTGTGATTTTTTGCTGAGTTGAGGGTGGGGGGTTCAGCATAGCTCGCAGGGGGTCCCCTTATTTTGTGTTACTGCACTGCTTTTCAGAAGAACATTGAAAGAAGGGCTCCCTTGCCATCACTGTTGACCGTTTTGTCCCACCAGAGAAAGTTGAGGTTGTTGATGGCCGAGAAGAACCCGCCAGTGGGTTTCCCGCCACCCGAAGTCCACAAAGACGCCAAAAAGTGAAGATCCGAAATCCAGCCATGGTCGAGTACTGATCATCGACGCTGACGCCGATATCCGACAATCGACACCAGCTACCTGGCCTACGTTCTTCAGCAAGTCTTCTTTGCGGCAACACACTCTTTTCTTCGAGGGCTCTTGACGCCAAGGTTCACATTTCTTCGAGGACTCTCGACACCCTGTGGCTCCTGCTTTAAAGGGAGTCCACCCTCGAGGGATTTGTAAACGAACCATCAAAACAACTCTGCTAAACTCAGGTGCATTGGGGTAGTGGAACATTAGTGACCAGGAAACAAGTCTATTTTAACATTAATGAACTAGGCTTGTTAATACACTTTATTACAAGTTGCCCAACTGGGGGGATCCTCACACAGAACTGCGTCTTAGTAGCTAAAGCATCATTCTGCCATGGTTTAACCCAACTTGTCTTCCTTCCCATGATCTATGCTGATACACATTGTTATATGATTTGTGTGCCATTATAACTGTCAGCAGTTGATGCATTATAAAGGAGTCAATAGTTAAATGTGGTACCACATAGACATTGTATATATTTGCCATATTAGAATTGCCAAAGTACAAAGTGTGTTATTAATTGATGTGTATATCCTTAACCTTATTTTTATATTAAGAACTGTGTTAGCACATAACGTAGTGTGTGGACCTTCCTTTGTGGGGGCTTGGGCACTACACTGTACTTAAGAACCAGCCCGCATCACCTCCTGAGAGCTTAAGCCTTGGTTGCTTGTCCATTCTACCATATAGAGAATCTTGGCTGGGGTGCTCTGTGCTTCTACTCTGCCATATAGAGGGTATGGGTACAGACACCCCCTCCAGTCTTTACAATGTCACCTATCCATACACCTTTGTGGGCTGGGAACCTTGGCAGTGCCCCGTGGGTGCAGCATTAATGCCACTATGAGCACCTACCACAGTGGCCCACTGCAACTAAGCAAACAGATCTGAAAGATGAGAATAATTATTAATATTTAGCTGGAAGATATTATTCTCACTGTCAACAAAGAAACATTTCATGAAAAGCACAATTTGTGTCTCCTCTCCTTATCTTCCTCCATAAATCCAAGGTCTCCCTCAGCACCCCATGCACCACGAGTACCAGCACCACTGGAGGGGTGATCTAAGGGTGCAGATGGGGGGGGAGACTGGCGCACAGGTGGCATGGTGATTACTAGAGACTTTTTTTAGTCAAGAAAATAAAAAGAAAACATAGCTTTACCTAACTCTAAGAGGGGTTTCCTTTCCTCAACTAAAAGGCGTCATGGATTGGTCAAGATGTCTGTATAAATCAATTGTCCAACGTCCTGTGTCAAAAACCTACTTCTAACTCTCACACTATTTCTTTTTGAAGTCTGGGAGCTCTCCCCACCCCATGACACAGAAGTCTCTAAGCTGGAGGCCACCATGCAATGGGGTGGGGTAGCTCTGTGATTTCATTAAGAAATAGTTACTTTTTGAAGTCACTCTGCCTTCATGAAGAAGGTGTTTCCATTGTGGTTCGGTCCTTAAAGGAGATCATGTCTTAATGAAGTCAGAGAGATTTCAAAAAGTTACCATTTCTTTTTGAAATAATAGGACTCCCCTCAACTCCATGACATGTGTGTGTGTGAGTATATGGTGAAAGGGTTTTCAAATAAATGTATAGATGGCTGCCAATGGTGAAAGGGTGCATAATGAAATGTATGGTTGGCTTGGTGTATGTGTGAGTGTATGCTGAATGGGTACATACTTAAATGTATAGGTGGCTGCCTGTGTGAGTGTATGGTGAAAGGGTGCACGCTTAAATGTATAGGTGGCTGCCTGTGTGAGTGTATGGTGAAAGGGTGCACACTTAAATGTATGGGTGGCTCCCTGTGTATGAAAAAGAGAAAAAGCTAATCTGGAATAATAAATCAATATTTCTATTATACTACTTACAATGTAGAAATATTTTTTTTAAATTATTGTTTTTCATCAATTGCACAACATCAGAACAAACATGAACATATGGACCAAGCAATACAAGAATGGTGACCTGTCTACATGGGAATGTGCAGTAGCATGAACTCATATATTAGTATAATTGCGTACAACAGTGCAAGTGTGTTCTAGCACAGAAGGTAACCACAGTTTCAATGATAATTGTATCTACGTTAAACCACAAATATAACCGATTGGAGGCACAAATTTGATTTAAAAAAATAGTGTCTTCCGGCTACTTCAAAAATCACCTATGGTGTGCCTGTATCGTGAAAGGGCACACACTTAAATGTCTAGGTGGCTGGGTGTGTATGCGTGTGTGTGTATGGTGAATGGTGTGTGTGCTTGTGTTCAGGGGCAGGATGCAACCTACATTTCGGGGGGTGCTAACCCTTTAAATGTTGGGAGAGGTGCTAACTTCACAGGTGGTGGGGGAGGGGCAAACCTATTTGTGTGGGGGTATCTAACTCCTTTATGCATTCTAATGAGACTATTCTAGAGCGGCTTCAGTATTACAAGCAGTAAACTCTCTCCTTTAAGTCTGAAAGCATCCACTTATGGACTGCTGTGAGAATAAGCGGTCTCCTGTCCCCTCTATACCCTTCCAATCACTACCCTGGCATGCAAGTACTAAACCCACATCAAGATTTCAATTGTCTAAAGAATTATGCATTTGAATGCAGGTACTAACCCTGAAATGCTTTACTTCAGTAATTGTTGGGCCTTTCTTAACAGTGAAACCCTAGTGCCCTTTAACATCTGTGTCCTGTTCTGTCCGGCAACGGCTCTGTCTGTCAGCCATGCCAAGTCAACATGGCCCAAAATTTCAGGAGGGTTTTTGTGGGGAGGGCTGAAGCCCAGTCAGCTTCATGGTATTATGCCACTACTTGTGTTTAATTTCTTGGTTACTTATTGGTAATCTTCATTACTCATAGCCCTATTCTTCCTCGTCCCACTACTTGTGTACTTGCAATATTGGCCTTAACGACCCAAATAATAAACACGCCAATTCAATTGCAGCTCTACTCAATGACCACGGGTTTACCCAAAAAGTCCTCGCCCCTACCCACATCAAAGGTAGAACCCTTGACTGGTTTTCAGACCTCAACTGTAACATTACCATTACTGACATTGTCCCACAACTCTGGACGGACCATTATTTAATAAACTTTACCGCCACACTTGATCTTCTTAGCCCCAAAACTATCAACATGGCACCCCCCCTCACCAGCAGAAGTAAAAAATATAATACTGCCGAAAAACACATCCCCCCTCATCCTCCCAGCTATTAATAACTTGGACAATAATACCAACCCAGACATTCTAGTGGATACCTTCAACAAAGCTATGACCACGGCACTAGATACCATCGCACCATCCAAACTGCGTAGAGGTAAGCAAGAAGCACACCTGAATGCCTGGTTCACACCCCAACGTAAGGACTTAAGAAAAAAAAAAAGAAAGCTCCAAGCCACCTGGCGCAACTCACCCACCGAAAACAACAAAGTTAAACTAGCCCAATTCTCCAAGTTCCATAAGAAAGAAATGATCAATACAAAAAAAAAATCTATTTAACGACAGAATCACAAAAGCTAATTCCAATACCAAGGAACTCTTTTCCATCCTCCGGGAAATGGAATCTCCCATACAACCGGTAGATACCACTCCCAAGGACAAGACATGGTGTTCCAACATACAAAACGCCCTATCCAACAAAATCACCACCCTTCAACACAAAATAACAAAAAAAATGACTCTCTGCCCATCTCTGTTCAAAAACCACCACTACCTACCAAGCCAAATACTATCCCTCCCTTAAGTTTCAAAACTATTTACACTATTGACACTGAAAACGTCATTCTCTCCTTGAAACCGTCCAATTGCGAAGGCGACAGCTGCCCAGCGCAAATAATAAAGGATGCAGCGAGGGACTTAGCCCCTTTTATATCGAAGCTCATAAACTCCTCTTTTAAATCAAACACAGTACCTACCAATTTGAAAGAATCCTGGGTCCTCCCCCTACTCGAAAAACAAACCCTTCATCCATCCATCCCAACTAACTACAGATCCATCACTACCGTGCCTTTCCTTCTCAATATCATTGACGGAGTGGCCTACTTACAAATCCAGGACTACCTGGAAGCCAACCACCTGCTAGGCTCTCGGCAATCTGGTTTCCGTCCCCTCCATGATACCGAAACAGCCCTGCTAGACCTCAAGACTAAAATTAAGGAGCTGAAGGACAGCGAAAAAATGGCATTGCTACTTCTACTGGACCTGTCTGCAGCCTTTAACCTGGTGGACCATGCAGTTCTATGCAACTCAGGCTTGCTGCCAATTTCACTGGGGAAGCCATAGCATGGGTCCAATCCTTTCTAGCTAATTGAACTATGAGAGTCTTCTCAACCTCAACCTGCGCTGATCCGATCCAAATAACATGTGAAGTCCCACAGGGATCCTGTGTCTCACCCACCATGTATAACACCTTCACCAAGCCACTGTTCTATAAATTGGATAGACTGGGCGTCACCTACACAAATTATGCATATGACACCCAGATCCTCATACCGCTTTCGGGCAACTATGAAACGGACCTGGCTTTGGTGAACAAGATATACATCCTCATTCAGGCATGGAAGCCGACCCACGGCCTCTGCCTGAATGATGATAAAACTGAGATACTGCTCCTCGGATCCGACACTAACCTAAATAAATTATCCCCAAACTATGCATCTTTTAACAATAATAACAATATCATTACAGTTATGCCTGTAGTAAAAACACTAGGCTTCTATCTAGACTCCTCCCTCACCCTTAAAAAGCAAGCTAGCTTCCTCGTCTCCACAACAGCTTACACTTGCAAGCTAATCCGGGCTGCCAGACCTTTCCTCTCCAGGGCCAGTTGTATCACCCTGGCCAACGCTCTAATCATGTCCAGATTAGATTACTGCAATGCCCTGCACTCTGGAGCCAACAAATATGTCACTGACAAACTACGACTGCAAAACAATCCCTAAGAGCAGCGCTGAATATCCCAAATAGAGACCATATCTCGAAATTCAGGAAAGAGACACATTGGCCAAAAATAAAAGACAGAATCTTCCTAAAAACCATCTCCATCACATCCAAATGCCGAAACAACCTCGCTCCCTCGTACCTAGCGGATAAAATCTCAAAGGGAACTACGACCCAGCCCACCAGATCTGCCAACTCATTCATGCTTGAAACCCCTCGATTCAAGCTGACTACGGCCGGAGGAACCAGTTTCCCAGTCAAAGCTGCGCAATCCTGGAACTCTCTCCCTATTGACCTCAGACGCCCACTACGCTGCGCCAGACTTAGACACAAGGCTATCAATTGGCTACGCACCAATGACCTATAACCTCCTCGTTCCGTCTCTGACACCCCACCATCACCCTATACTTAGACTATGGTCAGAGCTGATCCCCGATTTGCACCTGATCAGCTAGATCCTGTATTAGACACGGCATCCATATGTATGTACACTGTATGTACACTCTTTAAGGCCCAGTCTGGTCCTGATTTGCACCTTGATCAGCTATATCTTGTATCATATGTTGTATTATACACTGTATTATATCGCATTGTATTATATTGTATCATTCTCATATGTATGTACCTGCCTGTAACTAAGCTTTGAGAATTCCTGTACTGTTGCGCCCATCTACCTAAGGGTTTGGTGCGCATTAACAAATAAATACATAATCAAACAAACAATAAAAATAATAATAAGCTAAGCCTAATTACCTGGCTAGACTGGTATTTGGGTGCTTCCAATCTAGCCTTTTCTTACTACAGCATTGTATCTTTTACTGGGCATCTGTGATAAAATAACCGTGATAACTGTCATTGCTTTGACTGCCATTTTGGTGTAACCAGCCTAGCTATGTTTAAATGTGGCCTGGCATGCGTTACTGTAATAGGTTTGTTTGTTTGTTTGTTTGTTTATTAATTTGTAGGGTGCACCAAACCCTTAGGTAACTGGGTGCAACAGAGTACAAAGGATGCTTAAGGCTTAGTTACAGAGTGAAGCGTACCTGCATACATACATTGAATCATACAGAGTAGAGAGTACATACATGCATACATTGAATCAGGGTACAGACAAGTGCAGGAGAAGGTTTCAGGGGCAAGTGCATATTGGTTAGTCATACTGGTTGTTGGATCGTAGCCAGTTGAGAGTGTTGCGCCTGAAGCTATTGTAGGACTAGTCTGTTCTAAGATCGAGTGGGAGTGTATTCCAATATTGGGCAGCTTTTACTGGAAAGCTGTTTCCGCCTGTTTTTTTTAACCTGAATCTGGGTATCTGTAGACAGTGTGAGTTAGCCGCTCTGGAGGAGCGGGTCGATGTTCTCTGACTATTCTCTCTGTAAGATACAGGGGAGCTGCCTTATTGAGACACTTGAAAGTTAGCGAGACTGTTTTTAGTGTGATCCTGTCACTTATTTTTAGCCAATGGTGGTCTCTTCTCATGTTAGATACATGTTCTCTAGTAGGTAGGTTCAGGGCGGTTCTCACGGTGTTATTTTGCAGTGTCTGGATTTTGTTAGTGATGTATTTGCTCCTAGGTATAGGGCATTGCAATAGTCTAGCTTTGGTAGTAGTAGGGCATTGGCGAGGATAATACGGCTAGATTGTGTTAGGAAAGGTCTGCATGATCTAATACGTTTACAGGTATAGGCAGTAGATGATGCCAGAGAGTTTACCTGTTTTCTCAAGGTTATGGTGGAGTCCAAGTAAAATCCTAGTGTTTTCACTTCTTTGGCTACTGTGATTATGTTGCTATCGATATTGAAAGCAGAATAGCTGGCATCTAGTTTTTTTTAGGTTTGTGGTGGAGCCAAGGATCGGAATCTCTGTTTTATCATCATTCAGCCAGAGGCCATGGGTTGCTACCCAGGCCTGAATGAGGAGGTATATTTCATTTACCAAGGCTGTATCATAGACAAAGTTGCCCGAAAGGGGAATGAGGATCTAGGTGTCATCTGTGTAGTTCGTGTAGGTGACAGCCAGTCTGTCCAATTTGTCAAATAGGGCTTGGTAAATATATTATACAGAGTTGGTGAGACACAAGAGCTTTGTGGGACACTGCATGCTGTTTGGATTAGGTCCGCCGATGCCGATGGAGGAGGAGGTATAGGGGATTTTAATTCCCGAAAGGTCACAAATAGTTCCTTGGTATTGGAGCTGGAATTAGAGATCCTTTTGTTGAAAAGATCCTTTTTAATACGGATAATTTCTTTTTTGTACTTATTTGCAAAGTGATTAAGTTGCAATTTGTTTTCCTCGGTGGTGGGGTGTCGCCACAGGGATTCTAATTTTCTCATTTGCAGTCTTAGTGCTTTAAGGTGGGGGTAAACCAGGTGTTGAGGCGTGCCTTCTGTTTACTCTTGGGTAGCTTGAGTGGCGCGATGGTGTCAAGGGCCTTAATCATGGTGTTGTTATAAAGATGCACAAGGAGATCGGGGTGTGAGTTGTGCGGGATAGCATTAATAGTAGGAAGGAGGAGTGGTAGGAGTTTGTTAGATGTGACATCTTTTTTGGATCTAGTAGGGAGAGGAGGTGCCATAACTTTGTCTTACGGTATTTGTTTATCTATGGTGATGGAAAAGTCGATTAAGTGGCGGTCAGTTCATGGTTGAGTGGTAATTTTAGTAATCGTGGTAGAGCAGTTCAGAGTGGCAACCCAATCTAGGGTCCTTCCTTTGTTGTGTGCTGGAGTGAGGACATTTTGAGTTAAACCATATTCAACAAGCATAGTCGCTATTATTTGGGCTTGTTTGTCCTCTGAATCATTGAATCCTAAGTTAAAGTCGCCCAGAATAAGTAATTGAGAAGAGTATTTGGTGTTATTGGCTAGGAGACTCGATAGGTCCTCCTCAAAGGTGCCAATAGGCCCTGGTGGCCTGTACATTAGGTAAATTGTTAAGGTGCAGCAATGGGAGATGGCATTAGGTCTATCAATTCTGATTAGTTGATAATTATCTGGTATGGCTAGTGTAAGGGTTGAGCTCGCTGCCTCATGCAGCCAGGATTCCGTGATGGCTAGGAGGTCTAGCTCATCGGAAGTTAGCATGTCAGCAATTTCGGGTTGCATGAGCCACTAAGGATCTGGCATTGATGAAGGCTCCAGATATTGTGGTAGTGTTGGATGGTTTCTGGGGTTCCCTAATGGCTAGTTTAGGTTGGGCGTCGTTAGTGTGGGAGCTTGCTCACGGCATGAGGTGATTATTTTGTGGCTTGAGCAGGAGTTTAGGTCCTTATTACTGTTAGATCTAGGCTTGTAGAGATAAGGTAATCCGGCTCGAAGTATGATGTTTCTGTCAAGAGTGGGAGAAGGTGCATACATAGTCATGGTTGAGTAGATAGTAGGTGAGGTAATCAACAGCAGAAGGGACACCATGGTCGTACTAAGGGACATAGTTTTAAGTACGTATAGGATGGAGTCTGTTAATATGGTGGCTAGGACGCAGCAGTGTAGTTCGGTTGGCTAGTCTCTCAAGGTGTGGAGCATATGTAAATTAGTGTATGCTCATCTGGCATAGGCAGGGCATATGCAGATCAGACTAGGCATAGGCAGGGCATATGCAGATCAGACTAGGCATAGGCAGGGCATATGCAGATCAGACTAGGCATAGGCAGGGCATATGCAGATCAGACTAGGCAGAGCAGGGCATATGCAGATCAGACTAGGCATAGGCAGGGCATATGCAGATCAGACTAGGCATAGGCAGGGCATATGCAGATCAGACTAGGCATAGGCAGGGCATATGCAGATCAGACTAGGCAGAGAAGGGCATATGCAGATCAGACTAGGCATAGGCAGGGCATATGCAGATCAGACTAGGCAGAGCAGGGCAGATGCAGATCAGACTAGGCAGAGAAGGGCAGATGCAGATCAGACTAGGCAGAGAAGGGCATATGCAGATCAGACTAGGCAGAGCAGGGCAGATGCAGATCAGACTAGGCAGAGAAGGGCAGATGCAGATCAGACTAGGCAGAGAAGGGCAGATGCAGATCAGACTAGGCAGAGAAGGGCAGATGCAGATCAGACTAGGCAGAGAAGGGCATATGCAGATCAGACTAGGCAGAGCAGGGCAGATGCAGATCAGACTAGGCATAGGCAGGGCATATGCAGATCAGACTAGGCAGAGCAGGGCAGATGCAGATCAGACTAGGCAGAGAAGGGCAGATGCAGATCAGACTAGGCAGAGAAGGGCAGATGCAGATCAGACTAGGCAGAGAAGGGCAGATGCAGATCAGACTAGGCAGAGCAGGGCAGATGCAGATCAGACTAGGCAGAGCAGGGCAGATGCAGATCAGACTAGGCAGAGAAGGACATATGCAGATCAGACTAGGCAGAGCAGGGCATATGCAGATCAGACTAGGCATAGGCAGGGCATATGCAGATCAGACTAGGCAGAGAAGGGCATATGCAGATCAGACTAGGCAGAGCAGGGCATATGCAGATCAGACTAGGCATAGGCAGGGCATATGCAGATCAGACTAGGCAGAGAAGGGCATATGCAGATCAGACTAGGCAGAGCAGGGCATATGCAGATCAGACTAGGCATAGGCAGGGCATATGCAGATCAGACTAGGCAGAGCAGGGCAGATGCAGATCAGACTAGGCAGAGAAGGGCAGATGCAGATCAGACTAGGCAGAGAAGGGCAGATGCAGATCAGACTAGGCAGAGCAGGGTAGATGCAGCTCAGACTAGGCAGAGAAGGGCAGATGCAGCTCAGACTAGGCAGAGAAGGGCAGATGCAGCTCAGACTAGGCAGAGAAGGGCAGATGCAGATCAGACTAGGCAGAGCAGGGCAGATGCAGCTCAGACTAGGCAGAGAAGGGCAGATGCAGATCAGACTAGGCAGAGAAGGGCAGATGCAGCTCAGACTAGGCAGAGAAGGGCAGATGCAGATCAGACTAGGCAGAGAAGGGCAGATGCAGATCAGACTAGGCAGAGCAGGGCAGATGCAGATCAGACTAGGCAGAGCAGGGTAGATGCAGCTCAGACTAGGCAGAGAAGGGCAGATGCAGATCAGACTAGGCAGAGCAGGGCATATGCAGATCAGACTAGGCAGAGAAGGGCAGATGCAGATCAGACTAGGCAGAGCAGGGTAGATGCAGCTCAGACTAGGCAGAGAAGGGCAGATGCAGATCAGACTAGGCAGAGCAGGGCAGATGCAGATCAGACTAGGCAGAGAAGGGCAGATGCAGATCAGACTAGGCAGAGCAGGGCAGATGCAGATCCGACTAGGCAGAGCAGGGCAGATGCAGCTCAGACTAGGCAGAGCAGGGCAGATGCAGATCAGACTAGGCAGAGCAGGGCAGATGCAGATCAGACTAGGCAGAGCAGGGCAGATGCAGCTCAGACTAGGCAGAGAAGGGCTGATGCAGATCAGACTAGGCAGAGAAGGGCAGTTGCAGATCAGACTTGGCAGAGCAGGGCAGATGCAGATCAGACTAGGCAGAGAAGGGCAGATGCAGATCAGACTAGGCAGAGAAGGGCAGATGCAGATCAGACTAGGCAGAGAAGGGCAGTTGCAGATCAGACTAGGCAGAGCAGGGTAGATGCAGCTCAGACTAGGCAGAGAAGGGCAGATGCAGATCAGACTAGGCAGAGCAGGGCAGATGCAGATCAGACTAGGCAGAGAAGGGCAGATGCAGATCAGACTAGGCAGAGAAGGGCATATGCAGATCAGACTAGGCAGAGCAGGGCAGATGCAGATCAGACTAGGCATAGGCAGGGCATATGCAGATCAGACTAGGCAGAGCAGGGCAGATGCAGATCAGACTAGGCAGAGAAGGGCAGATGCAGATCAGACTAGGCAGAGAAGGGCAGATGCAGATCAGACTAGGCAGAGAAGGGCAGATGCAGATCAGACTAGGCAGAGCAGGGCAGATGCAGATCAGACTAGGCAGAGCAGGGCAGATGCAGATCAGACTAGGCAGAGAAGGACATATGCAGATCAGACTAGGCAGAGCAGGGCATATGCAGATCAGACTAGGCATAGGCAGGGCATATGCAGATCAGACTAGGCAGAGAAGGGCATATGCAGATCAGACTAGGCAGAGCAGGGCATATGCAGATCAGACTAGGCATAGGCAGGGCATATGCAGATCAGACTAGGCAGAGAAGGGCATATGCAGATCAGACTAGGCAGAGCAGGGCATATGCAGATCAGACTAGGCATAGGCAGGGCATATGCAGATCAGACTAGGCAGAGCAGGGCAGATGCAGATCAGACTAGGCAGAGAAGGGCAGATGCAGATCAGACTAGGCAGAGAAGGGCAGATGCAGATCAGACTAGGCAGAGCAGGGTAGATGCAGCTCAGACTAGGCAGAGAAGGGCAGATGCAGCTCAGACTAGGCAGAGAAGGGCAGATGCAGCTCAGACTAGGCAGAGAAGGGCAGATGCAGATCAGACTAGGCAGAGCAGGGCAGATGCAGCTCAGACTAGGCAGAGAAGGGCAGATGCAGATCAGACTAGGCAGAGAAGGGCAGATGCAGCTCAGACTAGGCAGAGAAGGGCAGATGCAGATCAGACTAGGCAGAGAAGGGCAGATGCAGATCAGACTAGGCAGAGCAGGGCAGATGCAGATCAGACTAGGCAGAGCAGGGTAGATGCAGCTCAGACTAGGCAGAGAAGGGCAGATGCAGATCAGACTAGGCAGAGCAGGGCATATGCAGATCAGACTAGGCAGAGAAGGGCAGATGCAGATCAGACTAGGCAGAGCAGGGTAGATGCAGCTCAGACTAGGCAGAGAAGGGCAGATGCAGATCAGACTAGGCAGAGCAGGGCAGATGCAGATCAGACTAGGCAGAGAAGGGCAGATGCAGATCAGACTAGGCAGAGCAGGGCAGATGCAGATCCGACTAGGCAGAGCAGGGCAGATGCAGCTCAGACTAGGCAGAGCAGGGCAGATGCAGATCAGACTAGGCAGAGCAGGGCAGATGCAGATCAGACTAGGCAGAGCAGGGCAGATGCAGCTCAGACTAGGCAGAGAAGGGCTGATGCAGATCAGACTAGGCAGAGAAGGGCAGTTGCAGATCAGACTTGGCAGAGCAGGGCAGATGCAGATCAGACTAGGCAGAGAAGGGCAGATGCAGATCAGACTAGGCAGAGAAGGGCAGATGCAGATCAGACTAGGCAGAGAAGGGCAGTTGCAGATCAGACTAGGCAGAGCAGGGTAGATGCAGCTCAGACTAGGCAGAGAAGGGCAGATGCAGATCAGACTAGGCAGAGCAGGGCAGATGCAGATCAGACTAGGCAGAGCAGGGCAGATGCAGATCAGACTAGGCAGAGCAGGGCAGATGCAGCTCAGACTAGGCAGAGAAGGGCTGATGCAGATCAGACTAGGCAGAGAAGGGCAGTTGCAGATCAGACTTGGCAGAGCAGGGCAGATGCAGATCAGACTAGGCAGAGAAGGGCAGATGCAGATCAGACTAGGCAGAGAAGGGCAGATGCAGATCAGACTAGGCAGAGAAGGGCAGTTGCAGATCAGACTAGGCAGAGCAGGGCAGATGCAGATCAGACTAGGCAGAGAAGGGCAGATGCAGATCAGACTAGGCAGAGAAGGGCAGTTGCAGATCAGACTAGGCAGAGCAGGGCAGATGCAGATCAGACTAGGCAGAGAAGGGCAGATGCAGATCAGACTAGGCAGAGAAGGGCAGATGCAGATCAGACTAGGCAGAGAAGGGCAGATGCAGATCAGACTAGGCAGAGCAGGGCATATGCAGATCAGACTAGCAGAGCAGGGCAGATGCAGATCAGACTAGGCATAGGCAGGGCATATGCAGATCAGACTAGGCAGAGCAGGGCAGATGCAGATCAGACTAGGCAGAGAAGGGCAGATGCAGATCAGACTAGGCAGAGAAGGGCAGATGCAGATCAGACTAGGCAGAGAAGGGCAGATGCAGATCAGACTAGGCAGAGCAGGGCAGATGCAGATCAGACTAGGCAGAGAAGGGCAGTTGCAGATCAGACTAGGCAGAGCAGGGCAGATGCAGATCAGACTAGGCAGAGAAGGGCAGATGCAGATCAGACTAGGCAGAGAAGGGCAGTTGCATATCAGACTAGGAAGAGCAGGGCAGATGCAGATCAGACTAGGCAGAGAAGGGCAGATGCAGATCAGACTAGGCAGAGCAGGGCAGATGCAGATCAGACTAGGCAGAGCAGGGCAGATGCAGATCAGACTAGGCAGAGAAGGGCAGATGCAGATCAGACTAGGCAGAGAAGGGCAGATGCAGATCAGACTAGGCAGAGAAGGGCAGTTGCAGATCAGACTAGGCAGAGCAGGGCAGATGCAGATCAGACTAGGCAGAGAAGGGCAGATGCAGATCAGACTAGGCAGAGAAGGGCAGTTGCAGATCAGACTAGGCAGAGCAGGGCAGATGCAGATCAGACTAGGCAGAGCAGGGCAGATGCAGATCAGACTAGGCAGAGAAGGGCAGATGCAGATCAGACTAGGCAGAGAAGGGCAGTTGCAGATCAGACTAGGCAGAGCAGGGCAGATGCAGATCAGACTAGGCAGAGAAGGGCAGATGCAGATCAGACTAGGCAGAGAAGGGCAGTTGCAGATCAGACTAGGCAGAGCAGGGCAGATGCAGATCAGACTAGGCAGAGCAGGGCAGATGCAGATCAGACTAGGCAGAGAAGGGCAGATGCAGATCAGAGTAGGCAGAGCAGGGCATATGCAGATCAGACTAGGCAGAGCAGGGCAGATGCAGATCAAACTAGGCAGAGCAGGGCAGATGCAGATCAGACTAGGCAGAGCAGGGCAGATGCAGATCAGACTAGGCAGAGCAGGGCAGATGCCAATCAGACTAGGCAGAGCAGAGTAGATGCAGATCAGAGTAGGCAGAGCAGGGCAGATGCAGATCAAAATTAATTCATGCGACCAAAGCAGAGCAGTTGTAAGACAAAATAGGCAAGACCGACATAAGGTAGATGCATTCGAAATGGGCTATTCCAAAGTTAATGCAGAGCTAATGCTGGTGCAGGGTAGTAAAAATGGGCATACATTCACATTGAGCTAGTGAGAGATAAGCTAGTTCAGTATAAGTTCATTTAGTTTAATATTGGTGAGTTAGGGGTTACATGCTTGCTGTTTAGGTAGTGACCATGTGGGTCTAAGCAACGAATACTGGCGACTAGTTTCACGCAGCTTGTAGAGGGGGGGTTGCTAGACTCAGCAATTGGTAAGCATAGCTACGACATAAAGATACACTCATTCATGGACTTGATGCTTGCGTTTCTCCATGCTCATTCCTGAGTCTATCTAATGGTTCCATTGGCATACAGAGGGTTCGGCGAGGGGCGTTGTTCAGCAGGAGGAACTTCAGACGAAGGAGAGTTCTGGGTGAGTACGAGTGCGCCCTGGTGCGAACAGAGGCAAACAGGGCCTTTGTCTGGCCTTCATCAGTGGCCGCCGGCGTATCCACCTACCGGCGGATGTGTAAATTCAAATATTTGCTCAGATACGAGGCGCAGTCTCGCTATGGTGCCACGTTGCGCCTGGCATGAGAAGGTCAGGCAAGTTAGATGGACAGGGTCAGGCAGGCCGGGTTACTCGCGGGAAGTGGGTCGAAATATAATGCTGCTGTTAAAGTGAACAGTAAAGTGAGAATAGGATATCTCAAGAAGAGGTCAATGTTAGAGGTGGCTGATTGCCTCACCATTGCAATGGAATCAATGTTAGAGGTGGCTGATTCCCGCACCATTGCAATGGAATCAATGTTAGAGGTGGCTGATTGCCTCACCATTGCAATGGAATCAATGTTAGAGGTGGCTGATTCCCGCACCATTGCAATGGAATCAATGTTAGAGGTGGCTGATTCCCTCACCATTGCAATGGAATCAATGTTAGAGGTGGCTGATTCCCTCACCATTGCAATGGAATCAATGTTAGAGGTGGCTGATTCCCGCACCATTGCAATGGAATCAATGTTAGAGGTGGCTGATTCCCTCACCATTGCAATGGAATCAATGTTAGAGGTGGCTGATTCCCTCACCATTGCATGGAATCAATGTTAGAGGTGCTGATGGCACAGGAATCTCGGATGCGTCGCTGCTCATTCACAAGATGGGGCTCAAAGAGGCTCCTGGAATGGGGGAAAGGGCTCCTGCCCTCTTCCCTCAGCGAAGACTGCTGCACTGGGGGTCCTGGAGGCAAACAGGGCCGCTGTCTAGCCTTCGTCGGTGGCCACCGGCGTATCCGCCTACCGGCAGATGTGTAAATTCGATTCAAATGACTATGTCTACTACTTACTACTACTTACTACTTACTACTTAATATGTGTCTAGACTGGTCTTCACTGTGCAGCCAGTTGGACATGTTTTCACTGTGGCATGGCATTTTTAATAGTAAAGCATTATATTAATTAAAGTATTCATGTTCTGCAAACGGGCTGGCCTTTTAGCCAGTTTTTCACAGAAAGTGTGCTGTATAACGCATTAAAACACATATGCTCTATCTTTCTACTAGTGCAGTCTGCGGCATACATCTGCAGCAGAATGTTCATGTGTATTGCGAAAGAGTGCTAATCTATGCCATCCCAGAGTGTGGCACGACCCTTGATTTGTTGGCGAGTTGGTGGATGGGGCCCTCTGCTTGGCTCACATGGGGTCCCCCAAATGTTGTGTTACGCCCCTGTCTGTGTGTTGTGTTGATGTATATATCTTTGGCGTCTATGATCTGTATTGTGGGTCAGGTGGTAATGCAAAAAGAGGCTTTATTGCTCCCAGACGATTGTGGGTCAGCAACTATTTAATGTGGGGTTCCCGAAATGCACCCCTTTTTATTTTCAACTAATACGTGGAGTTAACATTTCATTTTCCAAAGGTTGCACATACCTGTGAAACTGTCTTTCCCTTGGTGGAGGGATGCGGCATCAGGTCCCTACACATGGTAGAATGCATCGTGCAGGGGGAGACACTGAAGAGTGTGAAGGAGTAGGCACCCTGCACCTGTCTCCCGCCTGTGCACTTGCACGATCTGAAATACCATGCCTGAAATATCGTCCATCTGTCGCCCTTGCCCCCCCCCCCACTTGCATGGATGTGCCTCTATGCACTTGGAAAAACTGCAGAATCGTCGTCAGACCTATTTGTGTTATATGCACTTACTCTGCCTGTTTAGACATGTATCGTTCAGAAATTCAAGGGCTCTGAATGGCTGTTGTTTTTTTCCCCTTGTTCCCTCCCTCCTGAGCGCCTTGAAACACTTGCCTTGTGTAAAGGCGTGTTACAAATAAACATTACTATACCATAGCACCTGAGCAGCCCATTGTGTCAGCTCTTTGCATCTAATGCACGGAAGGGTCACTATTGGCCCTCCTGTGCATTTTGCTGCATGGCACACGAGCAGCACGACCCACTAAAGTATCTAATACATTTCCATCCCTCGAACAGGGAGGGGCATTCATCATGTTGTGATTCCAAAAGAGAACAGGGAATTTTTCACAAGACCACCAAATACAGTATTTCTGAAAATCTTAATGTTTGCGAGATACGGTTGTGATAATGCGCATACCGTACAGTTTCCTAGTTTCAGCAGTAATGGGAATTATTGCATGTGGATATCGAGCCAATATATCGGCCAATCGTATAACGAGGGCATATGTATTCTGGTGGTTGAGCATATGTATTCTGGTGCTTGGGCATGTGTGTTTTGGTGGCTGGGCATATGTATTTTGGTGGTTGGGCATATGTATTTTGGTGGTTGCGCATATGTATTTTGGTGGTTGGGCATGTGTATTTTGGTGGTTCCACATATGTATTTTGGTGGCTGGGCATATGTATTTTGGTGGATGGACATGTGTATTTTGTTGGTTGGGCAAATGCAATTTCGTGGCTGAGCATGTGTGTTTTGTTGGTTGGACATGTGTATTTTAGTGGTAGGGCATATGTGTTTTGGTGGTTGGGTGTATGTATTTTCATGACTGAGCATGTGTGTTTTGGTGGTTGGGCCTGTGTGTTTTGGTGGTTGGGCATGTTTATTTTGGTGGTTGGGCATATGTGTTTTGGTGGTTGCGCATATGTATTTTGGTGGTTGGGTGTAGGTATTTTCGTGACTGAGCATGTGTGTTTTGGTGGCTGGACCTGTGTATTTTGATGGTTGTGCATATGTATTTTGGTGGTTGGGCATATGTATTTTGGTGGTTGCGCATATGTATTTTGGTGGTTGGGCATGTGTATTTTGGTGGTTCCACATATGTATTTTGGTGGTTGGGCATGTGTATTTTGGTGGTTGGGCAGGCATACGTGTTTAGGTGGTTGGGTGTATGTATTTTCATGACTGAGCATGTGTGTTTTGGTGGTTGGGCCTGTGTGTTTTGGTGGTTGGGCATGTTTATTTTGGTGGTTGGGCATATGTGTTTTGGTGGTTGCGCATATGTATTTTGGTGGTTGGGTGTAGGTATTTTCGTGACTGAGCATGTGTGTTTTGGTGGCTGGACCTGTGTATTTTGATGGTTGTGCATATGTATTTTGGTGGTTGGGCATATGTATTTTGGTGGTTGCGCATATGTATTTTGGTGGTTGGGCATGTGTATTTTGGTGGTTCCACATATGTATTTTGGTGGTTGGGCATGTGTATTTTGGTGGTTGGGCAGGCATATGTGTTTAGGTGGTTAGGTGTATGCATTTTCATGACTGAGCATGTGTGTTTTGGTGGTTGGGCATGTGTATTTTGGTGGTTTCACACATGTGTTTTGGTGGTTGGGCATGTGTATTTTGGTGGTTAGGCATATGTGTTTTGGTGTTTGGGTGTATGTATTTTCATGACTGAGCATGTGTGTTTTGGTGGTTGGGCCTGTGTGTTTTGGTGGTTGGACCTGTATATTTTGGTGGTTGCACATATGTATTTTGGTGGTTGAGCATATGTATTTTGGTGGTTGGGCATATGTATTATGCTGGTTGCGCATATGTACTTTGGTGGTTGGGCATGTCTATATTGGTGGTTCCACATATGTATTTTGGTGGTTGGGTATGTGATTTTTGGTGGTTGGGTATATGTGTCTTGGTGGTTGGGTGTATGTATTTTCATGACTGAGCATGTGTGTTTTGCTGGTTGGGCCTGTGTGTTTTGGTGGTTTGGCATGTGTATTTTGGTGGTTGCACATATGTGTTTTGGTGGTTGGGCATGTGATTTTGGTGGTTGGGCATATGTGTTTTGGTGGTTGGTTGTATGTATTTTCATGACTGAGCATGTGTGCTTTGGTGGTTGGGCCTGTGTGTTTTGGTGGTTGGGCATGTGTATTTTGGTGGTTGGGCATATGTGTTTTAGTGGTTGCGCATATGTATTTTGGTGGTTGGGTGTAGGTATTTTCGTGACTGTGCATGTGTGTTTTGGTGGTTGGGCATATGTATTTTGGTGGTTGGGCATATGTATTTTGGTGGTTGGGCATGTGTATTTTGATGGTTCCGCATATGTATTTTGGTGGCTGGGTATATGTATGTTGGTGGTTGGGCATGTGTATTTTGGTGGTTGCACATATGTATTTTGGTGGTTGGGCATATGTATTTTGGTGGTTGGGCATGTGCATTTTTGTGGTTCCACATATGTATTTTGGTGGTTGGGCATATGTATTTTGGTGGTTGGGCATGTGCATTTTTGTGGTTCCACATATGTAATTTGGTGGTTGGGCATGTGTATTTTGGTGGTTGCACATATTTATTTTGGTGGTTGGGCATATGGGTTTTGGTGTTTGTGCGCATGTAGTTTGGTGATATGATATGATATGATATGGCTATTATAACGCGCCTATACACAAGTGCTTCAAGGCACAACGCAGCAAGGGAGGGGGCCCAGAGGGACGACAGAGACAGCGATCCTACTAGGCCAAGTGTCATTCAGATCGTGCAAGTGCAGGGGAAGGGGGGAGGTGGAAAATTGCAGAGTGGGAGGGGGCAAGGAAAGTGCAGTACAAGGGGTAATAGAATAAATAAACAGTAAGAGAAGGAGGGCCAGATGCTAGCAAGTGCAAGGGTAAGTGCCGACATAAGGTGTCAAGTGCTGGTAGGGGACTGTAGGGTTACAGAAACAGTCCCCAAGTGCAGGGGCTGCAAGGGAGGCAATGCAGGTGTGTAACTGGCAGGGGAGGAGACCGGCCCGAGATCAGAGGGTAGCAAGGTTACCAGTACAGTTTCAGCCATACAATCAGCAAACAGAGAGGAGGAGAGAAAGCAGAGGCAAAGGGGAGGTTTTGAGGTGCTCCCGGAACTGTAGTTGGTTCTCTTCAAGTTTCAGGGAGGCTGTTCCAGAGGGAGGCCCCAGCCGAAGAAAGAGATCTACCACCAACTCGTTGCTTGGAGAAGCGACTGACCCTGGCGGAGTTGGAGGCGGATGATTGAAGAGCTCTAGAATGAAGATATTTAGGAACAGAGAGGTGAAGGTATTGAGGCCCTGAGCCCCAGTAGACCTTGTGGACAATGCAGAGGGTTTTGAACTTAATCTTCGCAGCCAATGGGAGCCAGTGCAGAGATTTCAGTCCTGGAGAGATATGGTCCCTGGGCTTGAGGCCAAGGACAAGTCCCGCAGTCCTGTTCTGGATGAGTTACAGAGGGCGGCGAATAGAAGCATGCAGATTTAGAAAGAGGATGATGCAATAATCCAGCATAGAGAGCTCCAGAGCTCTGGAGACAATGAGTCGAAGATGACCCCGAGGTTTTTAGCCTCGCAGGTGAGAGAAGGAAGAGGGCCAAGAGAGACCAGCCAGAGAGTGACAGGAAAGGAGGGAGCTGGTGTGCCGATGAGGAGAATCTCAGTCTTACTGGCATTAAGGCAAAGATAATTGGCGGCACACCACTCTTGGATAGCAGACAGACAGTCAGAGATGAGAGACAGAGAAGAGGTGGCCGAAGGAACCCTGAAAATTAGCTGACTGTCATCCGCATAGCACTGAAAGTTGGGGCAGAGAGTGGCAATGCAGTGGGCAAGAAGTGCCAGGTATTGGTTGAACAGCCAGGGTGATAGTTGAGACTCCTGGAGGACACCATAGTCAGAGATAAAGATAGAGGAGAGGAAGGACCCAAGTTGGACCTGGGAGGGTTGATCAGAGAGGAAAGAAGTCAGCCACTTCAGGGCCTGACCGGTGATACCCACGTTATCACGTAGACGGTTGAGCAGGGTGGCATGGTTGACCGTGTCAAAGGCAGAAGAGAGATTAAGTAATATGAGGACACAGGGGGTGTTGGAATGAAGGTTTGAGAGCAGGTCTTCACAGATGTTCAGGAGAGCAGTTTCCATGCTTCTGGCAGCTCTGAAGACAGACTGATGTTCATGAAGACAACCAACAGATTCAGTGTAGAGATTAATCTGGGAGATGGCCATCTTTTCTAGGAGTTTTCCCAGGAAGGGAGTGCTGGAGATTGGGTGATAGTTAGCCGGGCAGGACGGGTCGGCAGACGGTTTCTTAAGAAGAGGGTCCACAAGGGAGTGCTTCAGGGGGGAAGGAAAGACTACATTGGCGAAGGAGTGGTTGCAGAAATCAGCCAGGGCAGGAGCCAGGGAGTCAATGTGGTCCTTGATGGTTTTGAAGGAACAGGGGTGAACCTTTTTTGATGACACTTTCATAGATCAGACTTGTCTAGAAACCTTGTCTGGGGAGAAAAAGGGAAAGGCAGATAAGGAGGGAGGAGAGGTGGCCGAAGAGAGGCCAAAGGAAGAGCAGGGAGTAGAGGGGGCAGAGGGAGAGGAAGAGAGAGCGGACAGGATGTCCTGAGTTTAAGAGATAAAGTGAGAATCCAGAGCCGTGCAAGTGGTAGAGACTGCAGCAGGTTTGGCCAATTCCTTGCAGATTTTAAAAGAGTTCGGAAGAGTTGTTAGATTCTGCAGAGATGCCGGCATGGAGGTGAGCTCTCTTCTTAGTGCGGACAGAGAGCCGGTATTGCCTTTGGAGCAAGCGGCAGGCCAGTTTGTCAGAGGATGTACAAGCGGCACGCCATTTCATCTCAGCCACCCTGCATTTGCGTTTGAGGGTGACGAGGTCAGAGTCGTACCAAGAATTGCACTTGGCTTTGGGCTTCAAGCAGATCCTTGTGACAGGGGCAAGGACATCAAGAGTATCAAGTATAGCAGAGTGGACAATGGAAAGGGCTGTGTTAGGGTGTGGGTCAGCCATAGCGGGTGGGGGTGAGAAAGTGGCGGCAAAAGACTCAACTGACACACATGTTTGCCCATATGTATTTTGGTGGTTGGGCATATGTATTTTGGTGGTTGGGCATATGTATTTTGGTGGTTGCCCATTTGTATTTTGGTGGTTGGGCATATGTATTTTGGTGGTTGCACATATGTATTTTGGTGGCTGGCCCTGTGTATTTTGGCAGTTGGGCATATGCATTTTGGTGGTTGGGCATGTGTGTTTTGGTGGATTGGGATATGTATTATGGTGGTTGGGCATGTGTGTTTTGGTGGATGGGGATATGTATTTTGGTGGTTGGGAATACATATGTTGTTGTTTGGGCATGTGAATTTTAGTGGTTGCACATATGTATTTTGGTGGTTGGGCATGTGTATTTTGGTTGTTACACATATGTATTTTGGTAGTTGGGCCTGTGTATTTTGGCGGTTGGGCAGATGTATTTTGGTGATGGGGCATGTGTGTTTTGGTGGATGGGGATATGGTTTTTGGTGGCTGGGCATATGTATTCTGGTGGTTGGGCATGTGTATTTTGGCAGTTGGGCATATGTATTTTGGTGGTTGGGCATATGTATTTTGGTTGTTGTGCAGATGTATTTTGGTGGTTGGGCATATGTATTTTGGTGGTTGTGCATGTGTATTTTGGTGGTTGGGCATGTGTGTTTTGGTTTTTAGGCATATGTAATTTGGTGGTTGGGCATGTGTATTTTGGTGGTTGGGCATGCGTATTTTGGTGGTTGTGCAGATGTATTTTGGTTGTTAGGCAAGTGTATTTTGGTGGTTGTGCAGATGTATTTTGGTTGTTGGGCATGTGTGTTTTGGTGATTAGGCATATGTATTTTTGATGACACTTTCATAGAGTCATGAAAACCACCAAGATACAACACATTTGTCTGCACAACCACCAAAATACACTTGCCCAACCATGAGAATACATATGCCCAACCACCAAAATATATCTGCACAACCACTAAAATACACAGGCCCAACCACCAAAATACATATACCCAACCACCAACATACATATGCCCAACCACCAAAAAACATATATCCAACCACCAAAATACATATGTGCAACCACCAAAATACACATGCCCAACCACCAAAATACATATTCCCAACCCCCAAAATACACATGCCGAACCACCAAAATACATCTGCACAACCGCTCCGCTAAAATACACAGGCCCAACTACCAAAATACATATGCCCAACCACCAAAATACATATGTGCAACCACCAAAATACACATGCCCAACCGCCAAAATACATATGCCCAACTACCAAAATACTTATTCCCAACCACCAAAATACATATCCCAACCACCAAAATACATATGCTCAACCACCAAAATACATATACCCAACCACCAAACACCAAAATACATATGCGCAACCACCAAAATACATTTGCCCACCACCAAAATACATATGCCCAACCACCAAAATACATATTCACAACCACCAAAATACATATGATAGATGTTGCAGCCTAAAAAGCAACCATGTATTTTGGTGCTTGCGCATATGTATTCTGGTGGTTGGGCATATGTATTTTGGCAGTTGGGCATATGTATTTTGGTGGTTAGGCATATGTATTATGGTGGTTGGAGATATGTATTTTGGTGGTTGGGCATATGGGTTTTGGTGGTTGGGCATATGTATTTTGGTGGTTGGGGATATGTATTTTGGTGGTTGGGCATATGTATTTTGGTGGTTGGGCATATGGGTTTTGGTGGTTGGGCATATGTATTTTGGTGGTTGGGCATATGTATTTTGGTGGTTGGGGATATGTATTTTGGTGGTTGGGCATATGTATTTTGGTGGTTGGGCATATGGGTTTTGGTGGTTGGGCATATGTATTTTGGTGGTTGGGGATATGTATTTTGGTGGTTGGGGATATGGGTTTTGGTGGTTGGGCATATGGGTTTTGGTGATTGGGGATATGTATTTTGGTGGTTGGGGATATGGGTTTTGGTGGTTGGGCATATGTATTTTGGGAATATGTATTTTGGAGTTTAGGCATATGTATTTTGGTGGTTGGGGATATGTATTTTGGTGGTTGGGCATATGTATTTTGGTGGTTGGGAATATGGGTTTTGGTGGTTGGGCATATGTATTTTGGTGGTTGGGGATATGTATTTTGGTGGTTGGGGATATGTATTTTGGTGTTGGGCATATGGGTTTTGGTGGTTGGGCATATGTATTTTGGGCATATGTATTTTGGTGGTTAGGCATATGTATTTTGGTGGTTGGGGATATGTATTTTGGTGTTTAGGCATATGTATTTTGGTGGTTGAGGCTATGTATTTTGGTGGTTGGGCATATGTATTTTGGTGGTGGGCAAATGTATTTTGGTGGTTGCACATATGTATTTTGGTGTTTGGTGGTTGGGTATATGTATTATGGTGGTTGAGCATATGTATTTTGGTGGTTGGGCATATGTATTTTGGCGGTTGGGCATGTGTATTTTGGTGGTGGCACATATGTATTTTGGTGGTTGGGCATATGTATTTTGGTAGTTGGGCCTGTGTATTTTAGCGGTTGTGCAGATGTATTTTGTTGGTTGGGCATGTGTATTTTGGGGGTTGGGAATATGTATTTTGGTGGTTGGGCATGTGTATTTTGGTGGTTGCACATATGTATTTTGGTGGTTGGATATATTTTTTTTGGTGGTTGGGCATATGTATGTTGGTGGTTGGGTATATGTATTTTGGTGGTTGGGCCTGTGTATTTTAGTGGTTTCGCAGATATATATTTTGGTTGTTGGGCATATGTATTCTCCTGGTTGGGCAAGTGTATTTTGGTGGTTGTGCAGATGTATTTTGGTTTTTGGGCATATGGGTTTTGGTGGTTTGGCATATGTATTTTGGTGGTTGGGGATATGGGTTTTGGTGGTTGGGCATATGTATTTTGGGAATATGTATTTTGGTGTTTAGACATATGTATTTTGGTGGTTGGGGATATGTATTTTGGTGGTTGGGCATATGTATTTTGGTGGTTTGGCATATGGGTTTTGGTGGTTGGGCATATGTATTTTGGTGGTTGGGGATATGTATTTTGGAGGTTGGGGATATTTATTTTGGTGTTGGGCATATGGGATTTGGTGGTTGGGCATATGTATTTTGGGCATATGTATTTTGGTGGTTAGGCATATGTATTTTGGTGGTTGGGGATATGTATTTTGGTGGTTAGGCATATGTATTTTGGTGGTTGAGGATATGTATTTTGGTGGTTGGGCATATGTATTTTGGTGGTGGGCAAATGTATTTTGGTGGTTGCACATAAGTATCTTGGTGGTTGGGGATATGTATTTTGGTGGTTGGGGATATGTATTTTGTTGTTGGGCATATTGGATTTGGTGGTTGGGCATATGTATTTTGGGCATATGTATTTTGGTGGTTAGGTATATGTATTTTGGTGTTTGGTGGTTGCACATATGTATTTTGGTGGTTGGGCATATGTATTTTGGTAGTTGGGCCTGTGTATTTTAGCGGTTGTGCAGATGTATTTTGGTGGTTGGGCATGTGTATTTTGGGGGTTGGGAATATGTATTTTGGTGGTTGGGCATGTGTATTTTGGTGGTTGCACATAAGTATCTTGGTGGTTGGGGATATGTATTTTGGTGGTTGGGGATATGTATTTTGTTGTTGGGCATATGGGATTTGGTGGTTGGGCATATGTATTTTGGGCATATGTATTTTGGTGGTCAGGCATATGTATTTTGGTGGTTGATGATATGTATTTTGGTGGTTGGGCATATGTATTTTGGTGGTGGGCAAATGTATTTTGGTGGTTGCACATATGTATTTTGGTGTTTGGTGGTTGGGTATATGTATTTTGGTGGTTGGGATAAGTATTTTGGTGGTTGGGAATAAGTATTTTGGTAGTTAGGCATATGTATTTTGGCGGTTGGGCATGTGTATTTTGGTGGTTGCACATATGTATTTTGGTGGTTGGATATATGTTTTTTGGTGGTTGGGCATATGTATGTTGATGGTTGGGTATATGTATTTTGGTGGTTGGGCCTGTGTATTTTAGTGGTTGTGCAGATATATATTTTGGTGGTTGGGCATATGTATTCTCCTGGTTGGGCAAGTGTATTTTGGTGGTTGTGCAGATGTATTTTGTTTTTTGGGCATGTGTGTTTTGGTGGTTAGGCATATGTATTTTGGTGGTTGCGCGTATGTATTTTGGTGGTTGTGTATATGTATTCTGGTGGTTAGGAATGTGTATTTTGGCGTTTTGGCATATGTATTTTGGTGGATGGGCATATGTATTTTGGTGGTTGGGTATATGTATTTTGGTGGTTGGGAATATGTATTTTGGAGGTTGGGCATGTATATTTTGGTGGTTGCACATATGTATTTTGGTGGTTGGTTATATGTCTTTTGGTGGTTAGGCTTGTGTATTTTGGTGGTTGTGCAGATGTATTTTGGTGGTTGTGCATATGTATTCTAGTGATTTGGCATGTGTATTTTGGGTGTTGGGCATATGTATTTTGGTGGTTGGGCATGTATATTTTGGTGGTTTCACATATGTATTTATTTTGGTTGTTGCGTATATGTATTTTGGTGGTTTGGTCAGCACCTTGCCCCCAAAAACTGGAATGCCTTGCCCACCACACTAAGAAACTAAAGATCCTACGTCACTTTCCACAAAACACTAAAAACACTATTGTTCTGTTAAATGTACTGCAATTGTGTTAAATACCCACTGCATTTGCATCTGCCTGAATATACTTGCTGATTCTCTGTAACCCACTGACAGCAAAAGTACACTCTCCTTCTGTATCTGCCTTATTCCATGCTTTGTCACTGGTTAAGTGTCTTCATATGTTTAAGTAAGCACTCTGTAACAGCGCCACGATGCCCCAGGGCCGCTTGTGCACTTTATAAATGCAAATAAATTAAAAAAAATATGTATTTTGGTGGTTTTGGATATGTATTTTGGTGGTTGGACATATGTATTTTGGTGGTTGAGCATGTGTATTTTTGTGGCTGCACATATGTATTCTGGTGGTTAGGCATGTGTATTTTGGTGGTTGCACATATGTATTTTGGTAGTTGGGCCTGTGTATTCTGGCGCTTGGGCATATGTATTTTGGTGGTTGGGCATGTGTGTTTTGGTGGATGGGGATATGTATTTTAGTGGTTGGGCATATGTATTCTGGTGGTTGGACATGTGTATTTTGGCAGTTGGGCATATGTATTTTGGTGGTGGTGCAGATGTATTTTGGTGGTTGCGGATAAGGTTTTGATGGATGGGGATATGTATTTTGGTGGTTGGGCATATGTATTCTGGTGGTTGGGCATGTGTATTTTGGCAGTTGGGCATATGTATTTTGGTGGTGGTGCAGATGTATTTTGGTGGTTGCGCATAAGGTTTTGGTGGATGGGGATATGTATTTTGGTGGTTGGGCATATGTATTCTGGTGGTTGGGCATGTGTATTTTGGCAGTTGGGCATATGTATTTTGGTGGTGGTGCAGATGTATTTTGGTGGTTGCGCATAAGGTTTTGGTGGTTGGGGATATGGGTTTTGGTGGTTGGGCATATGTATTTTGGTGGTTGGGGATATGTATTTTGGGGGTTGGGGATATGTATTTTGGGGGTTGGGCATACGTGTTTTGGTGGTTGGGCATATGGGTTTTGGTGGTTGGGCATATATATTTTGGTGGTTGGGGATATGTATTTTGGTGGTTGGGGATATGTATTTTGGTGGTTGGGCATATGTATTTTGGTGGTTGGGGATATGGGTTTTGGTGGTTGGGCATATGTATTTTGGGCATATGTATTTTGGGCATATGTATTTTGGTTGTTAGGCATATGTATTTTTGTGGTTGGGGATATGTATTTTGGTGGTTGGGCATATGTATTTTGGTGGTTGGGCATATGGGTTTTGGTGGTTGGGCATATGTATTTTGGTGGTTCGGGATATGTATTTTGGTGGTTGGGCATATGTGTTTTGGTGGTTGGGCATATGGGTTTTGGTGGTTGGGCATATGTATTTTGGTGGTTGGGGATATGTGTTTTGGTGGTTGGGGATATGTATTTTGGTGGTTGGGCATATGTATTTTGGTGGTTGGGCATATGGGTTTTGGTGGTTGGGCATATGTATTTTGGTGGTTGGGGATATGTATTTTGGTGGTTGGGGATATGGGTTTTGGTGGTTGGGCATATGTATTTTGGGCATATGTATTTTGGTGGTTAGGAATTTGTATTTTGGTGGTTGGGGATATGTATTTTTGTGGTTGTGCATATGTATTTTGGTGTTTGGGCATATGGGTTTTGGTGGTTGGGCATATGTATTTTGGTGGTTGGGGATATGTATTTTGGTGGTTTTGGATATGTATTTTGGTGGTTGAGCATGTGTATTTTTGTGGCTGCACATATGTATTCTGGTGGTTAGGCATGTGTATTTTGGTGGTTGCACATATGTATTTTGGTAGTTGGGCCTGTGTATTTTGGCGCTTGGGCATATGTATTTCGGTGGTTGGGCATGTGTGTTTTGGTGGATGGGGATATTTATTTTAGTGGTTGGGCATATGTATTCTGGTGGTTGGGCATGTGTATTTTGGCAGTTGGGCATATGTATTTTGGTGGTGGTGCAGATGTATTTTGGTGGTTGCAGATAAGGTTTTGATGGATGGGGATATGTATTTTGGTGGTTGGGCATATGTATTCTGGTGGTTGGGCATGTGTATTTTGGCAGTTGGGCATATGTATTTTGGTGGTGGTGCAGATGTATTTTGATGGTTGCGCATAAGGTTTTGGTGGTTGGGGATATGGGTTTTGGTGGTTGGGCATATGTATTTTGGTGGTTGGGGATATCTATTTTGGTGGTTGGGGATATGTATTTTGGTGGTTGGGCATGAGGGTTTTGGTGGTTGGGCATATGTATTTTGGTGGTTGGGATATGTATTTTGGGGGTTGGGGATATGTAATATGGGGGTTGGGCATATGTGTTTTGGTGGTTGGGCATATGGGTTTTGGTGGTTGGGCATATGTATTTTGGTGGTTGGGGATATGTATTTTGGTGGTTGGGGATATGTATTTTGGTGGTTGGGTATATGTATTTTGGTGGTTGGGGATATGGGTTTTGGTGGTTGGGCATATGTATTTTGGGTATATGTATTTTGGGCATATGTATTTTGGTTGTTAGGCATATGTATTTTTGTGGTTGGGGATATGTATTTTGGTGGTTGGGCATATGTATTTTGGTGGTTGGGCATATGGGTTTTGGTGGTTGGGCATATGTATTTTGGTGGTTGGGGATATGTATTTTGGTGGTTGGGCATATGTATTTTGGTGGTTGGGCATATGTATTTTGGTGGTTGGGGATATGTATTTTGGTGGTTGGGCATATGTATTTTGGTGGTTGGGCATATGGGTTTTGGTTTTTGGGTATATGTATTTTGGTGGTTGGGGATATGTATTTTGGTGGTTGGGCATATGTATTCTGGTGGTTGGGCATGTGTATTTTGGCAGTTGGGCATATGTATTTTGGTGGTGGTGCAGATGTATTTTGATGGTTGCGCATAAGGTTTTGGTGGTTGGGGATATGGGTTTTGGTGGTTGGGCATATGTATTTTGGTGGTTGGGGATATGTATTTTGGTGGTTGGGCATATGTATTTTGGTGGTTGGGCATGAGGGTTTTGGTGGTTGGGCATATGTATTTTGGTGGTTGGGATATGTATTTTGGGGGTTGGGGATATGTAATATGGGGGTTGGGCATATGTGTTTTGGTGGTTGGGCATATGGGTTTTGGTGGTTGGGCATATGTATTTTGGTGGTTGGGGATATGTATTTTGGTGGTTGGGGATATGTATTTTGGTGGTTGGGTATATGTATTTTGGTGGTTGGGGATATGGGTTTTGGTGGTTGGGCATATGTATTTTGGGTATATGTATTTTGGGCATATGTATTTTGGTTGTTAGGCATATGTATTTTTGTGGTTGGGGATATGTATTTTGGTGGTTGGGCATATGTATTTTGGTGGTTGGGCATATGGGTTTTGGTGGTTGGGCATATGTATTTTGGTGGTTGGGGATATGTATTTTGGTGGTTGGGCATATGTATTTTGGTGGTTGGGCATATGTATTTTGGTGGTTGGGGATATGTATTTTGGTGGTTGGGCATATGGGTTTTGGTTTTTGGGTATATGTATTTTGGTGGTTGGGGATATGTATTTTGGTGGTTGGGGATATGGGTTTTGGTGGTTGGGCATATGTATTTTGGGCATATGTATTTTGGTGGTTAGGCATTTGTATTTTGGTGGTTGGGGATATGTATTTTTGTGGTTGGGCATATGTATTTTGGTGGTTGGGCATATGGGTTTTGTGGTTGGGCATATGTATTTTGGTGGTTGGGGATATGTATTTTGGTGGTTGTGGATATGTATTTTGGTGTTGGGCAGATGGGTTTTGGTGGTTGGGCATATGTATTTTGGGCATATGTATTTTGGTGGTTGGGCATATGTAATTTGGTGGTTGGGCATATGGGTTTTGGTGGTTGGGGATATGTATTTTGGTGGTTGGGCATATGTATTTTGGTGGTTGGGCATATGGGTTTTGGTGGTTTGGGATATGTATTTTGGTGGTTGGGCATATGTATTTTGGTGGTTGAGCATATGGGTTTTGGTGGTTGGGGATATGTATTTTGGTGGCTGGACATATGCATTTTGGTGGTTGGGGATATGTATTTTGGTGGTTGGGCATATGTGTTTTGGTGGTTGGGAATATGTGTTTTGGTGGTTGGGCATATGTATTTTGGTGGCTGGGCATATGGGTTTTGGTGGTTGGGGATATGTATTTTGGTGGCTGGGCATATGGGTTTTGGTGGTTGGGGATATGTATTTTGGTGGCTGGGCATATGGGTTTTGGAGGTTGGGGATATGTATTTTGGTGGTTGGGCATATGTATTTTGGGCATATGTATTTTGGTGGCTAGGCATATGTATTTTGGTGGTTGGGGATATGTATTTTGGTGTTGGGCATATGGGTTTTGGTGGTTGGGGATATGTATTTTGGTGGCTGGACATATGCATTTTGGTGGTTGGGGATATGTATTTTGGTGGTTGGGCATATGTGTTTTGGTGGTTGGGAATATGTATTTTGGTGGTTGGGCATATGTATTTTGGTGGCTGGGCATATGGGTTTTGGTGGTTGGGGATATGTATTTTGGTGGCTGGGCATATGGGTTTTGGTGGTTGGGGATATGTATTTTGGTGGCTGGGCATATGGGTTTTGGAGGTTGGGCATACGGGTTTTGGTGGTTGGGCATATGTATTTTGGGCATATGTATTTTGGTGGCTAGGCATATGTATTTTGGTGGTTGGGCATATGTATTCTGGTGGTTGGGCATGTGTATTTTGGCAGTTGGGCATATGTATTTTGGTGGTGGTGCAGATGTATTTTGGTGGTTGCGCATAAGGTTTTGGTGGATGGGGATATGTATTTTGGTGGTTGGGCATATGTATTCTGGTGGTTGGGCATGTGTATTTTGGCAGTTGGGCATATGTATTTTGGTGGTGGTGCAGATGTATTTTGGTGGTTGCGCATAAGGTTTTGGTGGTTGGGGATATGGGTTTTGGTGGTTGGGCATATGTATTTTGGTGGTTGGGGATATGTATTTTGGGGGTTGGGGATATGTATTTTGGGGGTTGGGCATACGTGTTTTGGTGGTTGGGCATATGGGTTTTGGTGGTTGGGCATATATATTTTGGTGGTTGGGGATATGTATTTTGGTGGTTGGGGATATGTATTTTGGTGGTTGGGCATATGTATTTTGGTGGTTGGGGATATGGGTTTTGGTGGTTGGGCATATGTATTTTGGGCATATGTATTTTGGGCATATGTATTTTGGTTGTTAGGCATATGTATTTTTGTGGTTGGGGATATGTATTTTGGTGGTTGGGCATATGTATTTTGGTGGTTGGGCATATGGGTTTTGGTGGTTGGGCATATGTATTTTGGTGGTTCGGGATATGTATTTTGGTGGTTGGGCATATGTGTTTTGGTGGTTGGGCATATGGGTTTTGGTGGTTGGGCATATGTATTTTGGTGGTTGGGGATATGTGTTTTGGTGGTTGGGGATATGTATTTTGGTGGTTGGGCATATGTATTTTGGTGGTTGGGCATATGGGTTTTGGTGGTTGGGCATATGTATTTTGGTGGTTGGGGATATGTATTTTGGTGGTTGGGGATATGGGTTTTGGTGGTTGGGCATATGTATTTTGGGCATATGTATTTTGGTGGTTAGGAATTTGTATTTTGGTGGTTGGGGATATGTATTTTTGTGGTTGTGCATATGTATTTTGGTGTTTGGGCATATGGGTTTTGGTGGTTGGGCATATGTATTTTGGTGGTTGGGGATATGTATTTTGGTGGTTTTGGATATGTATTTTGGTGGTTGAGCATATGTATTTTTGTGGCTGCACATATGTATTCTGGTGGTTAGGCATGTGTATTTTGGTGGTTGCACATATGTATTTTGGTAGTTGGGCCTGTGTATTTTGGCGCTTGGGCATATGTATTTCGGTGGTTGGGCATGTGTGTTTTGGTGGATGGGGATATTTATTTTAGTGGTTGGGCATATGTATTCTGGTGGTTGGGCATGTGTATTTTGGCAGTTGGGCATATGTATTTTGGTGGTGGTGCAGATGTATTTTGGTGGTTGCAGATAAGGTTTTGATGGATGGGGATATGTATTTTGGTGGTTGGGCATATGTATTCTGGTGGTTGGGCATGTGTATTTTGGCAGTTGGGCATATGTATTTTGGTGGTGGTGCAGATGTATTTTGATGGTTGCGCATAAGGTTTTGGTGGTTGGGGATATGGGTTTTGGTGGTTGGGCATATGTATTTTGGTGGTTGGGGATATCTATTTTGGTGGTTGGGGATATGTATTTTGGTGGTTGGGCATGAGGGTTTTGGTGGTTGGGCATATGTATTTTGGTGGTTGGGATATGTATTTTGGGGGTTGGGGATATGTAATATGGGGGTTGGGCATATGTGTTTTGGTGGTTGGGCATATGGGTTTTGGTGGTTGGGCATATGTATTTTGGTGGTTGGGGATATGTATTTTGGTGGTTGGGGATATGTATTTTGGTGGTTGGGTATATGTATTTTGGTGGTTGGGGATATGGGTTTTGGTGGTTGGGCATATGTATTTTGGGTATATGTATTTTGGGCATATGTATTTTGGTTGTTAGGCATATGTATTTCTGTGGTTGGGGATATGTATTTTGGTGGTTGGGCATATGTATTTTGGTGGTTGGGCATATGGGTTTTGGTGGTTGGGCATATGTATTTTGGTGGTTGGGGATATGTATTTTGGTGGTTGGGCATATGTATTTTGGTGGTTGGGCATATGTATTTTGGTGGTTGGGGATATGTATTTTGGTGGTTGGGCATATGTATTTTGGTGGTTGGGCATATGGGTTTTGGTTTTTGGGTATATGTATTTTGGTTGTTGGGGATATGTATTTTGGTGGTTGGGCATATGTATTCTGGTGGTTGGGCATGTGTATTTTGGCAGTTGGGCATATGTATTTTGGTGGTGGTGCAGATGTATTTTGATGGTTGCGCATAAGGTTTTGGTGGTTGGGGATATGGGTTTTGGTGGTTGGGCATATGTATTTTGGTGGTTGGGGATATGTATTTTGGTGGTTGGGGATATGTATTTTGGTGGTTGGGCATGAGGGTTTTGGTGGTTGGGCATATGTATTTTGGTGGTTGGGATATGTATTTTGGGGGTTGGGGATATGTAATATGGGGGTTGGGCATATGTGTTTTGGTGGTTGGGCATATGGGTTTTGGTGGTTGGGCATATGTATTTTGGTGGTTGGGGATATGTATTTTGGTGGTTGGGGATATGTATTTTGGTGGTTGGGTATATGTATTTTGGTGGTTTGGGATATGGGTTTTGGTGGTTGGGCATATGTATTTTGGGTATATGTATTTTGGGCATATGTATTTTGGTTGTTAGGCATATGTATTTTTGTGGTTGGGGATATGTATTTTGGTGGTTGGGCATATGTATTTTGGTGGTTGGGCATATGGGTTTTGGTGGTTGGGCATATGTATTTTGGTGGTTGGGGATATGTATTTTGGTGGTTGGGCATATGTATTTTGGTGGTTGGGCATATGTATTTTGGTGGTTGGGGATATGTATTTTGGTGGTTGGGCATATGTATTTTGGTGGTTGGGCATATGGGTTTTGGTTTTTGGGTATATGTATTTTGGTGGTTGGGGATATGTATTTTGGTGGTTGGGGATATGGGTTTTGGTGGTTGGGCATATGTATTTTGGGCATATGTATTTTGGTGGTTAGGCATTTGTATTTTGGTGGTTGGGGATATGTATTTTTGTGGTTGGGCATATGTATTTTGGTGGTTGGGCATATGGGTTTTGTGGTTGGGCATATGTATTTTGGTGGTTGGGGATATGTATTTTGGTGGTTGTGGATATGTATTTTGGTGTTGGGCAGATGGGTTTTGGTGGTTGGGCATATGTATTTTGGGCATATGTATTTTGGTGGTTGGGCATATGTAATTTGGTGGTTGGGCATATGGGTTTTGGTGGTTGGGGATATGTATTTTGGTGGTTGGGCATATGTATTTTGGTGGTTGGGCATATGGGTTTTGGTGGTTTGGGATATGTATTTTGGTGGTTGGGCATATGTATTTTGGTGGTTGAGCATATGGGTTTTGGTGGTTGGGGATATGTATTTTGGTGGCTGGACATATGCATTTTGGTGGTTGGGGATATGTATTTTGGTGGTTGGGCATATGTGTTTTGGTGGTTGGGAATATGTGTTTTGGTGGTTGGGCATATGTATTTTGGTGGCTGGGCATATGGGTTTTGGTGGTTGGGGATATGTATTTTGGTGGCTGGGCATATGGGGTTTGGTGGTTGGGGATATGTATTTTGGTGGCTGGGCATATGGGTTTTGGAGGTTGGGGATATGTATTTTGGTGGTTGGGCATATGTATTTTGGGCATATGTATTTTGGTGGCTAGGCATATGTATTTTGGTGGTTGGGGATATGTATTTTGGTGTTGGGCATATGGGTTTTGGTGGTTGGGGATATGTATTTTGGTGGCTGGACATATGCATTTTGGTGGTTGGGGATATGTATTTTGGTGGTTGGGCATATGTGTTTTGGTGGTTGGGAATATGTATTTTGGTGGTTGGGCATATGTATTTTGGTGGCTGGGCATATGGGTTTTGGTGGTTGGGGATATGTATTTTGGTGGCTGGGCATATGGGTTTTGGTGGTTGGGGATATGTATTTTGGTGGCTGGGCATATGGGTTTTGGAGGTTGGGCATACGGGTTTTGGTGGTTGGGCATATGTATTTTGGGCATATGTATTTTGGTGGCTAGGCATATGTATTTTGGTGGTTGGGGATATGTATTTTGGTGTTGGGCATATGGGTTTTGGTGGTTGGGGATATGTATTTTGGTGGTTGGTCATATATATTTTGGTGGTTGGGCATATGGGTTTTGGTGGTTAGGGATATGTATTTTGGTGGTTGGGCATATGTATTTTGGTGGGTGCGCATATGTATTTTGGTGGTTGGGCATATGTGTTTTGGTGGTTGCGCATATGGATTTTTGTGGTTGGGCATATGTATTTTGGTGGTTGGACATATGTATTTTGGTGGTTGGGTCTGTGTATTTTGGTGTTGGGCATATGGGTTTTGGTGGTTTAGCATATGCATTTTGGTAGTTGGGCATATGTATTTTGGTGGTTGGGTCTGTGTATTTTGGTGGTTGGGCATATGTATTTTGGTGGTTGGGCATATGGGTTTTGGTAGTTGGGCATATGTGTTTTGGTGGTTGGGCATATGTGTTTTGGTGGTTGGGCATATGTATTTTGGTGGTTGCGCATATGGATTTTTGTGGTTGGGCACATGTATTTTGGTGGTTGGACATATGTATTTTGGTGCTTGGGTCTGTGTATTTTGTTGTTGGGCATATGGGTTTTGGTGGTTTAACATATGCATTTTGGTAGTTGGGCATATGTATTTTGGTGGTTGCGCATATGGCTTTTGGTGGTTTAGCATATGCATTTTGGTAGTTGGGCATATGTATTTTGGTGGTTGGGTCTGTGTATTTTGGTGGTTGGGCAGATGCATTTTGGTGGTTGGGCATATGTATTTTGGTCGTTGGGCAAATGGGTTTTGGTGGTTAGGCATATGTATTTTGGTGGTTGGGCATATGTATTTTAGTTTAGTTTAGTTTAGTTTAGTTTATTTGTTTGTACCGCGTGCCGAACCCTGGGGTAACTGGTGGTTTTTTTGGTGGTTGGGTCTGTGTATTTTGGTGATTGGGCATATGTATTTTGGTGGTTGGGCATATGTGTTTTGGTGGTTGGGCATGTGCATTTTGGTGGCTGCGCATATGTATTTTGGCAGTTGGACCTGTGTATTTTGGCGGTTGGGTTTATGTATTTTGGTGGTTTGGCATGTGTGTTTTGGTGGATGGGGATATGTATTTTGGTGGTTGGGCATATGTATTCTGGTGGTTGGGCATGTGTATTTTGGTGGTGGTGCAGATGTATTTTGGTGGTGGTGAAGATGTATTTTGGTGGTTGCGCATATGTATTTTGGTGGTTGGGGATATGTATTTTGGTGGTTGGGCATATGGGTTTTGGTGGATGGGCATATGTATTTTGGTGGTTGGGCATATGGGTTTTGGTGGTTGGGCATATGGGTTTTGGTGGTTGGGCATATGTATTTTGGTGGGTGCGCATATGTATTTTGGTGTTGGGCATATGGCTTTTGGTGGTTGGGCATATGTATTTTGGTGGTTGGGTCTGTGTATTTTGGTGGTTGGGCATATTTATTTTGGTAGTTGGGCATATGGGTTTTGGTGGTTTGGCATATGTATTTTGGTGGTTGGGCATATGGGTTTTGGTGGTTGGGCATATGTATTTTGGTGGTTGGGCATATGTATTTTGGTGGTTGGGTCTGTGTATTTTGGTGGTTGGGCATATTTATTTTGGTGGTTGGGCATATGGGTTTTGGTGGTTGGGCATATGTATTTTGGTGGTTGGGTATATGTATTTTGGTGGTTTGGTCTGTGTATTTTGGTGGTTGGGCATATTTATTTTGGTGGTTGGGCATATGGGTTTTGGTGCTTGGAAATATGGGTTTTGGTGGTTGGGCATATGTATTTTGGTGGTTAGGCATATGGGTTTTGGTGGTTGGGCATATTTATTTTGGTGGTTGGGCATATGTATTTTGGTGGTTGGGCATGTGTATTTTGGTGGTTGGGCATATGGGTTTTGGTTGTTGGGCATATGTGTTTTGGTGGTTGGGCATGTGTATTTTGGTGGTTGGGTCTTGTGTACTTTGGTGGTTGGGCATATGTATTTTGGTGGTTGGGCATATGGGTTTTGGTGGTTGGGCATATGTGTTTTGGTTGTTGGGCATATGTATTTTGGTGGTTGGGCATATGGGTTTTGGTGGTTGGGCATATGTGTTTTGGTGGTTGGGCATGTGTATTTTGGTGGTTGGGTCTGTGTACTTTGGTGGTTGGGCATATGTATTTTGGTGATTGGGCATGTGTATTTTGGTGGTTGGGTTTGTGTATTTTGGTGGTTGCACATATGTATTTTGGTAGTTGGGACTGTGTATTTTGGTGGTTGGTCATATGTATTTTGGTGGTTAGGCATATGTATTTTGGTGGTTGGGGATATGTATTTTGGTGGTTGGGCATATGTATTTTGGTGGTGGGCAAATGTATTTTGGTGGTTGCACATATGTATTTTGGTGTTTGGTGGTTGGGTATATGTATTTTGGTGGTTGAGCATATGTATTTTTGTGGTTGGGATATGTATTTTGGTGGTTGGGGATAAGTATTTTAGTAGTTGGGCATATGTATTTTGGCAGTTGGGCATGTTTATTTTGGTGGTTGCACATATGTATTTTGGTGGTTGGGCATATGTATTTTGGTAGTTGGGCCTGTGTATTTTAGCGGTTGTGCAGATGTATTTTGGTGGTTGGGCATGTGTATTTTGGGGGTTGGGAAGATGTATTTTGGTGGTTGGGCATGTGTATTTTGGTGGTTGGATATATGTTTTTTGGTGGTTGGGCATATGTATGTTGGTGGGTGGGTATATGTATTTTGGTGGTTGGGCCTGTGTATTTTAGTGGTTGTGCAGATATATTTTGGTAGTTGGGCATATGTATTCTCGTGGTTGGGCAAGTGTATTTTGGTGGTTGTGCAGATGTATTTTGGTTTTTGGACATGTGTGTTTTGGTGGTTAGGCATATGTATTTTGGTGGATGGGCAGATGTATTTTGGTGGTTGGGTATATATATTTTGGTGGTTGGGAATATGTATTTTGGTGGTTGCACATATGTATTTTGGTGGATGGGCAGATGTATTTTGGTGGTTGGGTATATGTATTTTGGTGGTTGGGAATATGTATTTTGGAGGTTGGGTATATGTATTTTGGTGGTTTGGCATATGTATTTTGGTGGATGGGCAGATGTATTTTGGTGGTTGGGTATATGTATTTTGGTGGTTGGGAATATGTATTTTGGTGGTTGGGTATATGTATTTTGGTGGTTGCACATATGTATTTTGGTGGTTGGTTATATGTCTTTTGGTGGTTGGGCTTGTGTATTTTGGTGGTTGTGCAGATGTATTTTGGTGGTTGTGCATATGTATTCTAGTGGTTGGGCATGTGTATTTTGGGTGTTGGGCATATGTAGTTTGGTGGTTGGGCATGTATATTTTGGTGGTTGCACATATGTATTTATTTTGGTGGTTGGGGATATGTATTTTGGTGGTTGGGCATATGTATTTTGGTTGTTGGGTATATGTATTTTGGTGGTTTGGTCAGCACCTTGCCCCCAAAAACTGGAATGCCTTGCCCACCACACTAAGAAACTAAAGATCCTACGTCACTTTCAGCAAAACACTAAAAACACTATTGTTCTGTTAAATGTATCTACTGCAATTGTGTTAAGTACCCACTGCATTTGCATCTGCCTGAATATACTTGCTGATTCTCTGTAACCCACCCACAGCAAAAGTACACTCTCCTTCTGTATCTGCCTTATTCCATGCTTTGTCACTGGTGAAGTGTCTTCATATGTTTAAGTAAGCACTCAGTAACAGCGCCACGATGCCCCAGGGCCGCTTGTGCACTTTATAAATGCAAATAAATAAAAAAAATATGTATTTTGGTGGTTTTGGATATGTATTTTGGTGGTTGGACATATGTATTTTGGTGGTTGAGCATGTGTATTTTTGTGGCTGCACATATGTATTCTGGTGGTTAGGCATGTGTATTTTGGTGGTTGCACATATGTATTTTGGCGGTTGGGCATATGTATTTTGGTGGTTGGGCATATATATTCTGGTGGTTGGGCATGTGTATTTTGGCAGTTGGGCATATGTATTTTGTTGGTTGCACATATGGCTTTTGGTGGTTGAGCATATGCATTTTGGTGGTTGGGCATATGTATTTTGGTGGTTGGGTCTGTGTATTTTGGTGGTTGGGCATATGTATTTTGGTGGTTGGGCAAATGGGTTTTGGTGGTTGGGCATATGTATTTTGGTGGTTGGGCATATGTGTTTTGGTGGTTGGGCATATGTGTTTTGGTGGTTGGGCATGTGTATTTTGGTGGCTGCGCATATGTATTTTGGCAGTTGGGCCTGTGTATTTTGGCGGTTGGGCATATGTATTTTGGTGGTTTGGCATGTGTGTTTTGGTGGATGGGGATATGTATTTTGGTGGTTGGGCATATGTATTCTGGTGGTTGGGCAAGTGTATTTTGGCGGTTGGGCATATGTATTTTGGTGGTGGTGCAGATGTATTTTGGTGGTGGTGAGGATGTATTTTGGTGGTTGCGCATATGTATTTTGGTGGTTGGACATATGTATTTTGGTGGTTGGGCATATGTATTTTGGTAGTTGGGCCTGTGTATTTTAGCAGTTGTGCAGATGTATTTTGGTGGTTGGGCATGTGTATTTTGGGGGTTGGGAAGATGTATTTTGGTGGTTGGGCATGTGTATTTTGGTGGTTGCACATATGTATTTTGGTGGTTGGATATATGTTTTTTGGTGGTTGGGCATATGTATGTTGGTGGCTGGGTATATGTATTTTGGTGGTTGGGCCTGTGTATTTTAGTGGTTGTGCAGATATATTTTGGTAGTTGGGCATATGTATTCTCGTGGTTGGGAAAGTGTATTTTGGTGGTTGTGCAGATGTATTTTGGTTTTTGGACATGTGTGTTTTGGTGGTTAGGCATATGTATTTTGGTGGATGGGCAGATGTATTTTGGTGGTTGGGTATATGTATTTTGGTGGTTGGGAATATGTATTTTGGAGGTTGGGCATGTATATTTTGGTGGTTGCACATATGTATTTTGGTGGTTGGTTATATGTCTTTTGGTGGTTGGGCTTGTGTATTTTGGTGGTTGTGCAGATGTATTTTGGTGGTTGTGCATATGTATTCTAGTGGTTGGGCATGTGTATTTTGGGTGTTGGGCATATGTAGTTTGGTGGTTGGGCATGTATATTTTGGTGGTTGCACATATGTATTTATTTTGGTGGTTGGGGATATGTATTTTGGTGGTTGGGCATATGTATTTTGGTTGTTGGGTATATGTATTTTCGTGGTTTGGTCAGCACCTTGCCCCCAAAAACTGGAATGCCTTGCCCACCACACTAAGAAACTAAAGATCCTACGTCACTTTCAGCAAAACACTAAAAACACTATTGTTCTGTTTAATGTATCTACTGCAATTGTGTTAAGTACCCACTGCATTTGCATCTGCCTGAATATACTTGCTGATTCTCTGTAACCCACCAACAGCAAAAGTACACTCTCCTTCTGTATCTGCCTTATTCCATGCTTTGTCACTGGTGAAGTGTCTTCATATGTTTAAGTAAGCACTCAGTAACAGCGCCACGATGCCCCAGGGCCGCTTGTGCACTTTATAAATGCAAATAAATAAAACAAATATGTATTTTGGTGGTTTTGGATATGTATTTTGGTGGTTGGACATATGTATTTTGGTGGTTGAGCATGTGTATTTTTGTGGCTGCACATATGTATTCTGGTGGTTAGGCATGTGTATTTTGGTGGTTGCACATATGTATTTTGGTAGTTGGGCCTGTGTATTTTGGCGGTTGGGCATATGTATTTTGGTGGTTGGGCATATGTATTCTGGTGGTTGGGCATGTGTATTTTGGCAGTTGGGCATATGTATTTTGGTGGTTGCACATATGGCTTTTGGTGGTTGAGCATATGCATTTTGGTGGTTGGGCATATGTATTTTGGTGGTTGGGTCTGTGTATTTTGGTGGTTGGGCATATGTATTTTGGTGGTTGGGCAAATGGGTTTTGGTGGTTGGGCATATGTATTTTGGTGGTTGGGCATATGTGTTTTGGTGGTTGGGGATGTGTATTTTGGTGTCTGCGCATATGTATTTTGGCAGTTGGGCCTGTGTATTTTGGTGGTTGGGCATATGTATTTTGGTGGTTTGGCATGTGTGTTTTGGTGGATGGGGATATGTATTTTGGTGGTTGGGCATATGTATTCTTCTGGTGGTTGGGCAAGTGTATTTTGGCGGTTGGGCATATGTATTTTGGTGGTGGTGCAGATGTATTTTGGTGGTGGTGAGGATGTATTTTGGTGGTTGCGCATATGTCTTTTGGTGGTTGCACATATGTATTTTGGTGGTTGGGCATATGTATTTTGGTAGTTGGGCCTGTGTATTTTAGCATTTGTTCAGATGTATTTTGGTGGTTGGGCATGTGTATTTTGGGGGTTGGGAAGATGTATTTTGGTGGTTGGGCATGTGTATTTTGGTGGTTGCACATATGTATTTTGGTGGTTGGATATATGTTTTTTGGTGGTTGGGCATATGTATGTTGGTGGCTGGGTATATGTATTTTGGTGGTTGGGCCTGTGTATTTTAGTGGTTGTGCAGATATATTTTGGTAGTTGGGCATATGTATTCTCGTGGTTGGGCAAGTGTATTTTGGTGGTTGTGCAGATGTATTTTGGTTTTTGGACATGTGTGTTTTGGTGGTTAGGCATATGTATTTTGGTGGTTGCGCGTATGTATTTTGGTGGTTGTGTATATGTATTCTGGTGGTTTGGCATATGTATTTTGGTGGATGGGCAGATGTATTTTGGTGGTTGGGTATATGTATTTTGGTGGTTGGGAATATGTATTTTGGAGGTTGGGCATGTATATTTTGGTGGTTGCACATATGTATTTTGGTGGTTGGTTATATGTCTTTTGGTGGTTGAGCTTGTGTATTTTGGGTGTTGGGCATATGTATTTTGGTGGTTGGGCATGTATATTTTGGTGGTTGCACATATGTATTTATTTTGGTGGTTGGGGATATGTATTTTGGTGGTTGGGCATATGTATTTTGGTTGTTGGGTATATGTATTTTGGTGGTTTGGTCAGCACCTTGTCCCCAAAAACTGGAATGCCTTGCCCACCACACTAAGAAACTAAAGATCCTATGTCACTTTCCGCAAAACACTAAAAACACTATTGTTCTGTTAAATGTATCTACTGCAATTGTGTTAAGTACCCACTGCATTTGCATCTGCCTGAATATACTTGCTGATTCTCTGTAACCCACCAACAGCAAAGGTACACTCTCCTTCTGTATCTGCCTTATTCCATGCTTTGTCACTGGTGAAGTGTCTTCATATGTTTAAGTAAGCACTCTGTAACAGCGCCACAAAGCCCCAGGGCCGCTTGTGCACTTTATAAATGCAAATAAATAAAAAAAATATGTATTTTGGTGGTTTTGGATATGTATTTTGGTGGTTGGACATATGTATTTTGGTGGTTGAGCATGTGTATTTTTGTGGCTCCACATATGTATTCTGGTGGTTAGGCATGTGTATTTTGGTGGTTGCACATATGTATTTTGGTAGTTGGGCCTGTGTATTTTTTTGGTTGGGCATATGTATTTTTTTGGTTGGGCATATGTATTCTGGTGGTTGGGCATGTGTATTTTGGCAGTTGGGCATATGTATTTTGGTGGTGGTGCATATGTATTTTGGTGGTTGCGCATAAGGTTTTGGTGGATGGGGATATGTATTTTGGTGGTTGGGCATATGTATTCTGGTGGTTGGGCATGTGTATTTTTCTCAGATTCAGTCTGATCCTTGTTATCTCCACCAACCCCCTCCTCACCTGACGTCTTTATGGCTGAGGTATCGTCTGAATCAGAGTCCCAGGATTCATCCGTTGGTATCTCCTTTCTTCTCTGTCTCCAAACGTCGCTGGGCTTCTTGTGCGTCCTTACCCCTGGTTTGGTGCGATGGGTATGGGCTCCACTAGAGGCCACTTTGCCTGAGATGCAATTTGCCTGGCAGTGGGGACCCTAGGGAGCCCACCCCAGACCAGGGAAAAAGCCTTGCCGAAAAATCCCTGGTAGGTTGTGATATCTAGCTGGGACTACTGGTCCCAGAATGCACTGAGAAACTGAAGGAGTAGGCAAAATACACAATAGCTCCAAATAAACACTCAAGAGAGCAGCAGCAGGATGCAAGGAGTCCGGAGGGGCTAGGTTGCAGAAGAGTAGCAGGTACCTCGCAAGAACTGCGAGCAAGGAAAGAGGGAGTTTCCAAGAAGGTAAGCAGTAGACAGCATACAGAGGAACAGCCGTCCGAGAACGGCAGAAACGGAAAGGGGAAGCCGTAGTCAAAAGACTAGAATGCGCACAGCGAGTCCAGGGAAGGAGTCCTTCTTCTACCTCCTTTTCAGTCTCCATCTTGGGTATAGTCTCCACGGCAGGCGAGTTGTGACAGTATGACCCCTTCTCAGGCCTCCACCCCCTGGTTTTCCGGGATGAAGGCGATGGAATCTCCGTAGTAGACGAGGAGCAGAAATGTTCTTAACAGGTTCCCATGTGCATTCTGACTTTGGGTATCCCTTCCAAAAAACCAGGTATTGCAGTACACCTCTTTTGTATCTGGAATCCATGATGTCGGAAACTTCATATTCGTCAGTGGTCTTTGTGGTCTTTTGAGGGGAGCTTTTTGTCTTTCGGGAATGAGGGTCCTCAATATATGGTTTAAGAAGTGAGGTATGAAAGACAGGATGAATTCTTTTGAGAATCGGGGGAAGGTCCAGTCTATAAGCCACAGGATTGATCTTGGCTGAGATACGAAAGGGCCCAAGATACCTGGGTGCAAACTTTCCTAGATGAACCCATCTGGGTAAATACTTGGTGGATAACCACACCTGCCTTCCTACTTCCCACTGAGGATTTGGGCTTCTCTTTTGATCTGCCCATCTTTTACAGTCTTGTCGAGCTTTTGCGAGATTGGATTCTGATACTCGGTGCATCCTCTGTATGGTATCCAGTAGATGATCCACTGAAGGTGTGTTTGTAGGAGGGATACCAGAGAGAGGTATATGCTTTGGGTCATAACCATAGGTGCACTTGAAAGGACTCATACCTAGGGAGGTATGTCTAGTGTTGTTATAAGAGAACTCGGCCATGGGCAGAAGATGGAACCAGTCGTCTTGTTCTTGGTTACAAAAACACTGTATGTACTGTTCGAGAGTGGCGTTCAAACGTTCAGTTTGCCCATTGCTTTCCGGGTGGAACCCTGAGGAAAGAGATCTCCTGATTCCTAATGTTCTGCACAGAACTGTCCAGAATTTGGACGTGAATTGAGCGCCTCTATCTGAGACTATATTGGTGGGAATCCCATGAAGCCTGACTATGTCCTTCAGAAAGACTTCTGCAGTCGTGCTGGCAGTAGGGAGTCCTTTAACAGGAGAAACGTGAGCCAGCTTGCTAAAGGAATCGATTGTGACCATTATGGCGGTGTGTCCACAGGATTCCGGCAGCTCCACTATGAAATCTGTGGATATCTGTTGCCAAGGTCCTTCGGGCTGTTTTTCTTGTTGTAGAAGTCCTAGGGGTTTGTGGTAATCGTACTTGTTTTGAGCACACACAGGGTAGGCCTTTACATACTCCTTCACATCCTTAGCCAGGGAAGGCCACCAAAATTGACGGGATGTTAACTCTAGTGTGGCTCTTTGGCCCTTGTGTCCAGCAGAGGGAATATCGTGACACCAGGACATTGCTTGTACTTGGAGTTCTCGGGTTGGTATATACAAAGCTTCCTTCCTAAAGAGAAAGTTGCCCTTCCCTTTCAAATCCATTTCTGAGCTCCTATTGTTCTGTTGTTCCGCCTTTACCCGTCGCAAAAATGTGTTTATGGTGACAATGAATGTCTTTCCTGCTAACATGAGTTCCTGTTCTGGTAGATCTCCCGAATCTTCACCCATACTCCGAGAAAGGGCATCTGCCAGAGTGTTGTCCTTTCCTGGGAGATAGGTGATCACAAAGTCAAATTGTGAGAAGAAATACGCCCACCTAGCATGTCGTGAGTTGCGGCATTCCATCTTTTGAAGGACTTTAAGGTTTTTATGATCCGTACGGACCAAAAACGGGACTACAGAGCCTTGTAGCAGATGTCTCCATTCCTCACACACTTGTCAGATGGCCAGGAGTTCTTTTTCTAACACGAAATAGTTGCGTTCACTAGTGGTCAATGTGCGTGAAAAATAAGAGACAGGATGTTCTAAGCCGTCTTCCTCCTTCTGTAGTAATGCTGCCCCGATAGCACCGAGGGAAGCATCAGTTTCCACTATGAACGGGCGTGTTTGATCTGGTTGTCTGAGGATCGGAGCTGTTACAAAGGATCTTTTCAAAGTTTGGAAGGCTTGTTCAGTGTCGGAATCCCAGAGGAATTTCACCCCCTTTTTCAGAATATTGGTGACAGGAAGAATAATCTCAGAGAAATTGGGGATAAACTTTCTATAGAAGTTCGCTAGTCCTAAGAATCGTTGGATTCCTTTGACATTAGAGGGTACAGGCCAATTTGTAATGGCATCCATCTTGGCTGGATCCATCTGTATGTTATCTGCAGATAATATAAAACCAAAATATGGTACTGTGGATGCCTCAAATATGCATTTTTCGGGTTTAGCTAGTAGACTGTTTCTCCTTAAACGTTGTAAGACTTCTGTTACCAAGACACGATGTTCAGCCAGAGTGGCAGAAAAGACAAGAATGTCGTCTAGGTAAACGACCACTGAGGAGTAGAGCATATCTGAAAACACATTGTCCATGAATCGTTGGAATTGTGCCGGTGCATTGACCAGTCCAAAAGGCATTACTCTATATTCGTAATGTCCTAGAGGTGTCCGGAAAGCCGTCTTCCACTCATCCCCTTCGCGAAGTCTTACAAGGTGATAAGCTCCTCTCAAATCCAGCTTGGTGAAGACCCGGGCACCCTGGACGGCTTCAATGATGTCCTTCATTAATGGCATAGGGTATCTATCTCGCACCGTAAGACTATTCAGACCTCTGTAATCTATACGGGGACGTAGTTCTGTTGTTCCTTTTTTTGGAATAAAAAAGAGAGAAGCCCCTGCTGAGGAAGATGACTCTCTAATAAGGCCATTCTCTAGGTTGGTGGCAAGGTACTCTTTCAGAGCTTCCTTTTCAGGTAGTGACAACGGAAACATTCTCCCGAAAGGCACAACTGCTTCCGGTGTCAGATCAATCTTGCAATCTTCTCTGCGATGTGGTGGTAGAAGACGGGGCTGTGTGTCTGTGAATACATCTATGAATTCCTGATATGGAGCTCGTATCATGTTGACACTGAAGGAAGGATGCAGTGTTGCTTGAATGACTGGGGTGATTTCTGTAGTTAAGCAATGTTGATCGCAGTACTGTGATTTGAAGTCTACTGTGTTCAAACTCCAATCAATGAGGGGATTGTGCTTTCTCAACCAGGGAATTCCCAGTATTACCGGAAAATGTGCCGCTCTGATCAGATCGAATGAGAGGTATTCCTGATGATTAGCCATCTTTATCTTCAACTCCTGTGTTTCGTGACTAATGGGCCCTGATGTTAGTGGGGTACCATCGACTCCTTCCACCGGTATAGATCTGATCTTCGGTCGTCTGGGTAAGAGATGTTCCTTGGCCCACTTGTCGTCCACAAAGTTGCCAGCCGCCCCACAGTCTAACATGGCTATGCACTCCACGGACCCTGTCGGTTCCCATTCTATTAGTATCTTGATCACCATAAGACTGCAACAGTCCAAAGCCGAAGGCTGTGCTAAGTGACAGGGATTTATGGTGTTCACCCCTTCCCTTTCCCTGTTTAAGGTTGGGGTCCTTCGTTTCCCTGTCTTCTGGGGGGTACTTCAGGGCAATCTCTTAATCGATGGCTGTTTGACCCACAATACATACACAAGCCGAGGTCCCTTCTTCTCTTGCGTTCGCCAGTAGATAGAGGTCCTCATGTGGTTCCAATTTGCATAGGTTCTTCCGTGGATCTCTTTTCAGGTATCGAAGAGGGGTTTGGTCCTGATACAAAATTGCGTGGTCTTCTTCTTTCTGCCTTCCTTTCTGCCATACGGAACTCTACTTGTAAGACTAAGGAGACCAGGTCTTGGAAAGAATTAGGTCTGGCAACTCTCGCCAGTTCGTCCTTAATGTCTTCGTGGAGTCCTCTTCGGAATATAGTCTGTTGGGCAGATTCGGGCCATCCTGCTTCTGCAGCTATCCTTTGAAATCTCACAAGGTACGTTTGAACATCCGATGACCCTTGTCGTATGTCGAGTAGATTTTCAAAGGCGGAATACAAGACCTCCGGTCTCTCGAACCTTTCTTTTAGTCGTTGTGTGAATAGGCCGTAATCAATGAGAACCGGATCTGAAGTAGTAACAAAAGGCTTAGCCCATGCCAGAGCGTTGCCTGTCAGATTGGATATTAAGAACCCAACCTTAGTTCTGTCTAACTCGTAGGTTCTGGGGCGAAAGGTGAATTGGATTGTGCAGGCATCCAAGAATTCTTTTAATTTCTTTGGGTCCCCATCATATTTCCCACACGACAAGGGAAGAGGAGGTAGTTCTCCTCTGTTATCATCCCGTTGAGGTGCCCGTTGTCCCAACTGTTGAACCTGTTGCTGTAATGCTGTATTGTCAGCTCTTAGGGACTGTACTTCAGCCGTCAGTGCCTGGATGGCATTTACCATTTCTTGGTATTGTTCTAGGGGGCCATTATCTCTGGGCGTTGCAATCTCTCAGATTCAGTCTGATCCTTGTTATCTCCACCAACCCCCTCCTCACCTGACGTCTTTATGGCAGAGGTACCGTCTGAATCAGAGTCCCAGGATTCATCCGTTGGTATCTCCTTTCTTCTCTGTCTCCAAAGGTCGCTGGGCTTCTTGTGCGTCCTTACCCCTGGTTTGGTGCGATGGGTATGGGCTCCACTAGAGGCCACTTTGCCTGAGATGCAATTTGCCTGGCAGTGGGGACCCCAGGGAGCCCACCCCAGACCAGGGAAAAAGCCTTGCCGAAAAAACCCTGGTAGGTTGTGATATCTAGCTGGGACTACTGGTCCTAGAATGCACTGAGAAACTGAAGGAGTAGGCAAAATAAACAATAGCTCCAAATAAACACTGAAGAGAGCAACAGCAGGATGCAAGGAGTCCGGAGGGACTAGGTTGCAGAAGAATAGCAGGTACCTCGCAAGAACTGTGAGCAAGGAAAGAGGGAGTTTCCAAGAAGGTAAGCAGTAGACAGCATACAGAGGAACAGCCGTCCAAGAACGGCAGAAACGGAAAGGGGAAGCCGTTCGGAAAGCGGCCAGGAGGAAAAAAGGAAAATAACACGCGAGCGCTGGGAAACACTTTCCAAAGTACTGGAAGTTGCAACACGAGTGCGTTAGCAACTTCCGGGAATATAAAGTCAAAAGACTAGAATGCGCACAGCGAGTCCAAGGAAGGAGTCCTTCTTCTACCTCCTTTTGAGTCTCCATCTTGGGTATAGTCTCCACGGCAGGCGAGTTGTGACAATTTTGGCAGATGGGCATATGTATTTTGGTGGTGGTGCAGATGTATTTTGGTGGTTGCGCATAAGGTTTTGGTGGATGGGGATATGTATTTTGGTGGTTGGGCATATGTATTCTGGTGGTTGGGCATGTGTATTTTGGCAGTTGGGCATATGTATTTTGGTGGTGGTGCAGATGTATTTTGGTGGTTGCGCATAAGGTTTTGGTGGTTGGGGATATGGGTTTTGGTGGTTGGGCATATGTATTTTAGGCATATGTATTTTGGTGGTTGGGGATATGTATTTTGGTGGTTGGGGATATGTATTTTGGTGGTTGGGCATATGGGTTTTGGTGGTTGGGCATATGTATTTTGGTGGTTGGGGATATGTATTTTGGTGGTTGGGGATATGTATTTTGGTGGTTGGGCATATGTGTTTTGGTGGTTGGGCATATTGGTTTTGGTGGTTGGGCATATGTATTTTGGTGGTTGGGGATATGTATTTTGGTGGTTGGGCATATGTATTTTGGTGGTTGGGAATATGGGTTTTGGTGGTTGGGCATATGTATTTTGGTGGTTGGGGATATGTATTTTGGTGGTTGTGGATATGGGTTTTGGTGGTTGGGCATATGTATTTTGGGCATATGTATTTTGGCGGTTAGGCATATGTAATTTGGTGGTTGGGGATATGTATTTTGGTGGTTGGGCATATGTATTTTGGTGGTTGGGCTTATGGGTTTTGGTGGTTGGGCATATGTATTTTGGTGGTTGGGGATATGTATTTTGGTGGTTGGGCATATGTGTTTTGTTGGTTGGGCATATGTATTTTGGTGGTTGGGCATATGGGTTTTGGTGGTTGGGCATATGTATTTTGGTGGTTGGGGATATGTATTTTGGTGGTTGGGCATATGTATTTTGGTGGTTGGGCTTATGGGTTTTGGTGGTTGGGCATATGTATTTGGGTGGTTGGGGATATGTATTTTGGTGGTTGGGGATATGTATTTTGGTGGTTGGGCATATGTATTTTGGTGGTTGGGCATATGTATTTTGGTGGTTGGGACTGTGTATTTTGGTGTTGGGCATATGTATTTTGGTGGTTGCACATATGGCTTTTGGTGGTTGAGCATATGCATTTTGGTGGTTGGGCATATGTATTTTGGTGGTTGGGTCTGTGTAATTTGGTGGTTGGGCATATGTATTTTGGTGGTTGGGCAAATGGGTTTTGGTGGTTGGGCATATGTATTTTGGTGGTTGGGCATATGTGTTTTGGTGGTTGGGCATGTGTATTTTGGTGGCTGCGCATATGTATTTTGGCAGTTGTGCCTGTGTATTTTCGCGGTTGGGCATATGTATTTTGGTGGTTTGGCATGTGTGTTTTGGTGGATGGGGATATGTATTTTGGTGGTTGGGCATATGTATTCTGGTGGTTGGGCATGTGTATTTTGGTGGTTGGGCATATGCATTTTGGTGGTGGTGCAGATGTATTTTGGTGGTGGTGAGGATGTATTTTGGTGGTTGCGGATATGTATTTTGGTGGTTGGGGATATGTATTTTGGTGGTTGGGCATATGAGTTTTGGTGGTTGGGCATATGTATTTTAGGCATATGTATTTTGGTGGTTAGTCATATTTATTTTGGTGGTTGGGCATATGGGTTTTCGTGGTTGGGGATATGGGTTTTGGTGTTTGGGCATATGTATTTTGGTGGTTGGGTCTGTGTATTTTGGTGGTTTGGCATATTTATTTTGGTGGTTGGGCATATGTATTTTGGTGGTTGGGGATATGTATTTTGGTGGTTGGGGATATGGTTTTTGGTGGTTGGGCATATGTATTTTGGGCATATGTATTTTGGTGGTTAGGCATATGTATTTTGGTGGTTGGGGATATGTATTTTGGTGGTTGGGCATATGTATTTTGGTGGTTGGGCATATGGGTTTTGGTGGTTGGGCATATGTATTTTGGTGGTTGGGGATATGTATTTTGGTGGTCGGGGATATGTATTTTGGTGTTGGGCATATGGGTTTTGGTGGTTGGGCATATGTATTTTGCGCATATGTATTTTGGTGGTTAGGCATATGTATTTTGGTGGTTGGGGATGTGTATTTTGGTGGTTGGGCATATGTATTTTGGTGGTTTGGCATGTGTGTTTTGGTGGATGGGGATATGTATTTTTGTGGTTGGGCATATGTATTCTGGTGGTTGGGCATGTGTATTTTGGTGGTTGGGCATATGTATTTTGGTGGTGGTGCAGATGTATTTTGGTGGTGGTGAGGATGTATTTTGGTGGTTGCGGATATGTATTTTGGTGGTTGGGGATATGTATTTTGGTGGTTGGGCATTTGAGTTTTGGTGGTTGGGCATATGTATTTTAGGCATATGTATTTTGGTGGTTAGTCATATTTATTTTGGTGGTTGGGCATATGGGTTTTGGTGGTTGGGGATATGTATTTTGGTGGGTGCGCATATGTATTTTGGTGTTTGGCATATGGGTTTTGGTGGTTGGGCATATGTATTTTGGTGGTTGGGCATATAAGTTATGGTGGTTGGGAATTTGTGTTTTTGTGGTTGGGCATATGGGTTTTGGTGGTTGGGGATATGTATTTTGGTGGTTGGGCATATGTATTTTGGTGGGTGCGCATATGTATTTTGGTGTTGGGCATATGGGTTTTGGTGGTTGGGCATATGTATTTTGGTGGTTGGGCATATGGGTTTTGGTGGTTGGGAATATGGGTTTTGGTGGTTGGGCATATGCATTTTGGTGGGTCCGCGTATGTATTTTGGTGGTTGGGCATATGTGTTTTTGTGGTTAGACATATGTGTTTTGGTGGTTGGGCATATGTATTTTGGTGGTTGGACATATGGGTTTTGGTGGTTGGGCATATGTGTTTTGGTGGTTGGGCATATGTATTTTGGTGGTTGCGCATATGGGTTTTGGTGGTTGGCATATGTATTTTGGTGGTTGGGTCTGTGTATTTTGGTGTTGGGCATATGTATTTTGGTGGTTGCACATATGGCTTTTGGTGGTTGAGCATATGCATTTTGGTGGTTGGGCATATGTGTTTTGGTGGTTGGGTCTGTGTATTTTGGTGGTTGGGCATATGTATTTTGGTGGTTGGGCAAATGGGTTTTGGTGGTTGGGCATATGTATTTTGGTGGTTGGGAATATGTGTTTTGGGGGTTGGGCATGTGTATTTTGGTGGCTGCGCATATGTATTTTGGCAGTTGGGCCTGTGTATTTTGGCGGTTGGACATATGTATTTTGGTGGTTTGGCATGTGTGTTTTGGTGGATGGGGATATGTATTTTGGTGGTTGGGCATATGTATTCTGGTGGTTGGGCATGAGTATTTTTGCGGTTGGGCATATGTATTTTGGTGGTGGTGCAGATGTATTTTGGTGGTGGTGAGGATGTATTTTGGTGGTTGCACATATGTATTTTGGTGGTTGGGGATATGTATTTTGGTGGTTGGGCATATGAGTTTTGGTGGTTGGGCATATGTATTTTGGGCATATGTATTTTGGTGGTTAGTCATATGTATTTTGGTGGTTGGGCATATGGGTTTTGGTGGTTGGGGATATGTATTTTGGTGGGTGCGCGTATGTATTTTGGTGTTGGGCATATGGGTTTTGGTGGTTGGGCATATGTATTTTGGTGGTTGGGCATATGGGTTTTGGTGGTTGGGATTATGTGTTTTTGTGGTTGGGCATATGTTTTTTGGTGGTTGGGTATATGTATTTTGGTGGTTGGGGATATGTATTTTGGTGGTTGGGGATATGTATTTTGGTGTTGGGCATATGGGATTTGGTGGTTGGGCATATGTATTTTGGGCATATGTATTTTGGTGGTTAGGCATATGGGTTTTGGTGGTTGGGCATATGTATTTTGGGCATATGTATTTTGGTGTTGGGCATATGGGTTTTGGTGGTTGGGGATATGTATTTTGGTGGTTGGGCATATGTATTTTGGTGGTTGGGCATATGGGTCTTGGTGGTTGGGGATATGTATATTGGTGGTTGGCCATATGTATTTTGGTGGGTGCGCATATGTATTTTGGTGGTTGGGCATATGTGTTTTGGTGGTTGGGCATATGTATTTTGGTGGTTGGGCATATGGGTTTTGGTAATTGGGCATATGTGTTTTGGTGGTTGGGCATATGTGTTTTGGTGGTTGGGCATATGTATTTTGGTGGTTGGTTGGGCATATGTGTTTTGGTGGTTGGGCATATGTATTTTGGTGGTTGCGCATATGGATTTTGGTGGTTGCGCATATGTATTTTGGTGGTTGGGCATATGTATTTTTGTGGTTCGGAATATGTGTTTTGGGGGTTGGGCATGTGTATTTTGGTGGCTGCGCACATGTATTTTGGCAGTTGGGCCTGTGTATTTTCGAGGTTGGACATATGTATTTTGGTGGTTTGGCATGTGTGTTTTGGTGGATGGGGATATGTATTTTGGTGGTGGTGCAGATGTGTTTTGGTGGTGGTGAGGATGTATTTTGGTGGTTGGGGATATGTATTTTGGTGGTTGGGGATATGTATTTTGGTGGTTGGGCATATGAGTTTTGGTGGTTGGGCAGATGTATTTTGGGCATATTTATTTTGGTGGTTAGTCATATGTATTTTGGTGGTTGGGCATATGGGTTTTGGTGGTTGAGGATATGTATTTTGGTGGGTGCGCATATGTATTTTGGTGTTGGGCATATGGGTTTTGGTGGTTGGGCATATGTATTTTGGTGGTTGGGCATATGGGTTTTGGTGGTTGGGAATATGTGTTTTTGTGGTTGGGGATATGGGTTTTGGTGGTTGGGGATATGTATTTTGGTGGTTGGGCATATGTATTTTGGTGGGTGCGCATATGTATTTTGGTGTTGGGCATATGGGTTTTGGTGGTTGGGCATATGGGTTTTGGTGGTTGGGAATATGGGTTTTGGTGGTTGGGCATATTCATTTTGGTGGGTGCGCATATGTATTTTGGTGTTTGGGCATATGTGTTTTGGTGGTTAGACATATGTGTTTTGGTGGTTGGGCATATGTATTTTGCTGGTTGGTCATATGGGTTTTGGTGGTTGGGCATATGTGTTTTGGTGGTTGGGCATATGTATTTTGGTGGTTGCGCATATGGGTTTTGGTGGTTGGGCATATGTGTTTTGGTGGTTGGGTCTGTGTATTTTGGTGTTGGGCATATGTATTTTGATGGTTGCACATATGGCTTTTGGTGGTTGAGCATATGCATTTTGGTGGTTGGGCATATGTATTTTGGTGGTTGGGTCTGTGTATTTTGGTGGTTGGGCATATGTATATTGGTGGTTGGGCAAATGGGTTTTGGTGGTTGGGCATATGTATTTTGGTGGTTGGGCATATGTATTCTGGTGGTTGGGCATGTGTATTTTGGTGGTTGAGCATATGTATTTTGGTGATGGTGCAGATGTATTTTGGTGGTGGTGAGGATGCATTTTGGTGGTTGCGCATATGTATTTTGGTGGTTGGGGATATGTATTTTGGTGGTTGGGCATATGAGTTTTGGTGGTTGGGCATATGTATTTTGTGCATATATATTTTGGTGGTTAGTCATATGTATTTTGGTGGTTGGGCATATGGGTTTTGGTGGTTGGGCATATGTATTTTGGTGGGTGCGCATATTTATTTTGGTGGTTGGGCATATGGGTTTTGGTGGTTGGGCATATGCATTTTGGTGGTTGGGCATGTGTATTTTGGTGGTTGGGCATATGGGTTTTGGTGGTTGTGCATATGTGTTTTGGTGGTTGGGTATGTGTATTTTGGTGGTTGGGTCTGTGTACTTTGGTGGTTGGGCATATGTATTTCGGTGGTTGGGCATGTGTATTTTGGTGGTTGGGCATATGGGTTTTGGTGGTTGGGCATATGTATTTTGGTGGTTGGGCATGTGTATTTTGGTGGTTGGGCATGTGTATTTTGGTGGTTGGGTCTGTGTATTTTGGTGATTGGGCATATGTGTTTTGGTGGTTGGGCATGTGTATTTTGGTGGTTGGGCATATGTATTTTGGTGGTTGGGCATGTGTATTTTGGTGGTTGGGTCTGTGTATTTTGGTGGTTGCGCATATGGGTTTGTTGATCTGGCCATGTGTACTTTGTGTGTCTGTGCATTTGTCCTGTGTGCCTTTGTATGTCTATGCATGCCTGGTTTGTCTGTGCGCATGCGTGCTTTTTTTCTGATTGCGTGTGCTCTATGCGTCAGTGCACACGTGTTGTGATCCTATTGATTTGTTTTGCGTTCCTATGCGCGTGTATTGTGTATCTGCGTGGCCGTGTGCCTGTTTTTTTGCTCTGTATGTGTGTATTTGGGCATGCGTAGGTTGTGTAAATGTGTCTGTGCCTTTGTGGGTTTCTAGTGCCTGTGTTGTGCATAATTTTAGTTGCATATTGAGTAATCATAGCAGCTGCCATGTTGCCTGGCGCGGCCCGCCCCTTCCTCAGGCCCCCCAACAGGCTGTTGCTTTTGGAGGCGTCTGCGGCTGGCAGTGTGGCGGGCATAGTCTGGGTGGCCCGGGGCCAGGAAGTTGGACACACTATGACATACGTGGGAACGCTGCGGTCACCTTGAGAAACAAAGACATACTTGACGTGTGCTTTTTGCTGTCGGCCGCGAACGTGCGAGAAATGCAATAAAACTGAATATCGGAGAAAAAAAAAAAAACAAGCGAAACAGTGTAGCTTTGGGGGCCCGAGGGCGTCCCCACCCGAGCCGCCGTGCTGCGGTGATATAGGCGGCATTCACAAGGGCAGACGGTGCCCAGGGTGAAAGGGTGCCCACCTGCGCCTGGGAAAGACAAGCAGCGGGGTCCCCGGGCACTGCGCCTTGCGAACATGGTCAGAATGGACCAAAAGGGGGCCAGGTGAAAAGCAAGTATGTCCTGTGTGTCCATCACAATCCACGACCTTTCATGACAAACAGCTGATGTCATACATGTGGATGAATAGTGCTGTGACAGCTCCTTGCACTGGAGCATTGCCCCCTCTGTGCCAGTGCTGCCTGCACACTCCTGGCATCCTCGTGTCTGATAGACCCACAGCCGCCTCCTGAACCAGGGTGTCTGATGACGGTGGCCCCGCAGAAGCTGAGCGCCAGTCAGGGCTGGACTGGCAACCAAAAGGGGCCCCATGTTACACATTTTCAGCAAACCCAACCCTTTTCCTGTGAGAACATTTGGAAATAATATAGTAACCGTATAAAAGAGGCCCAGGGTGCAGAGGCCCCCCGGAACTCTCCAGAGATCCCTCCAGGCCAGTGCACCCCTGGCACAAGGGCCTCGTTCTCCTCGCATCGCGGTGGTTATAGCGCATTCATCTCTCAAGGCGCTGCAAACAGGAGCATGAGAGTGTCGGCAGCAGCTGGCATGACCCTGAATCCCACAGGAAACTAGACAGCAATGCAGGACCTCTGGGGGGAGGGAGGGCAGTAACCTGTGGGGCAAGGGGGACAGGAAGAGAGAGGGAAGGGACACTGGCTGACCGATCACCAGCCAGTGACACAGGGAAAGCACAACCCCTCTCCCTTTCACCTCACTCAGACACCTGGAGCCAGGCAGGATGAGGGAACTGCAGGGCGCTATAGGGCAATGTGAAGGGAAGCAGGAAACACCCAGGTAGGTAATGCCGTCGGTGCCAGCCGGCAGGGGGTGGGACAAGGCCCGACACAGCCTAGGGCTAGTCCACATGCAATATAAGGAGCTGACCAAGCAGCAGAGAAGTACGATCGGCGATGGTTTAGCGCTCCGCACTCTGCACGGAGCACCAAACATGGAGTCTGCGAACGCAGAATACTTTCTATTTCCCAGGAACCCTCCCACCCAAGAAAAAGGGAGAAAAGAGAAGGGATACAGGGCAACAAACAGGGCCCACGCCTTCGTGGAAAGAGGAAGCGGGCATGGGCCATAGACACAACCTTGGACCTCATGCCCAAAAGTGTACGTCATGTATTATTATGAGGTGTGCAATAAAAAACATGGCCTTTTATTGCCAACACTTACACAATGCTTTTGTAGTATCTGGGGGGGAAGATGGGGACAGTCACCAACTTCATGGGTCGCAGGTCATGCCCCACTCTCTTCCGTGCCAATCTACAGCTGCCACTTGCCACTGCCTACACCCCACACCCTAAGGGCAAGATTTCATCTCATCTACCATCCCCAGGACAACACATGTAGCTTTCGGGTGGCAAAACTGATCACATTTCACCAACTTGGGCCAATAACTCCAATAATGTCCTCCTCTGGACCTCAGGCTCTCGGGCTCAGCAGCCACACATGCCAGCAGACGGGGCTCTTGAAGTTCCATCGTAGGCCCAATACACCCCAGTGACAAGGCCTCAACCCAGCACGTTAGATATCATGAACCCATCGAGCTCAACTGGTCAGATCACGACGCCACCTCTCTCCACCTGGCGTGAGTGATACCCAGCCACCACCCACATCTATTGCTCCCCGCTCCTTCAAAGACTTCACCCCAGAGGCTCTTGAGGTGAGCCTTTGCCCATTGAAAGCCGTACCATCCCAAAGAGAAGGCATAGACGGACTCCTCGCCGCCTTGACCCAGAACATGCATGAGTACCATGCACCACTAGAAGAACCCCTTGCCAGGACAACACCCCCCACTGCCTGGGACTCCATGAACCTCATAGGGGGGACGAGTCTGACCCAGAAACAACTGACGTACTGCACTGCCCAACATCGGGCACAACCCCCAAAACACAGAAGACTCCTCCTATAAGTCAACCATAACAGAATTGGCAACAACAGCAGAGTCCTCTGCCAGGCAACACAGCCCTGCTGCAGCCTTCCTTCTTCTCCTGAACCACCAGTTCTATAATCAGTGCACACATGTGGTGCTATAACATCTCAAAACTCAGCAGAAGGTGATGGGCGTGGTATTATAGATGCTTAGCCTAACATGGCATTGATGAAGCCCCCCAGCCGATCCTCCCAGCTGAGCCTATCCTGGCCTGTACACAGATGCTCGCATTTTAGGTATAGAGTGGCTGATGAGCTCCTCAACATGACTCCATCCCTCAGAACATGGCGCACGAGGATAACATCTCCACTCCACCGTCATCGGATTTACTAAGTGTCCTGCGCCTCTTACTCTCCCCCGGGTCATTAATGCGTCCCTTCCTCTCATCTCTCAAAAGAGCCTTCATAAGAAAACCACTTCTCAAAATACCAACTCTATGCCTGGGCGACCTGTTCTTCTGAGGGACATCATTTCACCAAAATGCCTGGGGTAGCAGAAGTGACATCACATGACCCTTGACCTCTGATGAAATCACAGGAAGTGATGTCCTTTGACCCCACTCCGAAGTGACATCATGTGAAGCGATAGAACATGACCTTTCATCCCTTTAATGAGTCTAGCACTTATTTTATAGAATTCCAGAACGACAAATTATTTGTTATTCCTATTCTTTCTTATTTAGGGTCACTACTCATTGTGGAACCCCTCTTTTTGAATGAGGCCTCAACATAAATTCCCAATACTCCAAAAACAAAGAGCCACATGGCACTGGCCAGCCCAGGAGCTTTAATTAAAAAAAAAAATGTTTTTTTAATTTTTTAAAACTTTTTCTAGGGGTTAATGTTAATGTTAAAGGATATTTGTACCGCGCACTATCACCACCGGAGTGGTCCCCTGGCGTTCTGGCGGCTCTGAAAAAGGGAAGGGGGAGTGTGAGTTTGTGGGAATAAGCTGGAAAAGTGCAAGAGAGCAGTGATGTGCTGTTGGCAGCCTCAGCCCAGTGGGTCAGTTGACTGGGCATGGGGTGTTTTACAGTCGATAGTCGTTGTGTGCTGTTGTGCAAGTCTATGTGTGGTTTGTTTTGTTGTTGCAGTGTAGTGAAGTTTGTGTGGATTGTTCTGTTGTAGGCTTGTGGTTGTGTTTGGTTAGAGTTTGAGAGGTGTATACAGAGGGGAGAAATTGTTAGTGGATCGGTTAATTGGCATTGCTGTCCTTGCAGTTATGTCTAGGTGTGATGCTTGCTATCATTCAGTATTCCATCTGAGTGTGGCACTTGCTAATCTTCAAAATCCTATCTAGATGTGAGGCTAGTGATCACAATTCCCTCTAAGTGTGGCACTTGGTAACATTCACAGTTTCATTTAAGTGTGGCTCATGCTAACATTCACAATCCTATCTAGATGCAACGCAGTCTAAAATTCCATCTAAGTTTGGCACATGCTAACATTCACAATCCTATCTAGATGCGACGCAGGCTAAAGTTAAGAATTCCATCTAAGTGTGGCACATGCTAACATTCACAATCCCATCTAGATGCGACGCAGGCTAAAGTTAAGAATTCCATCTAAGTGTGGCACATGCTAACATTCCCAATCCCATCTAGATGCGACGCAGGCTAAAGTTAAGAATTCCATCTAAGTGTGGCACATGCTAACATTCACAATCCCATCTAGATGCGACGCAGGCTAAAGTTAAGAATTCCATCTAAGTGTGGCACATGCTAACATTCACAATCCCATCTAGATGCGACGCAGGCTAAAGTTAAGAATTCCATCTAAGTGTGGCACATGCTAACATTCACAATCCCATCTAGATGCGACGCAGGCTAAAGTTAAGAATTCCATCTAAGTGTGGCACATGCTAACATTCACAATCCCATCTAGATGCGACGCAGTCTAAAGTTAAGAATTCCATCTAAGTGTGGCACATGTTAACATTCACAATCCTATCTAGATGCGACGCAGGCTAACGTTAAGAATTCCATCTAAGTGTGGCACATGCTAACATTCACAATCCCATCTAGATGCGACGCAGGCTATGGTTAAGAATTCCATCTAAGTGTGGCACATGCTAACATTCACAATCCCATCTAGATGCGACGCAGGCTAAAGTTAAGAATTCCATCTAAGTGTGGCACATGCTAACATTCACAATCCCATCTAGATGCGACGCAGGCTAAAGTTAAGAATTCCATCTAAGTGTGGCACATGCTAACATTCACAATCCCATCTAGATGCGACGCAGGCTAAAGTTAAGAATTCCATCTAAGTGTGGCACATGCTAACATTCACAATCCTATCTAGATGCGACGCAGTCTAAAGTTAAGAATTCCATCTAAGTGTGGCACATGTTAACATTCACAATCCTATCTAGATGCGACGCAGGCTAACGTTAAGAATTCCATCTAAGTGTGGCACATGCTAACATTCACAATCCCATCTAGATGCGACGCAGGCTATGGTTAAGAATTCCATCTAAGTGTGGCACATGCTAACATTCACAATCCCATCTAGATGCGACGCCGGCTAAAGTTAAGAATTCCATCTAAGTGTGGCACATTGTCAAGATACACAATAATAGGAGGAGAGGTCGGCACTCTCCCCCGAACCACAGAAGCCGAATGAAGTCGACCCTCCCACCGTGGTTGGCACAGGTACCTGATATATATATAGACAGGACACCACGTGGCAGCCAGTGGGGGGAAGAGGGTTAGGGAGAGGTTGTGGACAGGGTGAGGAGTTTTAGGAACACCGGATAGAGGGTAGAGGAAAACCTAGTTTGGATAGGACTGGGGGAAGTACAGGGAAAAATCCTACACTTAGTAATACTTGTAACACCATAACCTGCAATACTTTGATTAATTGATATCATATGTGGTAGTACTGCCTGTTACCTGATAGCCTATATCTTGAGAACACCTTAATACATGTATCTCACACACTGTGTGTCATTGACATGAAACAAAACAAAGCATGGTTAGCAGATGAAACATACAATGGGAATACTCCCAAGATGAAGACAGGACACATGGCCCCCTGGGCTGGTATATGCAACACTTATAGTTACTAACAAGCACATAAACGTATAGAACATAAAGATTTGTCAAGTGCTTCCTTGCAGCATAACAGAAAGATATGCACAGTCTCTCAGTATGTAGTTGTCTCCATAAATACCCCGTAGTAACCCCTGCTGGGTTGGAACAATGTGGGACAATGCAATTCTAAAGGCACCTCTGCGTACTGCCCATAGTTTTGACAAACAAGTTTTGCGTTTTGCAAAGCATACGCCTAACAAACACTGAGTACTTCTGTTAGCATGCTCGTAATCACGTGTGCATTTCGTCAATGACAAAATTAGCCCTTTCCGCACTTATCTTGTGTCCGGGAAGCTCCTGAGCCTTCCCGGACGTTGAATGCTGTTGCCCGTAGCAGCCGTCGGGATCACTCCTCACCCCGCTGCAAAGTGCTCACGCCCGCCGCCTCCGCGTTCATACCAATTCCATAGCGGGCGGCTCCTGACCTCTCCGATGCAGCTTAGACCGACGCAGCTTCGACCTCCAAACAAAATAAGCCACACCTGCCGTGCGCTGTGGGCCGCTCATAAACCGTTAGCAATCAAGATCAGCTGGCCCCCACGCGCGCATGGCAGTAAACTACCCAGCCTCCCAAGTACTGCTGGGAATTGTAGTTTTGCTGGATTTTTCAGTATTTTAGCCCTCTGAGCCCAGTATACACACGCTTGCCCTTATTCCTGACACACATGCTAACATTCACAATCCCATCTAGATGCGACGCAGTCTAAAGTTAAGAATTCAATCTAAGTGTGGCACTTGTTAACATTCACAATCCTATGTAGATGCGACGCAGGATAAAGTTAAGAATTCCATCTAAGTGTGGCACATGCTAACATTCACAATCCTATCCAGATGTGACGCAGGTTAGAGATAAGTATTCCATCTAATTCCATCTAAGTGTGGCACATGCTAAAATTCACAGTCCTATCTAGATGCGATGCAGGGCAATCTTCACCGTTCTCTCTGGGTGTGGCAATAGTTAACATTGGCAAGTAAGTTAGTGTGTAATCCAATGCAACATTTACAGTCCAGCCATGAATAGATTTATGCTGGTGGTCACAAATCTCTCTACGTATGCATCGTGTGAGTCTTTGGCAGGCTACATTATGGAAAGGTAGGGTAGAGTGGCAGGGACTTTCTGGAGTAGAGTAACTGCGCTACAAACCACCCATGCCATACTCACAGTTTTCGTTGGTGTCTGTTGACTGATGGCTTGACTGGCTTCCCCTGTGGACACCTGCAGACACGTCCTGGAGCCGCCAATGTAGGAGCCGCTCTTTGCCTTAGGTCCTTAGCCGCAGGGGCGGCTGGGCAGAGGGCTGCCCTGGGAAGGTCAGTTATGACCAGGTGGAGGTACCAATCAGGGGAGGTGGGCGGGTTGGAGTGAGAGGGTGGGACTGGGAAAAGGCCAGACACAAACAAAAGACTACACCCCACAGACTGCACCCTTTGGATGCAGCCCAGCACAGAAAAACTGGCTCAGGAGCCAAAAGAAACACTAGACAGACACCAGATTAGCACACAGTGCTCACCTAAAAATATAAATACATAAAAGATTAAAAAATAAATAAAATAAATAAAAACCAAAAAACTAAATCTAAAAAAACTTAACTGGGGATTTTAAAACAGACTGTTCTTTTAACACACACAATAGCGTCCGGGGCAAACACACAGCACAAGCAACAAAGAAAGGAGTGGAGTTGCTTGAGCTATATGCCAAATTTGACCTTGTTCCTTTAGTTACCAAAACCCCTCGACATGCCCTATATATACACATGGTCAAATGGGACCGAACAAAGCTGTAGGGGAGATCACAGGAGTAGCACTGGAAACCTCAGGGGTCACAGTTGCGACCTCTGGCGACCCCCAAATTACGTCCCTGGTCCCTCTTCAATCCTATTACCAGCCATCCCTCCTTAGAAAAGGTCATTGAATAACCAGTTGCCTTCTGTTACAGGGAGGTCTACTACTGAGCTATCAGCCTTGATTAAGGCCCTGGTATGGTACTGAGACTGAAAGCAGCAGCCAGCAGGCCATCAATGACGTATTGCGCGACACCGGCTGAGGTGACCGGGGCCCTCTAGACCTTCACACGGGATCCTGCTCCTCCTCTTCCACTTCTCCCATACACATAGGGGTCATAGACTCTGTACCTAACCCCAGTGTGTTAGGCGGTTGCCAACGGGTTAGAATGGGACATTTTTCCGATCACTGCGCAGTCCAGTCATACGCTGGGTCCCCTAGGCTTCATCCAATCAGCAGTCGCTTCATTCTGTACATAGAGACTCTACGATCCCCCTTTAATGGCCCCTGAACCCTGTATGCCTGGAGAGCACCCGCATCAGTGGCATCTAATGCTCAAACACTGTCTTATGTTCTTCAGTGTCTTATGCTCTTCAGTACTGGATGACAAACTCACCCATCAAAACCGAGTTTCCAGTCCTCCGAAATTCTGCCAATAAAAGACTCATGCAACCATGGCCAGCCATCATGAACCTCGAGGGGTTCTTATTGAAAGTAACAGCAAGCACCAATTCAATGGGCTACAACATTGACTGCAACTTCTGCTACAGCCAGCATATGAAGCGCTTTAAAACACATTGTGTATAGGCGCTGTATAAATAAACAATAATATCATATCATATAACCTCTAATTTCCACTTGGACTGCTAGCAACTAATACTGCTGTGTAAAATCAAACACTCCTTGCCGCGCTTCCAGTTCAGGGCACCTGTACAAACCCTGGTGCCATCACATACCAACAATTTAAAACATTCCCATCAGAGACCTTGACCCACTCCAGGCAGTACAACTCACTGAAGTAAGGAAGTCATAGATCAGCGCTATCTTTTTTTATTATGTTTATTTGTTAGTCAGTCATGAATGACAAACCCCACGGACACTGCTCGGTCAACCTCCAGTAGCAGGGACAACTACTCTCTTCACTGACTTCCCTGAAGCATAACATTCTCACCACACAGTCCTCATTCCATTAGAACACCTACTTTCCATACCTACAAGCTATGTACTGCACATCCCCTCTAAACAGCAAAACAAAAAAACACAACAAAGAAAACACTGTCAACTATTTGCAATTCCCTTAAGAAGGCATAGCTATAAAACACCATTTCCTAAAACTTCCTGATCATGACATTTGCTTGGCATATTTCTGCTCCTTTTGCTCCCCACACGTCCTCTCATTCCCTTTGCCTCATCCTTTGCCCTCTACCCATTTGTTCTCTTTCTTCACCTCTCTCAATGTCTGCACCTCTTTCCTTCCACCACACATAATCCCAATGGTTCCATAGCCTTTCACTTCTCTCAAACACCACTTCTTTTTCACACTTCATAACCGTGCCATCTGCCATTTTAACTGCACTCCTAAAACACTGTACCACCTTCATGGAACTTGAACATTTTGACACACCCTTCCTACCATCTCTACCCTTCCTCACTCTTACAAAATCACCTACTACAACAGCTCCCATTGCCTTTCCTCCGTTAATAATACTACCTTGGATCTTCTTATCATGGTACTCCTAGTTCTTTTTCCGAATTCCCATAATTTTCTCTGCCACAAAACCTTCACATACCCTCCTAATACCAAATATCTCATTCTCCCATGAAGGTGAACATTTATTATTAGGTTCTCTACCTCTCATAAGCCGAAAAGGAGACACTGATGTAGCACTGTGTGCTGTTACTCTCATACTCCACAACAAATCACCCACATTTTCCTTCCAATTATGACCATTGGCCAAAGTCAGTTGTATACACTCACTCACCACCCTATTTAACCTCTCCACCATGCCATTGGTTTCTTGGTGGTATACTAATGAATGCTTCCAACCGAAACCAATGTTTGTTGCAAAATCCCCAATCTTCTTAGAATCAAATTTTCACTCTAAACCTCCTACATTACACCCTCCTTTCTAAATGTTTTTCCAAGAAATCAATATGTAACTATGTCTAAAACCGCCACCTCTGGCCAACGTGTGAACCAATCGACCACTACCAAAAAAAAACGGTTGCCTTGTCCCAAACGTTCATATAAACCCAATGTGCCAATACCCAATTCCATCCATGGTCCTTTTGGTACTGGAATCAGTGTCGACAGTAAAATCATGGTCACCATATTCTTATCACAATTACCACGTGGCACACATTGTTAAATAATTCTGTCAACCTGGGTATCCATTGCTGGCCACACACATTTCTCCCTATCGTTTTTCTTAGTAACAGTAAGCTCTGGATGACCTTTATGCGCCAATTGAATGATCTGAACTCTCTTCTTTTTCCAGAGGTACGAGGCTTGAACCTCTCAAAATACAACTATCCTCCATAGACAATTCATCCCTTACCATATAGTAGCCAATAAACAGTTCCAGTACATGTTCTTTGTCAGGCTACCCCTTCATAATCCATTCCTTCACCATACTAAACAAACTATCTTCGTTACCCTGCATCTTCCATTCTTTTTCACTCAATGCCATGGTCACTCTGCATACTTGCTCCTCCACCTCTGTTAAATTTTCTCTCACCCCATCATGAACTTGAAGATATTCACCTTCTATTGTGGAACCCATGAGAAGATTCATGTAAGCTCTGGATCTACAGGCCCAGTAGTGGTCCATTATCACTATTGTTCTATCCTTCATTCCTGGTAAATCAAGCATTTGACAGCACTGCTGGTTCATTTCAACCGTTCTTGTGCCATTGTTTCTGTAGCATAGTTCTGCACTGGCTAGAGGCACTATCTGCAGCGGGCATCCTTTATCATCAACCCATGTCAGCAATGTTGCTATCTTCAGCCACTGATGTCTGTATTCTTTCTCTGCAGTGTTTATAACTGGCTCATAATATCCTGTAAGTGCTAATGCCCTACATATAACCAGGCCTCCCCCCATCCATTTTCAGAAAGTACCGTTCCCTTTATTTGATGCTGCCCTCTCTCCTTGCATCTTTGTGTTTCTTCATCATCTTTTCCTTGACAATTGAGCTTTCTGTTTATTTTCTATCTGATTCCCGCTCCCTTCATTCAAGACTGTTCATATCTTATCACGCTCTTCTCTTCAAATCTTGCAAATAATAACCTTCTTCTGGAGCTGTCCACTTGGTTACCCATACCAAGGATGCTGTTTGACCCTGGAACTGGCCTCTTATATGGCAGAGACCAAGGTACGTGAGGCAATGAGCTTTCTGGGTTTCTACTTCTATAGCTATGAATACTTTGGAATTCCCCATAGCATAAGTTAGGAGAGCACAAACATAGCAGCTCTCCTTGGATGTACTTTTTCCCACCTCTTTCATGTGTTGATACCACATGTTATTCCCCAAATGTGCTGTACTGTCTCGATAATTATTTAACTCATAATCATCTTCCCTTGTGCTTCTCCTGTGTCTCCCTCTTGCAAGGAGGATGCATGCATAATGCTCATGAAGTACATCAATAAGGGTTGTTCCTACAGGAGGAATCACAGGAACATTTGTCAGAGAAACGAGTGACCTTACATGAGTCACTGCTGTAGGGATAATCACAAATGGCTGTAGTCTCCTTTCAACAGGTGATTCTGCATAAGTCACTGGAGTGGGAAGAATCAAAGGGACTCTTACCTTTTTTGGATCAATGAAGTAAACAGTATGGACTAGCAAAATCAGAAAAACAATAATAAATGCTGAGCATGCATATATTATGAACCAATACATTAATCTCCACCATTTGCGATCCTCCCCACGTCGTTGTGTTTGCACACTTTCTGAAAACTGTACCACTTCCAACATTCCTCATTGTGCCTTTGTACTGCTTTAAGGAAGGAAAAAAGCGTTTTAATCAGGCAACTCTGTTAGATGGTCAGGTAATTTCTGGATCTGTTCAACTATTGCCATAAGCGGCCTCCTTAGTGCATGGCCATTTTTAGGATTATGCAGAAGAACATGTATCTTAGTACTGCACCCAACAAGAGCAGGATAAGCTCGCAAAATAAAAATGAAAATAGCGAGAAGGAGCCTATGTACATCAACATCAGATTGACCATGGGACTGACCAAAGAGAAACTCAGTGAGGAATCAATCGGGAAACTGCTCCCTTTTCCATTTGTCAAATTTCCATTTGTCAAACTCTAATTCTAGATTTGGCATGTCCAATTCAAAGATTCCTGTGACTTGAGAACTTTGCTTAGCACTCTTAGCACTCTTGCTAAAATATCTATCAAGATTGTCTGGGTGAGTCATAGTTCAAATGCATACTTGCATTAATTTAATCAGAAATCTTAGCGTCCTTCTGCCTCGTCATCGAACAAGTCAGCACGTGCTGAATCTCTTCTTCTTGTCTTGCTTCCAAATCAACGGTTGGGGCTGTGTCGGTCTCACCAGCATACAGTTTGACATCACCCAAGTGTATCCATGCGCGTCTTTCTTGGACTTTAACTGCTGAGGAAGTAACGTTCTCAGCAATATAGGGACCACTAAAACAGGGCTCATGCCACTCCCTCGTGAAGTTGCGCACTAGGACTACATCTCCCACAAACAATCTAGGTACAGGAAATAGTTCTTGGTTGCTGAATGGTCTTCATCTGCGTCCTTAGACCGACACCCCTTGCGCTTGAGTTGATCTGAAATGCCAGAGATACCAGGCTGATTCATGAATGCATATAATGCAAGGGGCAGGCAATAGAGCCATCCTTTCTTCAATGTCAAATTTAAATTAGCAATACTCTCTTTGAGAAGACTGTTGAGTCTCTCACATATTCTGTTCACTTGCGGGTGATAAGCAGAAGAAAATGTGTGTTTTATACTAAGCAATAAGCTAATCTGTTCAAATACTTCTTTGTCGGATCTCAGCACCTCATATACTCCCCATCTGGGAAAGACTTCCTGGACTAAAAACCTTGCTGTGCACATGGCAATAAGGTGCGTACAGGGACAAGCTTTGATCCACGAAGAAAAGGGACACACCACCACTATCATATACTTGTATCCACTGCATACTTGCAGCATACAACATAGTCAATAGGTAAATGCTGAAAAGGACCATTCGATCAAGGAATCACTCCTCTGATTGTAAACAGTGTGTGCCCAGCAGTAAACCTTTGTCATATGATGTAATTTACTACATAAAATGCAACGTGTTCTAACAGGCGCAGTATGAACCAGTCCTCCGAGAGCTGCTGCAAGGTTTTCTCTAGTTTCATGAGCAGGGTAGGGCAGCTGTTCAAGCGCTACCCTTCTCTCACACAGGTGTTGCCTATTTTGCTTGATTCTTCTACCCTGCTCCCCTCCTCTGTCCCAACCCCTGCAGCCAACCTCTACAGGAGTCTGTCCTGATACATTCTGGTTTCACCATCACTGTCTTGTGGCCAATGCTGGATTTTACTTTTATGGACTTCATTGATTCACAGTGTATCACCCTTTCTCAACTCTCATGCTGGACTTCCTTTGCATCTTGCACTCATGGTGGCCCAGAATCATGCTGTTCCCATCTTCATCTTGTATCCTGGCTTGCAATATTATTATTACTACTGCCTCTGTAATTGTATTCACTCTCGCCTCTTGCTTCTCCACTCTTTTTGACTGCTTACTCTCTGTTTTCTCCTCCTCTCCCTTTCTCACTGTTCCTATCTCCTCCCCTCCTCCCCTTACTTTCTTCTATGCACTTACTCCATCAGAATTGTCCCTGGACCTAGTATGGTAGCATTAGTAGCATTAGCATCATTGTCTGTCTTCTCACCCCCCTTACTTGTCCCCCCTCCAGCACTGTCTGAAATGTTGTCAGGCCTAGTACGATAGTCGCTTGTTTTGTTCCTCCCCTCCCTTTCTGCGCCCCTCTCCCCCACCTTTTGGTATTCTCTTGCTTTTCCAGAAATGTCATCAGGCCAAGCACAGTAGTCGCCTTTCTGTTTCCATTTCCTTCCCACTCTCCCCCTCCCTTCCTTATGTATGTCTTAGCTCTTGCACTATCTGAAATGTTGTCAGGCTGAGTATGATAGTTAATTTCACATCCTTACTGTTCATGGCCTGTAAGAATGTCATTGTATTTTCCATTGTTCCCTCCCTTGCATTGAAGCACTTTGAAACACATTGTGTATAGGCGCTATATAAATAAACAATCATTTCATATAATATCATACCGGTAACAAGGCTACAAGCATCACCGGCTTTCCAGTGCTGTCCTGTCGCCACAATGCTTCAGAGGGGAATAAAGAACACCTCCTTCGTTTCCACAATTCCTGCTCTACCTGTGGAGCACTGCCTTGAACCTCCATCAACTGTGTTCCTGATAAATGATTAAACCCTTCATTTACAATCATAATTGTGACCACTTTTTCCTTTACATCTGGTCTTTAAAAACTTGAAATGTCTGGTAAATATGCAACCATTTTGGTCTCTTTATCTGCAACTTCATTCCCACGAGAGATAAAGTCAGTTTGCTTAGTATGTGCTGCGCATTTAAATATTGCGATGGCTACTGGGAGTTGTGCCTTGATAAGCCTGTCCAATAATGCTGAGTGTTGCACTGGAGTGCCAAACGCTGAGAAGTAGCCCATCCTTTTCTAACGTGCTAGCCCTGCATGCACAGTTGACATCACATAGGAGGAGAGTCATTGTACACTGTGACTTCTTGCTCTGCATGTTTCTCAAGCGCGACAATAAGCGCCACTAATTCTGCTGCTTGTGCCGAAAAGTGACCTGGTAGTCTTGCACTTGCTACAACCTCAAATTCACAATTGGCTCTGTGTCTTACCACAGCTGAACAACTGGAATGCCTTTCCCCATCAGTTTGATCTATTTTTGAAGACCCATCAAGACCCCTCCAACCCTGCTGGCTCATTCTTCTTTACTCACAGGATTATATCTTAGAACTCTTCGTAATAAGCACAATCATGCACATGCTCCCCCTCTGCCACAGTCTCAACTACAAATGTGGCAGGGTTCACTATTTTACACTTGACTATTTTGATTACTGGAGTCTATATAAATACCTCATATCTGAGATGTCAATATACCCTTAGGTTTCTCCAAATGGCAAACAAAGAATGCTCAACAAACAATGTCATAGAACACCCCATCAAAATACTAGTAGACTTCTCTATTCCGGATGCAGCAGCTGCCAGCGACTGTTCACAAGGAAAGTGCCCTCTTATAACTGGATCTAAAATCCCACTTTAATACACCTGGGGTTTGTACCCCATGTAGTTCTCTGTGTAAGCACTGCTGTTATGACTGTCCCATTCATATGTGAGAACAAGAAGAATTCTTCATCATTGTTGGGAATTCCCAAAACTGGAGCTGTACAAATTGCTTTCTTCAATTCTTCAAATCCTTCCTCCATTCCCTCAGTCCATTCAATTCTTTCCTTATTCTCCTTCAGGTGTGACTCTCTTCCCTTCATGTGAGATTAGTTGACCTATGAACAACACCTCTTCTTGACAATATTGCAACTTTTCCGTATCCACGTTATATCCCTTGTCTGCTAGAATAATCATTAACTGAATCGAATCTTACCTGCACTCATCTTCTGTTGTGCTACAAACCAAAATGTCATTTACGTACTGCAGCACAACACTTTTCAAATCAATATTGCCTAAATCCATCTGCAGGACCCTATTAAAGATCGATCAAGATACACAGTACCCCTGAGGCAAACGAGTGCTCTTCAGCTTAGTTTGAGAGTCCTTAGGCAACAGGATTGAGAAAAATGCATTTTTCAAGTCAATCACTGTGAAATATCATGCCTCTGTGGGGATACTACATAGTATTGTCACCGGATTCGGAACTAAAGGAACCTCTGCTAATTGGACTCATGTCCTAAATTAGTCTCCATGACCCTCCTTTCGATTTCTTCACAGGGTACACCGCTGTTATACACAGTTACTCTGACGTCACTAAGATACCCTGTTCCATTATTGCTGAAATAGTCTTAAAAATACCCTCTGCCGCCTCTGGAGACATGTGGTACTGTCTTGCTCAGGGTTAAATTGCTCCTGGCTTCAGCTTAATCCTAACCTCCTCTACCCCCTTTAATAAATCTATGTCATAGGAGCCTGTAGTCCATAAAGAGTTTGGTACTTTATCCAATTCTTCATTAAAAAAAATACTGGGAATTGCTGCACTATCACCATTCGCTGTGGGATTTCCCTTTTCTCTATTCTGATCCAATATGTAATACTCATCTCGAATATTACTTCATCATCTGCTGGATCATCTCTAAACATATCCTCATCAGTGACATCAGTCAATCTATACCCTTCCCCAATGGCAATCACTGTTCACCATGGCCTGCCCTCATCATTGGTTCCTTCGAGCATGGCCGATTCCCCTCGTACTATGGCTGCATTTAACTCTAGGGAAATAGTCTGCCCCGCCTCGTCCATAGGTATCTGTGGCCTGAACATAAATTCATCAGGTATTCTCATAATCTTTCCCACTAGGCATGGTAGCCATGTTAACAAAATGAGTACCCCATAAAGAAAGACTTTTGGCTCTAATGGCATTCCACGTGAGCCATTTGCCCTGTAAACGACAATTCAAATTCACCCACAATTATATAATGTATCCCTGGAGTAGAACACACTATGCCTTCATCACTAAATAAAATCCTCATATTAAGCTTTGTCATGAAATCTCAGCCCAGAATATTAACTGGTGTCTACTTTGAATACAATAATGAAACAGACATATCACACTCTCCTATGGAGACTGGTAATTCATCAGTAAAGGGAACTCTACTTGTGGCTCCTAAGAAAACGTGCGCATTCATGGCATTTCCCGACATTGGATATTTGCCCTCTCGTATAAATGAACGAGTAGCCCCAGTGTCTATTAAAAAAGAAAAATATTTGCCTCCTATTGTCACATCAACCCTTTGCTCCTCTTGGTGGTCTGGTGCCACCGATAGCACTGAACACATCAAGTTGCCCTGTGAGCTGTCCTATTGTGGATATATGCCTATTTCTGACCCTGTAAAAGTACTTCCTCCCACCACTGTGACACCTCCTACTCTAGGTGTCAATAATTGTACCGTGTTTGCATTCTGCTGTATCTGCATGGGTGTATGCTGTGACTGCCCTTGCAGCGGATTCAATGGTGCTTGCTGTGATTGTAATGCCTGTTACATTTGCAGTGCTTGTGCTTGGCACAGTGTCTGATCTTGGGCAAACCCATCCCTAACTTGTCATCTATATGCTGGAGTTTAAGCTGTCCCCCCTCTTGAGAATTGCTCATTCTGTACATACCCTTGGCTTCCACATGTGCGTGCAATGTGCCCTGTCATGCAACATGTCCAAAATATAGGAAGAGCTCTTCTGACCAATCCCCCTTGGTTGAATCTTCCTTGCACATTCTGATAATCATTCCACATATTTTCAAAACCACCTTGATTATTCTGAAAGCCACCCCTACATCTGTAGCCCATTCCACCGCCTCTCGGGATAAACCCATTCCCTCCTTGATCCATCTGGCGTCGATTATTGGCCTGCGATGCACCCACTGCTTGCTGCATTCCCAATTCTTCTCTGCTTGTCAATACTGCCCCTTCTATGGTGTACTTTGACAATTTCTTCTGCACTAACTTGGCCGCCTCAAGTTTTCTAGCATCTTCATTCTTCTTGTTTTTCTCTTGTAACAGCTGGCAGTGATGCGCTATATTCAACTCTATCTCCGCCCATGGCTCTGCTTCCATTACCACTAATTTCTTCAGCTGTCTCTGTACCTGTTCTGGCAATCCCCGACACAAAATGTGGTAAAATACTGCCACAGATTTTCCCCACGGCCCCCGTGTTTCAAGAGTCCACCGTTTCTGAATACTTTGAATGGAAGCAAGCGGATCCTCGTCACTTTTCATCTTACGTGCCATAATTGCATCTACACCTGACCTATCAAGATACTGCACCCTGAGTACCCTCCAGACATCTGCTCTACAATTATTCAATGGTGCTCCATTGTGAGCTGTGTTCTGTGCAGTAACATTTGAGTAGCCTGCTCTCGTCCACATGTCATCAGCCCTTTCCCCAAGAATGGCTGCTAGAAGACACTTAATGTCCGCTATTGACAGAATATTTCCTCCTTTCATCGTTTCTAGCTCATAAATCAATTTCCCTGCAACTGCTGTGGAGTTTGCATCTCAAACTATCCTTATCCATTTGTGCCCAAGGAATATACTGCAGTCTGGCCCCTCCTTTCTACAATAAGGGAAACTGTGGAAACCCAAATCCACAATCATCTCTCATCATCTGTCTATCCATAGTGGGGACAATGCTTCCTGATCGCCTCCTACCTGGCAATGACCTTAGCCTTCTCACATATGGCGGTGAATCTCCCTTCTCACTATGCAACCGTCCTTTAGGTCGCTCTGGATATGTTATAGGATCTGGCGTCCTATCCTTAGGCTGTTCTAGATCAGACCATCTCACTTCCTTGTCTGTCTGCAGGCATCACTCAGGACTGCATGTACTTTCTCCCTCCTCCCCATGGACGGTTTCTCTATCTTTGTCTGACAATTCTAGTCCCAAGCTATTATGGCTTTCATCCCCATCACCCTTATTTAAAGTCAGCCTGTCTAAGGACAAGGTTCTGTGCTCGAGACTAAATGGGTCTTTTTCTTTGCTTCATGATTGAACGGGCAGGGACTGTTCTCCCTTCCCTCAGCTTCCAATTCTGCTGTTTTCTCTTAAGTCTTGATAGGCTTTATTGAGTCTCCCACCGAAGCTCCCTATGTCAAAGTTCTCCACTCAGGTTAACCTAGATGGTCCTGCCATTGCTCCCTGGGATGGGAGGGACTCCTCTATATTGCCCCATGATATTACTTGACTCGGTTCCATTAGCTTGTTCTGAATGCGATCAATATCGCATTCCCTTTGCCTTCTTTTTTGCTCCATGTCTTTGTCTACTTCTCTTTGCTTTCTTGCTTCGCATCTAACCCTTTCCTCTTCTTGTCTTTTCTCTTCCCTTCTTTCATTCGCTCAACGCTTTTGTTCTTCCCTTCGTCTTTGTATTCTTTTATCCCTTAATTTATGTGCTCCCTCCTCTTCTCTCTTCTTTTCTTGCCTATCAGGTTCTTCGATTGCTCTCTGCCTGTTGTCATACTTCCTGTTCTCCCTTTTGTCTATTCTGTCTCTTATGCTCATCTTCTTTCAATGTTTTCTCTCGATCCCTGTCTTTTCTATCCTGTTCGTCTTGATCTTCCCTTTGCCTAATTTCCTCGCTACTTTTCCCATTGAGCTTAAGCAATATATGTCCACCCAACCATTAATTTTGCACGTGCGTTACCTCTCCAGCTTTCTCCTTTTCTCCTTTCCACCTCTTAATCTCTCGTTCTATGTCTGCGGATATATTCGGTCATTCACTTTTCTCCTCCTTCGCATGTAAGACCTTAAAGATCTTCTCCTTTCTTTTAGTCATTTCTGGACTATCGTCATTGCTATAAGCAGGCGGTTCAGATATCGGATTACTACATCCTGTTGCTGCTTTTAGTTCCCTAAACAGAAATAATTCTGCATCTTCTGTACTATCGCCGTTCACTTTGGGTGAGGTAAGGGGAGCAGAAGGCTCAACACATTCCTCCCTACACTGATTAAGCATCCAATCCTCAGGAGGCGGATCCTCCCTGTGCGATGTTTCAAACCACGCATCCAAGCCATACAACATCATTGTGCATTACTGACATGGGAAACATCATAATGACCGCCGGAAAGCATGCTGCTGGCCAGAAATCACCAGAAAGTACGCAGTGAGAACCTGACAGACAGGCTGCCATCTTCTTTCGCCTCTGTCAGTGTTAATACAGGAGACCATTGCCAGCCCCATCCTTTGGCTGCCCACAGAACAAAAGCAGACAAAGAAATACAGAGCTGTTCAACAATTAAGGCTTGCTTGTCCATGAGAAGTCTTCACACCTGGTCATCTCAGCAAGAAGGCAGGAAATCACAAGGTTCTGTTAATCAAATGGAGAGTGGCACCCTGGACTGATGCCCTGCTAGCAGGAAAAAACAGACAAAGGATTCCTTCAGCTGAATAGGGTATGCTGATTTTGGGTGTGAACTGTCAACACTGCTCTGGGGGAAAGCAAGACATCTGAGTCAAGCCAAGTTTCTAGGGGTGGGGACAAACCAATGGGTGTACTGCAGTGGAGGCAAATGTATGTTTTATTGAATTGCTTATAAAATATTGTATCAAGTTGACAGAAATGTACAATTTGGGGATTCTTAATATGAAAAATGCACCCACGATTTGAGACTAAGCTGGACGTTGTGGGATGTTCAGAGGCCAAGCCCTGTAATTATTAATATTGTGGATGCAGTGTTTATGCTAGAGACCTAAAAACTTCCAGTAATATGCTAAGAGAGGGTGTGTACCTCCGTGTCAGATTTGATGAAAAACCAATATGACAAAACCCACTAAAAGCGCAAAATGTTGTCATTTCTCAACCCAAGCTTGTAGAAACATGTTACTTGAACCGAAACTGTACCTTAAGCAATCTGTCACGCAATTTAGGTAATATTAACAAGTGGGGTATATTGTAATTATGTGTTTTATGAAAAAGAAGATATGTTGTACGGACACAAAGGGGAGTGTCCTTTGTTTGAGCCCTAAAGATGATACCGGATGACTCATTCTGACTCACAATTCCCTTCTCCTGTCAGGTCACAGTAAATCATTTAACCTATCAGGATCCTCAGAGGGTTGGGCATAGAAAGTCAGCCTTCCCACACAGTTTCAAAAGACATAAAAAGAACCCCTGAGACCCAGATAGGGACATTCATTTTCCACTCTTTAATCGATTTCTGCGCAGCACGCTGCCCGACCATATCCCGAACTTAGACTCCAGATAGACTCCAGAACTTGAAGCAGAGAGGCCGGAGCCAAAAGATGAATCCTTCTCAGCAGGCCTCAGAATCCAGCAACCTAACTAAACTATTTAACAGCCGGGCGAGCTGTTTTGATTCTGGCTAGAACCCTGTGCCAGAACCATATCCAGACCGCTGTGCCGTGCCGATAGCAGACCCAGACCAGACCACTGTGCAGTGCCGATAGCAGACCCAGACCAGACCGCTGTGAGCAGAACCAGTGCCAGAGACTGTCCAGAGAGAGAACCGCAGCCCAAACCTGACCGGATCTGTGATGTGGTTGCATTCCTTCCAAAATTAGGATTGAGTATCCAGCCAGAACTGTACAGAACCAATATCTTAGTCTAAAGTGATCCTATCCCATCCATTTCAACCTAATTAGAACTGCATAGAAATCGTGTGTCCATCCTGTGATTTCAAAGCTGTAAAAGTGTCATCTGTCATTTCTGAAAATCTACCTCCACAAACACGTCTGTATCTTTTGAACCGTATGTCCTAGAAGCGATATTTAACTGTCATTTTAAAGCTAAGAACCTGAGCTTTCCACCTTCCAACTCTGCCGCGATTTGCAATTTGACTCAATTTCACAACTTGTAAAAATAGCTGCTTCTTGCTTTCCACTGCTGAAATTCATTTTCACTCTGATAATCATTCCTTAATAATTGCTAGTGTTCACCTGAACTAATTCAAAGTAGCTATCATCTACCCTGAATCTTCTATAGGACATTAAAATCAATTTTAGCATACTTTTCACTTCATTGCAACCATATTTAAAAGTATTTGGCCAGTGTTGCTGGGGGGAACGGGAACTGAACTGCTTCTGATTGTATTTCTGAAAACCTGTGTGCCCTCATTTCCATCTCTTCATATTGCATAGGGGGGGAGTGAGTTGTCACAAAGGAAAAAGGGATCAGATTATCTCTTGTTGAAACCATATCCAGTTTATTTCTGTGCTGCATTCTTTCCATCATTGCTTTTCCTTGAAACCATACAAAGTATTCTCTGCTACCTTATCCTTTCTATACCAACTCCTAAGTAATTAAGGAATTGTGCTACTGTAATATTATCCATTGTTGATCACTGTTCATACTCATAAGTGTGCTATCAAATATTAATTTATTCATAAAAGTGTGATATATATATATATATATATTGTTTAATTTTTCCAATAAATCTTTTAATTTGCAAAACAAAACTACTTCTTGGCTCAGTGAGGTCAGGGGGATTCAAAGAGAGGGGTGTTATATAAGGGTTCATCATCCAGATTTAAGAACTTGACATAAAACTATATAAATAAGGGCTTCCATTGGGCATCCCAGACTAGGCATTGGCTTAGTTGGATTGCTGATTTGAAGTCACTTACATCCCGCTCCTCCTGGTACATTTTCCAAAGCTCCAAAACAGCTAACATTTTTTCCAGTTTCTTCCCTATGTACGCAGCGTGCAAGTATGTGGTCATGTGTTGCAAACCCGCCTTTAACAGCAATCTCCCTTGTGGCCATTGTGAACATTTTATCTGCTGTGCCCTTTACCCACTCTGCACTATACTGTCTGAGCTTGGGCGCATGTTCTGGGAGCTTCTTGCACAGATGCATCGTGGAGTAACATCCCCCATTGTGACAAGTCTCCATCGACTGTTAATACTTACTGTTAAGTACACAGATACGTTTTCAGAAAAACAACAAATATGAGCACGCTCCAACCTATGCCGCTCAAAGCCTCTACTTCCCAATTATCTTAATCCATCTATTCAGTCGGCGCCGACAATAACCTAGAATAGAAAACAACTTTTTATCTCTTCTTTAACATCACAGTTTACTTCTCATCACTTTTCGACACCTCTTTTTAATGACAAAATATACAAACAGACAAACTAGTCGACTGTAAACATATTCACCATGGAACCCCCTTTCTCCTAGCCCCTAAAATACCCCGATTGGAGTTTGAGTCATTCCCTATCATGAACCTGTTTATGTGCCGCCTGATTACCCCCTTGGGGTTTTGAAATGACTCCTTCTAGACCTGCCATGAGTTAGGAAACCGGGCTTTATGAAACGTTCCTCTTTTAAACATTCCTCGTTTGTATTAAACAATCCCCATTACTTTTCTCTGTTACCACAATCCCATCCCCTTATTTTTCCAGTCCCCTTAATCTACTCACCATTCGTTCTTCAGCTCTAGGCCTTCTGTATCATCTCCCCTCCTCCAATCGAACACTGTCGCCTTCAGTCCGTTCAGTGCCTGTGGAAACCAGGAGGGATTTCATCCCACCTGTATAGATTTTCTTTCAAGAGTTCTATATCGGCCACTCTCCACAGGAAACTTCACAATCTTCCGGCTAAATGGCGAAGGGTATTTGGTTATCTGAAAATCTTGAGACTTACTAATCAATGGATCTTATTGAACCATCCTCCCTCTGCTACCATGTGAACCTGCAGGCCCTTTAAGAGAGGTGGCGCTCTATGGGATGGATGGTGATGCAGATTTTACTCTTGCACCAATAATTAGACTGACTGAGTAAGTTGTCAAAACATAAGTGTTTTTAATTTCAATTGTCTAAAACATGGAGTACAACGGGCATCAACTAACACCCCACAGCATAAGTCACAATGCGTTTAATAAAAAACATTACTTTTACAGCAAAAATGTGTCATATGTGACGTCATACTACGTGGAAAAATAAGAAAACCTACTAAGGGTCGGGATTGCCTTAAGGGGAGCATCTAAGTATACTTTCTATATAGTGACAGGTTGTGATTGGGTCTCTAAGGTCAGGTGGACAGCTATTCCCACCCCTAGTGCAAGTCATCTTTGTTGTCATGAAATACACAATGTTTCATTGGCTCTCAAACTATAAGGCTCTTTGCTATGTGGCTCTCTACAATTGGTTGGCACGCTTGGACCCTGTTTCCACTAGCTAGCAGCACGCAAGCTGGTACATCAGGTGCTGGAGGGTTGGACTTGACCATAACTCCCCACCCAAATAATCTACCTCAATCTTACCAAATTTGCATTTTCTGTGTTCTACCATCAATCCTTTCTCTTATAGCTTTCCTAAAACCATACAAAACGTCTCATTATCTTTCTTTTCACCTTGCCAATACACCAAGATATCATCCTTCAATACTTCTACACATGATATTTCTTCTTACATATGTGTCATAACTAATAATAATAATAATTTAGCATTTATATAGCACTACGAACCCTCAGGTATCTGAGCACTGCTTATTATTACCCACAGTGTGTGGTGCTTGTTTATCGACCGCGGAAGTATGAAAGGCTGAGTTTGGCCCTGCCGGGATTCGAACCTGCGTCAGCAGGCTTTGCAAAGATGTCAAAGCGAGTGCTCTACTCGCTGTGTTATCGGACCAGAACTCTTTGCAAAACAGTAGCTTCCAGTGCTAGGCCAAAAAGCATACATACATAATGATACAGTCCAAAAGCTGTAATAAATGTGGCATAATTCCTTGACTCAGAATGCAATTGTATCTGGTGATTTGCTGCTGATAGGTCAATAGTGGAAAATGCGTTGGCTTCAGCTACTAGGTTGAGCATCTCAGATATGACAGGTAAAGGATACATCTCCACCACAATCATTTTAATTAACTCTCTTAGGTCCATGCAAATTCTTCCTTTACCATTTGTCTTTCTGGCTACAACTATAGGCAGGGGTGTTGCTTTTTCTAGAAATGATCTGGGGCTACACTAATGTCAGGACTGTCGAGACTTGGGGATAGCTAGTCTTTTGGTTGTAGCTCCTGAGCTTCTATCCGGGGCTACAACCAAAAGACCCAGGGCTACATCCCCTCAGCCCCCCCTAGCAACGCCTCTGACTATAGGCAAAACCCACTCAGATGCATCCACTTCCTCAATCACTCCTTCTCTCTTCAACCTACAGAGCTCCCCCTTCACTTCTTCAGTCAAAGCAATATGTATATGTCTAACAGCATGTGACATGGGTTCTCTACCCATCTAAAAGCTTGTTTTTATGAGAGTATCCCTTGAGCCTTCCAATAACCTCTCTGAACACTCCAGGAAACAATTCCTTCTCTTTTCCCAGCAAATACCTATCAGTATCCACTCAACTTGCCAAAACAATTCACACTAGTTTGTGAAAACAGAAACAAAATATCGAGGCTGAGTCCCCCAAAAGGAAATTCACCATACACAGGTTACAAAGGAACATACAACATACTTTATTCTCTATCGAATTCAATTACAAAACAGTGCAAAGTCAGATAGCTATCGGCCCTCAGTACAACACAACGAACTCCAGCGTGGTTCAGTGTGTTCAGTGAGAGACTGTACATTAGAATGCATTCGCTTGCTATACATTTTGTGAGCATTATGTCCAACCCCTCTTCGGGTTAATATTCTACCTTATACATCACCAATTTTAGGGTTTGTTGCCGAGTCTCAAATAACCGCATCTAACTGGTTTGTTCTTTATTACATGTAACAATAAGCGTATGCATTAACTGTGTATTCTAAGTTTCGTATTGCAAGTCTTCTTAAACATTAATACAATGTAGTAAAACCGATGTTCTTTGCTCAATGTGTAAATACATTATCATAATATATACTCGTGGATTGGTTTCATTACGTGGGTAGTCCTTTTACACATAGGTCAACGTAGGACGAGGTCTCAGTTCATGACCTCAACAAGTAGCCTGCAGGCAGATTACACATTAGCGATGTACAGAGGTCAAGACGGCCATGTTGTATTTTTGCAATGACATCGTCCACCATTTTAGCTCACAGGGTGACTTTTCCACATGAATCCTAAAATGGGGGTCTGACCTAAAATGGCGGCCTACATAGATTAAAGGTCAGGACCTTGTAACACAGATCTCGCAAGTGACTTTCGAGCAGCTTGGCGTAGGCCAATATTAATATATTTATTACAATAGGAGGCACAATATACTTTTTATTCCGACAGGTTCATCACTTCCCAAACTGAGTTTGATTTACATTTTAGCTTAATCTTCACAAGGCCTTTTCAAAGTGTACTGGGAAGATGGACTCCTGTACAACAAGCCAAAAGACTCTGAGGGCGAGGGCACCAGGAGATTGGTGATTCCCCAATGCCACAGAAAGTTCCTTTTGCATTTGGCTCACCAAATTCCTTTAGCGGGTCACTTGGGATTGACTAAGACATCAGACTGGTTGCCTGCATACTTTTACTGGTTGCAGTTCAGCCTAAACATTAAGGAATTTGTCCGGAACTTCCCGACTTGTCAATCTTCTGGCAAGTCAGATGGTGCCACAATGGCCCACTTAATTCCACTAACCGTGGTTGGCTGCCTTTTGAGAGAATAGGCATGGGTATTGTGGGTCCCTTGGATCCTCAAACCTGCTCTCGGAACAGATATATCTTGGTGGTGGTAGACAACACCACAAGTGACGTTGAGGCTGTCCCTCTGAAGAGCATCAAAGCCCCTGTGGTTGCTAAGGCTCTGATTGGGATATTATCCTGTTTTGGATTCGCCAAGTAAGTTGTTTCTGACAGGGAATCAAACTTCATATTAAAGTATATGAAGGCCATGTGGGAAGAGTGTGGAGTCACCTATAGGTTCTCTTCATCCTTCCATCCACAAACAAATAGGCTTGTTGAGCAGTTCAACAAGACCCTGAAAGGTGTGATAGCTGGCTTGGAAGAACACCTGAGGAGAAAATTGGATATTCTCCTGCCATGCCTTCTGTTCGCCTACAGGGAGGTGCCACAGAATGGAGTAGGGTTTAGCCCCATTGAGCTTCTGTTTGAACACACTGTACGAGGTCCCCTCACTCTAGTGAAAAAGGGATCGGAAAACAAACCCTCATCACCTACACGAGATGTGGTGGACTATGTACTTGGCCTTCGGTCTAGAATGGCAAAGTACATGGAACAGTCGACAAAGAACCAAAAGGCCAGTCAGGAGCTGATGAAGCACTGACATGACCAGAACGCCATATTGAGAGTCTATTCTCAAGGCCAGTGAGCGTGGATTATGGAGCCTTTCAAACCCAGGGCTCTTCAGGACAAGTGGACTCATCAGTACTGTGCGCTAGAAAAGATCATTGAGGCGAATTATCTCATTGACGTGAAAGAACTTAAACAGATGTGTAGGTTCATGCACCCTAACTGGCTAAAACCCCATTATAGCCGGGATGACTTGGTCATGGCATTAGTGACTGATGGAGAGACTGAGGAGGCAATCAATCCCCTCCCAGACCTCTTGTACACTGAAGCCACAGAAGGGTCAGTTGAAGGTGTCAACCTTGCAAGAGACCTGTCAGAACAGTGACTGACAGACTCTCGCCGTTTACTGGGACAGTTTGCCGGTCTGTATTCTCTGACTTAAGGTCGCACAAATTGTTGCAACCATGATGTGGACACTGGAGACAGTAGCCGGTGAAGAGTAGGATTCACTGGATGTCCGATAAGGTCACAGACACCATCAAGGAGGAAGTTTCCAAGATGTTGTCCCTAGGAGTGATAGAGCCATCCCACAGCCCATAAACCAGCCCAGTGGTACTGGACCCTAAAAAGACCAGTGGTGGGAAGACTGAAGTTTGTTTTGGTTCCGACTAAATGGGGCTCAATTCTGTCACGAAGACAGTTGCTCACCCTATTTCTCAGGCAGATGAGCTCATTGACAAGCTCGGTGCTGCCAAGTACATGAGTATCTTTTACCTCACAGCACGGTATTGGTAGGTCGGCTTGACAGATGGAGCGAGAGAGAGGTCAGCATTCTCAACCCCGGAAGGACATCATCAGTTCACAGTGATGCCCTTCAGATTGAAGAATGCCACTGCCACTTTTCAGCAGATGGTTAAACAGGTTTTGTCTGGTCTGGAAAACTTCAGAGTCACCTATTTAGATGACATTGCTGTGTTAAGCTACACCTTGGAGGATCACTTATCCCACCTAAAACAAGTGCTTCAGGTGCTACAGAATGCATATCTGACTATCAAGGCAACAAAGTTTCAGACAGAGCATGGTACCATCACTTACTTAGGCCAACTTGTCGGGGGACGTAAGAAACAACCTCTTGAAGCAAAGATACAGTCTGTGAACGATTGGGACACCACCACCACACAGACGCAGGCGAGAGCCTTTCTAGGTCTCACCGGGTACTACTGGTCGTTCATCAGATGGTATGGGACCATTGTCATACCACTCAATGATGTAACTTCCAAGAAGATGCTGAAAAGGGTAACTTGGACCCCAGCATGTCAAAACTCCTTTCAGGATTTAAAGGATGGATTGTGCAGGGCCCCAGTTCTGAAAGTGCCAGTTTGTTAACCAGACAGAAGCTAGTGATATTGGGATTGGAGCTAGTGCAGATGAACTCTGCAAGGGTAGAGCAACCTGCCTCCTATATTAGCAGGCGGTTTACAGCAAGGGAAATAAACTGGGCTGTCATAGAAAAAGAGGCCTACGTGGTCGTGTAGGCCATAAAGAAGCTGATACCCTACATCATTGGGTCTCACTTTATGATCCTGACAGAGCACCAGTCTCTGTGATGGTTTATAGCCATGCAAGGGGAGAACCCTAACCTTTTGCGTTGGGCCATATCCCTACAAGGATTAGATATAGACATCCAGCACAAGCCAGGCTCCCAGCATGGAAATGAAGATGGCTTCAGCCAGTGCTTTCGCCTTGATGATGAATCATACCCTCAGTATGGTGGTGGTTCTGTAAATAAAATTAATGATGCGAGATCAATATCAGAAAATGTGTGGGCTAATCTGCACACATTTTCCTATGCTCGCAGCACAACAAACACATAGTCAAGTGTACTCCGGGGGGACACAGACTACAGTCCTCGCTGTCACATTTAGCTGGAATGTGACAGCCACGGGTACATCAACACATCTTTGAAGGAGGAAGGTAAAACCTTCCTCCGGCCATGGCCAGTCTAAATAAAATATCAAAGTCTCCATGGATCAGTCATGTTCTATTGTCAAAGTCCTGTGCGGTGGCAGCGCATACTAATGAGAGTTAAATTAAAAGAGACCTGCGAAGAAGGGACAGGAAACACCAACACCTCTTTGATATGCAATGTGTCAGGTTGAAGCTAGCTCCCACCCCCCTGTATGAAGGCAGTGAATGTCATGTATGGGACAACTGTTTACTGTAGGAAACCCCTGCTTGGAACCCCCTTTCAGTTGGAAGAAGTATGTGATTTGATGGAGACAGAAAGTCTGTTCTCACCACAAACGTCAAGAGAGACCTACCCTTTGATCAGTAGTCACAGAGAGCTCAATTTACCATATAGACACTTTGATCCACAACAGACAGGAAGATGGGTGAGACTTAGTAGTACACATTGCCACCCCTTACCTTTTCAGTTGCAAAACACTGGTTATGACCTCACACATAACAGACGATTGTTGGTGGGGACCCAGGATTGGTTTGTTAAGGTAGGCTTAGCCTGCACCAATCACTGGGGCCTCACTTATCAGATCATCCGACTACTTTGAAAGGAGTAAGATGAAGGACTCAATTGTACCCTGGCTGAAGGTACAGTCTGCCTTATAGGTTCTGTCAGTGAAGGAACACTAGGATTTCCAAGAGATCCCTCCCCTAAACATCTCCTAGGGAACAGAAGGAGATACTGGACTCACGAGGACCAGTCCTGCAGCCCCAGAACCAGTGCCCAGCAAGCACACAGCATACCCTGCTAGGTTCTACCATCAAACTTCTTAGGTGGGAAATGCCACAGCATCTCTGAACAAAGGACACGGCTGATGCCTGTAAACGTTCTCCTCAGCTTTGGGCCAAACGCCTTAAAGGATGACACAAGCCCTGCCAAGAAGCTAGGAGGAGTGCCACACAAGCATCAACCAGCATCCATCTTTTAAGGATATTTTCGAGACAGTTAAGCCCTCGGACCGCTACCGGATGGACCAATGACTGGTGTCATGCTGCGGTCACTAAAGCAGTCCAAGGCGCCTCAAACCAGCATTCCAGATCTGCCAACCAACACAGAGACAATTCTTGACCCTGAGCTGCTGTGTAGGCTAGTCTGCAGCCGTATGTCTAGACTTGATTGCCAAACTGCCTGCCACCTGATACCCACAGCTGTCTCCCATCTTGAACTCTGTCGCAGAAGCTGCAAAGCATCCTGGAACTGACTTGGCGCTGTCAAGCATCAGATCATCTCAAGCACCAGGTACATTGTGGTTCTGTCCCCATGGCTCTTCTCCCAAGGTCCCTAGTGACATTTATGACTAATTGCTCCCTTGGTGCTGAAACCAAGTAACCTTGAACAGTTAAGACTGATTGTTTTACCGACTACCCTCCTGTCAGTATCCAGAGTGCATCCCTATCCTTTATGAAACTGTCCTGTGAGTTCCTTTATAGGGTGGGTTGTATTTTGTAGTGTTGCTAGAACTGTCTGTTGTAATAATAATAAAGTAAATATTTGTATACAACCTTGACTAAACAGTCCCTTTTATTATTGGTCAATAATTGTATTTTCACTGTGTTACAGGTAACCAGCGATCCACGACCTTGCAGAGATAAGCCTGCTGTTCGATCCACGTTACCAAAATTGGACAAGGAGGGTTATCATTTAATTGTGTTTCCAATCTGTTCAGATCCGTTCTGCTGTACTAGAGGTGTGAGGCTGATTGATGGTTTAGAAACAAATATTCATCCCTGGATCACTGATGCCTCGGAAGTTGATTTATCACAGGTAATGGGAAGGCTGCATGGGACAACGGTCTGTAATGGACAGACTGGAATTGGCAGGGGTTGATAATGGGCATACTGGATGTGGCAGGGGGTGGCAATGGGAATGTTCCATGGGGCAGGGGTCTGTAACGGACAGGCTACAGGGGTCAGTGGCTGGTAATGGGCAGGCTGGATGGGGCAGGGGTTGGTAAAGGACAGACAAGAAGGGGCCGGGGTCGGTAATGGACAGACTGGAAGGGACAGGGGTCAGTAAAGGAAGGCAGGAAGGGCCAGGGGTCGGTAATAGACAGACTGGAAGGGGCAGTGGTCAGTAAAGGACAGACAGGAAGGGGCAGGCGTCGGTAATGGACGGACTGGAAGGGGCAGGGGTCAGTAAAGACAGGCAGGAAGGGGCAGGGGTCGGTAATGGACAGACTGGAAGGGGCAGAGGTCAGTAAAGGACAGACAGGATGGGGCAGGGGTCATTAATGTACAGACTGTAAGGGGCAGGGGTCGGTAAAGGACAGACTGATAAGGGCAGGGGTCGGTAAATGACAGACTGAAGGGGCAGGGGTCGGTAATGGACAAACTGGAAGGGCAGGGGTCAGTAAAGGACAGTCAGGAAGGGACAGGGGTCGGTAATGGACAGACTGGTAGTGTGGAAACAGAAAAATAATATGAGGCCGGGAAGCCCAAAAAGGAAACACACCAACACAGGTTACAAAGAACATAGAAGTGCTTTATTTAAAAGCTACAACAGTTACCAAAGTCAATTGACAAACGGATAGCTATTCGGCTCTCAGAGTAACATAACGAACTTCAACGAGAGTTCAATGCGTTAGTGAGAGAGACCGTACATTGGAATACTTGGGTCTTTTATACTCTTTGTCCAGCCCTTGGCCAACCCTCTCGCGGGTAAACCATTCTGGGAGCCGGGCCTATGGGTTCCTTGCCAGGTCAATCCTTTAATATATGCATTTTGATTAGTTTCGCTGATATAGTTGTACAGTTACACATAGGTCAACAGTAGGACAAGGTCTCAGTTCGCGACCCCGACAAGTGGCCTGCAGGCATATTAATTATTCATGTGTACGGAGGTCACAACGGCCAGAATCTTACTCAGAATGTCATTCGGCCTCCATTTTGATGTTCAGGGTGACTTCCATATAACAAGAGAACCTAAAATGGCGGCTTAAGCCAAGATGGCGACTTACATTACTTTCTCTAAGGTCAAGACCTTGCCGTGGAGTTTGTTCACATAGGATGTTTAGACAACTTGGCGTAGGCCAATACACATACAATTGTTGCGATAGGAGGCATAATGTTGTTTCAATTCCGACAGTAGGGGCAGGGGTCATTAATGGACAGTCTGGAAGGGGCAGGGGTCAGTAAAGGACAGACTGGAAGGTTCAGTGGGCGGTAATGGACAGACTGGAAGGGACAGGGGTCAGTAAAGGACAGACTGGTAGGGGCAGGGGTCGGTAAAGGACAGACTGGAAGGGGCAGGGGTCGGTAAAGGACAGACTAGAAGGGGCAGGCGTCGGTAACGAACAGACTTGATGGGCAGGGGTCAGTAAAGGACAGACTGGTAGGGGCAGGGGTCAGTAAAGGACAGACTGGATGGGGCAGGCGTCGGTAAAGGACAGACTGGATGGGAAGGGGTCGGTAATGGGCAGACTGGAAGGGGGAGGGGTCTGTAATGGACAGCCCGGAAGGGGAAGGGGTCAGTAATGGGCAGGCAGGATGGGGTAGGGGTCGGTAATAGGCAGGCTGGATGGGCCAGGGGTCGGTAATGGACGGTCTGAAAGGGGCAGTGGTCGGTAATAGACAGACTGGAAGGGGCAGTGGTCTGTAATGGGCAGGCTAAATGGGTGGGTCCGTAATGGGCAGAATGGATGGGCATGGGTCGGTAATGGGCAGGCTGGATGGGGCAGGGGTCGGAAATGGGCAGACTGGAAGGGGCAGGGGTCGGTAATGGGCAGGCTGGATGAGGCAGGGCTCGGTAATAGGCAGAATGGATGGGACAGGGGTCGGTAATAGGCAGACTGGATGGGCCAGGGTCGGTAATGGGCAGAATGGATGGGGCAGGGGTCGGTAATGGGCAGGCTGGATGGGGCAGGGGTCGGTAATGGCCAGACTGGAAGGGCCAGGGGTCGGTAATGGGCAGGCTGGGTGGGGCAGGGGTCGGTAATGGGCAGACTGGAAGGGCCAGGGGTCGGTAATGGGCAGACTGGAAGGGGCAGGGGTCGGTAATGGGCAGGCATGATGGGCAGACAGACTGGATGGGGCAGGGGTCTTTACCTGAAGGGAAATAAGCACGCCAGGGGCACCAACCATCCTTATTTTCCCGCACGCCAGGGGCACCAACCATCCTTATTTTCCGAAATGGCTGAGTGAATGGGCCTGTATTGGCCTCTGTTATCTGTAGATGATGACTCATTCTAGGGGCCTGCATTGGCTTCATGTGTCTCTAGCAGGGGTTTCAAACGGTGGGGCTGGCACCTCCAGGGAGGCCTGCAGGACAGGATGTCTCGTGGGGGCACCTCATGGGAGGCCTGCGGGATGTCCCGTGGGGCACCTTCCAGGGAGGCCTGCGGGATGTCAAGGGGGGGCACCTCCAGGGAGGCCTGTGGGATGTCAAGTGAGGGCACCTCCAGGGAGGCCTGCGGGATGTCAAGTGGGGGCACCTCCAGGAAGGCCTGCTGGATGTCCCGTGGGGGCACATCCAGGGAGGCCTGCGGGACAGGATGTCCCGTGGGGGCACCTCATGGGAGGCCTACGGGATGACCCGTGGGGGCACCTCCAGGGAGGCCTGTGGGATGTCAAGTGGGGGCACCTCCAGGGAGGCCTGCGGGGTGTCCCGTGGGGCACCCTCCAGGGAGGGTTGGGGGATGTCCCGTGGGGGCACCTCCAGGGAGGCTTGCAGGACAGGATGTCCCATGGGGGCACCTCCAGGGAGGCCTGCGGGATGTCAAGTGGGGGCACCTCCAGGGAGGCCTGCGGGATGTCCCGTGGGGGCACCTCCAGGGAGGCCTGCAGGACAGGGTGTCCCATGGTGGCACATCCAGGGAGGCCTGCGGGATGTCCCGTGGCGGCACATCCAGGGAGGCCTGCGGGATGTCCCGTGGCGGGGGATGTCCCGTGGGGGCACATCCAGGGAGGCCTACGGGATGTCAAGTGGGGGCACCTCCAGGGAGGCCTGCGGGATGTCCCGTGGGGGCACCTCCAGGGAGGCCTGCAGGACAGGGTGTCCCATGGTGGCACATCCAGGGAGGCCTGCGGGATGTCAAGTGGGGGCACAGGGCTCTTTAGAAAGGTATTCTGGTTTACAGCTTTAAATACAATCTATACGCAGCTGAAGCTTGTTTGGGGCCCAGAGGCCATATCTTTACTCACGGAGGGTGGGGACAGTATTAAAAGGATTGAATAGCACTGCTCTGGGGAACGGCTAAGTGGATGAGCTTGGCCTGCCCTTAAGGAGTGCATCGGTCTGAACAAGCGCAGAGCTTTAAGTGAGCCGGCCCGAGCCGGCCCTCGGTACCTGCGCTTCTCATTTTTGGTTATTTTGAGGGGCGGGATGTCTCCAGGGTAGAGGAGAGTACAGGTACCAGAGGAAGGACTACTGTCCTTTAGGGGGTGAAGAATCAATGGGGGTGGTAATAAAGGAAGAAAAACAAAACTTTTCACACTGTGTTAAATAACGACTGCCGCAAATTACATGGCTATGCATGGACTTTTCTTTTCACTGAGAAAACTGTTTTAACAACTCCGGCACTTGTAGGATTTTGTTGTCATGTCCTAGTCAGGATGGCTAAAATACACGTGTATTGATACTTTGCTGGATATGTTTCTTGAGTGGTTTCTATGATTACGTTGAGAGAGTTTATCCGTGACTTTTGTCTCGGGCACCCCTATTTGTAAGGAGAGTATTCTTTTTGTTTCAGACCGGCCTTTCTCGCAAAGCCTAGACATTTTGTATACATCACAATACTACTGCCAAAAGAGGGCAAGTTCCTTCTGTGATTACTGCGCATCTTTGAGGGATGCCTGCACTAGGCTGACAGATCACATGTCAAGTGCATGCCTCAAAGGCACAGCATTACACTGAGACTTCTGTTGTAATCACTGATTGCAATCTTTCAGTGTGCCAGAGTCCCAAGACCCAAAGCTCAGAACAGAAAAAAGGGGCTTCAACCGAGTGAAAGAGGGGGTGAAAATCTGATTAGAGTGGAGATGAGTGGGGAGAGAAACAAACAAAACCTGCTACAGATAGATCGTGCAACGCACATATCATCACGAGTCTGCCGCTAATGCGCTGGTGCTAGCGGCAGGTTACCCCAGACTCGCCTTACTGTTTCTACCGCCTGATAACCTGGTGCCACCAGGCTATTACAGGCGGCGAAGGAACGGTATGTTCCCATTCCCGTAGAGTCCCATTGGACTGGACGGGAATGGCTACCCTGAAGCACCGGCTCCGCTAGAAACGGTGCTGGTGCTCAAGTGAAAAATCTGCTGGTAGGGTCTAGAAGTACCAGACATCATGCCGGCCGGTAGTTCCGCTAGAAACGGTGCAGGTGCTTCAGTGAAAATTCTGCTGGTAGGGTCTAGAAGTACTGGACATCATGCCGGCCGGTAGTTCAGCTACAAATGGTGCAGGTGCTTCAGTGAAAACTCTGCTGGTAGGGTCTAGAAGTACTGGACATCATGCCGGCCGGTAGTTCAGCTAGAAACGGTGCAGGTGCTTCAGTGAAAACTCTGATGGTAGGGTCTAGAAGTACCAGACATCATGCCGGCCAGTAGTTCAGATAGAAACGGTGCAGGTGCTTCAGTGAAAATTCTGCTGGTAGGGTCTACAAGTACTGGACATCATGCCGGCAGGTAGTTCAGCTAGAAACGGTGCAGGTGCTTCAGTGAAAAATCTGCTGGTAGGGCCTAGAAGTACCAGACGGTCATGCCAGCCAGTAGTTCTGCTAGAAACAGTGCCAGTGCTTCAATGAAAAATCTGCTGGTAGGGTCTAGAAGTACCAGACATCATGTCGGCCGGTAGTTCCGCTAGAAACGGTGCAGGTGCTTCAGTGAAAATTCTGCTGGTAGGGTCTAGAAGTACTGGACATCATGCCGGCCGGTAGTTCAGCTAGAAACGGTGCAGGTGCTTCAGTGAAAACTCTGCTGGTAGGGTCTAGAAGTACTGGACATCATGCCGGCCGGTAGTTCAGCTAGAAACGGTGCAGGTGTTTCAGTGAAAACTCTGCCGGTAGGGTCTAGAAGTACCGGACATCATGCCGGCCGGTAGTTCCGCTAGAAACGGTGCCAGTGCTTCAATGAAACCTCTGGTGATAGGGCCTAGAAGTACCAGACGGTCATGCCAGCCAGTAGTTCTGCTAGAAACAGTGCCAGTGCTTCAATGAAAACTCTGCTGGTAGGGTCTAGAAGTATCGGATGTCATGCCGACCAGTAGTTCTGCTAGAAACGGTGGCGGTGCTTCAGTGAAAACTCTGCTGGTAGGGGCTAGAAGTACCGGACGGTCATGCCAGCTGGTAGTTCAGCTAGAAACGGTGCAGGTGCTTCAGTGAAAACACTGCTGGTAGGATCTAGAAGTACCGGACATCATGCCGGCCAGTAGTTCCGCTAGAAACGGTGCCAGTGCTTCAATGAAACCTCTGCTGGTAAGGCCTAGAAGTACCGGACAGTCATGCCGGCCGGTAGTTCTGCTAGAAACAGTGCCAGCGCTTCAATGAAAAATCTGCTGGTAGGGTCTAGAAGTACCGGACGGTCATGCCAGCCAGTAGTTCCACTAGAAACGGTGCAGGTGCTTCAGTGAAAACTCTGTTGGTAGGGTCTAGAAGTACCACACATCATGCCGGCCAGTAGTTCCGCTAGAAACGGTGCAGGTGCGGTGCTTCAGTGAAAAATCTTCCGGTAGGGTCCAGAAGTACCGGACATCATGGTGGCCGGTAGTTCTGCTAGAAACGGTGCTGGTGCTTCAGTGAAAACTCAGCTGGTAGGGGCTAGAAGTACCGGGAGTTCATGCCGGCCAGTAGTTCACAGCCCCTAGAAGAATACTCGAAGTGAGCTACTCCGTGAAAGATGCTGGTAACTCATCTCACTTATAATGAGGGTCATAGTGAGACGAATGGAGAATTACGTGACTGTACGGGGGACAAGGTACATTTAAATGAAATGGACTTTACCAGGTGCGAGCCCCAGCCCACTTAAAGTCTAGATTGGTGTGGACGGGTCCTGGGTGGCCGCTGGTTGGATTCACGTGCTTGTAGAGCAGGGATCTTGGGCTGCCCTCACGTGGGTACAGGCCTTGGCTGAGTGGACGGGCCCTGGATGGCCCTGGGATTCCCTTGTGACGAGATCTTGGGCTGCCCTTACGTGAGGGCAGGCCTTGGCTGAGTGGGCTGGCCCTGGGCGGAGTCACTTGCCTGTAGAGAGGGGATCTTGGGATGCCCTCACGTGAGTCCAGATCTTGGCTGAGTGGACGAGCCCTGGATGGCCCTGGATGGATTCACGTGCTTGTAGAGCAGGGATCTTGGGCTGCCCTCACGTGAGGGCAGAGAATGGCTGAGTGGACGGGCCCTGGATGGCCCTGGCCTTGTGACGAGATCTTGGGCTGCCCTTACGTGAGTGCAGGCCTTGGCTGAGTGGGCTGGCCCTGGGCGGAGTCACTTGCCTGTAGAGAGGGGATCTTGGGCTGCCCTCACGTGAGTGCAGGCCTTGGCTGAGTGGACGGGCCCTGGATGGCCCTGGGATTCCCTTGTGACGAGATCTTGGACTGCCCTCACGTGAGGGCAGAGCATGGCTGAGTGGATTGTTCTGGCTTTGCCCAATGCCGCTGACTCGATGGGCCTAGCACTGCCCACTGGTCTCAGTGCAAATGTGAAAAGGTGGTACTGGAGGGCACATTTTAATAGCTATTGTTGCAGCGCTTGGAAGGGGAGGGAGGAATCCGACAGCAAGTTCCTCATGCCAGCGTGACGTTGTTCCTATAAATGCCCGCATGCCGGCACTATTGGGACCTGCAGATGCGCGCGTGGCCCCCACCCAGTGCAGGGAGGATCAAAGCCAGGCAGGGCCCTTTGAAAGAGAGCAAACACGAGCTTGCGGGAAGCAGAGCGCCCGGCAGTGTTTGGGAGGGGGGTCAGGGGGGCGAGTTCCTTCTGCTCCTGCCACACAGGCCCCGTCCGGTTCTCTGCATTGTGGCGTACCCACTTACATCCTGGCCACTTTGTGATAAAGTGCCGTGATAACGCTGTCTGCACCAGGCAAAGGTCTTAAAAATTAGAAAGGGAACTGCTTTGAAGAAACGGCTTTTCCTGACTTCCATCCACCCGGCACTCGGCATCATTACAAGTTTGCTGGCATCTTGATGGTAAATCTGGCGAGGTTCCACTGAACGGATTTACCGTTACTGCCACTTGGTCTGGCGGAATTACCGCAGGGTTAACAGTGGAGCTATGGAGGTATTGGTTCCCATTTATGGTGTCCTTAGGACTCCACAGGGATTTCAGCAGAATTACCGCCAGCGGTAATTCTTCCAAAATGGCCGTTTTTTGGCAGTAGGGTGACAGAATGATTTGTTTTCTTCTCCGTACCTCCAAACGCATAGTGTGGCGGTGCAGTAATGTGGTGGTAATGCAGTAGTAACTCTGATACCACGGCATTATCACTATTTCTGAACACACAGCTGAACTCCGAGCTGTGCCCAGGGCTCCTCTGACATGCAACTGCCTCTGCCCCAGCCTTACTGGCCTGCCACAGGTGCACCTGGCTTCTGGCATCAATTGCCAACCGAATGACTTCCCAGAGCCCTGACACTGGGCTCCTTGAGTCAGGGGAGTTGCTAGGTCTTGAAAAGACCCTGGGCTATAGTACCCCCAGGCACGCATCACGCTTGAGTGATTCTCTGAGCACCACTGGAAATCTAGCACTGCCTGCCCTGTACCCTCCTCGACCCTTCGTTCGCTAATGTACACTTCCTGCACTGAAATATTCACAGGACGGTTAATGGACTTAATTACATTGATCAATATTTATTAACAAAGAGAAAAAAGGGGTTCTGCTCATTATTCAATCAATATTTTCAATACGCACATTTTTAATGATTCCTCCTGATGGAGTGCGCTGGAGCTGAAACAGGAACTGCCAGGAGATGGAGATCATATTGTGATGTTTCCCTCTAAAGAAAAATCCAGATGAAATGACAACTGCAAAAGAACATTATACATTGAATAAAGCAAACTGGGTGGATCTGAAAGGCAAGGGCGTGCATTAGGTGAGCGTGGAGGGAGGGAAAATGCATGATAGAGTTGCTGTTGTGTTGCTGAGCGCACACCGGAAGTACCATGATCTCTATTTCTAATGCAAATACAAGAGCGTTAGTGTCCAGAAAGGAGTCTTGCCTGCCCATGGTGCTCGGATGCATTTGCCTAGGCAGTGATGTTTGAGGTGATTGCAGAGGTGTAGCAGTCGGTTCTGTTGATGCGTGTGTGGTGATAGATGTGCTGCCCGGGTGTTAGGCAGAAACCTGTGCAGTTCCCTCTGGGGCCACTGCAAAAGACTTATGACTACAGGTGTTAGCAGTAAACCCACTTGGTAGCAGTCTGTACCACCCAGATTTACCTGGTAGCTGTGGCTGAGCAGTCAGACTTCCCTCAAGATGAGTTGGGCAGTATGTGGAGTATACAAGATAGGGCAATTTACACAGTAGAACAAGCAGACACGGAACAGAGCTTTGGTGTAAAGATATATAATTATTTATTTAAAAACACATCTACTGAAAACACTCTGGCACTAATATGGCAAACAACTTCAATCACAGTTACTATAAGTATATATCAATCCCCTAACAATATTTCGACACGTCTAGGTTCAACGGCACCACTTATTTGCAGACAGAGGTGAATGCTTTAACCTAGATGGCACTCTAGTATTAGCACGGGAGAGAAAAGGCAGGGTATGAAACCAACTCAGTACCAACACTTTTACGAAGCAAATGCAAGGAAAGTAAGGCAGGGTGTACTGTAGATCACAAAGTTCAGAGGCCAGGCCCACTCGGAGAGACGCAAGGCGATATGTCCCAAAAAGTATCACAGTGGAAATGCACTTCGAGTCTCTGTAGCAAATTGTCACCGAAAGGTTGGACCAGTTTAGAACAAAAAGTTAAGAAGGTCTGGAGGCGACCCAATGGAAAGGTAAGGATTTAAGACACCTCACGCTAACCGTCACAAGGGAAGCCAGACGGACACAGTACCTTGTAAGTGAAGGGACAGCTCCGCCGGGGGCAGTTGTTCCTGGTGGTGGATGCAAGTCGGGGCTTTGCCAAGAGATGAGATGGTCTCGTCGTCGAAGGAAAGTTGAAGATCGTTGCACCACCAGGGAAGAGACCAGCCGCGGAGTGCTCCGTCACAAGGCACCACCTTTTGGTCGCGGTACGGGCTAGTGGCTATCCGGTGCCGGGGTGCTCAGCACGGGCAATTCGGCCACTACGCCCTGGAAGCGAAGAAAAAGCAAAGGGACTGGTTGTTCCCACCAGTCAGGAGAAGAAGACTCTCCAGCAGGAACATCTCCTCTGTCGTTGGGAAGTGGTGAGTCGGTTCAGCAGGGCTCCACCGGAGGTGTCGTCATTGCAGGTCGGCTCAGCTTTACCCTCGTCGGATTCTTAGGTCCTGTGGCGACTTCTCAAGATCCAGTCCCAAAAGCCCTGCTTTTATGCAGAAAACCCCCATTCATTCAGCCTAGCTGTCAATCAAAACACGCTAAGTGGTGAGCGGGGTGGCTCACCACTTGGGCCAATCACACCAGAGTGCGACTTGAGTTGGCAAGGCAACTCAGTCCAGGGTGCCTAAACCCCCACCCACACCCCCTGTGGTACCCAGACAGAACGGCACCACTTTGGAGGGCTTCTGTGCAGAAGCCAGCCAAAAGTGGAACAAAGGGCTCAACCTTTGGTTCGGAGTTACAGAGGCGAACACCTACACCATTTTAAAAACCGAGTTCTGGCAGAAAATACCAACCGGTAGATTTATTAAAGACAAATAAACCGGCGGTAGGTTAGAGACTAACGTGAAAAAGTGTAAGCCTCCAACAATGGGAAGAATCCCATAGGAATATATTCGGGGTCGAATATAAAAAGTAGTTTCCACTGCCACCAGCCTAAACTCGAAGAGGGGGACGGGACAGTGCCCCCTCGAACAACAGACCCAGGGGTAATCGAATTACCCCTACCAGTACGTCCACAATAGGATGGTTTGTACTAGTTCTGTTAGTAAAATTAGGTCTAGTAAAGCCAATGGTGACTTTACATGCACGGGGAGACAGTAGTCAGTCCCAGGGTATGGAGTCTATGGTGGGGATCCTCTAGGACACCCCAGTGTTACGACACAGAGGGTGCGGTGTAACACACATAGCAAAACATATGAGACCCTATGGAGTAAAAGACCACATAACCCATAGAACACATTGACATTCACAGGAATCAACCACATTCATGTCCAAGAGTGGGAGAAAAGAGTCTCACTCTTGGCAGGATGGAAAAAACAAACTCCAGAAATCCAGCAAAGCTGCTGGGGGACTCACTTAGGTTAGGAAATTCAGCCTGAACAGAGAATTATCCCTAACACTCTCCCCCCCCAGACTAAGGGACAGGAGGATTTAATCCACTCCTGGATGAATCTCATACCTCTAGTCGATGACATACATCCTAGAGAGACCATCAGCATTTTGGTGGTGACACCCTGACCTGTGCTCAATGGTGAAATCAAACCCTTGCAGGCAGATTGACCATCTCAGTAGTTTTGGGTTTTCCCCTTTCATTTGCATTAACCATCTCAAGGGTTGCTGGTCAGTCTGAATGACAAAAGTAGAACCATACAAGTATGGCCTAAACTTCTTCAGAGCCCACACGATAGCAAAGCACTCTCTTTCGATTGTTGCCCACCTTGTTTCAGGATCCTTCAGCTTGCGGCTGATGAAGCAAACGGGGTGCTCCCTACCTTTCCCATCCAGTTGACTGAGTACTGCACCTATTCCTACATTTGAAGCATCTGTCTGCACAATGAAAGTTTGGTGGTAATCCGGAGCTCTGAGTACTGGGGCTTGGCAAAGAGCCTTTTTCAGGTTTTCAAAAGCCTGATTGCACTCCTCGTTCCATCTAACCTTTTTAGGGAATTTTGGAGAGGAGATGACATTCAGAGGAGAAGCAATGTTTCCATAATTCTCAATGAAATTCCTGTAATACCCAGTGAGGCCTAGGAAGGCTCTCACCTGGGTCTGAGTAGTAGGTGTTGTCCAATTTTGCACAGCTTCAATCTTACTGAGCAAAGGCCTTATTTCTCCACCTCCTACCTCATGTCCAAGATAGACTACCTTACTCTGTCCAATTCGGCATTTACTCGCCTTTATGGTCAGATTGGCTCGTCCAAGAGCCTGCAAAACATCTCTTAGGTGGGTTACATGTTCTTCCCAGGAATTGCTGAACAATGCTATGTCATCCAAGTATGCCATGCAGAAGTCCTCCATCCCATTCAGAACCTGGTTTGCCATCCGTTGAAATGTAGCAGGTGCATTTTTCAATCCGAAAGGCATTGCCTTAAACTGGTATAAGCCCACTGAGGTAGAAAATGCAGTTTTCTACTTGGCATGGTCTGTTAGGGCTATTTGCCAATAGCCTGACATCAAGTCAAATGTGCTGAGGAACTTGGCTGAACCAAGTCTATCCACCAACTCATCTGTTCTTGGCAAAGGGTGGGCATCAGTCTTGGTGACTGCATTAAGAGCTCTATAATCCACGCAGAATCTAAGTTCTTTAGATCCTGCCTTTGGTACTAACACAACTGGGCTAGACCATGGACTAGTAGAGGGCTCTATTACCCTGAGATCAAGCATCTCGCTGACCTCACCTTTGATGTGGGTTCGTACATTTTCTGACATTCTGTATCCTCTGCTTTTGACTGGCAGACAGTCACCAGTGAGTATGTCATGCTGGCCCCAAGGGGTCAAGCCTGGTGAAAGTGAGAACAGAGAGGCAAACTCATTCAACATAGATTTGCACTCTTCTTGTTGCTCAGGTGTCAGATTTGAAGAGAGATTTACTCCTTCCATTTTTTCGTCTAAAGGTAAGCCTCTGAGGATATCAGGAAGAGCTTCACTCTCTTCTTCTTCCTCTGATGATGCTAGAAGCAACGCTCCTACATCAGGTCTCGAGACATACGCTTTGAATCTGTTGGTGTGGAAGACTGTCGGAGCCTCCTTGGGATTGCCCAAGTCCACCAGATAGTTGACCTCTCTGAGTTTACCCACAACTCCGAAGGGTACCATCCATTTGTCTTGCAAGGCCCTCTGCCTTGTTGGGATCATAACGAGAACTAGCTGGTCTTGAGTGAACTCAACCATGTTAGCCTTTTGATCATGCCAGTGCTTGACCAATGCTTGTCCAGCTTTCAAGTTATCACTTGCTTCTGTCATCATGTGCGACATTCTCTTCCGGAGACCTGTCAGGTAGTCAGTCACTCTGACTGGCTTGGGGGAAGGAGCACTCTCCAGCCCCTCCTTAATCAGGGCCAATGGACCTCTGACGGGATGACCATATAGGAGTTCAAAGGGAGAATAACCTACTCCCTCCTGAGGGACATCTCTATAAGCAAAGAGAAGGCATGGCAGTAGAAGGTCCCACTTCCGTTTAAAGGGTTCTTCTAAAGCACCTATCATGCTCTTCATGGTTCGGTTGAACCTTTCTACCAACCCATTGGTTTGTGGGTGATAAGCTGTTGAGAACTTGTAAGTAACTCCACAGGTTTTCCACAAGGCTTTCATGTAGTGGGACATAAAGTTTGACCCCCTGTCAGAGATTACTTCCTTAGGAAACCCGACCCTGGTAAAAATACCAAGGAGGGCCTTAGCCACAGCCGGAGCTGTAACAGTCCTCATAGGAATTGCCTCAGGATACCTAGTAGCATGGTCTACTACAACAAGTATAAACCTGTTGCCTGAGGAGGTTGGAGGATCAAGGGGACCAACAATGTCAATCCCTACTCTCTCAAATGGGACTCCCACAACTGGGAGAGGCACTAAAGGTGCCACATTCTTGGAGCCAACCTTACCAGAGGTCTGGCAGGTGTGGCAGCTCCTGCAGTGTTTTTCTACTTCGGCCCCCATCTTCGGCCAATAAAAGTAGAGAGAGAGCCTTTCCTTAGTCTTCTTGAAACTCAAGTGACCAGCCAAAGGAATCTTGTGGGATAACTTCAAGAACTGTTGTCTGTTCTCTTGGGGTACTACAAGTCGTTTGTAGTCTCCAGGTGCAGACTCGGTCGGTTCACTGTAGAAGAGGACATCTTCCCAGTGCAACCTATATTTCCCAGGCTCTTGCCCTTCAGCCTGAGCTTCTGCCTGGTGGCGAAGAACTTCCAGAGTTGGACATTCTCTCTGTCCCTTACTGAAGTCTTCCCTGTTGGGTCCACCTTCTGCCAGTAAAGACTGCAGCTTAGGATGGTCAACAGGATCCAGATCTCCAATGAGTTCCTGGCCTTCATTCGCTCTTCTTCGGAGTCTAATTCACCCACACAGGGTTGTACATTTTCTGACATTCTGTATCCTTTGCTTTTGACTGGCAGACAGTCACCAGTGAGTATGTCATGCTGCCCCCAAGGGGTCAAGCCTGGTGAAAGTGAGATCAGAGAGGCAAACTGATTCAACATAGATTTGCACTCTTCTTGTTGCTCAGGTGTCAGATTTGAAGAGAGATTTACTCCTTAAATTTTTTCGTCTAAAGGTAAGCCTCTGAGGAGATCAGGAAGAGCTTCACTCTCTTCTTCTTCCTCTGATGATGCTAGAAGCAACGCTTCTACATCAGGTCTCGAGACATACGCTTTGAGTCTGTTGGTGTGGAAGACTGTCGGAGCCTCCTTGGGATTGGCCAAGTCCACCTGATAGTTGACCTCACCGAGTTTACCCACAACTCTGAAGGGTCCCATCCATTTGTCTTGCAAGGCCCTCTGCCTTGTTGGGATCATAACGAGAACTAGCTGGTCTTGAGTGAACTCAACCATGTTAGCCTTTTGATCATGCCAGTGCTTGACCAATGCTTGTCCAGCTTTCAAGTTATCACTTGCTTCTGTCATCATGTGCGACATTCTCCTCCGGAGACCTATCACGTAGTCAGTCACTCTGACTGGCTTAGGGGAAGGAGCACTCTCCAACCCCTTCTCAATCAGGGCCAATGGGCCTCTGACGGTATGACCATAGAGGAGCTCAAAGGGAGAATAACCTACTCCCTCCTGAGGGACTTCTCTATAAGCAAAGACAAGGCATGGCAGTAGAAGGTCCCACTTCCGTTTAAGGGGTTCTTCTAAAGCACCTATCATGCTCTTCATGGTTCGGTTGAACCTTTCTACCAACCCATTGGTTTGTGGGTGATAAGCTGTTGAGAACTTGTAAGTAACTCCACAGGTTTTCCACATGGCTTTCATGTAGTGGGACATAAAGTTTGACCCCCTGTCAGAGATTACTTCCTTAGGAAACCCGACCCTGGTAAAAATACCAAGGAGGGCCTTAGCCACAGCCGGAGCTGTAACAGTCCTCATAGGAATTGCCTCAGGATACCTAGTAGCATGGTCTACTACAACAAGTATAAACCTGTTGCCTGAGGAGGTTGGAGGATCAAGGGGACCAACAATGTCAATCCCTACTCTCTCAAATGGGACTCCCACAACTGGGAGAGGCACTAAAGGTGCCACATTCTTGGAGCCAACCTTACCAGAGGTCTGGCAGGTGTGTGAGCTCCTGCAGTGTTTTTCTACTTCGACCTCCATCTTCGGCCAATAAAAGTAGAGAGAGAGCGTATCCTTGGTCTTCTTGAAACTCAAGTGACCAGCCAAAGGAATCTCGTGGGCTAACTGCAAGAACTGTTGTCTGTTCTCTTGGGGTACTACAAGTCGTTTGTAGTCTCCAGGTGCAGACTCGGTCGGTTCACTGTAGAAGAGGCCATCTTCCCAGTGCAACCGATATTTCCCAGGCTCTTGCCCTTCAGCTTGAGCTTCTGCCTGGTGGCGAAGACCTTCCGGAGTTGGACATTCTCTCTGTCCCTTACTGAAGTCTGCCCTGTTGGGTCCACCTTCTGCCAGTAAAGACTGCAGCTCAGGATGGTCAACAGGATCCAGATCTCCAATGAGTTCCTGGCCTTCCATTAGCTCTTCTTCAGAGTCTAATTCTACCACACAGGGTTGTACCACCCTCTCAGCCTCAGCGGGAGGGGGAGTTACGGGTGGAACTTTGGACAACCGAGGGGAAGTCCTTGTTGGCTGCACTGAAATGCTGGCTGCTGGTTTCGGTATAGAAGGCTTAGGTTTCCCTTTCGCTTCTGATTTCTTTGAGACAGCATCTGACAATTCCAGTGGAGCAGGAGTGATATCTTTCTTCATCATCTCCTGGGGAGTACCTCTCATGGTTCTCTCCCTTGCAGGTCTGGTTAGCTCCTGTAACCATTTACCAGGAGGTCTGGGGGTATGAGACACAACTTCGAGAGTTTTTAAATCGTTACCCAACAGAACTCGTCCTGGTACCTCACTCTGTATGCTAACAGGTATATTCACAGTCATGTCGTTACACTGGATGAGAATTTGTAATTGGGGAAGCATCTGCACAGGCCCTCCAGCTAACTTGGTGAGGCGTTTGGGTGCCTTAGCAACATCCTCAGCCTGAAAAAAAGATTTATCCACCACAGTTATGCTGGCCCCAGAGTCCCTAATGGCAGGAGTCTCCTGACCATTCACCCGGACACTGTCCTTATAATACTCTTTAGTATTATCTGGGATAGAATTATAGACATCTAAATTCTGTTGTTCCCACAAACCCAGAGACACTAAAGAAACACTGGCTGAGACTCCAGTGGGTACATCAGCCAGCAGTAGAAAGTTTCCACTTGCCATTTGGACTTCCTCCTCTGGAGCGAAGGCTAAGGAGACAAGCTGGACCCCTGAAGGTTTACCCTTGCATCTGGGATCTCCTTTCACATGGTCAGTAGAGCCACAAACAAAGAATTTACCAAATGCTTTCTGGAATGGTGGCTTGTTCTGGCCTCCCTCTGATTTGACACCAGACGGTACACTATTCTGCTGTGGTTTTCCTTGTGGCTTACCCTTCTGGTTTTGTTTGGGTCCCTCTTTGGAATGTGAGTTATTACAATTCTCTTTTGAGTCTTTTTTAGTCTGTTTTCCCTCATCCTTTTTCTGACTTGCCCCAGAATCCTTATGAGTAGCCCTGTTGGCAACCCACAAGTCAACAGCCTTAGCTAGCTTCCTGGAATCCAATTCCTTCGAATCAGCCAAGTGCTGTCTGAGCTCAGGAGAACAGGCATCATAAATAGACTCCAACATAAAAAGATTCTTCATACCCTCATAAGTGTTAACTTTGTAACCCTTAATCCATCCCTCTAAGTTCTTCAACCCTTCACACACCCAGGTAGCCCAAGGGGTACCATCATGCTTTTTGAGGGTTCTAAACCTCTTATGATACTGGGAAGGGGTCTTCCCGAATCTAGCTATCAAAGCTAGTTTCACACTTTCGTAATCCTTCTTATCCACCTCCCCCAACTCCATTACTACATCAGTCGCAACAGGGGGAAGCCTAGAGAACAAACAGGGAAGTAACTCATTCCCTGTGATGTCCTGGAGCCCATGATTATATTCAAACATCTTCAACCAATCCAACACAACCAATTTAGGTTCAAACATATCCACTAATTCCTTAGGCATCCAGGGACTTTTGGGACTGGAACTTCTAGAGGAACCAGAGTAGAGAGAAGCATTTTCCACAGACAACTTTTTCATTTCCAACTCATGATTAAGTTCTATTTCTCTGAGTCTTAACTCACCTTGCTTCTGCTCAGCTTGGGCATTCATTCTTCTGAACTCTAGCTCTTGGTTTCTTTCAAATTGGGCTAAGAAACGTTTGTACTCTAATTCGAGCTTCATTTTTTCAAGTTCAAAATAAGCAGGGTTACATGTGGGACCTGGTATGGGCCCCGTAGGTACAGTAGGTAAGGCAGACAGAGGCTCAGAGTGGCTAACTTCATTAGGTTCACTTTCCTCTTCTGACTCATTATCAAGACTTTGATTCAGATCAATACCATCACTGTTTTCTACATTTGCTGGAGAAGTTGGTTCCTCTGAACCAGTACCCAGACTTTGGTTTTCCAGCAATCTCGCTATCAGTTCTACTTTCTTGCCTCTTACAGAAAGATTCTTTTGTCTACAGAGAGCTCTCAAACTTTTCATATCTTCGCCTGACAAGGACTCTTGGCTGTAAACTTCCATAGTAGACATGTTTTTGAAAGTTGCTTTTTAGTGCTAAGCTTTGTGGTTAGTTATCCTAAAGTATTGAAAAGCACTCTAAACTGTATACTCGATACAAATCCCACCGCTGTACACCAGTGTTAGGCAGAAACCTGTGCAGTTCCCTATGGGACCACTGCAAAAGATTTAGGACTACAGGTGTTTGGCAGTAAACCCACTTGGTAGCAGTCTGTACCACACAGATTCACTTGGTAGCTGTGGCTGAGCAGTCAGACTTCCCTCAAGATGAGTTGGGCAGTATGTGGAGTATACAAGATAGGGCAATTTACACAGTAGAACAAGCAGACACGGAACAGAGCTTTGGTGTAAAGATATATAATTATTTATTTTAAAAACACATCTATGAAAAACACACTGGCACTAATACGGCAAACAACTTCAATTACAATTACTATAAGTATATCAATCCCCTAACAATATTTGGATAAGTCTAGGTTCAATGGCACCACTTATTTGCAGACAGAAGTGAATGCTTTAAACTAGATGGCACTCTAATATTCGTTAGAACGGGAGAGAAAAGGCAGGGTATGAAACCAACTTGGTACCAACTTGGTACCAACACTTTTACGAAGCAAATGCAAGGCAAGTAAGGCAGGGTGTACTGTAGATCACAAAGTTCAGAGGCCAGGCCCACTCGGAGAGAGGCAAGGCGATATGTCCCAAAAAGTATCATAGTGGAAATGCACTTCTAGTCTCTGTAGCAAATTATCACCGAAAGGTTGGACCAGTTTAGAACAAAAAGTTAAGAAGGTCTGGAAGCGACCCAATGGAAAGGTAAGGATTTAAGACACCTCACGCTAACCGTCACAAGCGGACACAGTACCTTGTAAGTGTCACATCCACCAGGGTTCACACTGGTACAGGGAACAACCTGCAGTCACTCGCAACCCAACAGAGTCTCGATCACTCGCACGCTCACACACGACTCCACAGGCAAAGGCAACAGTTCTATACCAGTACGCTTGGTACTTCAGGCGTTTATCGACCATCTCTCCTCTGGCAACTGAAATGGAGGTACCCTTTCCTCTGGCGCCGTCATCGGCGCAATCGCCACGGCAAGACGGACTAGTGTCACGTGACCAGCGACCAGTATCACGTGATTATTCTGCACGTCAACCGTGGTTTCCTGGACATGTCATGTGACTGCTGTTTTGTATAAAGCCCGCGGAGAACTTGGAAACGGTGCTTCTCAGCTGCTTATTCAAGTACTGCGTGGCGCTTTGGATTCGACCGGTTATTTTGGGAACTACGACTTCTTGGATTTGTTTCTGGATTCTGCCCCTGAACTGTTACGGCGTCTTGGACCTTTTGGATTGCTTTTTCCCTGTTTTGATCAAGACTTTGCTTATGGTTTTCCTTACGGATTTTGTTTCAACGAATACCACGTGGATTGACTACTATTGACTCTGGTGTGTGGTTCGATGGTTCACCACTCGATTGGGTCCTACCAGACTGCATCTTAACCCATTCCATTGGTTACTGTTAAGACCCCTTTCACGTCTTCTATCTGGTACTAAGTCTTCTACACTCTTCATTGCCAGTTCATACACATCTTTAGGTAAGCAGTGTTTATATCCCCAGTATATTTAGCTTGTATATTTTGCACTGCTTAATTACTTGCCTATTGCCTTACATCGTTCAAGGGGTCTCTTTGGCAGTTACCGGTTCCACCTCGACGACCTACCACTCATCTGTGGCCGCAAAGACTCCACAGGCAGTGTTTACATTCTGCCTGTGTGGAACTTGGGGACGCAAGTATCATATAATCTGCACGACCATCAAGGTTACAGAACAGTAAGTGAAGGGACAGCTCCGGCGGGGGCAGTTGTTCATGGTGGTCGATGCAAGTCGGGGCTTTGCCAAGAGATGTGTCTCATCGTCGAAGGAAAGTTGAAGATCGTTGCACCACCAGGGAAGAGACCAGCCGCGGAGTGCTCCGTCACAAGGCACCACCTTTTGGTCGCGGTACGGGCTAGTGGCTATCCGGTTGCCGGGGTGCTCAGAACGGGCAATTCGACCACTACGCCCTGGAAGCGAAGAAAAAGCAAAGGGACTGGTTGTTCTTGCAGGAGCAGAGAGCAGAAGAAAGATGCAGGCCTACTGGAGACCGATCCGAACACGGTGAGTGTCACGCTGCATGTATAGAAAACGCAAAGCATGTTTCTCAGCCTGGGTGTTGCTTAAAAAGTCTCTGGTATCCCAGGTGTCTCTGGGCTGAACCACACCCAAAAGACTAGACCGCACATGCAGTTCTGGGAACCGAAATATTTGGGGGCATCCATCTTGTGCCCATGAATGCATGTCTGACTCCAACAAGTGGTTCTTTGGAGGGATGGAGAGGCCCTTGAGGGCCATGTAGGTGATCATGGCCTGGCTCCAGCCTGACATCTTGGAGGGCTGGGGACATGAGGGGCAGGAATCATGTCAGCACTCCCCCCCCAATGCCCCTCTCAAGGTGACTCTTCTGACTGGTCCTGGTTTGGTTGGATGGTTTTGATGAAATCGTCTAAGCAAGCGAGGTGCATGGATGTACTCACAAGGCTCCCATGTCCTGTCTTGTGGACCATACCCCTTCCAGTCTACTAAGTAGTATAATTTGGATCTGACGTACTTTGAATCTAGGATGTCCTTGACTTCGAATTCTGGCTCCCCGACGACTACTACTGGCTGCGGTGGTGTTGCTACCCGGGTCCCTGGTTGAACAGGTTTAAGGAGATACACGTGGAACACAGGATGAATCTGCATGTTTGACGGCAAAGCTAGTCTGACCGCCACAGGATTTATCATGGAGGTGACGTTGAATGGACTCAGGTATCTTGGACGGAAAGTTCAGGTTCCTTTAATGGACACGTGTTTAGACGCCAGCCAGACTTTGTCTCCCACTTGGTAGTTGGGGGCCTTTGCTCGGTGTTGATCAGCAAACTTCTTTTGGCGATTCTTAGCTTGAAGTAGGTGTTCAGCTGCCCTTTTAAAGGTTTGAGAAATGGTTGTGTGCAAGATTTTGACTGCTGGCATTTCCAGGGTTGTAGGAACGTCCAACTCAGAAGTACATGGGTGCCTGCCATACATGGTATAAAAGGGTGTCTGCCCAGTGCTGGTGTGTAGGGAATTATTATAAGCATATTCAGCTATCCATAATAGGTCGAACCAGCTTCCTTCAGCTTGGTGTAACACGCAACGCATATACTGCTCGAGCGTCTGATTTGTCCTCTCAGTTTGACCATCCGTTTGGGGATGGTGACTGGTGGATAGCCCAATGTCTATCTGGGCCATAGAGCAGCATTTTCTCCAGATGTTAGATACAAATTGAGTACCACGGTCTGAGACCAAAACTGAAGGAAACCCATGGAGCCGTACAATGCCTTCAAGAAATACCTTTGCCAGAGTGGAAGCATTTGGGAGCCCCTTAAGATGAATGAAATGTGCCATTTTTGAAAATAGGTCCACGACCACAAGAATAGTCTTAAACCCTTGACTGGGTGGTAAGTCAGTAATAAAATTGAGGGACAACGTGTGCCAGGGTGCTGGTGGGATTTCCTATGGTTGTAATAGCCCAGCCGGTTTCTGCTTAGATGACTTGTTTTGAGCACACACTCCACAAGATAGGATGAATTGGATAATGTCTTTACGCCACGTGGGCCACCAATAATTTTGTTTTACCTTGGCTAGGGTTTTAGCGATTCCGGGGTGGCCCTCGATCAAGGAATCATGATAACCAGACATGACTTGTTGTCGTAGTTCTTAGTTTGGTAAGAATAAACGATTCCTGAAGCAGGGCAACTGATCTTTTATCATGTAATGTTCTCCTTGTGCACTCCACGCTTGTAATTGCTCCGGACTCATCAGGGTTTGGATTTCTTCATGTAATTCTTTCTGAGTTATGGTTGCTGTGATTCCAAGGAGCTGGTCACTCGGGATGATTGCTATTGGGTCAGGGGTCTGATACCCTTGCTCTTCCACCCCATACGGGAAAGGGCATCGGCCTTCCAGTTTTTCACCCCTGGTCGAAATGTAATCACGTAGTCATATTCAGCAAAGAAAAGAGCCCAACATAGGTGTCTTGAGGATTGGGCCTATGCCGTTTTTAGGTACTGGATGTTCCGGTGGTCAGTTATTACGGCGATTGTGTGTCTGGCGCCCAAGAGGTAGTGCCGCCATGCCTTAAAGGCTGACTTAATGGCCAGGAGTTCTTTGTCTGTGATAGCGTAATTGAGTTCAGGGGGTGTGAATTTACGCGACCAGAAGGCAACAGGGTGTAACTGGCCCATTTCGGGGTCCTTTTGTGAGAGGACGGCTCCCATAGCCATGCTTGAGGCATCCGTTTCCACCAGGTAAGGGAGATCAGGGCGAGGGTGGCGTAAGATTGGGGCAGATGTGAATCTTGCTTTGAGTTCCTGGAAAGCCTCCTCGGCTTCTGTTGTCCACTGGAACTTTTTGTTGCTTTTTCTTAGTAATGACTTGATGGGATGCACGATTTGCGAAAATCCTGCAATGAACTGGTGGTAGAAGTTTGCAAAACCCAGCATACTTTGAACTCCCTTGAATGAATTTGGGGATGGCCAGTTCAGGATTGCATCTACCTTGTGTACATCCATTCGGATTCCATTCGGGTTGAGAATAAAGCCCAGGAATTCCACCTCGGAGATGTAGAATGAGCACTTTTCGAACTTGGCGTAGAGATGGTGTTGACGGAGTTTCTCCAATACGGATCGGACGTGCTTAACGTGGTCCTGCTTTGATGCGGAATATACTAGCATATCGTCAATGTACACTAGAGCACAGACATCAATCAATTCCCGTAGGACAACGTTCATGAAGTATTGAAATGCAGAAGGTGCGTTGCAAAGGCCAAAGGGCATTACTTGATATTCGTACAAGCCGTATTTGGTGCGAAAAGCGGTTTTCCATTTGTTCCCCCTGTTTTACGCGAACAAGGTGATATGCCCCTCTCAGGTCTAGGTTGGTGTAGATTTGGGCATCTTTGACTTGATCAAGCAATTCAGGGTTCAGTGGCAGGGGGTAGCGATTTTTTACAGTAATCTGGTTCAGTGCGCGATAGTCGATGCACGTTCTCAAGTTCCCCTCCTTTTTCAGTACGAAGAATAGAGGACTGGCTGCTGGAGACTAAGAGGGACGGATGAACACGTTGGCCAGGTATTGGTCAAGATAGGCCTCCAGGTGCTGGTTTTCTGGTTCTGTGAGTGCGTAAATTCGCCCGCAAGGGATTTGTGCGCCGGGTATTAGGTCGATTTGGCAATCATGTGGTCTATGCGCTGGCAGGTTATTAGCCTGTTCTTTCTGAAAGACATCTTGAAAGTCCTGGTTTTCTCTTGGTAGGGTGCCGCTTGCCACAGTCGCAAGCGTGGAGGTTCTGGTGTCTATTGGTTGTTTCTCTTGGCGATAACATGTGTGGGTGCAAGTCTCGGGAAAGGCCAATTCTTTTGCTCGCCAATCGATTCAAGGATTATGAGCTACCAACCATGGCATTCCCAAAATCAACCGGAACTGTGGTGCCTTAATGAGGTCGAAAACGATAGATTCTTGGTGTCCATCCTGGCACAGAAGGGTTAAAGCTGCAGTGCATTGGGATACTGGACCAGAAGCTATTTCCATGCCGTCGACAGTGGTAACAGTGTCGGTGGTTGATTTAGGGCGTAACGGGAGCCCCATCTTTGCCGCAAGATCCTGGTCGATGTAATTCCCAATGGCTCCACTGTCTATGTACGCGCTTACTGCATGCATCCGAGATGGTTGTTGGTGATTGATCAAGACCACAGATAGTGCAAAATGGGAGGCCTGTAGTTCACTTTCTTCGCTCGACAAGTGGTCCCTACACTTGCCGGGCTGGGGAGTTTTCCGATTCCTTGATGGTATCTTCCTTCTCCATGACCCCTACCGTCCTCCTTGGTTACTTCACAGGACACTCTTTAAGGAAATGACCTGACCTTCCACAGTGCAGACATAACTGCTACTGTCTCCTTTTATCCATTTCCGCTTTAGTCAAGGGGGATCTGACCCCCCCCGATTTGCATTGGTTCTCTTGAACCTTCCGTTGTTCGGGCAGTATTGTCCTTTGAACGCACATACATAGGGCATACATAGGTCCGGTCTGGTTCGATCTGCTCTTCGGTCCTGCAACCTGTGATCCAGTTGAACAACAAGGTCAATGAATTCTGAGCAGTCTTTTGGGGGTTTTACAACTTGTGCAAGATCATCCTTGAGATCCCCCCGCAACCCCTGATGAAATAACGTGGTTCTCTTCTCCATTGGCCATTCTGCTTCAACTACGGGTCTATTGAACGTGGCTATGTATGTTAATAGCTCTTGATTCCCTTGGCGTAGGGACAGAAGTTTGTTGTCTAATGCCTCCCCATAAGTACGACGGGCAAACAGCTTTTCCATCTCCTGCTGAAAGCCCCTGAAGTCATGCAGCAAAGGATCGTCTTGGGCCACAAAGGGTACAGACTAGTCCGCAGCGCTACCACTCAGGTAGGATAGCACAAAAGCGACCCGTGATTGGTCATTCGGAAAGGCCCCTGGCCGAAAAAGGAAGTGCAGGCGGCACTGGTTCATGAACGTTGCAAACCTCTTGGGATCCCCGTAAATCATTCGGGCGGGGCCAAGGGAACTGCCCCAGGAAGGGTTATCTGAACGGGATTGGCTGATGGCGCTGGCATCGAGGGCATGCTTCCCGGCAATGGTGCATGCCCTGCTTGTGACTGGAGAAGTTGCCGGCTTAAATCATCAGTGCGTTCTTTGGCTACTATCAGCTCTCTCCTCAGGGTGTTGGTCTCCTGCCTGGCTGCATGTACTTCGGAACGTAGCTGCCCCAACATGTGGGCTAACTGGTCGTTTTCTGACGTTTCCATGACGCCCAGGTTGATTTTGATGTGAGGCTTTGAGTTCTGTAACACTCACCTGGTATCCACCACGGGGATGTCACTCAGCCTGTTCTGACCTCTTACGACCTCAAACCCTTCCCTGGAGGCTATTTGACTGGAGACTGGGCCTGAAACACAGGATTGGTAGCGTTTAACTCCCTATTGTCTTTGTGTGCTTGTATCCCTTCTTCCCAGAGGTGCAACCTTTCCCTTTGATCCACAGCTCACCTTGTTTTCTTGGATAGTGTGCTCTCCGTCCTCTTTTCAGCGCAGGGGCGCGTTTATTGATGCAGGCTCATTGCTGCCTAGTTACTTCGCTGGCAAGAGTCCGACAGGTAAGTATAATGACTCTTTTGAACAGTTCTATAACTTCATTCCTTTCCTTCCTTAGATGATGGCCGGCGTTCGGGGATGGTGGCGTGCTGCTGAGATGAGTAGCGCTGAAGGTGAGTGAGAGCATGATGCGCGATGCACCCCTTTCGTATTTGTATTGAACTGAGTTCTTTTTCTGTGTCTTTTATGTGCCGCAACGTTTTCAGTGTGGATGCCGGTTATGAAGAACAAATGCGGCGGGTAAGTGCGGAATGCGGCGCCTCTAGATGTTTCCACACTAACCTGGAGTGTCTTTTCCCTCTTGCAGATGGATGAGAAGTTCCGGAGACATAGTTCCCCCAGAGCGGCTGGGATTCAGGTAAGCGTTTGAAGCTCGTACAGTATTTAAAAATAAGCGAAGATTTGCAGAATGCTTAATAATGCCTTTTATCTGTTCTTTCCCCTTTTCCTTAGGAAGCGGCGTGCCGGGATGGGAATGACACCGCCGAAGATGTCCACAGAACAGAAGGAGCGATGAATGATGGGCAGAAGCGCTGCAAGGTAAGGCTGTTCCTAACGGTGTTCTTGTTCTTGCAGGAGCTGAGCGCAGAAGAAAGATGCAGTCCTACTGGAGACGGATCCGAACACGGTGAGTGTCACACTGCAGGTGCAGAAACCGCAAAGCATGTTTCTCAGCCTGGGTGTGGCTTAAATAGTCTCTGGGTATCCCAGGTGTCTCTGGGCTAAACCACACCCAAAAGACTAGACCGCACATGCAGTTCTGGGAACCGAAATATGTGGGGGCATCCATCTTGTCCCCATCAATGCACTACAAGTCCAATCCCCAATGTTATCCTATGGGAGTGAGTGAGTCTGGTGCCACAAGCACCAAGTCTGACACCAAGTGGGTCTTTGGAAGGATGGAGAGGCCCTTGAGGGCCATGTAGGTGATCGTGGCCTGGCTCCAGCCTGACATCTTGGACAGCAGGTTGGTAGGCGGGTTGTGGAGGGAGGTAAAGGCCGCAGAAACCAGGAAATTAGGATCACATGGGCGGGATAGCAGGCGAGGTGGAGGGAGGAAAAGGCAGTGGAAACCGGGAAGTTGGGATCACGGCAGTACTCTAGTGATGGAGAGCGCAGCATGGCCAGAGGTGATGGTCTGGCACTGCTCAGGCCCAGTGATGTAGAGCGCAGCATGGCCAGAGGTGATATCTGGCACTGCTCAGGCCCAGCGATGGAGAGTGCAGCATGGTCAGAGGTGATGACCTGGCACTGCTCAGGCCCAGCAATGGAGAGTGCTGAATGGCCAGAGCTGATGGTCTGGCACTGCTCAGGCCCAGTGATGTAGAGCGCAGCATGGCCAGAGGTGATGACCTGGCACTGCTCAGGCCCAGCGATGGAGAGTGCAGCATGGTCAGAGGTGATGACCTGGCACTGCTCAGGCCCAGCGATGGAGAGTGCTGCATTGCCAGAGGTGATGGTCTGGCACTGCTCAGGCTTAGTGATGGAGAGTGCAGCATGGCCAGAGGTGATGACCTGGCACTGCTCAGGCCTAGTGATGGAGAGCGCAGCATGGCCAGAGGCGATGGTCTGGCACTGCTCAGGCCTAGTGATGGAGAGCAAATCATGGCCAAAGTTGATGACCTGGCACTGCTCAGGCCCAGTGATGGAGAGCGAAGCATGGCCAGAGGTGATGGTCTGACACTGCTCAGGCCCAGTGATGGCTGTACAGCATGGCCAGAGGTGATGACCTGGCACTGTTCAGGCCCAGCGTTGGAGAGTGCAGCATGGCCAGAGGTGATGGTCTGACACTGCTCAGGCACAGCGGTGGAGAGCGCAGCATGGCCAGAGGTGATGACCTGGCACTGCTCAGGCCTAGTGATGGAGAGCGCTGTATGGCCAGAGGTGATGGTCTGGCATTGCTAAGGCCTAGTGATGGAGAGCGCAGCATGGCCAGAGGTGATGGTCTGGCACTGTTCAGGCCTAGTGATGGAGAGCGCAGCATGGCCAGAGGTGATGACCTGGCACTGATCAGTCCCAGTGATGGAGAGTACAGCATGGCCAGAGGTGATGACCTGGCACTGCTCAGGCCTAGTGATGGAGAGCGCAGCATGGCCAGAGGTGATGGTCTGGCACTGCTCAGGCCCAGTGATGGAGAGCGCAGCATTGCCAGAGGTGATGGTCTGACACTGCTCAGGCCCAGCGATGGAGAGCGCAGCATCACCAGAGGTGATGGTCTGGCACTGCTCAGGCCTAGTGATGGAGAGCGCAGCATGGCCAGAGGTGATGGTCTGGCACTGTTCAGGCCCAGTGATGGAGAGTGCAGCATGGCCAGAGGTGATGACCTGGCACTGATCAGTCCCAGTGATGAAGAGTACAGCATGGCCAGAGGTGATGACCTGGTACTGCTCAGGCCTAGTGATGGAGAGCCCAGCATGGCCAGAGGTGATGGTCTGACACTGCTCAGGCCCGGTGATGGAGAGTGCAGCATGGGCAGAGGTGATGGTCTGGCACTGCTCAGGCCTAGTGATGGAGAGCGCAGCATGGCAAGAGGTGATGACCTGGCACTGCTCAGGTGCAGCGGTGGAGAGCGCAGCATGGCCAGAGGTGATGACCTGGCACTGCTCAGGCCCAGTGATGGAGAGTGCTGCATGGCCAGAGGTGATGGTCTGCCACTGCTCAGGCCCAGTGATGGAGAATGCAGCATGGCCAGAGGTGATGGTCTGGCACGGCTCAGGCCTAGTGATGGAGAGCGCAGCATGGCCAGAGGTGATGGTCTGGCACTACTCAGGCCCAGTGATGGAGAGTGCAGCATACCCAGGGGTGATGCTCTGACACTGCTCATGCCCAGCGATGGAGAGTGCAACATGGCCAGAGGTGATGGTCTGGCACTGCTCAGGCGCTGCGATGGAGAGCGCAGCATGGCCAGAGGTGATGAACTGGCACTGCTCAGGCCCAGTGATGGAGAGCACAGCATGGCCAGAGGTGATGGTCTGGCACTGCTCAGGCCTAGCGATGTAGAGCGCAGCATGGCCAGAGGTGATGGTCTCGCTCTGTAGAGGGCCAGCGTGCAGCCTGGTCAGCTGTGATAGTCTGAGAGGCCCACAGATGGAATGGGCAGTACGGGGAGCAGTGGGCAGCAGAGTCAGTGTGACTCTCGTCTGATTCTCTGCGGGCCAGGCTTGCTGATGCTATCGGCGGGTGTAACCCCCACACCGCGCGTAATGTCCATGAGACGTCTTACTGGGGCCCCCGGCTTCCTCGCCCCCGCGTGAGGCACAGCCTGTGCGGAAGGATGTTTTGTGATTAGAGCTGCGGGTGCCTTTTGGAATGCATAGAGACAGGCAGCGCTACCCCCTGCCGGGGAGTTTCCCTTTTGCTGGGTCTTCGGGAGATGGGGACGGATTCCAGGCTATTTTCATATCCTGTCATTTGGCTAAGACGCGGTGGAAACGAATTCACGGAAATCCATAAGTCTAGAATAACAACGTTCCCACCGATCTGCGATATCCTGCACGATGTGTGCCCACCCCCACGGTATGATGCGTCGCCTAGGGGGGCACTTACACACGAAACCAGAGCTCTCCTCCTAAAACGGTGTATTTCCACGTGCATGCCAAGAGTGACCTCCTCTCGGCCAATCAGAATCTTTCGAATACAGTCAATTTTGAATGCTTGAATATCAGCAGTTATTGGGCCTCATTACATGGTAGGCGGTAAGGGTTTACCAATACCGGTATTTTACCGGTACCGGTAAACCCTTACCGCCTTACTACGAGGTCCCTTTGCGGGTTGGTGAATTGCCTCATTACAACCCTGGAGTTAAGGGGTTAACGGTGCTGTAAAAGGCTGCGCCGTTAATCCCTTAACGCCGGATTCACACTTTAACGCCTGCTTTTTGCAGGCATTAAAGTCCAAGGCGCTAAACGACCTTGGTGCTAATTACGGCACCGTAATTTACGGTGCCGTAATTAGCGCCTTCCCCATTCCCATTGTGCCCTATGGGCCAAAAATGGGAATGGGGAAGGGGCCATGGTGAATGGGGAATTACCGCCCCGCCAACCTTGTAATGGGGCGGTAATTCCGCCATCCACCATGGCGGAATCCGGCATGGACCATGGTGCTAATAGCACCATGGTCCAACGCCAGGGTTGTAATGAGGCACTGCCTGCTTTTTGCAGGCGTTAAAAACCAACCCGCAAAGGGACCCAGGGAGCTAATTACGGTACCGCAATTTGCGGCACCGTAATTAGCGCCTTCCCCATTCCCATAGAGCCCTATGGGGCAAAAATGGGAATGGGGAAGGGCAATGGGGGAAAGGGGAATTACCGCCCCGCCAACCTTGGAATAGGGCGGTAATTCGCCTTTCCACCAAGGTGGTGGCAGTATTTTACCGGCATGGACCAAGGTGCTAAAAGCACCTTGGTCCACCGCCTACCGTGTAATGAGGCCCAATAACTGCTGATATTCATGCATTCAAGACATTTTGGCCCTCATTACAACCCAGGCGGTAAGCGAAAAACGATGCCGGTAAATGAATACCGGCATCGTTTTCCGCTAGGTCCGATCATGACCCGTGAAAGTGCTATTAGCGGCATCGCAGTTAACGGTGCCGCTAACAGCACCAAGTTTGCGCGCATGCGACCTTCCACGCCGTAAATACCGGCATCGCGCAAAGGTAGGCAAATCACGAACCAAGCGGACATACTCTTAACGCCATCGCAAAGGCCGTTAAGTACCTTACCGCCATGGTGCTAATTCCGCCATCGCAAACCAACCGTAAATGGCCATTTGCAGTGTTCCCCGCTGCCACAGGTGCACAGAATCAGCACAGGTGGAGGCAATACAGACTCACCAAGTACAAAAAGAGCACACCCCACCCCTTCCCACACCCAGTCACACTCCACAATGATTCCAATACGACTAGCAATGTTGGGGCTGGAGGACCTGATTGCAGTGGAATTGCTACAACAACAACAACAACAACAACAACAACAACAACAGGCAGCACAGAGGAGACGCAGGAGGAGAAGGAGGGCAGGGCAGGGCCAGCAAGCCCCACCAGCACAGCCAGTGGCACCACGCAGGCAGCCCCCGATCCCACGCATCAGAGCCAGTCCATTCAACCACACCGCTGAGCAGATCCACACCTTGTACCGTTTGGACCGGGACACCATCACCACCATCGTTCACATGATACATGATGACATTGTCAGCCTGATTGAAACACCCACCGCCACCCCCCACCCCCCCTACTGAAGGTAGTCTCCTAGCTCCACTTCCTGGCCACAGGCACCTACCAGCACACAGTGGGGCACTTGCATGGCATTTCACAACCATTAATCTCACGTACGCTGATCCAAGTGCTCGATGCCCTCCTCAAGCACACAGACAACCACATTTCCTTACCACGGTCTGCCCAGGAGATCGGAAACACCAAAGTGGGTTTCCATGCACTCGCCGGCATACCTGGTTGCATTGGTGCCATCGACTGCACCCATGTGGAATTGGTGGTCCCACATGCCATGGAGGTACCGTACCTCAACCGTAAACTATTTCACTCTATCAACGTGCAAATGGTCTGTGACTCCAACAGGATCATCACACATTGTTGTGCTTGGTTCCCCGGATCAACCCATGATTCAATGATCCTAAGGAACTCCACAATACCACGCTACATGGAGCGACATGCAGGCCCAAGATCCTGGCTACTCGGTGAGTCTCATGGCATGGCCATGGAAATGTGAAGTGGGTAGGTGATTGACGTAGCAATGCATACTTTACCTGGCTGAAAGGGGGGGGAATGATGCATACTTTACCTGGCTGAAAGGGGGGGGGTGATGCATACTTTACCTGGCTGAAAGGGGGGGGGGATGATGCATACTTTACCTGGCTGAAAGGGGGGGGGGATGATGCATACTTTACCTGGCTGAAAGGGGGGGGGGATGATGCATACTTTACCTGGCTGAAAGGTGGGGGGATGATGCATACTTTACCTGGCTGCGAGTAGCAGAGGCAATGGAGCCAGCTCATACCCTAAAGCAGCACAAACGTCAGCTGACACCTGTACATATAAGGCCCGATGTAAGCAGCCCTACCATGTGAATGAAGGTGTGTCCCAACCATGACCCAACCATCTGCAAGTGCATTGTACCGATTCGGACCACATTGACTTCAACGAAATGCACCTACATGCAATGACTTCAGCCAATACACGGCACCAAACACCATCAACTGAAAGGCCAGTCCCCCATAACTGCGCACAAAGGAGGCACATGACAGACAAAAACATCAATACACCACTACACAGACACCGAGGCCCCAAAAAATTCCCTATCAACATTAGTAGTGCTCAGTGGGGGGCATAATGAGGCTGACAGCAATGTGGCCATGATGAGAGCGTTGATATCACAGGACACCTGCCAGGTCACCAAAACAAACACCATGAACTAACACAGTGGATGGGCACTCACAAGGCACTGGACCCCCCTGCATACACTGGTGGATGGCATGCAAAACAGTCCATGAGAGGAATACACATATACCGGTCACATAGTGTGAATCCATTTGTGCATGTAAATGTGGTACAAAGTAAGAGATGAATGCATGCCATGGTGGCACGTCATGATTTGAGATTTGATGTCATGACTGACACATACATTGTTGCCCACATACATGTGATGCAGGCAATCCCCTGAAGAGGTGGCTCCTTACACCAGTCCGGAACCCACAGAACAGGCATGAGGAGGACTTCAATCGTGCACATACACGAACCTGTGTGGTAATTGAGCAGGCATTCGGCCTACTGAAGGCACGGTTTCGCTGCCTCAGCAGGTCTGGTGGGGCACTCCTGTACCGCCATGAGAAGGTGGCAAAGATCATCATGGCATGTGTCATGCTACACAATATGTGCATCAGACGAAATGTGCCCCTGCCCCCTGACGCAGAACTGCAACCACCTGACGATGAGGATGAGGAGGGTGGGGATGGGGCAGCACCTCAGGGAGGCAGCGATGCACAGGAGGGGCGTGAAATGCGTCAGACTCTGATCAACCAATGTTTCTAGCACACACGGATGGGGGTTGTCACATGGAGATGGCAATTGGGGCACTGTGTGTGTCTGGGATATGGACACTGTGGACTGTTCACCAATAAATCACACATACGCAATGAGCAATGTCCACACATGTGATTTGTGATCAAGAAAAAATATATTGTAAATGTGAATTCAATTAACACACCCACTCCCCCCTCCACTCCCCAACACACCCACTCCCCCCTCAACTCCCCAACACACCCACTCCTCCCTCCCCCTCAACTCCCCAACACACCCACTCCCCCCTCCCCCCTCAACTCCCAGCAAAAGTGCGTGGATCCCTGTGCCGCAGTGCCTAATGTGGAATTGATCCACTGGGTGGCCTCTACTGGCAGCCCCCTCTGCCGGCCCCCGGGGCACCCCTGCCTGTACTCCGCAGGTTCCAGTGGGGGGACATTCTATGTCATCCTCATCATTCCCCACATCACTATCAGAGCAGGCTGCAATGGCAGCAGTCTCCCCAATTGTACTGCTTCCTGCAGACACATCCCCTTCAGTGGCCACCAGTTGTTGTATGTCTGTCGCTGGTGGTACCATGCTGCTTGCCTTGGGGATCATCGCTGCCCTGGGCTGTGTTGTAGCAGTCAATTTTGGCTGCTGTGGTTTTTTTTTGGGTCCAGCAAGGCGGAGGGTTGGTGTGTTGATGCCTCTGCCCTGGCCTTCTTGGCAGGTGTGGTGCCAGTCTCGTCCTCGCCGGGGTCCGAATGGGAACCTGTAGTGGAGCAAAGGAGGGAAAGTGTTATTGATGGGTCTGCGAACATTGAGCAGGCATTGTTATGACTGCCATGAATTTGATGCATAGATGGTGCACTTTGGAGGTAGTGACATACAGGTTGTCTCCCTTTAGGGTGGGTTAAGCATGCAGGAATGTGGGTGCCTACAGTGGAGTATGCATACTGCATGTGTACAGGGTGTAGGTCAATGATGCCTGTTGGCAGTCTTCTGCTGATGTGTTGCGTTAACCCTATTGGGCAACAGTGTGATTCCCATGTAAGTGGACTTCAGGGAGTTTAGCATGGCTTAATTTGAGGCACCTACCTGTGTCACCTGATGTCGGGGCTTCTCTCTCCATTCCACCGACCCCCTCGATGCTCTCGATGCCAATCGTTGTGGCACATATCTCCTCCCACGGCTCCATTTTAATAGGTGAGTCTGCTCCTCCGCCAGTTGCCATGCCCATGTTTCGGTTGGCTGACAGTATGCTCCTTACTCGGAGCCGGAGGTCGTCCCACCTTTTCCGGCACTGTTTGGTGGTGCGGGGTGTTGTTCCTACTGCACTGACCCGTTGTGCAACTAGTTCCCATATGGCCTTTTTCCGTCCTATTGCCGGTCTGGTCATTTCAGTGGAGAATACGATGTCTGCGTTTTCCTGGAGCGTTTCTGCCAACATTGTAAGCTCTTCCCGACTGAAGCGCTCCTTCCGCTGCCGATCGCATGATTTTTTTACAACTTTCGGCATTGTGGGGATGCGTGGATGTGGGTGAAGTTTTGTGCCAGGTCTCGGGGTCAGATGTGCACTGGTTGTGGAGGATTGCAATGGATTGTGTTTTTAAAGATGGCCGCCGTGCTCTTTCCCGTTCCGGTGCGATGGCGTAAGTTCCGGATCCGCTTCTTTATGGTCACCGCTAATAGCGATGACCGCTAATAGCGGTCACTGCTATTTGCGGTTCTCGCTAATATCGGTGGATAGGGTGGCGGTGGTGCAGCTTGCACGGCATACGATAACGTTTTTGGGACGTTACCGGCATGGCGCAGATTACATTACCGGCATGGCGCAATGCTCGTGCCCGAGAGGTCGTAATTTACCGCTTTTAACGGTTCCAGACCAGCAAGGACATGTTAGTTGCGCCATGCCGGTAATGTCCATTACTTACCGCCGGGGTCGTAATGAGGGCCTTTGACTTCTTTGCATTCAAGAAACAGCAAAGCGATTGCACAGCAAAATGTCTTTGAACAAGGCACCCCTGCTAACACGGAACAATGCTTTCACTTTTGTGAAAAAACAAACCTTCACTTTAACATTGCACCTAAAGGTAGATAGGTAGAGCACTTTATTTCAACAAATAATATTGGGCCTCATTACACGGTAGGCGGTGGACCAAGGTGCTATTAGCACCTTGGTCCATGCCGGTAAAATACCGGTACCGCCTTGGAGGAAAGGGGAATTACCGGCCTATTCCAAGGTTGGCGGGGCGGTAATTCCCCCTTCCCCCATTTCCCTTCCCCATTCCCATTTTTGCCCCATAGGGCTCTATGGGAATGGGGAAGGCGCTAATTATGGTGCCGCAAATTGCGGTACCGTAATTAGCACCCTGGTCCCTTTGCGGGTTGGTTTTTAACGCCTGCTAAACAGCAGGCGTTAAAGTACCAACCCGCAAAGGGACCTCGTAGTAAGGCGGTAAGGGTTTACTGGTACCGGTGCCCTTACCGGTACTGGTAAACCCTTAAGCACTACGTGTAATGAGGCCCATTGGGCCTCATTACACGGACGGCGATGGACCAAGGTGCTATTGGCACCTTGGTCCATGCCGGTAAAATACCGGCACCGCCTTGGTGGAAAGGGGAATTACCGCCCTATTCCAAGGTTGGTGGGGCGGTAATTCCCCCTTACCCCATTGCCCTCCCCATTCCCATTTTCGCCCCATAGGGCATAATGGGAATGGGGAAGGTGCTAATTACGGCACCGCAAATTGCGGTACCGTAATTAGCTCCCTGGTCCCTTTGCGGGTTGGTTTTTAACGCCTGCAAAAAGCAGGGTTTAACGGTGCCGACACCTTTTACGGCGCTGTTAACCCCTTAACGCCTGGGTTGTAATGAGGGCCATTGGGCCTCATTACACGGAAGGCGGTAATGGTTAACGGCCACCGTTAATGGTAACGGTGACCGTTAACCATTACCGCCTTACTACGAGGTCCCTTAGCGGGTTGGTGCTTTAACGCCTGCTTTTTGCAGGCGTTAAAAACCAACCCGCTAAGGGACCTCGGAGCTAATTACGGCACCGCAAAATTGCGGTGCCGTAATTAGCACCTTCCCCATTCCCATAGAGCCCTATGGGGCAGAAATGGGAATGGGGAAGGGCAATGGCGGAAGGGGGATTTACCGCCCCACCAACCTTGGAATGGGGCGGTAAATCCCCTTTCCGCCAAGGCGGTGCCGGTATTTTACCGGCATGAGCCATGGCGCTAATAGCGCCATGGCTCACCGCCTTCCGTGTAATGAGGCCCATTGTCTTAAAAAGTGTCACAATTCACAATAATAATAATCAATAAAGAAATGTAACAAACATAAGCACTTTTTAAACATAAAGGGTCTGATTCATGGAGTTAAAAGTGCGGAAAATAGGGACTTTGCGCGCCAAACTGCGTGCAAAATCCTGTTTGTTGATTCATGGAATCAACTGCACAGAACATTTTTTTGTACTTTGTGGGCACTTTGTGGAGGCTCGGCACGTCCGTGCGAGCAGCCGAGTGCCTTGTGCGAGACACCCTGCAGAGCATGGGCGTGGCTTGCCCAGAGGGCAAAGAAGGGGTCAAAACACAGATAATGAGGATGAACATGGGAAAATTTGGCCATTACTTGGGACATCCCGCAGGCATTCCATCGCAAGCCCACTATTGTGTGGAACAATACGTATTCATGGATCTGACTGTGCAACCACTTGGTGGCGAATTGCACAAGCAAAGCCCTCATACTATCCGCCACCTGAAGGCAGGCGTAGAGGTACATTTCCATAGGATTCACTGTGTAGAGGTAAGATCGGGTGTTGGATATGTACACGCAATGGTTCTGATCTAACTTAGGGGTGCGGTGTTACGGGGGTACACCGTCAGATTTTCAGAGTTTATCCCGAGTTACGATAAATCAAACGCATGTTGTTGTGGTGCTTGTAATAGTTATGAGGGAACCTGCGCAGGGTCCCTGTGATGCAGGCCTGCTTGCGAGTGACCCCACATACTGTTTGATACGAGTATGTATTTACACCTGTCGGAGCAAGCAAAGGTGGCTGTTCTGGTGTTTTTGCTTTGTGTGGGGACATGTCGGGGGAATTCCGATCACAACTTGTGTATAGGGTTATTTTGTGCAAACAATTCCATGAATACGTGGAGCGTGCATTTTTCATCCAGGATACCAGGTGGGCTGAGGGACATGAGAAACACACATGTCTGACTTGAGATAGAAATGCCTGACGGAAGCCACTGCAGCACTTTGATTAAGTGTGAGGACGCCAAGAGCTCACACGCGTATGAGGGTGAGGGGAAACATTAATTATTGGCCTCTTTTACCCTCAAAAGACCTACCTCAGGGATCTTCCAGAGCCCACATTCATTACTTACATTGTGCCAGAACTAAGCTTTAACCCATGTGTCTCCATGCAAGTGGCGTGTTAGGCCATAGAGTTTGCCAGGGTCCCAGAACCATCTCCTCTAGTAAGGTACAAGGTGCTAAAATCAGGCCTCCGGCCCACCGGAGTAGGCACTGTCCTACGCAGCAGTTTACCTGGCCTTCTTGGCTCCCGTACAGGTGATGCCATGCCATGGGGGCTTTCACCCTCAATAAGTGGACCCCTTCCCTGACTATAGCACATTTTTAAAATACATCTTCTCATGCAAGTAATCCCAGGCTGAGTCCTTTTGCATCCATAGACAGCGTAGCTTTCACCCAATCAGCATGAACACAAGGATGTGTAAGGCATTTACTGTTAAATGTGCTTATGGACTGAAGTGTACCAGAATGGGGAATGGGTTTCTAGTGGCCATCTTGGGAAGGTTACACATGATGGGTGCTGGGGTTAGACCCTCCTCAAACTGAATGCACATAACTTGTCAGCCTGATCAATGGTTCTAGTATTGCGAAAATCAGAACTGTAGTGCTTTTAAGACAAAAAAGCTCATTTAATATTTAATGGTGATGTATACTTTTAGGGTCAGAATGCCTTACGCAGCGGAAGGCATTTCAAGTAGTACACATATATCATGGATACCAAAAATCTAGGCTGAAAACTGAACAGGAAATGAGTGCTGCTTAAAAGAAGAGCCATCAGCCATTTTGATTGGGACAAGGTCAGGATGATTTTAAAATGGTTGCTAGAAATACATAATGGTCGAATTTCACATAGTCATGCTGAAATAAATAATTCTCTCAGAAGTTCATTAAGAGTTCATTGAAGAAAGACATATCTGGACATTTTGTTCAGACTTCTTGGCAGCAATGTTGTCATCTTGGGAAAGTTACACATGATGGGTGGGAACAAAGAAGGAGTGTGAATAATGATGGATGCAAAAAAAATTAAGCACCATTAAACATAAAAGGCATGAAGCTCGGCCCAAGATACTGACACATGGACAGTTACATGTGCAGATTTATGTTAACATAGAATGATGCCAATCTGTTGTTTATGGTGTGTAATCCAACAGTGAGTTGCATTATGTGTAGAGATATCATATCCTGCTTAAGAGCAGGAAAAGTCCATAAAACATGGGCATGTCCATGTTTATACACCAGTGAAAGACTCATATGTCGTAAATGCATATTATTATAACAAGGCCTTAGGGTATCAGCACATTTCAGTTATTTTGTTTGCGTTATAGTTTTTTGATTTATTACAATTTGTACTTTCTAAGTGAACTTCAAAGGTTAACATTGCCTCTTGCGTATGCACTGAGGTTTCGTCTTAGAGGTATTATGCTTTAACACTGATACCAGCCACTACCACAAGGACGGGTGGATTATTTTATAACAATACCTTCTTGTTACAGGCTCGTCCTGCTCCACACAACACACACTCCAGGTACCCAGACACAAATAATATACAGTGATGAGAAGTAGAGAGAAATGAGAGTAATGCAAAGACACCAGTGCATGGAAGGGCTGCTCACTGTTCTGCCCCTCCCAGGCCTGGCTCTTCCTTATATTCAAACGCAGTGGCTTGATCCATTCTACACCCATGAAACGATACGTATAAGCACGTATAATAACAAAACAGTCAATTTCAGAGCTCAAGGGGAAGCAGTATCCTGCAGTTGCGAAGTGAACTGTCACATCTGTGTAGCAGCCGCTGGCAGCCTCTGGCCTTGGGATCAGAGCCAGCAGTGTCCTCAGCTGTGTACTCAGGAGGGCTCATGCATTGTCCCAGGGCAGCATGAGGCATCACGCATTCCACAGCTCACCTCAGCTCTGGGACCTGGCTTGGCATGGGTGTTCAGCTGTAGGCCAGTCTGTAGGCCAGTCTCAGAGTTGGTAACACTTCCCTCTTGGTAAAGAATTATTCCTGCACAATTTAGCAGGAGAGCAAACCTAGTGCATGCTACGTCTAGTCCATATCACCTATTTAGTGAATGCTGGCATACATGCAGTGCCTGCTGTTTCCAGCCCTTCAGCCAGTAATACTGTGTGACTGGACTCCTGGTGTTACTCGTGCACTGGTTTCAGTCTAGCCCCTCCAGGACCCCGGCCAACACCTAACTATAAATACATGTAAGGTTTCCCTGATGCACAGCTTTCTGAATGCTGCTCACCGCAGGGCCTGAGACTCACATGTAGGTGTCGCTGCTGCACCAGTATTTGCCCAGTCCTTCCTTGCTATACCCTGAATGTCCCCCAGGTGTCACTGTTACACGAGTAAAGCTCACTCCAGAGCCTCCACGTCTGCCTTTTCACAACTTGCCATAAGTGGCCCCAGAATCTGGAGGGGTTATAAGAATATGACCCAATATGGTGCCAGGCCATCAGGGTGCAGTGCAACTGTGCACACATATGCACCCGGAATGTCTTCCAACATGTGGCTGCTTGTACTGAAAGGTTCTCTCACGACTCTGCCAAAGATGGAAGAGAGAGGTGTCATTGGGAGGACAACCTTCTCTTCCATGGTGGAATTAACCCCTCGTGCACATCTGGCCAGCGAAGATATATGCAGGAGTGTGGAGGGTCTGCCGCATCATTGGAGGGACTGCGGATGACGCGTCAGGAAGGCGCGCCGAGTACACGGGTGCTCCCGGCCCGGACCACCCGGAGAAAGGCATCTGTGCTAAATGTCCCTATACTTACAATGGAACTTCCTAACAATCTGTCCATCGGCGCCCCCGAGAATATGAAAAGTCAGCTCTCCTGGCATCGGGGAGACCATCTACTCGGGAACGGGGAGAGGAAGCCAGCATGGCTGACTTTTGCCTGTACAGTCACTGGGGCGAAGCAATATTTGGCGTCCCCCACAAAAAATGAAACACCAACCCTGGTGCACATCTGTATGCAACAATGTAGAGCAACATGACACATCATGGCGTGTCTTCATGTTCCTTCCCTTTGCTGTATTTCATGCAAACAAACCTACAAGCATCAACTTCAAGAAAACACCAGCAAACACATTCATTAAAATGGGAATAAACCCCAAAGGCGATCACAAAGAAAAAGTAGGTGAAATATAACGTCTTTGATTAAAATGCACTTTGAAGGTGCACAGAGAGAGCACTTTGAACCATACGTCTGTTCCGTGTTTAATGAACAAAATGTGCATGTTACATATTTCACACAATTATTTTCTGACAGTGCATGAAAAGGGTACCTATTTCTTTTCTGCAATGTGTGCAGGTTGCCTGCTTTCCAAATAAAGTACGTGTCAGCAACTGGCTCCAGTAGAAGCTAACGGAGATATCAACCTTTGCTGCAAGTAGCCTCTGCTGCTTCATGCTCTATACCTGAAGGCAGGGTTCCTGGCTATAGGGTTCCTGGCTATAGATGTCAGATGACTATTTCCTAATGGTTTCTACAGCATCACTTACCATCTACACATCTCCTGAATCTCTGTCTTGAAAGGTCCAGTGGTGATTTTATTTCATCAGGTCAATTTCATTATTAAAATCCCTATGTCAGACCTGGGTTCAGTAGAAACCATGCACGAGATGTCAATTGAAATGTTCGCTAGCGTGTGCTGCTCACATGGGGCAACAATGGCTCCCCCACCCCTGGCATCACCAGCCTTTGTCGCATCAGGTTCTTCACTTAAAGGTTCTGACAAATCAACTTCCGGGCACCAGTGCTCCGGGGATGAGTATCGGGTTCTAAACCATCAGTTATGTGAAAAAGCCCACAAATGAATTGAAATGGAAAAGGTATTAGAAGCTCCATGTGCCCCCTCAGACCTGGTGCCCTGGGCCACTGCCCAGACTGCCTGTGCCTAAGCAGGAGTGACAGAGAAGACTACCAGCAGTAGATGATGGCAGGGTCATTCCCACTGAACACCCGAAGCCCTCGGATGATGGGCAAGTTCCTGTGCCAGTTCCCATTGACAAACAATTTGCGATTGGTAAAGAACATTGCTCAATGTGTTCTTTCGGGTCTGCATGAATGCTCCTGCAGGAATGTCTGTGGGGGCATGTGGATGGATGTGCCTGATATGCTAGTATGAGAGTTTGCATGAGTGTTCCATGTTTGCTATCTGGAGTGAAAGCTGGCATGGTATGGATGGACCGGTGGGCCTCCATCATGCCAGCTGATGTACATGTGACTGGAACCAAGCTATTAAACTTTCCTTAGTAGTAATTGGTGGGTTCCAAGTCTTGAGGCAGCTTCTGTTACTACAGACATGCAGCAGGTGCTCAAGGCAAGCGAGGATGCAGCTTCCGATACTACAGACATGCAGCAGGTGCTCAAGGCAAGCGAGGATGCAGCTTCCGATCAGACATGCAGCAGTTGCACAAGGCAAGCGAGGATGCAGCTTCTGATACTACAGACATGCAGCAGGTGCTCAAGGCAAGCGAGGATGCAGCTTCTGATACTACAGACATGCAGCAGGTGCTCAAGGCAAGCGAGGATGCAGCTTCCGATACTACAGACATGCAGCAGGTGATCAAGGCAAGCGAGGATGCAGCTTCTGATACTACAGACATGCAGCAGGTACTCAAGGCAAGCGAGGATGCAGCTTCTGATACTACAGACATGCAGCAGGTACTCAAGGCAAGCAATGATGCAGCTTCCGTTACTACAGACATGCAGAAGGTGCTCAAGGCAAGCGAGGATGCATCTTCCGATACTACAGACATACAGCAGGTGCTCAAGGCAAGCGAGGATGCATCTTCCGATACTACAGACATGGAGCAGGTGCTCAAGGCAAGCGAGGATGCAGCTTCCGTTACTAAAGACATGCAGAAGGTGCTCAAGACAAGCGAGGATGCAGCTTCCGATACTACGGACATGCAGCAGCTGCTCAAGGCAAACGAGGATGCAGCTTCCGATACTACGGACATGCAGCAGGTGCTCAAGGCAAACGAGGATGCAGTTTCCGTTACTACGGACATGCAGCAGGTGATCAAGGGAAACGAGGATGCAGCCTCTGTTACTACAGAAATGCAGCAGGTGCTCAAGGCAAGCGAGGATGCAGCTTCCGTTACTACAGACATGCAGAAGGTGCTCAAGGCAAGCAAGGATGCAGCTTCCGTTACTACAGACATGCAGCAGGTGCTCAAGGCAAGCGAGTATGCAGCTTCCGATACTACAGACATGCAGCAGGTGCTCAAGGCAAGCGAGGATGCAGCTTCCGATACTACAGACATGCAGCAGGTGCTCAAGGCAAGCGAGGATGCAGCTACCGTTACTACAAACATGCAGCAGGTGCTCAAGGCAAGCGAGGATGCAGCTTCTGATACTACAGACATGCAGCAGGTGCTCAAGGCAAGCGAGGATACAGCTTCTGATACTACAGACATGTAGCAGGTGCTCAAGGCAAGCGAGGATGCAGCTTCCGATACTACGGACATGCAGCAGGTGCTCAAGGCAAACGAGGATGCAGCTTCCGTTACTACGGACATGCAGCAGGTGATCAAGGGAAGCGAGGATGCAGCCTCTGTTACTACAGACATGCAGCAGGTGCTCAAGGCAAGCGAGGATGCAGCTTCCGATACTACAGACATGCAGAAGGTGCTCAAGGCAAGCAAGGATGCAGCTTCTGTTACTACAGACATGCAGCAGGTGCTCAAGGCAAGCGAGGATGCAGCTTCTGTTACTACAGACATGCAGGAGGTGCTCAAGGCAAGCGAGGATGCAGCTTCCGATACTACAGACATGCAGAAGGTGCTCAAGGCAAGCGAGTATGCAGCTTCCGATACTACAGACATGCATCAGGAGCTCAAGGCAAGCGAGGATGCAGCTTCTGATACTACAGTCATGCAGCAGGTGCTCAAGGCAAGCGAGGATGCAGCTACCGTTACTACAGACATGCAGCAGGTGCTCAAGGCAAGCGAGGATGCAGCTTCTGATACTATAGACATACAGCAGGTGCTCAAGGCAAGCGAGGATACAGCTTCTGATACTACAGACATGCAGCAGGTGCTCAAGGCAAGCGAGGATGCAGCTTCTGATACTACAGACATGCAGCAGATGCTCAAGGCAAGCGAGGATGCAGCTTCTGATAATACAGACATGCATCAGGAGCTCAAGGCAAGCGAGGATGCAGCTTCTGATACTACAGACATGCAGCAGGTGCTCAAGGCAAGCGAGGATGCAGCTACCGTTACTACAGACATGCAGCAGGTGCTCAAGGCAAGCCAGGATGCAGCTTCCGATACTACAGACATGCAGCAGGTGCTCAAGGCAAGCCAGTATGCAGCTTCTGTTACTACAGACATGCAGCAGGTGCTCAAGGCAAGCGAGGATGCAGCTTCTGATACTACAGACATGCAGCAGGTGCTCAAGGCAAGCGAGGATGCAGCTTCTGATAATACAGACATGCAGCAGGTGCTCAAGGCAAGCGAGGATGAAGCTTCTGTTACTACAAACATGCAGCAGGTGCTCAAGGCAAGCGAGGATGCAGCTTCCGATACTACAGACATGTAGCAGGTGCTCAAGGCATGCGAGGAAGCAGCTTCTGATACTACAGACATGCAGCAGGTGCTCAGGGGAGGTGAGGATGCAGCTTCCATTACTACAGACATTCAGAAGGTGCTCAAGGCAAGCCAGGATGCAGCTACCATTACTACAGACATGCAGCAGGTGCTCAAGGCAAGCGAGGATGCAGCTTCTGTTACTACAGAAATGCAGGAGGTGCTCAAGGCAAGCAAGGATGCAGCTTCCGAAACTACAGACATGCAGCAGGTGCTCAAGGCAAGAGAAGATGCAGCTTCTGATACTACAGACATGCAGCAGGTGCTCAAAGCAAGCGAAGATGCAGCTTCCGATACTACAGACATGCAGCAGGTGCTCAAGGCAAGCCAGGATGCAGCTACCATTACTACAGACATGCAGCAGGTGCTCAAGGCAAGCGAGGATGCAGCTTCTGTTACTACAGACATGCAGGAGGTGCTCAAGGCAAGCGAGGATGCAGCTTCCGATACTACAGACATGCAGCAGGTGCTCAAGGCAAGCGAGGATGCAGCTTCTGATACTACAGACATGCATCCGGTGCTCAAGGCATGCGAGGATGTAGCTTCTGTTACTACAGACATGCAGCAGGTGCTCAAGGCAAGCGAGGATGCAGCTTCCGATACTACAGACATGCAGCAGTTGCTCAAGGCAAGCGAGGATGCAGCTTCTGTTACTACAGATATGCAGAAGGTGCTCAAGGCAAACGAGGATGCAGCTTCTGATACTACAAACATGCGGCAGGTGCTCAAGGAAGGCGAGGATGCAGCTTCTGATACTACAGACATACAGAAGGTGCTCAAGGCAAGCGAGGATGCAGCTACCGTTACTACAGACATGCAGCAGGTGATCAAGGCAAGCGAGGATGCAGCTCCCGTTACTACAGACATGCAGCAGGTGCTCAAGGCAAGCGAGGATGCAGGTTCCGATACTACAGACATGCAGCAGGTGCTCAAGACAAGCGAGGATGCAGCTTCTGTTACTACAGACATGCAGAAGGTGCTCAAGGCACGTGCTGTTACTACAGACATGCAGCAGGTGCTCAAGGCAAGCGAGAATGCAGCTTCTGATACTACAGACATGCAGCAGGTGCTTAAGGCAAGCGAGGATGCAGCTTCTGATACTACAGACATGCAGCAGGTGCTCAAGGCAAGCGAGGATGCAGTTTCTGATACTACAGACATGCAGCAGGTGCTCAAGGCAAGCGAGGATGCAGCTACCATTACTAAGGACATGCAGCAGGTTCTCAAGGCAAGCGAGGATGCAGCTACCGTTACTACAGACATGCAGCAGGTGCTCGAGGCAAGCGAGGATGCAGCTTCCATTACTACAGACATACAGCAGGTGCTCAAGGCAAGCGAGGATGCAGCTTCTAATACTACAGACATGCAGCAGGTGCTCAATGCAAGTGAGGATGCAGCTTCGGATATTACAGACATGCAGCAGGTGCTCAAGGCAAGCGAGGATGCAGCTTCTGATACTACAGACATGCAGCAGGTGCTCAAGGCAAGCGAGGATGCAGCTACCGTTACTACAGACATGCAGCAGGTGCTCAAGGCAAGCCAGGATGCAGCTACCGATACTACAGACATGCAGCAGGTGCTCAAGGCAAGCGAGGATGCAGCTTCCGATCAGACATGCAGCAGTTGCACAAGGCAAGCGAGGATGCAGATTCTGATACTACAGACATGCAGCAGGTGCTCAAGGCAAGCGAGGATGCAGCTTCGGATACTACAGACATGCAGCAGGTGCTCAAGGCAAGCGAGGATGCAGCTTTCGATACTACAGACATGCAGCAGGTGATCAAGGCAAGCCAGGATGCAGCCTCTGTTACTACAGCCATGCAGCAGGTGCTCAAGGCAAGCGACGATGCAGCCTCTGTTACTACAGACATGCAGCAGGTGCTCAAGGCAAGCGAGGATACAGCTTCTGATACTACAGACATGCAGCAGGTACTCATGGCAAGCAATGATGCAGCTTCCGTTACTACAGACATGCAGAAGGTGCTCAAGGCAAGCGAGGATGCATCTTCCGATACTACAGACATACAGCAGGTGCTCAAGGCAAGCGAGGATGCATCTTCCGATACTATAGACATGGAGCAGGTGCTCAAGGCAAGCGAGGATGCAGCTTCCGTTACTAAAGACATGCAGAAGGTGCTCAAGACAAGCGAGGATGCAGCTTCCGATACTACGGACATGCAGCAGGTGCTCAAGGCAAACGAGGATGCAGCTTCCGATACTACGGACATGCAATAGGTGCTCAAGGCAAACGAGGATGCAGTTTCTGTTACTATGGACATGCAGCAGGTGATCAAGGGAAACGAGGATGCAGCCTCTGTTACTACAGACATGCAGCAGGTGCTCAAGGCAAGCGAGGATGCAGCTTCCGATACTACAGACATGCAGCAGGTGCTCAAGGCAAGCGAGGATGCAGCTTCCGTTACTACAAACATGCAGAAGGTGCTCAAGGCAAGCAAGGATGCAGCTTCTGATACTACAGACATGCAGCAGGTACTCAAGGCAAGCAATGATGCAGCTTCCGTTACTACAGACATGCAGAAGGTGCTCAAGGCAAGCGAGGATGCATCTTCCGATACTACAGACATGCAGCAGGTGCTCAAGGCAAGCGAGGATGCAGCTTCGGATACTACAGACATGCAGCAGGTGCTCAAGGCAAGCGAGGATGCAGCTTTCGATACTACAGACATGCAGCAGGTGATCAAGGCAAGCCAGGATGCAGCCTCTGTTACTACAGCCATGCAGCAGGTGCTCAAGGCAAGCGACGATGCAGCCTCTGTTACTACAGACATGCAGCAGGTGCTCAAGGCAAGCGAGGATACAGCTTCTGATACTACAGACATGCAGCAGGTACTCAAGGCAAGCAATGATGCAGCTTCCGTTACTACAGACATGCAGAAGGTGCTCAAGGCAAGCGAGGATGCATCTTCCAATACTACAGACATACAGCAGGTGCTCAAGGCAAGCGAGGATGCATCTTCCGAAACTATAGACATGGAGCAGGTGCTCAAGGCAAGCGAGGATGCAGCTTCCGTTACTAAAGAAATGCAGAAGTTGCTCAAGGCAAGCGAGGATGCAGCTTCCGATACTACAGACATGCAGCAGGTGCTCAAGGCAAGCAAGGATGCAGCTTCCGTTACTACAAACATGCAGAAGGTGCTCAAGGCAAGCAAGGATGCAGCTTCCGTTACTACAGACATGCAGCAGGTGCTCAAGGCAAGCGAGTATGCAGCTTCCGATACTACAGACATGCAGCAGGTGCTCAAGGCAAGCGAGGATGCAGCTTCCGAAACTACAGACATGCAGCAGGTGCTCAAGGCAAGCGAGGATGCAGCTACCGTTACTACAGACATGCAGCAGGTGCTCAAGGCAAGCGAGGATGCAGCTTCTGATACTACAGACATGCAGCAGGTGATCAAGGCAAGCAGAGATGCAGCTTCTGATACTACAGACATGCAGCAGGTGCTCAAGGCAAGCAAGGATGCAGCTTCCGTTACTACAGACATGCAGACGCTGCTCAAGGCAAACGAGGATGCAGCTTCCGATACTACAGACATGCAGCAGGTACTCAAGGCAAACGAGGATGCAGCTTCCGTTACTACGGACATGCAGCAGGTGATCAAGGGAAGCGAGGATGCAGCCTCTGTTACTACAGACATGAAGCAGGTGCTCAAGGCAAGCGAGGATGCAGCTTCCGATACTACAGACATGCAGAAGGTGCTCAAGGCAAGCAAGGATGCAGCTTCCGTTACTACAGACATGCAGAAGGTGCTCAAGGCAAGCGAGTATGCAGCTTCCGATACTACAGACATGCATCAGGAGCTCAAGGCAAGCGAGGATGCAGCTTCTGATACTACAGACATGCAGCAGGTGCTCAAGGCAAGCGAGGATGCAGCTACCGTTACTACAGACATGCAGCAGGTGCTCAAGGCAAGCGAGGATGCAGCTTCTGATACTATAGACATGCAGCAGGTGCTCAAGGCAAGCGAGGATACAGCTTCTGATACTACAGACATGCAGCAGGTGCTCAAGGCAAGCGAGGATGCAGCTTCTGATACTACAGACATGCAGCAGGTGCTCAAGGTAAGCCAGGATGCAGCTTCCGATACTACAGACATGCAGCAGGTGCTCAAGGCAAGCCAGGATGCAGCTTCCATTACTACAGACATGCAGCAGGTGCTCAAGGCAAGCGAGGATGCAGCTTCTGATACTACAGACATGCAGCAGGTGCTCAAGGCAAGCGAGGATGCAGCTTCTGATAATACAGACATGCAGCAGGTGCTCAAGGCAAGCGAGGATGCAGCTTCTGTTACTACAGACATGCAGCAGGTGCTCAAGGCAAGCGAGGATGCAGCTTCCGATACTACAGACGTGCAGCAGGTGCTCAAGGCAAGCGAGGAATCAGCTTCTGATACTACAGACATGCAGCAGGTGCTCAGGGGAGGCGAGGATGCAGCTTCCATTACTACAGACATTCAGAAGGTGCTCAAGGCAAGCCAGGATGCAGCTACCATTACCACAGACATGCAGCAGGTGCTCAAGGCAAGCGAGGATGCAGCTTCTGTTACTACAGACATGCAGGAGGTGCTCAAGGCAAGCGAGGATGCATCTTCCGATACTACAGACATGCAGCAGGTGCTCAAGACAAGCGAGGATGCAGCTTCTGATACTACAGACATGCATCAGGTGCTCAAGGATTGCGAGGATGCAGCTTCTGTTACTACAGACATGCAGCAGGTGCTCAAGGCAAGCGAGGATGCAGCTTCCGATACTACAGACATGCAGCAGTTGCTCAAGGCAAGCGAGGATGCAGCTTCTGTTACTACAGATATGCAGAAGGTGCTCAAGGCAAACGAGGATGCAGCTTCTGATACTACAGACATGCAGCAGGTGCTCAAGGCAAGCGAGGATGCAGCTTCTGATACTACAGACATACAGCAGGTGCTCAAGGCAAGCGAGGATGCAGCTTCCGATACTACAGACATGCAGCAGTTGCTCAAGGCAAGCGAGGATGCAGCTTCCATTACTGCAGACATACAGCAGGTGCTCAAGGCAAGCGAGGATGCAGCTTCTAATACTACAGACATGCAGCAGGTGCTCAAGGCAAGCGAGGATGCAGCTTCGGATATTACAGACATGCAGCAGGTGCTCAAGGCAAGCGAGGATGCAGCTTCTGATACTACAGACATGCAGAAGGTGCTCAAGGCAAGCAAGGATGCAGCTTCCGATACTACAGACATGCAGCAGGTGCTCAAGGCAAGCAAGGATGCAGTTTCCGTTACTACAGACATGCAGCAGGTGCTCAAGGCACGTGCTGTTACTACAGACATGCAGCAGGTGCTCAAGGCAAGCGAGGATGCAGCTTCTGATACTACAGACATGCATCAGGTGCTCAAGGCATGCGAGGATGCAGCTTCTGTTACTACAGACATGCAGCAGGTGCTCAAGGCAAGCGAGGATGCAGCTTCCGATACTACAGACATGCAGCAGTTGCTCAAGGCAAGCGAGGATGCAGCTTCTGTTACTACAGATAAGAAGAAGGTGCTCAAGGCAAACTAGGATGCAGCTTCTGATACTACAAACATGCGGCAGGTGCTCAAGGAAGGCGAGGATGCAGCTTCTGATACTACAGACATACAGCAGGTGCTCAAGGCAAGCGAGGATGCAGCTACCGTTACTACAGACATGCAGCAGGTGATCAAGGCAAGCGAGGATGCAGCTACCGTTACTACAGACATGCAGCAGGTGCTCAAGGCAAGCGAGGATGCAGGTTCCGATACTACAGACATGCAGCAGGTGCTCAAGACAAGTGAGGATGCAGCTTCTGTTACTACAGACATGCAGAAGGTGCTCAAGGCACGTGCTGTTACTACAGACATGCAGCAGGTGCTCAAGGCAAGCGAGAATGCAGCTTCTGATACTACAGACATGCAGCAGGTGCTTAAGGCAAGCAAGGATGCAGCTTCTGATACTACAGACATGCAGCAGGTGCTCAAGGCAAGCGAGGATGCAAATTCTGTTACTACAGACATGCAGAAGGTGCTCAAGGCAAGTGAGGATGCAGCTTCTGATACTACAGACATGCAGCAGGTGCTCAAGGCAAGCGAGGATGCAGTTTCTGATACTACAGACATGCAGCAGGTGCTCAAGGCAAGCGAGGATGCAGCTGCCATTACTAAGGACATGCAGCAGGTTCTCAAGGCAAGCGAGGATGCAGCTACCGTTTCTACAGACATGCAGCAGGTGCTCGAGGCAAGCGAGGATGCAGCTTCCATTACTACAGACATACAGCAGGTGCTCAAGGCAAGCGAGGATGCAGCTTCTAATACTACAGACATGCAGCAGGTGCTCAAGGCAAGCGAGGATGCAGCTTCGGATATTACAGACATGCAGCAGGTGCTCAAGGCAAGCGAGGATGCAGCTTCTGATACTACAGACATGCAGCAGGTGCTCATGGCAAGTGAGGATGCAGCTTCTGATACTACAGACATGCAGCAGGTGCTCAAGGCAAGCGAGGATGCAGCTTCCGATACTACAGACATGCAGCAGGTGCTCAAGGCAAGCGAGGATGCAGCTTCCGATCAGACATGCAGCAGTTGCACAAGGCAAGCGAGGATGCAGATTCTGATACTACAGACATGCAGCAGGTGCTTAAGGCAAGCGAGGATGCAGCTTCGGATACTACAGACATGCAGCAGGTGCTCAAGGCAAGCGAAAATGCAGCTTTCGATACTACAGACTTGCAGCAGGTGATCAAGGCAAGCCAGGATGCAGCCTCTGTTACTACAGCCATGCAGCAGGTGCTCAAGGCAAGCAATGATGCAGCTTCCGGTACTACAGACATGCAGAAGGTGCTCAAGGCAAGCGAGGATGCATCTTCCGATACTACAGACATACAGCAGGTGCTCAAGGCAAGCGAGGATGCATCTTCCGATACTATAGACATGGAGCAGGTGCTCAAGGCAAGCGAGGATGCAGCTTCCGTTACTAAAGACATGCAGAAGGTGCTCAAGACAAGCGAGGATGCAGCTTCCGATACTACGGACATGCAGCAGGTGCTCAAGGCAAACGAGGATGCAGCTTCCGATACTACGGACATGCAGCAGGTGCTCAAGGCAAACGAGGATGCAGTTTCTGTTACTATGGACATGCAGCAGGTGATCAAGGGAAACGAGGATGCAGCCTCTGTTACTACAGACATGCAGCAGGTGCTCAAGGCAAGCGAGGATGCAGCTTCCGATACTACAGACATGCAGCAGGTGCTCAAGGCAAGCGAGGATGCAGCTTCCGTTACTACAAACAAGCAGAAGGTGCTCAAGGCAAGCAAGGATGAAGCTTCCGTTACTACAGACATGCAGCAGGTGCTCAAGGCAAGCGAGTATGCAGCTTCCGATACTACAGACATGCAGCAGGTGCTCAAGGCAAGCGAGGATGCAGCTACCATTACTACAGACATGCAGCAGGTGCTCAAGGCAAGCGAGGATGCAGCTTCTGATACTACAGACATGCAGCAGGTGATCAAGGCAAGCAGAGATGCAGCTTCTGATACTATAGACATGCAGCAGGTGCTCAAGGCAAGCGAGGATACAGCTTCTGATACTACAGACATGCAGCAGGTGCTCAAGGCAAGCGAGGATGCAGCTTCTGATACTACAGACATGCAGAAGGTGCTCAAGGCAAGCAAGGATGCAGCTTCCGATACTACAGACATGCAGCAGGTGCTCAAGGCAAACGAGGATGCAGCTTCCGTTACTAAGGACATGCAGCAGGTGATCAAGGGAAGCGAGGATGCAGCCTCTGTTACTACAGACATGCAGCAGGTGCTCAAGGCAAGCGAGGATGCAGCTTCCGATACTACAGACATGCAGAAGGTGCTCAAGGCAAGCAAGGATGCAGCTTCCGTTACTACAGACATGCAGAAGGTGCTCAAGGCAAGCGAGTATGCAGCTTCCGATACTACAGACATGCATCAGGAGCTCAAGGCAAGCGAGGATGCAGCTTCTGATACTACAGACATGCAGCAGGTGCTCAAGGCAAGCGAGGATGCAGCTACCGTTACTACAGACATGCAGCAGGTGCTCAAGGCAAGCGAGGATGCAGCTTCTGATACTATAGACATGCAGCAGGTGCTCAAGGCAAGCGAGGATACAGCTTCTGATACTACAGACATGCAGCAGGTGCTCAAGGCAAGCGAGGATGCAGCTTCTGATACTACAGACATGCAGCAGGTGCTCAAGGTAAGCCAGGATGCAGCTTCTGATACTACAGACATGCAGCAGGTGCTCAAGGCAAGCCAGGATGCAGCTTACGATACTACAGACATGCAGCAGGTGCTCAAGGCAAGCCAGGATGCAGCTTCCATTACTACAGACATGCAGCAGGTGCTCAAGGCAAGCGAGGATGCAGCTTCTGATACTACAGACATGCAGCAGGTGTTCAAGGCAAGCGAGGATGCAGCTTCTGATAATACAGACATGCAGCAGGTGCTCAAGGCAAGCGAGGATGCAGCTTCTGTTACTACAGACATGCAGCAGGTGCTCAAGGCAAGCGAGGATGCAGCTTCCGATACTACAGACATGCAGCAGGTGCTCAAGGCAAGCGAGGAAGCAGCTTCTGATACTACAGACATGCAGCAGGTGCTCAGGGGAGGCAAGGATGCAGCTTCCATTACTACAGACATTCAGAAGGTGCTCAAGGCAAGCCAGGATGCAGCTACCATTACCACAGACATGCAGCAGGTGCTCAAGGCAAGCGAGGATGCAGCTTCTGTTACTACAGACATGCAGGAGGTGCTCAAGGCAAGCGAGGATGCAGCTTCCGATACTACAGACATGCAGCAGGTGCTCAAGGCAAACGAGGATGCAGCTTCTGATACTACAGACATGCATCAGGTGCTCAAGGCATGCGAGGATGCAGCTTCTGTTACTACAGACATGCAGCAGGTGCTCAAGGCAAGCGAGGATGCAGCTTCCGATACTACAGACATGCAGCAGTTGCTCAAGGCAAGCGAGGATGCAGCTTCTGTTACTACAGATATGCAGAAGGTGCTCAAGGCAAACGAGGATGCAGCTTCTGATACTACAGACATGCAGCAGGTGCTCAAGGCAAGCGAGGATGCAGCTTCTGATACTACAGACATACAGCAGGTGCTCAAGGCAAGCGAGGATGCAGCTTCCGATACTACAGACATGCAGCAGTTGCTCAAGGCAAGCGAGGATACAGCTTCTGATACTACAGACATGCAGCAGGTGCTCAAGGCAAGCGAGGATGCAGCTTCTGATACTACAGACATGCAGCAGGTGCTCAAGGCAAGCGAGGATGCAGCTTCGGATATTACAGACATGCAGCAGGTGCTCAAGGAAAGCGAGGATGCAGCTTCTGATACTACAGACATGCAGAAGATGCTCAAGGCAAGCAAGGATGCAGCTTCCGATACTACAGACATGCAGCAGGTGCTCAAGGCAAACGAGGATGCAGCTTCCGTTACTACGGACATGCAGCAGGTGATCAAGGGAAGCGAGGATGCAGCCTCTGTTACTACAGACATGCAGCAGGTGCTCAAGGCAAGCGAGGATGCAGCTTCCGATACTACAGACATGCAGAAGGTGCTCAAGGCAAGCAAGGATGCAGCTTCCGTTACTACAGACATGCAGAAGGTGCTCAAGGCAAGCGAGTATGCAGCTTCCGATACTACAGACATGCATCAGGAGCTCAAGGCAAGCGAGGATGCAGCTTCTGATACTACAGACATGCAGCAGGTGCTCAAGGCAAGCGAGGATGCAGCTACCGTTACTACAGACATGCAGCAGGTGCTCAAGGCAAGCGAGGATGCAGCTTCTGATACTATAGACATGCAGCAGGTGCTCAAGGCAAGCGAGGATACAGCTTCTGATACTACAGACATGCAGCAGGTGCTCAAGGCAAGCGAGGATGCAGCTTCTGATACTACAGACATGCAGCAGGTGCTCAAGGTAAGCCAGGATGCAGCTTCTGATACTACAGACATGCAGCAGGTGCTCAAGGCAAGCCAGGATGCAGCTTCCGATACTACAGACATGCAGCAGGTGCTCAAGACAAGCCAGGATGCAGCTTCCATTACTACAGACATGCAGCAGGTGCTCAAGGCAAGCGAGGATGCAGCTTCTGATACTACAGACATGCAGCAGGTGCTCAAGGCAAGCGAGGATGCAGCTTCTGATAATACAGACATGCAGCAGGTGCTCAAGGCAAGCGAGGATGCAGCTTCTGTTACTACAGACATGCAGCAGGTGCTCAAGGCAAGCAAGGATGCAGCTTCCGATACTACAGACATGCAGCAGGTGCTCAAGGCAAGCGAGGAAGCAGCTTCTGATACTACAGACATGCAGCAGGTGCTCAGGGGAGGCAAGGATGCAGCTTCCATTACTACAGACATTCAGAAGGTGCTCAAGGCAAGCCAGGATGCAGCTACCATTACCACAGACATGCAGCAGGTGCTCAAGGCAAGCGAGGATGCAGCTTCTGTTACTACAGACATGCAGGAGGTGCTCAAGGCAAGCGAGGATGCATCTTCCGATACTACAGACATGCAGCAGGTGCTCAAGACAAGCGAGGATGCAGCTTCTGATACTACAGACATGCATCAGGTGCTCAAGGATTGCGAGGATGCAGCTTCTGTTACTACAGACATGCAGCAGGTGCTCAAGGCAAGCGAGGATGCAGCTTCCGATACTACAGACATGCAGCAGTTGCTCAAGGCAAGCGAGGATGCAGCTTCTGTTACTACAGATATGCAGAAGGTGCTCAAGGCAAACGAGGATGCAGCTTCTGATACTACAGACATGCAGCAGGTGCTCAAGGCAAGCGAGGATGCAGCTTCTGATACTACAGACATACAGCAGGTGCTCAAGGCAAGCGAGGATGCAGCTTCCGATACTACAGACATGCAGCAGTTGCTCAAGGCAAGCGAGGATGCAGCTTCCATTACTGCAGACATACAGCAGGTGCTCAAGGCAAGCAAGGATGCAGCTTCTAATACTACAGACATGCAGCAGGTGCTCAAGGCAAGCGAGGATGCAGCTTCGGATATTACAGACATGCAGCAGGTGCTCAAGGCAAGCGAGGATGCAGCTTCTGATACTACAGACATGCAGAAGGTGCTCAAGGCAAGCAAGGATGCAGCTTCCGATACTACAGACATGCAGCAGGTGCTCAAGGCAAGCAAGGATGCAGTTTCCGTTACTACAGACATGCAGCAGGTGCTCAAGGCACGTGCTGTTACTACAGACATGCAGCAGGTGCTCAAGGCAAGCGAGGATGCAGCTTCTGATACTACAGACATGCATCAGGTGCTCAAGGCATGCGAGGATGCAGCTTCTGTTACTACAGACATGCAGCAGGTGCTCAAGGCAAGCGAGGATGCAGCTTCCGATACTACAGACATGCAGCAGTTGCTCAAGGCAAGCGAGGATGCAGCTTCTGTTACTACAGATAAGAAGAAGGTGCTCAAGGCAAACTAGGATGCAGCTTCTGATACTACAAACATGCGGCAGGTGCTCAAGGAAGGCGAGGATGCAGCTTCTGATACTACAGACATACAGCAGGTGCTCAAGGCAAGCGAGGATGCAGCTACCGTTACTACAGACATGCAGCAGGTGATCAAGGCAAGCGAGGATGCAGCTACCGTTACTACAGACATGCAGCAGGTGCTCAAGGCAAGCGAGGATGCAGGTTCCGATACTACAGACATGCAGCAGGTGCTCAAGACAAGTGAGGATGCAGCTTCTGTTACTACAGACATGCAGAAGGTGCTCAAGGCACGTGCTGTTACTACAGACATGCAGCAGGTGCTCAAGGCAAGCGAGAATGCAGCTTCTGATACTACAGACATGCAGCAGGTGCTTAAGGCAAGCAAGGATGCAGCTTCTGATACTACAGACATGCAGCAGGTGCTCAAGGCAAGCGAGGATGCAGATTCTGTTACTACAGACATGCAGAAGGTGCTCAAGGCAAGTGAGGATGCAGCTTCTGATACTACAGACATGCAGCAGGTGCTCAAGGCAAGCGAGGATGCAGTTTCTGATACTACAGACATGCAGCAGGTGCTCAAGGCAAGCGAGGATGCAGCTGCCATTACTAAGGACATGCAGCAGGTTCTCAAGGCAAGCGAGGATGCAGCTACCGTTTCTACAGACATGCAGCAGGTGCTCGAGGCAAGCGAGGATGCAGCTTCCATTACTACAGACATACAGCAGGTGCTCAAGGCAAGCGAGGATGCAGCTTCTAATACTACAGACATGCAGCAGGTGCTCAAGGCAAGCGAGGATGCAGCTTCGGATATTACAGACATGCAGCAGGTGCTCAAGGCAAGCGAGGATGCAGCTTCTGATACTACAGACATGCAGCAGGTGCTCATGGCAAGTGAGGATGCAGCTTCTGATACTACAGACATGCAGCAGGTGCTCAAGGCAAGCGAGGATGCAGCTTCCGATACTACAGACATGCAGCAGGTGCTCAAGGCAAGCGAGGATGCAGCTTCCGATCAGACATGCAGCAGTTGCACAAGGCAAGCGAGGATGCAGATTCTGATACTACAGACATGCAGCAGGTGCTCAAGGCAAGCGAGGATGCAGCTTCGGATACTACAGACATGCAGCAGGTGCTCAAGGCAAGCGAAAATGCAGCTTTCGATACTACAGACTTGCAGCAGGTGATCAAGGCAAGCCAGGATGCAGCCTCTGTTACTACAGCCATGCAGCAGGTGCTCAAGGCAAACGACGATGCAGCCTCTGTTACTACAGACATGCAGCAGGTGCTCAAGGCAAGCGAGGATACAGCTTCTGATACTACAGACATGCAGCAGGTACTCAAGGCAAGCAATGATGCAGCTTCCGGTACTACAGACATGCAGAAGGTGCTCAAGGCAAGCGAGGATGCATCTTCCGATACTACAGACATACAGCAGGTGCTCAAGGCAAGCGAGGATGCATCTTCCGATACTATAGACATGGAGCAGGTGCTCAAGGCAAGCGAGGATGCAGCTTCCGTTACTAAAGACATGCAGAAGGTGCTCAAGACAAGCGAGGATGCAGCTTCCGATACTACGGACATGCAGCAGGTGCTCAAGGCAAACGAGGATGCAGCTTCCGATACTACGGACATGCAGCAGGTGATCAAGGGAAGCGAGGATGCAGCCTCTGTTACTACAGACATGCAGCAGGTGCTCAAGGCAAGCGAGGATGCAGCTTCCGATACTACAGACATGCAGAAGGTGCTCAAGGCAAGCAAGGATGCAGCTTCCGTTACTACAGACATGCAGAAGGTGCTCAAGGCAAGCGAGTATGCAGCTTCCGATACTACAGACATGCATCAGGAGCTCAAGGCAAGCGAGGATGCAGCTTCTGATACTACAGACATGCAGCAGGTGCTCAAGGCAAGCGAGGATGCAGCTACCGTTACTACAGACATGCAGCAGGTGCTCAAGGCAAGCGAGGATGCAGCTTCTGATACTATAGACATGCAGCAGGTGCTCAAGGCAAGCGAGGATACAGCTTCTGATACTACAGACATGCAGCAGGTGCTCAAGGCAAGCGAGGATGCAGCTTCTGATACTACAGACATGCAGCAGGTGCTCAAGGTAAGCCAGGATGCAGCTTCTGATACTACAGACATGCAGCAGGTGCTCAAGGCAAGCCAGGATGCAGCTTACGATACTACAGACATGCAGCAGGTGCTCAAGGCAAGCCAGGATGCAGCTTCCATTACTACAGACATGCAGCAGGTGCTCAAGGCAAGCGAGGATGCAGCTTCTGATACTACAGACATGCAGCAGGTGTTCAAGGCAAGCGAGGATGCAGCTTCTGATAATACAGACATGCAGCAGGTGCTCAAGGCAAGCGAGGATGCAGCTTCTGTTACTACAGACATGCAGCAGGTGCTCAAGGCAAGCGAGGATGCAGCTTCCGATACTACAGACATGCAGCAGGTGCTCAAGGCAAGCGAGGAAGCAGCTTCTGATACTACAGACATGCAGCAGGTGCTCAGGGGAGGCAAGGATGCAGCTTCCATTACTACAGACATTCAGAAGGTGCTCAAGGCAAGCCAGGATGCAGCTACCATTACCACAGACATGCAGCAGGTGCTCAAGGCAAGCGAGGATGCAGCTTCTGTTACTACAGACATGCAGGAGGTGCTCAAGGCAAGCGAGGATGCAGCTTCCGATACTACAGACATGCAGCAGGTGCTCAAGGCAAACGAGGATGCAGCTTCTGATACTACAGACATGCATCAGGTGCTCAAGGCATGTGAGGATGCAGCTTCTGTTACTACAGACATGCAGCAGGTGCTCAAGGCAAGCGAGGATGCAGCTTCCGATACTACAGACATGCAGCAGTTGCTCAAGGCAAGCGAGGATGCAGCTTCTGTTACTACAGATATGCAGAAGGTGCTCAAGGCAAACGAGGATGCAGCTTCTGATACTACAGACATGCAGCAGGTGCTCAAGGCAAGCGAGGATGCAGCTTCTGATACTACAGACATACAGCAGGTGCTCAAGGCAAGCGAGGATGCAGCTTCCGATACTACAGACATGCAGCAGTTGCTCAAGGCAAGCGAGGATACAGCTTCTGATACTACAGACATGCAGCAGGTGCTCAAGGCAAGCGAGGATGCAGCTTCTGATACTACAGACATGCAGCAGGTGCTCAAGGCAAGCGAGGATGCAGCTTCGGATATTACAGACATGCAGCAGGTGCTCAAGGAAAGCGAGGATGCAGCTTCTGATACTACAGACATGCAGAAGATGCTCAAGGCAAGCAAGGATGCAGCTTCCGATACTACAGACATGCAGCAGGTGCTCAAGGCAAACGAGGATGCAGCTTCCGTTACTACGGACATGCAGCAGGTGATCAAGGGAAGCGAGGATGCAGCCTCTGTTACTACAGACATGCAGCAGGTGCTCAAGGCAAGCGAGGATGCAGCTTCCGATACTACAGACATGCAGAAGGTGCTCAAGGCAAGCAAGGATGCAGCTTCCGTTACTACAGACATGCAGAAGGTGCTCAAGGCAAGCGAGTATGCAGCTTCCGATACTACAGACATGCATCAGGAGCTCAAGGCAAGCGAGGATGCAGCTTCTGATACTACAGACATGCAGCAGGTGCTCAAGGCAAGCGAGGATGCAGCTACCGTTACTACAGACATGCAGCAGGTGCTCAAGGCAAGCGAGGATGCAGCTTCTGATACTATAGACATGCAGCAGGTGCTCAAGGCAAGCGAGGATACAGCTTCTGATACTACAGACATGCAGCAGGTGCTCAAGGCAAGCGAGGATGCAGCTTCTGATACTACAGACATGCAGCAGGTGCTCAAGGTAAGCCAGGATGCAGCTTCTGATACTACAGACATGCAGCAGGTGCTCAAGGCAAGCCAGGATGCAGCTTCCGATACTACAGACATGCAGCAGGTGCTCAAGACAAGCCAGGATGCAGCTTCCATTACTACAGACATGCAGCAGGTGCTCAAGGCAAGCGAGGATGCAGCTTCTGATACTACAGACATGCAGCAGGTGCTCAAGGCAAGCGAGGATGCAGCTTCTGATAATACAGACATGCAGCAGGTGCTCAAGGCAAGCGAGGATGCAGCTTCTGTTACTACAGACATGCAGCAGGTGCTCAAGGCAAGCAAGGATGCAGCTTCCGATACTACAGACATGCAGCAGGTGCTCAAGGCAAGCGAGGAAGCAGCTTCTGATACTACAGACATGCAGCAGGTGCTCAGGGGAGGCAAGGATGCAGCTTCCATTACTACAGACATTCAGAAGGTGCTCAAGGCAAGCCAGGATGCAGCTACCATTACCACAGACATGCAGCAGGTGCTCAAGGCAAGCGAGGATGCAGCTTCTGTTACTACAGACATGCAGGAGGTGCTCAAGGCAAGCGAGGATGCATCTTCCGATACTACAGACATGCAGCAGGTGCTCAAGACAAGCGAGGATGCAGCTTCTGATACTACAGACATGCATCAGGTGCTCAAGGATTGCGAGGATGCAGCTTCTGTTACTACAGACATGCAGCAGGTGCTCAAGGCAAGCGAGGATGCAGCTTCCGATACTACAGACATGCAGCAGTTGCTCAAGGCAAGCGAGGATGCAGCTTCTGTTACTACAGATATGCAGAAGGTGCTCAAGGCAAACGAGGATGCAGCTTCTGATACTACAGACATGCAGCAGGTGCTCAAGGCAAGCGAGGATGCAGCTTCTGATACTACAGACATACAGCAGGTGCTCAAGGCAAGCGAGGATGCAGCTTCCGATACTACAGACATGCAGCAGTTGCTCAAGGCAAGCGAGGATGCAGCTTCCATTACTGCAGACATACAGCAGGTGCTCAAGGCAAGCGAGGATGCAGCTTCTAATACTACAGACATGCAGCAGGTGCTCAAGGCAAGCGAGGATGCAGCTTCGGATATTACAGACATGCAGCAGGTGCTCAAGGCAAGCGAGGATGCAGCTTCTGATACTACAGACATGCAGAAGGTGCTCAAGGCAAGCAAGGATGCAGCTTCCGATACTACAGACATGCAGCAGGTGCTCAAGGCAAGCAAGGATGCAGTTTCCGTTACTACAGACATGCAGCAGGTGCTCAAGGCACGTGCTGTTACTACAGACATGCAGCAGGTGCTCAAGGCAAGCGAGGATGCAGCTTCTGATACTACAGACATGCATCAGGTGCTCAAGGCATGCGAGGATGCAGCTTCTGTTACTACAGACATGCAGCAGGTGCTCAAGGCAAGCGAGGATGCAGCTTCCGATACTACAGACATGCAGCAGTTGCTCAAGGCAAGCGAGGATGCAGCTTCTGTTACTACAGATAAGAAGAAGGTGCTCAAGGCAAACTAGGATGCAGCTTCTGATACTACAAACATGCGGCAGGTGCTCAAGGAAGGCGAGGATGCAGCTTCTGATACTACAGACATACAGCAGGTGCTCAAGGCAAGCGAGGATGCAGCTACCGTTACTACAGACATGCAGCAGGTGATCAAGGCAAGCGAGGATGCAGCTACCGTTACTACAGACATGCAGCAGGTGCTCAAGGCAAGCGAGGATGCAGGTTCCGATACTACAGACATGCAGCAGGTGCTCAAGACAAGTGAGGATGCAGCTTCTGTACTACAGACATGCAGAAGGTGCTCAAGGCACGTGCTGTTACTACAGACATGCAGCAGGTGCTCAAGGCAAGCGAGAATGCAGCTTCTGATACTACAGACATGCAGCAGGTGCTTAAGGCAAGCAAGGATGCAGCTTCTGATACTACAGACATGCAGCAGGTGCTCAAGGCAAGCGAGGATGCAGATTCTGTTACTAAAGACATGCAGAAGGTGCTCAAGGCAAGTGAGGATGCAGCTTCTGATACTACAGACATGCAGCAGGTGCTCAAGGCAAGCGAGGATGCAGTTTCTGATACTACAGACATGCAGCAGGTGCTCAAGGCAAGCGAGGATGCAGCTGCCATTACTAAGGACATGCAGCAGGTTCTCAAGGCAAGCGAGGATGCAGCTACCGTTTCTACAGACATGCAGCAGGTGCTCGAGGCAAGCGAGGATGCAGCTTCCATTACTACAGACATACAGCAGGTGCTCAAGGCAAGCGAGGATGCAGCTTCTAATACTACAGACATGCAGCAGGTGCTCAAGGCAAGCGAGGATGCAGCTTCGGATATTACAGACATGCAGCAGGTGCTCAAGGCAAGCGAGGATGCAGCTTCTGATACTACAGACATGCAGCAGGTGCTCATGGCAAGTGAGGATGCAGCTTCTGATACTACAGACATGCAGCAGGTGCTCAAGGCAAGCGAGGATGCAGCTTCCGATACTACAGACATGCAGCAGGTGCTCAAGGCAAGCGAGGATGCAGCTTCCGATCAGACATGCAGCAGTTGCACAAGGCAAGCGAGGATGCAGATTCTGATACTACAGACATGCAGCAGGTGCTCAAGGCAAGCGAGGATGCAGCTTCGGATACTACAGACATGCAGCAGGTGCTCAAGGCAAGCGAAAATGCAGCTTTCGATACTACAGACTTGCAGCAGGTGATCAAGGCAAGCCAGGATGCAGCCTCTGTTACTACAGCCATGCAGCAGGTGCTCAAGGCAAACGACGATGCAGCCTCTGTTACTACAGACATGCAGCAGGTGCTCAAGGCAAGCGAGGATACAGCTTCTGATACTACAGACATGCAGCAGGTACTCAAGGCAAGCAATGATGCAGCTTCCGGTACTACAGACATGCAGAAGGTGCTCAAGGCAAGCGAGGATGCATCTTCCGATACTACAGACATACAGCAGGTGCTCAAGGCAAGCGAGGATGCATCTTCCGATACTATAGACATGGAGCAGGTGCTCAAGGCAAGCGAGGATGCAGCTTCCGTTACTAAAGACATGCAGAAGGTGCTCAAGACAAGCGAGGATGCAGCTTCCGATACTACGGACATGCAGCAGGTGCTCAAGGCAAACGAGGATGCAGCTTCCGATACTACGGACATGCAGCAGGTGCTCAAGGCAAACGAGGATGCAGTTTCTGTTACTATGGACATGCAGCAGGTGATCAAGGGAAACGAGGATGCAGCCTCTGTTACTACAGACATGCAGCAGGTGCTCAAGGCAAGCGAGGATGCAGCTTCCGATACTACAGACATGCAGCAGGTGCTCAAGGCAAGCGAGGATGCAGCTTCCGTTACTACAAACAAGCAGAAGGTGCTCAAGGCAAGCAAGGATGAAGCTTCCGTTACTACAGACATGCAGCAGGTGCTCAAGGCAAGCGAGTATGCAGCTTCCGATACTACAGACATGCAGCAGGTGCTCAAGGCAAGCGAGGATGCAGCTACCATTACTACAGACATGCAGCAGGTGCTCAAGGCAAGCGAGGATGCAGCTTCTGATACTACAGACATGCAGCAGGTGATCAAGGCAAGCAGAGATGCAGCTTCTGATACTATAGACATGCAGCAGGTGCTCAAGGCAAGCGAGGATACAGCTTCTGATACTACAGACATGCAGCAGGTGCTCAAGGCAAGCGAGGATGCAGCTTCTGATACTACAGACATGCAGAAGGTGCTCAAGGCAAGCAAGGATGCAGCTTCCGATACTACAGACATGCAGCAGGTGCTCAAGGCAAACGAGGATGCAGCTTCCGTTACTAAGGACATGCAGCAGGTGATCAAGGGAAGCGAGGATGCAGCCTCTGTTACTACAGACATGCAGCAGGTGCTCAAGGCAAGCGAGGATGCAGCTTCCGATACTACAGACATGCAGAAGGTGCTCAAGGCAAGCAAGGATGCAGCTTCCGTTACTACAGACATGCAGAAGGTGCTCAAGGCAAGCGAGTATGCAGCTTCCGATACTACAGACATGCATCAGGAGCTCAAGGCAAGCGAGGATGCAGCTTCTGATACTACAGACATGCAGCAGGTGCTCAAGGCAAGCGAGGATGCAGCTACCGTTACTACAGACATGCAGCAGGTGCTCAAGGCAAGCGAGGATGCAGCTTCTGATACTATAGACATGCAGCAGGTGCTCAAGGCAAGCGAGGATACAGCTTCTGATACTACAGACATGCAGCAGGTGCTCAAGGCAAGCGAGGATGCAGCTTCTGATACTACAGACATGCAGCAGGTGCTCAAGGTAAGCCAGGATGCAGCTTCTGATACTACAGACATGCAGCAGGTGCTCAAGGCAAGCCAGGATGCAGCTTACGATACTACAGACATGCAGCAGGTGCTCAAGGCAAGCCAGGATGCAGCTTCCATTACTACAGACATGCAGCAGGTGCTCAAGGCAAGCGAGGATGCAGCTTCTGATACTACAGACATGCAGCAGGTGTTCAAGGCAAGCGAGGATGCAGCTTCTGATAATACAGACATGCAGCAGGTGCTCAAGGCAAGCGAGGATGCAGCTTCTGTTACTACAGACATGCAGCAGGTGCTCAAGGCAAGCGAGGATGCAGCTTCCGATACTACAGACATGCAGCAGGTGCTCAAGGCAAGCGAGGAAGCAGCTTCTGATACTACAGACATGCAGCAGGTGCTCAGGGGAGGCAAGGATGCAGCTTCCATTACTACAGACATTCAGAAGGTGCTCAAGGCAAGCCAGGATGCAGCTACCATTACCACAGACATGCAGCAGGTGCTCAAGGCAAGCGAGGATGCAGCTTCTGTTACTACAGACATGCAGGAGGTGCTCAAGGCAAGCGAGGATGCAGCTTCCGATACTACAGACATGCAGCAGGTGCTCAAGGCAAACGAGGATGCAGCTTCTGATACTACAGACATGCATCAGGTGCTCAAGGCATGCGAGGATGCAGCTTCTGTTACTACAGACATGCAGCAGGTGCTCAAGGCAAGCGAGGATGCAGCTTCCGATACTACAGACATGCAGCAGTTGCTCAAGGCAAGCGAGGATGCAGCTTCTGTTACTACAGATATGCAGAAGGTGCTCAAGGCAAACGAGGATGCAGCTTCTGATACTACAGACATGCAGCAGGTGCTCAAGGCAAGCGAGGATGCAGCTTCTGATACTACAGACATACAGCAGGTGCTCAAGGCAAGCGAGGATGCAGCTTCCGATACTACAGACATGCAGCAGTTGCTCAAGGCAAGCGAGGATACAGCTTCTGATACTACAGACATGCAGCAGGTGCTCAAGGCAAGCGAGGATGCAGCTTCTGATACTACAGACATGCAGCAGGTGCTCAAGGCAAGCGAGGATGCAGCTTCGGATATTACAGACATGCAGCAGGTGCTCAAGGCAAGCGAGGATGCAGCTTCTGATACTACAGACATGCAGAAGATGCTCAAGGCAAGCAAGGATGCAGCTTCCGATACTACAGACATGCAGCAGGTGCTCAAGGCAAACGAGGATGCAGCTTCCGTTACTACGGACATGCAGCAGGTGATCAAGGGAAGCGAGGATGCAGCCTCTGTTACTACAGACATGCAGCAGGTGCTCAAGGCAAGCGAGGATGCAGCTTCCGATACTACAGACATGCAGAAGGTGCTCAAGGCAAGCAAGGATGCAGCTTCCGTTACTACAGACATGCAGAAGGTGCTCAAGGCAAGCGAGTATGCAGCTTCCGATACTACAGACATGCATCAGGAGCTCAAGGCAAGCGAGGATGCAGCTTCTGATACTACAGACATGCAGCAGGTGCTCAAGGCAAGCGAGGATGCAGCTACCGTTACTACAGACATGCAGCAGGTGCTCAAGGCAAGCGAGGATGCAGCTTCTGATACTATAGACATGCAGCAGGTGCTCAAGGCAAGCGAGGATACAGCTTCTGATACTACAGACATGCAGCAGGTGCTCAAGGCAAGCGAGGATGCAGCTTCTGATACTACAGACATGCAGCAGGTGCTCAAGGTAAGCCAGGATGCAGCTTCTGATACTACAGACATGCAGCAGGTGCTCAAGGCAAGCCAGGATGCAGCTTCCGATACTACAGACATGCAGCAGGTGCTCAAGACAAGCCAGGATGCAGCTTCCATTACTACAGACATGCAGCAGGTGCTCAAGGCAAGCGAGGATGCAGCTTCTGATACTACAGACATGCAGCAGGTGCTCAAGGCAAGCGAGGATGCTGCTTCTGATAATACAGACATGCAGCAGGTGCTCAAGGCAAGCGAGGATGCAGCTTCTGTTACTACAGACATGCAGCAGGTGCTCAAGGCAAGCAAGGATGCAGCTTCCGATACTACAGACATGCAGCAGGTGCTCAAGGCAAGCGAGGAAACAGCTTCTGATACTACAGACATGCAGCAGGTGCTCAGGGGAGGCAAGGATGCAGCTTCCATTACTACAGACATTCAGAAGGTGCTCAAGGCAAGCCAGGATGCAGCTACCATTACCACAGACATGCAGCAGGTGCTCAAGGCAAGCGAGGATGCAGCTTCTGTTACTACAGACATGCAGGAGGTGCTCAAGGCAAGCGAGGATGCAGCTTCTGATACTACAGACATGCAGCAGGTGCTCAAGGCAAGCGAGGATGCAGCTTCTGATACTACAGACATGCATCAGGTGCTCAAGGCATGCGAGGATGCAGCTTCTGTTACTACAGACATGCAGCAGGTGCTCAAGGCAAGCGAGGATGCAGCTTCCGATACTACAGACATGCAGCAGTTGCTCAAGGCAAGCGAGGATGCAGCTTCTGTTACTACAGATATGCAGAAGGTGCTCAAGGCAAACGAGGATGCAGCTTCTGATACTACAGACATGCAGCAGGTGCTCAAGGCAAGCGAGGATGCAGCTTCTGATACTACAGACATACAGCAGGTGCTCAAGGCAAGCGAGGATGCAGCTTCCGATAATACAGACATGCAGCAGTTGCTCAAGGCAAGCGAGGATGCAGCTTCCATTACTGCAGACATACAGCAGGTGCTCAAGGCAAGCGAGGATGCAGCTTCTAATACTACAGACATGCAGCAGGTGCTCAAGGCAAGCGAGGATGCAGCTTCGGATATTACAGACATGCAGCAGGTGCTCAAGGCAAGCGAGGATGCAGCTTCTGATACTACAGACATGCAGAAGATGCTCAAGGCAAGCAAGGATGCAGCTTCCGATACTACAGACATGCAGCAGGTGCTCAAGGCAAGCAAGGATGCAGTTTCCGTTACTACAGACATGCAGCAGGTGCTCAAGGCACGTGCTGTTACTACAGACATGCAGCAGGTGCTCGAGGCAAGCGAGGATGCAGCTTCCGTTACTACAGACATGCAGCAGGTGCTCAAGGCAAGCGAGGATGCAGCTTCTGTTACTGCAAACATGCAGCAGGTGCTCAAGGCAAGTGAGGATGCAGCTTCCGTTACTACAGACATGCAGAAGGTGCTCAAGGCAAGCGAGGATGCAGCTTCCGTTACTACAGACATGCAGCAGGTGCTCAAGGCAAGCGAGGATGCAGCTTCTGTTACTACAGACATGCAGCAGGTGCTCAAGGCAAGTGAGGATGCAGCTTCCGTTACTACAGACATGCAGAGGTGCTCAAGGCAAGCGAGGATGCAGCTTCAGTTACTACAGACATGCAGCAGGGGCTCAAGGCTAGTGAGGATGCAGCTTCTGATACTACAGACATGCAGCGGGTGCTCAAGGCAAGCACGATGCAGCTTCTGATACTACAGACATGCAGCAGGTGCTCAAGGCAAGCGAGGATGCAGCTTCTGATACTACAGACATGCAGCAGGTGCTCAAGCAAGCGAGGATGCAGCTTCTGGTACTACAGACATGCAGCAGGTGCTCAAGGCAAGCGAGGATGCAGCTTCTGATACTACAGACATGCAGCAGGTGCTCAAGGCAAGCAAGGATGCAGCTTCCGATACTACAGACATGCAGCAGGTGCTCAAGGCAAGCACGATGCAGCTTCTGATACTACAGACATGCAGCGGGTGCTCAAGGCAAGCACGATGCAGCTTCTGATACTACAGACATGCAGCAGGTGCTCAAGGCAAGCGAGGATGCAGCTTCTGATACTACAGACATGCAGCAGATGCTCAAGGCAAGCAAGGATGCAGCTTCCGATACTACAGACATGCAGCAGGTGCTCAAGGCAAGCGAGGATGCAGCTTCCGTTACTACAGACATGCAGAAGGTGCTCAAGGCAAGCAAGGATGCAGCTTCCAATACTACAGACATGCAGCAGGTGCTCAAGGCAAGCGAGGATGCAGTTTTCATTACTACAGACATGCAGCAGTTGCTCAAGGCACGCGCTGTTATTACAGACATGCAGCAGGTGCTCAAGGCAAGCGAGGATGCAGCTTCCGTTACTACAGACATGCAGCAGGTGCTCAAGGCAAGCGAGGATGCAGCTTCTGTTACTACAGACATGCAGCAGGTGCTCAAGGCAAGTGAGGATTCAGCTTCCGTTACTACAGACATGCAGAAGGTGCTCAAGGCAAGCGCGGATGCAGCTTCCGTTACTACAGACATGCAGCAGGTGCTCAAGGCAAGCGAGGATGCAGCTTCTGTTACTACAGACATGCAGCAGGTGCTCAAGGCAAGTGAGAATGCAGCTTCCGTTACTACAGACATGCAGAGGTGCTCAAGGCAAACAAGGATGCAGCTTCTGATACTACAGACATGCAGCAGGGGCTCAAGGCTAGTGAGGATGCAGCTTCTGATACTACAGACATGCAGCGGGTGCTCAAGGCAACCACGATGCAGCTTCTGATACTACAGACATGCAGCAGGTGCTCAAGGCAAGCGAGGATGCAGCTTCTGATACTACAGACATGCAGCAGGTGCTCAAGGCAAGCGAGGATGCAGCTTCTGATACTACAGACATGCAGCAGGTGCTCAAGGCAAGCGAGGATGCAGCTTCTGGTACTACAGACATGCAGCAGGTGCTCAAGGCAAGCGAGGATACAGCTTCCGATACTACAGACATGCAGCAGGTGCTCAAGGCAACGTTTGTGAAAGATATTCCGCTTGGTAAAGTGGCAGGAACAGTTTCAGGCTGGCTTTTGATGGATTACAATGTGTGGCCCCCAAGACCCCAAGAAAGCAGGTGGGGAGTTCAAAGCTATTCATCAATTCACTTTCCTGTAACATAGGCTTCATCCGAATCGTCAGGGAGGCTAGTCATGAAGAAGGGGCTGGGGCCCTTGTTGAGCAAAGCAGATATCAGGTCTGCATTGTGGTTCCTGATACTCACCACTGACCTTTGCATTGGAAGGCAATCGCTTCAGGGTTTGTAAGGTTATGAAATGGTAAGAAGTATGCATTGATACTCAACCAATTGCCTACACAGTGCTCTCCCGGCCTCGTTTGCTGTCCTCGGTGAACGCATTGTGGCCATGCCTGGGTTCTCCAGTCTACAGAGAGAGAAGGAAGTGGCAGGTGGTAGAGGCTTAGCTGCAGAGGGGAAAGGACAGCCCTCGGGGTAGAGGGTAGAGGGTAAGGATAGACTTTATGAGATGTCAGTAGACTGAGTGCATAATAAGAACAGGACAGGCTCATGGAACCAGTCACAGTGCAAGGGCAAATGAAAGAAAGGTTCGAGAAGCACTCATGGGCCTAATTTTAGACGGGGACAGGGGTGTTTGTCCCCCCCAACTTTCATGGCACACCATTTTGTCCCCATTCATTTGGCTGGGGCACCTTTTCTTCACATGTCTTGTCCCCCCCAACATTTTCAGCAAAGTTACTCCACTGGAAGCAGTGAATTATCAAAACAAAAACAAATGCTTTTCATATTGTTGATAGCGTCCAGGTGGACCTATGCCATGTGCTACTTTTAACCCGTCCTGGCATTTTTGTCAAAAGTGCTTTTTTATGCTGGGAGTAGCCACATGCCTTTTAGAGAACAACTGAACTGCAAGTCCCAGAATGCAAATGGTGTGGGTTAAAAAGTAAGACATGTCTCAATGTTGGCCACTTTTCAGCTTTATCCCTTGTCTGCAGAATTGGATAGTTTGCCACTGTGGAAGTACCAACACATGTAGAACACTAGCACTAAAGCTGAAAGAGGGAAGCTACATGCATACCGTGATCACACACGTGTCCCCAGGCGCTATAGACCCCAAGGAGAAGTGCCGATGATGAGCACTTCACAAGCACTTGCCTCTCTTGTTTTTAAATTGCTGTGTCTGTCCTTAACGAAACTCTTCATATTTTATTTATAATGTATTAATTAATTTATTTTTCATTTAGAGTGCATATTTGGTTTACAATTGACAATGTACAAACTATATAATATATATATATATATATATATATATATTATATATATATATATATATATATATATATATATATATATATATATATATATATATATATATATATATATATATATATATATATTACACTGCCCGCAGTAGCACATGCAAATGGCATTTCTTTGACTGCCATTGGCAATGCTATTTTCTTTTACACTGTGCAAGAAATGTTGACCAGAATTCGGTAAAAAATGTAAGGAGGAGAAGAAAACAGCAACTCATATAAAGAGAAAAAATTAAAAAGGTTCTTTGCAAGCACATTAAAAAAACAACAAAACAACACTGTTTTCAGAGTCACCACTAAAGACCAAATCCCAGTCATTTCAGGATTACACATGTCACTTCCGGACCTCCTCAGGATGGCAGCCATGGCAATGGGACTGTGAAGTCTAAGGCATTTCTCTATAAGGTTTCAGGTTGTTGTGTGTAATTGTAAAGACTGGTAGGGGGTGTCTGTACTTCCGCTCTCTATATGGTAGAGGCGAGGCACAGAGGACCCCAGCCAAGATTCTCTATTTGGTAGCAATGGGCGAGCAGTCAAGGCCTAGCTTCTCAGGAGGTGATGCGGGCTGGTTCTTAAGTACAGTGTAGTCCCCAAACCCCCACAAAGGAATGTCCACACATTGTATTACTGAAAAACAGTCTTTATATAATTAATATTCAAAGGTATGTACACAATCACAATAATGCACTTTGTACTCGGAAGTCAACAATGATAAATATATACAATTCTAAAGTGGTACCACCAATGTTATCGAATCTCATTAAAGTGCATCAACAATATGGTTAAAATGTCACACAGATCAATAACGAGGAAACCAGCAATAGAGATAGGCAGGAACGTAAGATGGTTGAAACGGAAGTCTTATTTCCTCCTATTAAGGTTTTACCCCCCCAATGTACCTGGTGGAGTAGAGTTCTCCGAAGATTCGTCGACCGATCCTTCTTGAGTGACTCCCTGTAAAGCAGGAGCCATGGATCGTCGAGAGGTGTCGAGGAACACACCGTTCGGTGTCGGGGAATCGACGGCCATTCTTGAGTGCCCTCCCTTTAAGGCAGGAGTCACAGGTCATCGAATGTCCGACAGCGAACAGGTTGAACTACCCCCATGAAGCGGCAGCTTCGTTCCTAGCGGTGCTCGTCGACGACAGAGCGTTGGCGTCCTGCAAGGAAGAGGCGTGCGAGGCACCTCGGTGATGATAGTTCTGGACCGCAAAGAGATGATGAAGAACTGCGGCCCAGCAAAGGCGTCGGGTCGTCGGCATCTCTGTGGTCCTCAGGTGGCGGGAAACCCACCGGTGGATGCTCCTCGGCGCGTCGACAGTCGGGCCTTCTCCAGCGGGATAAAGTGGGCGACGATGCAGACAAGAGCGTCCGATGATCAAATGAAGTTCTTAGGCAAACAGGAGCATGGCGGCTCCGCTCGGCGCGGCGTTCCTCGACAGTGGCAGACAACAGTCCGAGTGCTTCTCTTTGAGATTCCGTGGCAGTCCTCGTCTCGGGTCGGCAGCCTGTCGAAGGTCTGTCTAACAGGGAGCTTTGGCAAAGATCAGCTGTGCACGATGGTCCTCCGTAGCTCGGGAAGAGGGCGCCTTACCAGGTCCTCTCTGGGTCAGTCCTTGGAGACAAAGCAACTTTCAGATTGTGAAGGAGAGCAACAGCACTTCTTCTCGTCCAGCGGGGCTTCAAGGTCAAGCTTCAGTTACTCCAGTTACTCGTTGTAGTGGACTTCAGCTTCTGAACACGATTCCTAGCAGTGGGAGGTGCCCAGATATACTGTTGATCTCCCATTCATTCCGCTGGGTCACACACAAGCATCCAATCACGACTAAGGGCATTCATGCAGGCAGGCAGCCAATCAGGCACACAAGGTATTCAGGCCATTCACTTCTCTCCAGACACTCACAACAAGTTATGTGTATTGGGACAAGTACCGAGCCATTCAACACTCCAAACTGCATTCCTACCGGTATCGGGCAGGGCTGTCTCAGTCATTGTGTCAACCACCAGATACTAGACATCCACAACACAGAATGCATATTCGTCACACACTCTATTCACCCGGGTCCCACCCACAGGAGGTACCCACAACATACATAACCGGGAAGGCTCCAGCTAGTCTGGCCGGGCCTTCACAACAACACCATATATGGCATTTCCACCCAATAGCCAGTCAGGGGGAAGGGACAGAGTCAGGGCTTCCCAGGACTTTGGGTAAACAAGGTAATAGGTAATAGAAAGCAAGAGGCCAAAGGGGCCATCTTCTTTTCCATCAGGAATCAACTGATCCCAATGGCAGGGCCGGGGTATCCCCAAAATGGAGGATACTTCGCGCACCTGTCAAATTCAGCATGGAGCTGCCACCAGCCCATACCTTGCTCTGCGGGCCACCCACAGGTGCCCAAAAACATACACTAGGGGCACAGGGTTCTACCCCCACCAATGGGTGCCATAAGGGTATCCCACGGGTCCGTTCACCAAACCAAAAGAGAGAGAGCTACACCACCAGGAGTCCTACATGACCTCCTGCACGGAAAACACGACAGAATACACGATAAAAAGCAGTAAAGGACATGGATACGGAGGCCCTGTCACTCCGATGCATTTCCAGCATCACAGTAATCAAAAAATGTGGCAGAAGGTATATTTGTATAGAGAAATGCAGAAGTCTACGTTTGAAGTGTGCAAGGTAAGGGACGGGCATCCTGTTTGTATGCATGCACTGTATGTACTTGTTTTACGTTGCTAAGATAAATTCAGTGTTGCTTTTGTGCGATATTTTTACGAATTTTGTAGGAAATGGGTTAGTGCGGCAAAACATTCTGTGAAGTGTGCACAGTAAGTGACAGGCATCCTGTTTTCATGCATGCAATGTGTGCACTTGGTTTAAGTTGCTAAGATACATTCAGTGCTGCTTTTGTGCAATATTTTTACGATTATGTAGAAGATGGGTTAGTGCAGAAGAAATGTTGTAGCATTGTCGGAAGGAAAGAAGAGAGTTCTTGATGGATATTACTTCTGTTCAAGAGGTGCTTCTTCTGATGCATTGCTTTCCTTCCCAGTATTTCCTGGTACAGATAAACATATCTGTTAGGTGTATATGAAGCAATACATATTAACTCTCCTACTTTTCAGACTGTGCTGCTTACCAATGGTGTTACTATCATTACTCATTGTGTAAAGAGAGAAATTCTCTTCCAGCCATATTAGGGTGCTTTGCATTGCTGCGTACAAAAAAAAGCTGTGCAATTATAGGAGAATGTTTTGTGTACTTACCACATTGTAGTTACGTGTTGTTCTCAATACTTTGCAGTCCTTACTCTGCCATTTCCTTCCTCATTTCCATATAAAGCAGAAGTGCAGTGATATTGTTGGACGCAGACGTCACTTTGCCTGTTGGTGCATTCTATTATGGTGCACACTCTATGCTTTTGCTCTGTTTCTTTCACAAGTACAGACTTTCCAGACCTACTCCAATTTTCCTTGCAATGCACATACATGGGCACTTTGTACATGTGCCTTCTCCTTGCTTGATGCTATCACTATGTAAGAGAACCCCTGCCTTTTTCATCAATTTGCATGCTAGCCGCTATCTGCAAAGAGACACACAGTCTGCGGTTAGTGTTCCCATCGGCATGCAGAAATCCATTTGGTAGGCTGTATGGTACATCTATACAAACTAAGGGTATCCTGGTAAAAACCTATGAAATTCAGTGAAAAAACGTTGTTAAAGGGACGTTATGGTTAAGTTGTGCTACTAAAAACATATCAAATTCTGTGAAAAAATTTTGTTAAAGGGACGTTATGGTTCAGTTGCCCTAAGAAAAACCTATCAAATTTCGTGCAAAACGTTTTTTAAAGGGACATTGCAGTTACTCTGTAGTAATACCAACCGATCATATTATGGTTACACGTAAAACTGAAAAACCCCAGAAATTGGCTAGTTATGGTAAGCTAAGCAACCATAACTCGTGCCACCACTATACACTGCTCAAACTAACACCCAGGACATGAATGATGACATCACAAATGGTTGCTTCAGGCCCCTGCTCCGGCAGCATTGCCTCCAGATTATGATTGCCAGAGTGATGGTGTAAATCCCCATTCATGTAGTCCCTTAGGACTCTATGAGGGGATTTGCCATCATTATCAGCAGCGGCAATGTCGGTACTGTGTATCCACTATTGAAGGGTGGTATAGAATGCACAGGTGAGCAGCGTAAGCCACAGATACACAAATATGGAGCCGCAGGGCCTTCGTGTTGAGACTGTGCTTAAAAGGAAGAATGGAACAGGCTACTCTGGCATGATGGACAAGCGCGATGCCCCCACTGACCCGTGGGGAGGGCTGATAGCAAAATACGATAATCAGGCAGCAAGGCCTGGACCAAACAATGGCCAGAACTCTTACTAAGCCAGGTTTTGGTAACAACACAAGATCAGGCTTCTGCTCGTGCAGCGGTTCATGGAAAGAAAGAGTATGGGCCCTTGATGATCGTACGTTCAATGAAAAACATTTCACGTGGCCAGGCACCGCCTGTGGAGATACAGAGGTGAAAGGAGCCGGGGGGTCAGGTGTGCAAGCCATGGGGCCAACTAGTAGTGGGGGGAGCCAGATGAATCAAGACATCATGCGAAAAGCCCCCCTGCTTACACGAGGAATCTGCAGGCACAGATGGGCCAGACTTTGGCTTGACTTAGTGCAGAGGAGCGTTTTGCGCTGCGCACGTCCACTGCGCTGCTGGGAGGGTCCTCCACTAAATAGACACATACTGTGAGCCTGAGCCAATTGGGTGTGCTCGCATAGTAGACAGTGAGATAAGATTCGCAGTGCGCGTGGGTAAGAAAAGAAAGACCTGTGAAGTCAGGCAATGCCGTGCACAAGCCACCAGACACCCCAATGAGGCCACGCAACCTTAGCCGCAGTAACACAGCATACAAGGAAAGGTAATACATGTAAATTAAATCACACATCAATTGTAAATAAATTAATTATAATGTAAGCTGCAGGCTAGTGGATAGGAAAACCAGATGCCCAGTGAAACACCCAGGCTCTGTGTAGAAAGCGCAGTCTTTAAAAGGAAAATAAGTCAAAATAAAAGTAAAATAAACCAAACAAGAAGAAACAGACCAGAGAGGGAGCTTAAAACAGCCCTAGCTCACCAGGATGGCGGCGATACGCCGACTACAGGATATAAGCCTCCCGACATGCCATTCGGCTGTGAGCGCGTGGTAGACAGTGAGGTAAGACTTGAAGTGCATGCTGGTCACTTCCAGGAGATTACTGGAGGCAAATAAATAATCTAGTAAATATCCACACGGTTTCATTGGCTGAACGGCCAAGCAACATAAAATGACCCCATTCAGCAAAATAATGTACCCACAAACTGTCTTCCATAGTATGTCTCTTTTGTAACATTTTAGGCACTGGTAAACCCCCACACTCAGGCCCACATATACATTCAGATGCCCAATTTGAAGGACATTTAAAGTTAAAACCATCCACCGAGCTACCACACAAGCCACAGACACACCTCACAAACTCAACACCACCTCTAACAATCTCCAACACAAAGATCTCCCCAAAAAAACAACTAAACCCTTATGAAACTCCAAAACAACCAAGCACATACCCAACCCAGGCAACACACAGCCTCCAGACACCATCTCCACCATCAAAGGGGCACTTATCAATGCACGATCCCTCGGAGCACATGCCATAGAAATTCACAACCTCATAGTGGATAAACAACTTGACATCCTGGTAGTCATCGAAACATGGCTACACCATACTACAGGCCCACTTCTAGCTATTGCTATTCCCCCAGGATACAGCATCCTTAGGACAGATAGGGCCAGCACGCAAGGAGGAGGGGTCACCCTAATAGCCAAAATCACATTGCAAATCAGAACCTGCCCAATAGAACAAAGACAGGGGTATCAACTCCTACTAGTTAAATTCACCTTCAATTCCAAAACCACCACCAACTTCGTGGTAGTGTATAGATCACCGAACAAAAATATCCACACCAACTTAGATATCCCTCTACTACTTACACCCATCATAAAACCTAACAGGAAATGCATCATTCTCGGAGACATGAACATAGGCTTCAACGATCCCCCAGATCCCTATGCATCAGCCCCCCACACAGCTATGCAAGACATGAATTTCGAGCAGTTGATCAATGAACCCACCCACACCAAAGGGAGGGGACCTCACTCAAAACTCACAACTCACCATTGACTCCATCAACCCCGTAGACTGGTCAGACCATTTTGTTATCAGTTTTACACTGAAAAACAACATCACAGATCACACCATCTCCAAAAAACCTGATACTTTCGAATCCAGAAACATCAAAAAGCTCTCAGTAGACAACCTCTCCCCTGCACTGTGTGCACCCCTAGCTAATACTACCCCAGACACTAACAACCCGGCCTACCTAGCAGAATGCTATTAACAAAGCCTCACACACACTATCGACCTACAAGCCCCCATCACTATCAAATCCAGGAAGACAGACAAACGTTCCTGCTTCTGGTTCAATGAGGAAGTAGTTGCCCTGAGACGTACAAAAAGATCACTGGAGCGCCTCCACAGAAAAATTAACACCCCAGAATCAGCGAACGCCTTTGAAGAAGCCAACAAAAACTACAAATCAGCTATAGTCACCCAAAAAGCCAATGCTTTCAACCTTCGCATCACCAATGCTAACTCCAAAAGCAAAGAACTATTCTCCATCCTCAGAGAGCTAGAGAATCCCTGTCAAGTCATAGCAACCACTAACACCATCAAGGCGTGGTGCATCCCCATACAAGATGCCCTAGCATCTACAATCCTACCGCTACAGAAGAGAATGGATAGCAAGAAATCACTTATAGTGGGAAAAACCCTACCCACCATATCAGTGATCCCATCGAACACCACACCTGGCCCTCCCTTTCACTTCACACTGGCCTCACATAAAGAAGTGCTAGACACTATAGCCAAACTCAAAGCCTCCAACTGCAAAGAAGACCAATTCCCCTCCCACGAGTCCAACTCTGCGCCCCTACCCTATCACCTATCATTACCGAATTTGTTAACGCCTCCTTCAACACCAATACAGTCCCCACCAGCATTATAAAAGCTTGGGTGACCCCCCTTCTTAAAAAAACAATGCTAGATCCCACAAACTATCGACCAATTACAAGGGTACCATTTCTCCTGAAAATAATTGACAAAATAGCGTACTCCCAAATACAAAACCACATAGAAAACCACCACTACTGGGGGACCGACAGTCAGAATTCCCACAGTACAGAGACAGCCCTTCTCGACCTAAAGATCCAAATGCAGGCAAACTCTGTCTACTAATGCTACTGGACCTGTTGGCAGCCTTCGACCTGGTCGACCATGACAAACTTTGCATCAAGCTAGCTAATAATTTCAACCTAACCAAGAATGCCACTGACTGGATCAAATCCTTCCTAGCAGACAGGACCTCAAGAATGTCCATCGACAAAGAATCAGCCAACCCCATACCAGTCCCCATAGGTGTCCTGCAAGGTTCATGCCTTTCCCCCATGCTTTATATCGTGTACACTAAGCTGCTATTCACAGCTCTGCATGTCATGGGTGTCATGTACACTAACTTTGCTGATGACACCCAGATCCTCATTCCACTATTAGGCAACCACGAGCAAGACTCACTGCTCATCAACCAAATCTACTCACTAATCCAAAACTGGATGGCCAATAATAGCCTATGTCTCAATGACGATAAAACAGAACTACTCATATCAGGTTCAACCTTCAATATTGAAGCTCTACAGCCGCCTATACCTCATTCATCATCGATGGCACCACAATCTCAGACCTAAAACAAGTCAAGACACTTGGTGTCTACTTAGACGCTACCTTAACTATGTCAAAACAAGTCAAAACACTTTCCTCGTCCATCTCCTACTCATCCAAACTCATCTCCCTTAGTCTCAAATTCCTCACACCCAACAACTGCGTTACATTAGCAAGTGCACTAATACTATCCAAGCTCGACCTACTGCAATGTCCTCTTCCTAGGCACCTCCAACACCAACATATCCAAACTCCAACTCGTGCAGAACAAAGCCCTCCGTGCTGCACAAGGCATAAAAAAGTCTGAACACATCTCCAACATCAGGAGAGACAACCATTGGCTCCCTATCAAAGCTAGGATACTATTCAAAACCCTAAGCATCACACATAAATGCATCGCAAATAAAGCCCCTAAATACTTAATCAAGACAGTCGTGAAAAAAATTCACACTAGACTCAGATCTAATAATGACTCACACCCCGAAATCCCACGATACAAAAGAGAGAAAGCAGGGGGCGGTAGCTTCAAAGTCCTTGATCCCAGACACTGGAATGCCCTACCCACCAACATCAAGAACGAAACATCCTTCGTACAATTTAAAAAATCACTGATAACTTGGCTGTTCAACCAATTCTAAACAGAGCCTTCACGTATGCATGCAGACCAACCTAACCAGACTCCTACCTAATAGTTGTATATACAATGTTAGATACCTCACTATTGTTGTTATTAGGTTTTCTCGTATAATATAAAGATTGTTACTACCCACTGTCTGTAACTACGCCGTGATACCTCCGGGTCTGGGCATATAACAAATGTAGTAAATAAATAAATACCTAAATAAGGTCCCCACCGCATATGATATTAGCTGGCTGGTCGAGACTATGGGGGTCATTACGAGATGGGCGGTAGCATGGTGCTATTAGAACCATGGTTGCCTCCCATACCGTGACCGAGTCCAGTGTTGTTCAATGGGGACTTTCCGGTGTAGTCCGACCCTGGCGGGACCGGTAAGTCCCCATTGAACAAACCATTCTCCATTCCCATTTAAGGCCCCATAGGGCTCAATGGGAATGGGGAGGGCGCTAATAACGGGCTCGCGACTTGCAAGCCCGTTATTAGCGCCCTGGTCCCTTAGCGGGACCTGTAAGGGACGTGTGGTCAGACCACACGTTCCTTTACGGTCCCTGCCAAGGGATCTTGGAATAGGGCAGTAAGGGATTACCGGCACCGGTCTCCTTACCGGTGCCCGGTATCCCTTAAAGCCCACCTCGTAATGAGGCCCTATGACAATTATCTATAATCTTTGAGAGCCCCCGCTAAATCTGTTGGAAATACCTTGTATTTGGGACAATACACGTTAGTAACCAGAAGGCAGTTTTTGCCAGATCACTGTCGCCAGAATCCAGGCATCTGCAATCCCCATTTACACACACGGTTAGGATGACTTCTTAGGCCCCAATATCAGGGAGCGGGTAACCACGAACAATCCTCGGGTAATCACGATCAATCCTTGGGTAACCACCACCAGTCTTCGGGTAAGCATGACCAATCCTCGGGTAACCATGACCAATCCTCGGGTAACCACCACCAATACTCGGGTAACCATGACCAATCCTCGGGTAACCACGACCAGTCCTAAGGTAACCATGAACAATCCTCCGGTAACCACGACCAATCCTTGGGTAACCACTACCAACCATCGGGTAACCACAAACAGTCCTCAGGTAACCACCACCAATCCTTGAGTAACCACCACCAATCCTGGGGAACCACCAGCAATCCTTGGGTAACCACCACCAGTATTCGGGTAACCACAACCAGTCCTCGGGTAACCACCTCCAATCCTCGGGTAACCACAACCAGTATTCGGGTAACCACGACCAGTCCTCGGGTAACCACCATCAATCCTCGGGTAACCACCACTAATCATCGTGTAACCACCGCCAATCCTTGGGTAACCACGACCAGTCTTCGGGTAACCACGACCAGTTCTCGGGTAAACACCACCAATCCTTGTGTAACCACAACCAATCCTCGGGTAATCACAATCAATCCTTGGGTAACCACCACCAGTCTTCGGGCAACCATGACCAATCCTTGGGTAACCATGACCAATCCTCGGGTAACCATCACCAATTGTCGGGTAACCACGACCAGTCCCAAGGTAACCATGAACAATCCTCGGGTAACCACGACCAATCCTTGGGTAACCACCACCAACCATCGGGTAACCATAAACAGTCCTTGGGTAACCCCCACCAATCCTTGAGTAACCACCACCAATCCTCGGGTAACCACCACCAGTATTCGGGTAACCACGACCAGTCCTTGGGTAACCACCATCAATCCTCGGGTAACCACCACTAATCATCGGGTAACCACCACCAATCCTTGGGTAACCACCACCAGTCTTCATGCAACCACGACCAGTTCTCGGGTAACCACCACCAATCCTCGTGTAACCACGACCAATCTTTGGGTAACCACGACCAGTCCTTGGGTAACCACAACCAATCCTCGGGTAACCACCACCAATCCTCGTGTAACCACCACCAATCCTTGGGTAACCTCCACCAGTCTTCGGGTAACCACGACCAGTTCTCGGGTAACCACCACCAATCCTCGTGTAACAACGACCAGTCCTTGGGTAACCACGACCAATCCTTGGGTAACCACCACCAATCCTCGTGTAACCACGACCAATCCTCTGTTGGAATTGAAATAATATTATGCCTCATGTCGCAGTAATTGAATGTGTATTGGCCTACGCCAAGTTGTCTAAAAAATCATGTGAATAGACTCTGCGGCAAGGTCTTGACCTTAACGAAAAGTAATGTAAGTCGCCATCTTGGATTTAGCCGCCATTTTAGGTTCTCTTGTAAATGTGGAAGTCACCCTGAACATCAAAATGGAGGCTGAATGACATTCTGAGTGATATTCTGGCCGTTGTGACCTCCGCACACACGAATAATTAATATGCCTGCAGGCCACTTGCCGGGGTCGCGAACTGAGACCTTGTCCTATTGCTGACCTATGTGTAAATGAACAACTATATCAGCGAAACTGATCAAAATACATACATTATAGGATTGACCTGGCAAGGAACCCTAGACCTGATCCCAAGAATGGTTAACCCGCGAGAAGGTTGGCCAAGAGCTGGACAAACCATATAAAAGACTCAAGTATTTCAATGTACGGTCTCTCTACTAATGCATCGAACCCTCGTTGAAGTTTGTTACGTTACTCTGAGAGCCGAATAGCTATCCGTTTGTCAATTGACTTTGGTAACTGTTGTAGCTTTTAAATAAAGCACTTGTATGTCCTTTGTAACCTGTGTTGGTGTGTTTCTTTTGGGCTTCCCAGCCTCATATCGATTTTTATGTTTTCACAGTTGGCGCCCGAACAGGGACCCTCAAGATTGATGCCGGATCATTGAAGGTTGACGCAGACTATCGAACCGGGATCGGACGGTGTGATACTGCGGGCCCGACCGAACGAGACGCGATACCTCGGCAGCGCTGCACGATCTGATCCTTGGACGATAGTCGTGTGGTCTGACACGGCATCTTGACGAGGGTCCACTTTTTGAGGCGGGCAGATTTGTCGAAACCACCAAACACAAGGTAAAATTTGTTAGGTAAGTTCTTTGGTAAACTGTACGGTCCTCCTTAGGTTTGGTCAGGTGCAGTCGTGACCCGGCTCTTAATTTAACCCTGACAATTTGAATTTGGCATATTGTATCTGCAGACACAATTATTGACCAGGTAACACCAATTTTTTGTGAAATGCCTGGGAAATTGTCTAGCTGCTTTAGGGCTCTGTTCCGCAGCGATCGTCAATCTTTGGAATTTAGCCGTCCGGCACCACAGGAGGGGTCGCCGGCATGTACTATGTACTGTAAGTATGGCATTGGTAGTATAGTATTTAATGATATTTGGCACAGACAGACCAGACATGCCTCCGAATTTCAGTGGCCAATCAATGGCAGTTTTGAGATCCCCCGTATTGAATACCTAGAATCGGTCTTGCTAAAAAAGAAGACTAGACCTGCAGCCTTTGATGTTTTACAGAATTGAAAAAAAGAAGCATTGCAGCAGCTTAAAAGTAGGGATAAACATGCACGCCGTCATAAAACAAATGCCGAAAAAGCATTGTTATATGATAAGGAAAAACATTCAGAGTCAGTTAAAAATATGAATAGGGCTTTTTCACTCGGAATCCAGAAAATGTACCCCTCTAAAGATTTCCATGATTCTGAAGAATTTATTGAAAAATTGTTAAATGAACGCAGGCCTGGTGCCTCTGCGCCACCTCCGTATGATCCTCTCTTGGGTGCTTTGCCCATTCCTGCTGTTGTCCCTGCTATTATTCCTGTTCCCCCTGTACAACCTATTGTTCCTATTCCTCTAGTTGTTGCTCCTCCACCTATCGCACCGCCCCTTCCTCCTGCGCCGATAGTTGCACCCTTATCAAATTTACCTGCACCTCCGCTCCTGAGTGGTCCCGTATTGACTGAAGTTGATCAAGGTGCAGGGTCAAAGATTGTCACTTGTAATACTGTGTCTGCAGATAAGAAACAGGAATTGTTTGCATGGGCTAAGCACTGTATGGAGAAAGGTGATCAAGTTAATGTTTTTTCCACATTATCTAATTTGAACAGTTTTCCCAAGAAAAATGTTTTTATCGAAGGTTAGGGGACTCATTTATGGGTGATGTGGGGTAGATTACAAAATTCGGATCTTCCACAAGGGGTGAGCTCTATTACTTAGTAAGCGGTCGGAGTTACCTATATCTCAGTTGCCTATGAGAGAGGTTCCTCCGACCTTCGTCCCAAAGGTTGAGATTCCCGCTAACGCTGGGACTGGTGCACCAGCTGTGGATATCCCTGCACATTATGTATCACAATTTGTTCACGTCCCGTTCTCACGACAGGAAGTGAACACTATTAGACAATCAGTTCCCGATATCAGGAAAAACCCGACAGGGTTTTACAAAGAGATAGAGTCCGTCTTGCAGTCCTCTGTGTTCACCTTAAGTGATATTGTCTTGCTATTCCCTGTACTCCTACCCGTGGATGTATGGAAGCAGGTTCGGACAATAGACGATGTGCCAGGGTTGGGAGATATGTGGGCTAATATGATTAGGGTTGATGGGGAAAGACCAGCAGGTGAGAAACCACCTCAGGTAATACTTACTTTGCCTGATAGAATTGTCGCAAAATTAAAAATTATAATTCCAGAGAAAAGAATTGTTTGGGACAAGCTTACGGCCTGTGTTCAAGGGAAAACTGAAGGCGCCACCAAATTCTTTAACAGATTCTAGCAGGTATTTTCTGACTTCAGTGGGCAGGACTTGGGTTCAGAGTCTGGGAAAAGGTTGTTTGTGGACAAATTTGTGCGCGATTGTTGCCCGACATCCAGTCACAGATGATGTCCTCTGAGAGTGCTTGGCAGGCAAAATCTCAATCTGAAGTTTTGCACATGGCTCAGTATTATGAGAACCGTGTTAATAATGAGAAGGAGAAAATAGAAAAGAGGAAAGGAGATTTGAAAACCAAAGTATTATTACAACAAATTGTTAGAAACCCCAGAAGAGGCACGACACAGACCATAGGTCAGTATGTCCCAAAAGGAAATGCTCCTTTGGGTTCTGTGAATAGTAATCAATGTGCTTATTGCCGCCAGGAAGGTCACTGGCGAGCACAGTGCCCCGTCCTTCGACAAAGGTCAAACAGTGCGTTTGGGAGTATGGGTAGACGACCTAGGGGCCGCCCTGGAGCAGGGGGCCCTGATAGAGGTCAGTTTTTGCAAGATCCTCAGCAACCTTTTTCACGGGAAAATCAGACCTCGAGTGTGGACTCGAGGAACATATTTGATCACCCTTCTGCTGCCTACCTTTCTGAAGAGCTTCCTTCCGACGATACTCTATCTCATTAGGACTGCCCGAAGCAGGGTTTGGAACCTTCACCTATTCCCGTTAATCAGAAAAGCCCCTACGTTGAATTATTAGTAGGGAATAGGAAACACCAGTTTTTGATAGACACCGGAGCACAGAAGTGCTCCATTTTTCATTCTCGGGTTCCAAACATTCCACTGTCAGGGCAAACGAATGTTTCCGTAGGGTTTTCTGGTATACCAATTGTCTGTCCGGTTTCTTCACCGGTGTCTGTTTCTTTGGGTCCCTTTACAGACCATTGCCCTTTTCTTCTGACTTCGAACTGTGGATAGAATTTGCTGGGGTTAAATTTGTTAAAGAAATTGAATGCAGTAATTCATTGTTCCTCTGATGAGTACGGCTGACGGTTTCACCACAGCAACTTCCTAATTCTCAGTTTCTGATTTGACCTTTGCCTCCTGAGTTTAGCATTGTCCCGGAATGTTTATGGGCGGTTGACGACAATGATGTCGGGGTACTACAGATTGAGCCCGTTAAAATAGTTTTGAAACATGGAGTTAAACTACCACGCATTCCGCAGTATAAAATATCAGTTGAGGGCAAGCGTGCTTTGAAATGCATTGTCTCCGATTTTGTGCATCGTGGGGTGATCGAGGAGATTACAGGTAGTCTGTGTAACAGTCCGATCTTGCCTGTATATAAGAAAGGCGACAATGCAATCCCATACTGGTTCATAATTGATCTTCGTGCTATTAACAGAGTTATCGCCCCACAATTTCCAATCGTGCTTGATGTAACGACGATATTGACAATGATCCCTGCTACGGCTACGCACTTCAGCGTTGTGGATTTAAAAAACGCTTTCTTTAGCATTCCTATACATAAGGAAAGTAGATATTTGTTTGCGTTCACCTTGGGGGGACGTTCATTTACATTTACTAGGGCACCTCAAGGGTATACTGAAAGTCCAAGCATTTATAATAGAGCTTTAAAAGAGCAGCTCGACACCCTTGAATTGCCACCTACTTGTACACTGCTTCAATATGTTGATGATTTGCTTTTGGCTGCAGACTCTGAAAATGCTTGTAAAGAAGGCACTGTACTGTTGCTTGTTCATCTAGCTAAAAATAGTCATAAAGCTTCGCTCAAATAATTTCAATATTGTTGTCAGGAGGTCGCCTATTTAGGCTACCTCCTGTCAAAGGAGGGGAGAAGATTGACACCTGAAAGAATAAAACACATTTCTGGCATGTCTGTTCCAAATACACAGAAGGAAGTCAGAGCCTTAATAGGTATGGCTTCTTACTGTAGGTTGTGGATCCCGAACTTTTCACTAGTGATAAAACCGATGTTGGCTTTGACGAAGAAGGGCATTTCTCTGCCACTGCTATGGAAATCGGAACATCAACGATCATTTGAGCTTCTCAAAACTGCGTTATGCTCTGCACCGGTTCTGGGTACTCCAAATTATGACAAGGCCTTTGTGTTGTTTGTGCATGAATGTGATGGATGTGCTTTGGCTGTGTTAACACATGAACACGGAGGGAAGACTAGGCCGTGCGGCTACTACTCCTCCGCCCTTGATCCTGTCGCATGTGCTTTGCCAAGATGTTTGCGAGCTGTCGCTGCTGCTGCCGCGTCTGTAAAACAGAGTGAGGGAATGGTTCTAGGCCATGATTTGATTTTGATGGTACCTCACTCTGTAGATATCCTATTGAACAAAACCCAAACGCAACACCTCACCTCTGCACGGCTAACAAAGTATGAATTAATTCTGTTTTCCCCTCACATTCAAATTAAGAGGTGTTGTGTTCTTAATCCGGCTGAACTCTTACCTTTCCTGCAAAACACTGTTTGCGGTGACGAAGAATTACATGACTGCCTGTATACCACTGAGCAAGAAACAAAGGGTAAGATAGATCTTATAGATACTCCTTTGGACAATGCGGAAGGGGAGCTGTTTTGTGATGGCTCCTGCTTTAAACTTTCAGATGGTACATCTACAGCTGCTTACGCAGTTACTACGTTGAGTAAAGTTGTTGAAACTAAGAGAATTTCGTATAACTCCGCACAGGCCGCAGAGATTATAGCATTGACCCGAGCTTGTGAACTCTCCGAAGGGCGTATAGTAAATATATATACTGATAGCCAGTACGCCTTTGGGGTGGCTCCCAACTTTGGGAGGCTCTGGTCGGAAAGAGAGTTCTTGACCTCACTTGGGACCAAGATTCAGCATGGCCCCTTGATAGTGCAATTGCTCTCGGCACTCTCGCTGCCTAGGCAGTTAGCGATCATGAAATGTGCAACACATCGTAAGGTCATAGATGATGTGGGAAAAGGGAACGCTTTTGCAGACCTGATAGCCAGACAAACGGCCACAGACCTTAGCACGGACATGTATGCTCTAAGGGAAACAAAAGATGCCTATGTAATGGATGAAGGTATTGGGTCTGTGCGAGATATTCAAACTGATGCCACAGTAGAAGAATCTAAAAGGTGGGCCGAAGGAATGGGGAAACTAGATGATGATGGGTGTTGGGTGGATACATCTGAAGGAAAATGGTTGCTCCCTGATTCATATGTACTGGCAATGCTTACAATGGCACACGGTCCTACACATGTGTGTGCTCAGCAGATCACGAAAATGTTAGAACAGGTTTGGGTGAATAACAAGATTCTGGAGACTGCAAGACGTCTCGTCCGGAACTGTATGATCTGCTTACAGCACAATTTGGGCAAGGGGACAGTAACTCCAAGGGGAAGCTTTGGGCCCCCTTCTGTTCCCTTCGAGGTCATTCACTTTGATTTTATTGAGATGGAACGGTGTAACAATCTAAAATATGTTCTTGTAATTATTTGTGCTTTTAGTAAATGGGTCGAGGCTTTCCCCGTTAAAGATGCTACTGCCATGACCACTGCAAAGACTACGGTAAAAGAATTCTTTCCTCGATTTGGGCTCCCAAGGGTAATTTGGTCGGACAATGGTCCTCATTTTGTTGCAGCAGTAATTTTGCAGAAATGCACAGCGTTACACATTCAGAAACGATTTCACTCAGCCAGACATCCTCAAAGTGCTGGGTTGGTGGAAAGTCATAATGGTATCTTAAAGAATAAGCTTGCAAAAACATGTGCCGATACCAAACTGAAATGGCCAGATGCCTTACCTATTGTACTATTAGCTATGCGTACCACACCTCAAACTAAGACTGGGCTTTCTCCATTTGAGGTAGTGATGTGGAGGCCTGCTAACATTTGGGGTCTCCCAAAGCCTAAAGCCCTGAGAGAGGTGGAAAATGTATTGTCTTGTAGACTACTGTAACCAGTTAACTAAAAACCTGTATTTCATTTATCACCAGGTTTATTCAGCTTTACCTGTACGGTTCACAGGCCCAGGACATGATATTCAGCCTGGAAGTTGGGTCCTAGTGAAGGCCTACGAAAGGTCTTCCTGTCTCGCTCCTCGTTGGAAGGGACCCTACCAGGTGCTGTTGATCACCCGGACAGCAGTGCGGGTGGCTGGGAAGAAACACTGGATCCACGTGACGCATGTCAAGAAACTTCCTCACCCAACGCCACACGGTACAGAAGAAGCAGAACCCCTCGCTGATGCTACAGTCTCTGATATTGGAATAGCAAACAGCGCTGTGAGTGCGTCGGAGAATTTCTCTGAGCCCATGGAGCTTGGGGAACAGTCCATTTCGTCTCTGCACTCGTTTGAAAAATCACTTCCGGAAAACACTGTTTCAAGTTCTGCGACTTCCATCGCCTCCGATACGTCGCTTCCCTCAGGAAGTGACAACACCTTATTTTCGGATCAAACAGTCTTGGGTACCACCAGGTACAACCTTCGAAGAAGAAAATAGAACTACGGCACAGGTCTTTCCGTGCATTTGGAAAAGAGAAGTGGTTGAAAGTTTTTCTTTTGTATAAGAAAGTTTCTGTTGAACAAAAGAAAAAAAAGGGATTCTGCTGGCTAGGGTTGGGAAGGACTAAGAAATCGCGCGACCGTAGCGTCGCCAGCAACGAACATTGGGGTCGTCGATTGAGGAACTACAATGCCTGCCACCTCCACTGCTGCTCCCCGCACTGGACTTGTGAATAGGGGGGTGACCAACTTGGACAATGAACAATGTGCCTGGGCCCCGAAAACGTATTACTGTGTTTTGATAATGATAATTGGTATTTTTGCAATTACTGCTGTAGGACTTTGGTACTTTGAAGAAATGTATCCTCTAAAACCTTTACTACCGATCGAAATTGTACCAACTGCTTTGACTCCCTCTGTACACCTTCACACTCTGTCCCCGAGAGACTCCCAACATGGACGAAAGTATCATAATAACACTCTAATGATAGTAATGAATGCAACGCATGCCATTTTTAATAAGAGTAATTGTTGGATTTGCACTCTTTTACCGCAACATGGGAACAAGGGGCTAGGATGGTATATTAACCCTTTACCTTTAACGACTGCTTGCTATGCCTCTCTTAGAGCACTATTCTTTGGCCGTTGGAATGATAGTATCTCAGGGAACTTTGATAGAACTAATTTGAATGATTTCGAGAAACGTGAATTGACTCCCCTGGGATGCTCGCTTTTTGCAAATAGAAGTAAACCTAACGTCGCTTCTATTAGGCCGTCTGATAAACTATCTCTTCCCTTTCAAACTCTAATTTCCTTTAAAATGGCTCCGATAGGCAATAAGGACGCCGTGCCTCCTTCCTACTCTATAAATCATAGCCCTGATTCGGTCCCCTTTTGTGTACAAAGAAATGGCACTCGGCCAATGGGAGATTTTGAAGGTTGTGTGAACATTGTAAATTTGACTGGAAAAAACAGGCCTCTGTATGTAGGGGGACCTGTTTATTTTGTTTGTGGTAGTTTAGCATTTCCCTGGTTGCCCAAGGATTGGCAGGGAACCTGTTATTTAGGAATCCTGTTACCTGGGGTATTTGTAGCTAGTACATTGGAGGTTTCTAAGGCTCGCCCAGGCGGGACGAGACCAGAGATACCCCTGGGCAAGTATTGGGAGATATAGCAAAATCAGTTGTGCCCTTTTGGGGACAGATAACAAACTCTGAGAACATTAGGGGATTAGCAAGGGTACTGGAGAGAACGATCAACCGGACCACGGACATACTCTACAATATGACACTAGAACAAAAAGCAATAAGATTGGTAGCACTCCAAAATCGGATGGCATTAGATGTCATTCTGGCAGAACGAGGTGGAGTATGCAAATTGGTGGGGTCCGCTTGCTGTGTTTTCAATCCAGATTCCTCGCCGTCAATTTTTAAAGCAATACAGAACTTGCATATCCTTAGTTTTGAAGTGGATATCCCTGTAGGAGATTGGAATCTTAGCACCTGGTTTTGGGATTCTTTACGATCTTGGGGCTGGAAGGTGCTTTCTGTCATTCTGGTTATTTTGGGGATCCTGCTATTCCTTTGTTGCTGTTTTCAATGTCTTACGAGTATATGTGGAATGCTAAGGGGATGTTGTGCTCAAGCAGTGAGCACAGTAGGGCACAGAATATATGCCCCAGATACAGCATCTAAAGAGTTCGTGTTACAAGAGGTTCTGATGAACGACCTAATGGCTATAGACATTACAGACAATGATTCGGGATGTATGGATGACAATGCATGGAGTTATTTTCAAAAGTATTAGAAATGATATTAGCTCTTGGCATAGGCCAAAAGGAGGGTCTGTTGGAATTGAAATAATATTATGCCTCCTGTCGCAGTAATTGAATGTGTATTGGCCTACGCCAAGTTGTCTAAAAAATCATGTGAATAGACTCCGCGGCAAGGTCTTGACCTTAACGAAAAGTAATGTAAGTCGCCATCTTGGATTTAGCCGCCATTTTAGGTTCTCTTGTAAATGTGGAAGTCACCCTGAACATCAAAATGGAGGCCGAATGACATTCTGAGTAAAATTCTGGCCGTTGTGACCTCCGCACACACGAATAATTAATATGCCTGCAGGCCACTTGCCGGGGTCGCGAACTGAGACCTTGTCCTATTGCTGACCTATGTGTAAATGAACAACTATATCAGCGAAACTGATCAAAATACATACATTATAGGATTGACCTGGCAAGGAACCCTAGACCTGATCCCAAGAATGGTTAACCCGCGAGAAGGTTGGCCAAGGGCTGGACAAACCATATAAAAGACTCAAGTATTTCAATGTGCGGTCTCTCTACTAATGCATCGAACCCTCGTTGAAGTTCGTTACGTTACTCTGAGAGCCGAATAGCTATCCGTTTGTCAATTGACTTTGGTAACTGTTGTAGCTTTTAAATAAAGCACTTGTATGTCCTTTGTAACCTGTGCTGGTGTGTTTCTTTTGGGCTTCCCAGTCTCATATCAATTTTTATGTTTTCACACCTCGGATAACCACCACCAATCCTCGTGTAACCACGACCAATCCATGGGTAACCACGACCAGTCCTTGGGTAACCACGACCAATCCTCGGGTAACCACCACCAGTCCTCGGTTCTTCTAACTCCTTGCTCTTTTCTTTGGGTAGATGTCTTATGACTCTGGAGCCATCTCTTGATATAACTGCTTGGTTTCCTGAGCATTCCCAGGATGCCCACCGACTATTGGACTTTCCTTTGATCCTTTGTACGTCATATCCATGTCTCCACAGTAAGGTGTCCTTCCAGTGTTACTCTGTTTAGCACCGAATAATCATGGAAGATCACGAGACTGATGTTTCCCAAGATGAGGGGTCTAAGCAGGACATTTAGATGCACCGGGATTTAGCTAAAGGTCTGCGTTTGCCTCCAAATATGTCCTCCAGAATCAGGTGGTGGTTATGTGCAGGTGCAAAGAGGGTTTCAGGCCTGCAGCCCTGTCCCTATTCATTCTGCAATCTAAGGATTGTGGTTTGGGTAAGGGGCTGTCCAGTTCTTGGAGAATACTGCTGTTTGCATGTGTGGCCAGATCTTCACCCGTCACTAGTGGCATGTTTCCCTGTTCATCAATTGGATGTGAAGTGTCCGGGGTGGTCCCCGCCGCATCTCCTTGTTTCGGCCTGCTTTCTTGCCTTTCCCACAGGCGCGATTCATTCCCATTTTGGCTTTTCTTTTTCTGTTTTATTTTTCCATTTCATTTTTCCTTCTTGTCCGTCTTTTGATTCAGTAAATCATGGGTTCCCCAACTGGTTGCTATGAGAATATAATCTGGGGCCCTGGGGATAGTGTGCCTTGCCATAGCTCCAGGAAAGCTGCTTCTAGTGCACCTCTTCCTTTTGCATGGCCTTCCTGTTTCTGTTTCTTTTTCCCCGTTATCATGTTGTTCCCCTTGGCAGGGGGGGCACAGGGTCTTGCAAATCATCATGTGTTCTCTGTCATCATCACTTCCTGACCGCCCATGCTGGGTCTGCAGCACAGGACGTCACAGGGAATTATAGACTGAGAAATGTATAGTATTTATTGTAATTGTAATTGTTTATTTGTAAAGCGCTTATACACAAGTGAAGTGCTTCAAAGTGCTTAATCACTGAACTTTCAGTGAAAGAGGAAAAGAGGACCTTCTGAAGGCACATTGAACTTCTACTAGGGTTGCAATCCCGGGAGTCATGCAGTGAGGCGCGTGAGCAAATAGCACTGGTCCCTAGAAAGTACATCTGGTATGCGTTGCAGGATAATAACAGCATCACAGATGCTCGCGCATGCTCAGTACGTCATCATTAAGCAGCAAAGCGCGTTGTGTGCCATAGAATGGGAACTGTCGGGAAATCGTTTTATTTAAAACATTACATCAATTAACAGTGAGATCTTGGGGAACACTAAAGGCCTTTATTTATCTACACTAAATTCTAAAGCGCTAGGAGCTTCAACGGACATCAAAGCGCTTCACAGATAAAGAAGCGGGTGTTGGCTTAGAACAAAAAGGTTTTTAGTTTCTAATTGAAACCCACCAGTTCTTCTGCCAGAAAGGAGGAGACTTTAGCAGCCAGGATCTGAAACTATGTACCCATGGACATTGCAGCGTCTAGAAGTTAAGAACGGCCAACAAAAGGATTATCAGGAAAGTAGCAAGTTGTTTTATCAGGCCGCTATCTTGGCGGATGATTCAGAGACTTGTCAGGGCGCCCATCATGGCATCAGGCCACTCTCCTGGCGGATGATTCAGAGACTTGTCAGGGCACCCATCAGGGCATCATGCCACTATCCTGGCGGATGATTCAGAGACTTGTCGGGGCGCCCATCATGGCATCAGGCCACTCTCCTGGCGGATGAGTCGGAGACTTGTCAGGGTGCCCGTCGGGGTATCAGGCCGCTATCCTGGCAGAAGAGTCGGAGACTTGTCAAAACGCCCATCGGGGCATCAGGCCACTATCCTGGCGGATGATTCAGAGACTTGTCAGGGTGCCCGTCGGGGTATCAGGCCGCTATCCTGGCAGAAGATTCGGAGACTTGTCAAAACGCCCATCAGGGCATCAGGCCGCTATCCTGGCGGATGATTCAGAGACTTGTCAGGGCGCCCATCATGGCATCAGGCCACTCTCCTGGCGGATGAGTCGGAGACTTGTCAGGGTGCCCGTCGGGGTATCAGGCCGCTATCCTGGCAGAAGAGTCGGAGACTTGTCAAAACGCCCATCGGGGCATCAGGCCACTATCCTGGCGGATGATTCAGAGACTTGTCAGGGTGCCCGTCGGGGTATCAGGCCGCTATCCTGGCAGAAGAGTCGGAGACTTGTCAAAACGCCCATCAGGGCATCAGGCCGCTATCCTGGCGGATGATTCAGAGACTTGTCAGGGCGCCCATCATGGCATCAGGCCACTCTCCTGGCGGATGAGTCAGAGACTTGTCAGGGTGCCCGTCGGGGTATCAGGCCGCTATCCTGGCAGAAGAGTCGGAGACTTGTCAAAACGCCCATCGGGGCATCAGGCCACTATCCTGGCGGATGATTCAGAGACTTGTCAGGGTGCCCGTCGGGGTATCAGGCCGCTATCCTGGCAGAAGAGTCGGAGACTTGTCAAAACGCCCATCAGGGCATCAGGCCGCTATCCTGGCGGATGATTCAGAGACTTGTCAGGGCGCCCATCATGGCATCAGGCCACTCTCCTGGCGGATGAGTCGGAGACTTGTCAGGGTGCCCGTCGGGGTATCAGGCCGCTATCCTGGCAGAAGAGTCGGAGACTTGTCAAAACGCCCATCGGGGCATCAGGCCACTATCCTGGCGGATGATTCAGAGACTTGTCAGGGTGCCCGTCGGGGTATCAGGCCGCTATCCTGGCAGAAGAGTCGGAGACTTGTCAAAACGCCCATCAGGGCATCAGGCCGCTATCCTGGCGGATGATTCAGAGACTTGTCAGGGCGCCCATCATGGCATCAGGCCACTCTCCTGGCGGATGAGTCGGAGACTTGTCAGGGTGCCCGTCGGGGTATCAGGCCGCTATCCTGGCAGAAGAGTCGGAGACTTGTCAAAACGCCCATCGGGGCATCAGGCCACTATCCTGGCGGATGATTCAGAGACTTGTCAGGGTGCCCGTCGGGGTATCAGGCCGCTATCCTGGCAGAAGAGTCGGAGACTTGTCAAAACGCCCATCAGGGCATCAGGCCGCTATCCTGGCGGATGATTCAGAGACTTGTCAGGGCGCCCATCATGGCATCAGGCCACTCTCCTGGCGGATGAGTCAGAGACTTGTCAAAACGCCCATCAGGGCATCAGGCCACTATCCTGGCGGATGATTCAGAGACTGTGACGGTGCCCATCGTGGTATCAGGCCACTATCTTGGGAGATGATTCAGAGACTTGTCAGGGTGCCCGTCGGGGTATCAGGCCGCTATCCTGGCAGAAGAGTCGGAGACTTGTCAAAACGCCCATCAGGGCATCAGGCCACTATCCTGGCAGAAGAGTCGGAGACTTGTCAAAACGCCCATCAGGGCATCAGGCCGCTATCCTGGCGGATGAGGCGGAGACTTGTCAAGACGCCCATCGGGGTATCAGGTCACTATCCTGGCGGATGATTCAGATACTGTGACGGTGCCCATCGTGGTATCAGGCCACTATCTTGGGAGATGATTCAGAGACTTGTCAGGGTGCCCGTCGGGGTATCAGGCCGCTATCCTGGCAGAAGAGTCGGAGACTTGTCAAAACGCCCATCGGGGCATCAGGCCACTATCCTGGCGGATGATTCAGAGACTTGTCAGGGTGCCCGTCGGGGTATCAGGCCGCTATCCTGGCAGAAGAGTCGGAGACTTGTCAAAACGCCCATCAGGGCATCAGGCCGCTATCCTGGCGGATGATTCAGAGACTTGTCAGGGCGCCCATCATGGCATCAGGCCACTCTCCTGGCGGATGAGTCGGAGACTTGTCAGGGTGCCCGTCGGGGTATCAGGCCGCTATCCTGGCAGAAGAGTCGGAGACTTGTCAAAACGCCCATCGGGGCATCAGGCCACTATCCTGGCGGATGATTCAGAGACTTGTCAGGGTGCCCGTCGGGGTATCAGGCCGCTATCCTGGCAGAAGAGTCGGAGACTTGTCAAAACGCCCATCAGGGCATCAGGCCGCTATCCTGGCGGATGATTCAGAGACTTGTCAGGGCGCCCATCATGGCATCAGGCCACTCTCCTGGCGGATGAGTCGGAGACTTGTCAGGGTGCCCGTCGGGGTATCAGGCCGCTATCCTGGCAGAAGAGTCGGAGACTTGTCAAAACGCCCATCGGGGCATCAGGCCACTATCCTGGCGGATGATTCAGAGACTTGTCAGGGTGCCCGTCGGGGTATCAGGCCGCTATCCTGGCAGAAGAGTCGGAGACTTGTCAAAACGCCCATCAGGGCATCAGGCCGCTATCCTGGCGGATGATTCAGAGACTTGTCAGGGCGCCCATCATGGCATCAGGCCACTCTCCTGGCGGATGAGTCGGAGACTTGTCAGGGTGCCCGTCGGGGTATCAGGCCGCTATCCTGGCAGAAGAGTCGGAGACTTGTCAAAACGCCCATCGGGGCATCAGGCCACTATCCTGGCGGATGATTCAGAGACTTGTCAGGGTGCCCGTCGGGGTATCAGGCCGCTATCCTGGCAGAAGAGTCGGAGACTTGTCAAAACGCCCATCAGGGCATCAGGCCGCTATCCTGGCGGATGATTCAGAGACTTGTCAGGGCGCCCATCATGGCATCAGGCCACTCTCCTGGCGGATGAGTCGGAGACTTGTCAGGGTGCCCGTCGGGGTATCAGGCCGCTATCCTGGCAGAAGAGTCGGAGACTTGTCAAAACGCCCATCGGGGCATCAGGCCACTATCCTGGCGGATGATTCAGAGACTTGTCAGGGTGCCCGTCGGGGTATCAGGCCGCTATCCTGGCAGAAGAGTCGGAGACTTGTCAAAACGCCCATCAGGGCATCAGGCCGCTATCCTGGCGGATGATTCAGAGACTTGTCAGGGCGCCCATCATGGCATCAGGCCACTCTCCTGGCGGATGAGTCAGAGACT